>NC_137186.1:26448012-27079887 GCF_951804945.1 Podarcis cretensis
GCTCCAGATATCATAATATGGGCTTTATCAGAGATGTTGTGGACACATGATTCTGCCTGGAGCTGCTGCACTGCAACACAGAATTGCATAGTTTCCGGCAATGCACAGAGGAGTGTTTTTTCTCTCTCTCTTTTTCAGAGTACGATCATGCCAGCAGGCCTTATTAAAGAAAAGCATGCTGATGAAAGGAGAAAGCCAGAAAGTGTTCCAGGGAGAGTCCTTTGGCTCTTGCCCCATCCTCTCCCAGTTCCTGGAGCACTGGGGCTCACAGTAAATGGCTGTTGCTCATAATTTGCTGAGCTCATTGCAAGCAGAAGCAGAGGGAGGCCAGCTCCTTGCCTGGCAGGACCATTTCAATACAGACACATAAAAGAGATTTGACTTCCCCACTGCCTTGGTAGGATGTAAGCCCAACCAGCTTTTCTTCTATCAACCACTGATGGGGAAAGGGAGGACTCCCGAGCAAGCTGAAGGAGCCGATCACCAGATTTAGAGAAGAGGCTCTGTCACCTTGCCCTTTACATTGCTAGGCCTGGCCCAGTGTTTCCCAAACTTGGGTTTCCAGCTCTTTTTGGACTACAACTTTCATCATCCCTAGCTAGCAAGGCCATTGGTCAGGGATGATGGGAATTGGAAAACAGCTGGAGACCAAGTTTGGGAAGCAATGGCTTGCCTATGAGAACCACTTTGGAAAAAGGCAGGGAGGGAAATTTCAAGTCTGTTGGCTGGATGTGGCCCATCAGGCTTTTCTACCTGGCCCTTGAGACTGCCTCACATGCTCTGTGGGCCATACCTCTCATCTGTGTTGATCCAGACTCTCAATTGCTTTTGCCTGGCTGAAACATGCGCTTGAATTGTGATAATGCCTCTTGCTTGCTGGATGGAGATAAGCTTAGACACTGCAAGCTCCTCCTCCTAGGGAGGTGGAGCCACTGGTAGGCGAGGCCCTGCCAACCTTTATATGGCTTAAGAGGGGATGACAACATCTTCCCAATCTCAGATAGCAGGTTTCCCTAGAAGAAGAAGAAGAGTTTGGATTTGATATCCTGCTTTATCACTACCCGAAGGAGTCTCAAAGTGGCTAACATTCTCCTTTCCCTTCCTCCCCCACAACAAACACTCTGAGAGGTGAGTGGGGCTGAGAGACATCAAAGAAGTGTGACTAACTCAAGGTCACCCAGCAGCTGCATGTGGAGGAGCGGAGACGTGAACCCGGTTCACCTGATTACGAGTCTATCGCTTTTAACCACCACGCCAGACTAGGAGCTGTCCAGGGTCCTGATTCCCCCTTGGCCCAGAAGAGGCTCTTGTATTCATCACCAAGTCAAGCCCCAGTAGAAAGAGGATTGGTAGCAGGGAAAGAATGCAGACCAACGGCTGGTAGACAATGGAGACTCATCGCAACATTCTAGGAATGAGTCTGAGGAAGCCCATTGGTTCCCTTACTGTTCCCTACTATGATGGGCTGTGTTTCCACACTGATGCTGGCAAGGTTGCCAGAAGGTGTGGGAATCAAGCTCAGGACACCAGCCTTCTGGTCGCTGCGGAGTATCACTGAGTTGTAGGTCTGATCTATGGAAGTGTTGAAAGGTCACTGCTTGAACTGAATATGGAACTCACTTCCATAGAAGGAAGTGATGGCCACTCACCTGTAGGGCAGTAAAAGAGGACTGGAGAAATTCATGGAGGATAGCAATGGCTACAAGAGCAAGCGCTTGTGTGCTCATGGTCCTGCTTGAAGGTTCCCATGTGGGTATCTGGACAGTTACTGTGAGAAAAGTATGGGGCATTGACCTGATCCAGAAGGCTCTTATGTTCTTCTATGTGCATAGAATTGTTATTGTATAAGACAAATAATAAATGTTGGAAATGATGCCGTCATCTTATCCAGAACAGCTGCGGACCTAGCAAATGCAGTTAATGCATTTATCGCCTATTGTAAGGCGGAGGCTCTTAATATTAATTATAAAAAATTGAAAGTCCTCCACTTCACTCGTTCCCGCAAACTCAAGCTGGAGCCGCTTAAGATCACAGGTGGCTACTTAGAAAAGGTAAAAGCCTTTAAATATCTAGGCTTAATATTTACTTATAATCTCTCCTGGACCACCCATCTACAATCTGCCTCTCTTGCTGCAACCACGACCTCTAATGCCATTGTCTGATTTTATCATCAGAAGGGCGGCAAACACCTTCCAGCAGCAATTCAAATATTTAATGCCAAAGTTGTCCCTAAATTATTATATGGCTGCGAAGTATGGACTACAGCAATATCAGGTAACTTGGATCGCCCACTTCACATGTTTCTGAGATCTCTTTCCGGTGTCCCGAGATGTGTCTCAGGTGCAGCCCTACGACTTGAGTTCGCCCAGCCCTCAATTGTAAAACGAGCATGGAGTCGAGCCATTTCCTATAGCTCCAACCTACTAGCATCGGATGCTCGAATGAGAGGTGGTTTCTCCAATCTGATCTTAAGAGATATTCATAATTCTCCTTGGAAAACTACAATTAATCTCAAATTCCGCTCTCTTCTCAATTTGAACCGCAAAATTGTTTTTAACTTAGAGTGTATTAGCCCGGCGGCCCTACCTCTAATCAAAAAGAAGCTACAGCAACTTGACTTCTCTAACACAGCTTCCCATGCAAGAGGGCCGTGTTCAGGCTTAGCCCTAGCTATTCCACCCCCTGAAGGGATCCCTCTATACTGCTTCACAATTCCTTCGGAGGCTAAGCGAAGGGCCTTTACCTGTGCCCGTCTCAACTGTTTTCCTACAACAGTTCTGTCGGGTCGTTACTCCAGAGTTTCCATCGCAAATAGAACATGCACCTGCAATGACACGGCTCTGGAGACTATGGAACATGTAATGCTCTTCTGTCCCAACTGGACAGATGAAAGATCTCGGTTTCTAACTCCTCTTGTGAACAAGCTTCATCTCCCAATCCAGCCTTGGATAGTGTCCTTTCTTCTGCAGGATTCTGACTGTTGGATTACCAAGATGACAGCTAATTTCCTGCTTAGTGTGATGAAGAGGAAAGTGGCACCAACTTCTTCTTTAATACCACAGATGTAATTGATACGCCGCACAATCGAACCTGTTTTTGTATTCTCAGTCACTCGACGTTTTAAATCCCCCGCTACTTTTGTTATCCCTATTTGCCCTGGACGACATCCACTTTTATCTCCCCACCCCTATTCTATGTTGTTATTTCTATGTATATTATGCTATGGCCACATGGCTAATGCAATAAATCAATGAATAATAATAAAAAAAATGTTGGAAATGTAAAGAAAAAGAAGGAACATTTTACCATATGTGGTGGGAATGTAAGAAAGTAAAAAAAACTTCTGGGAAATGATATATAATGAGATGAAAAAGATGTTGAAATATACATTTTTTTAAAAAAAAACAGAAGCATTTTTACTTGGTATTATAGGTGAGGATATTAATAGGCAAGATGTTAAATTGTTTTTATATGCAACAACAGCAGCAAGAGTATTGTTAGCTCAGAAATGGAAGCAAGAAGAAATTCCAACGAAAGAAGAATGGCAGACAAAATTAATGGATTATGCAGAATTAGATAAAATGACAGGAAGGATTCGAAACCTGCAGGACCAGAGATTTACAGAAGATTGGAAGAAATATGCAAACTATTTGAAGAGCAACTGTAATCAACAAATTACGCTAGTAGGCCTACAAGAAGTTTTGTAAGGAGAAATGTATGAAGCATTGCAAAGTAGAGAAAGAATAGTGATAGTAGTTATGAGTTAAATGTAATTGTGGAAGTAAGAAATGTATACTTAGTGAATAGATTGGAAAATTTTCAGATGTGATTGATGGAAGTCAAAAAATTGTATAAGATGTTAAAGTACGTTTAATTATTGTTGAAAATGATATGCTGAAAATTAATAAAAATTAAATATATAAAAAAGAATTGTGGTTGTTGTTGTTTATGGAGGAGCAGTCAGTCAGACTCCACACTGGACCAGCTACTAGTTATGATGGCTATGTTCTATTTCCATGGTCGGAGGCAGTAATGCTTCTGAATAGCAGTTGTTGGAAACTGCAGGAGGGGAGAGCCCACTGGGGCATCTGTTGAGAACAGGATGTCATGCACCATTGGCCTGATCCAGCAGGCTCTTCTAATGTTCTTTTTTTAATAAAAAAATAAATAAATTTATTTAACATAATTGTTACAAAATTTAAGCAAAATATTGCAAATACATACATATATATTTCAAATAAGCACATATATGTGAAAAAAGGAACAAAAGAGAAGAAAAGAAAAAAAGAAAAAAAGAAGAGGATACTTTTGGGGGAGGTTCCCCCTTCTCCTTCCACCTCTTCTCAAGCTGTGCCTTCCACCTTTTAAAGACCCGACCACCATGTTAGCGTAATTATCCTCATCGAGTTATCTGCAACTGGCAGTGGAAGATTCAGTTGGGTCGGTTAGCAGCTAAGAGAGAGTGAACAGACAGCACTCTCAAATCAATTAGCAGCCAGCAAGGATCAAATTGAAAGGTAATATTATTTTCATCTCCTGTCTGGGAGACAGGCTGGAGCAAGGAAGCTCAGGGCTGAACATCATACCCAATTGCTTCTAGTCTGGGAGCTGGAATCCTTGTCATTAATCTCTTCTTCTTCTCTGGCTGCAGTGAATCAGTGTAGAATCTCAAGAGAGATGGGTCTGAACATGTGGATGCTCTGAAAAGGGATATGGCTCCAAACCCTGCCCCTTGCTCCATCTATTGCTACACCTCATTTCCCCTTCAGACATGCTCTCCTGCTCTCACTTCAATTGTTTCACTGTGGCTGGGGGCAGGTGCCATTCCCAGCAGCTGCCAGGTTGGTGTTGACCCATGGCAGGGCCTTTTCAGTGGTAGCTCCCATTTATAGAATGCCCTCCATAGTGATGTGTGTGTCCCTCTCCTTCATTATTGACATTCAGGGAGCTTTTGAAAACATTCCTGTTTAACCAGGCAGTTGGTGGCTAAAAAATGACACTGTTCCTAGAAACCCTGAGAACACCAGCAGAGAAAATGTTTCTAAACTGTTTTCAGAATGTTTTAAAACTGCTCTCGCTTGTTGGTGTTTTTTTAAACGTTTAATCATTGCTGTGACTGCCACCCTGGGCTCCTTTGGGAGAAAGGGTGGGATATGAAGCAAATAAACAAAAACAAAAAGAATAAATTTGCGAGGGAGAGAAAGTCGTCAAGAAGGAAAAGGCAGAGGCGGTACGTTATCGTCATAGCAACGTAAGATAAATCGTGTCTGCCTGGAGAAGCAGAGGTGGAAGGGCACCATCTTCTCTAGAAAGGAGACCCCTCCTTCAATGGGGTCATAAATCACCGCTTGCTCTCAGATTATGTTGATGGGGCAAGGAGAAGTTTCCAGGTAGATGGGAGCTGTGCCCTCTGAGTCAAGGAGAAAGAAGGGTCAACTGCCAGGGCCGTCAAAACTCCTCCACAGGTCCATTATGGGCTTCTGTTCACCATCAGTGTGCCTAGGAATGGCTCTCCAGCAGCTGTGGACCCCATCAGGAAAAGCCCCCTTTGGCTTGCTGTTTTTCAGAATCTCGCAAGATGGCTCTCTGAGCTATCATTGCAGAACCAGGGACTGAGATGTGTTCCCTGCGCCGAGGAAGCTGCCCGGATAATGAAGATGTAGACACATTTCCAGTGCACAGCCCCAGCTAAGTGCAGGCAAATAATCGCTCTAATTACTCTAATTACTTAAGAGATAGCTCTGTTTTCCCAAGGAAACGTTTTAACATGGCGGCTCAGCAAAATAAACGTGTGTGGCTGGCTCCAACCTCCGAGCCACAGGGCAGCTGGCAAATTCGTCCCTCAGCTGGATGCAGATGTCCAGACTGACCAGGTGTGTTTGCCACTTCAGGGAGGAAATGTCAGTCATGACAGTGGATGTCAGAGAATCTGGACTTAAACAGAAACAGAAATTGCCAATGCTTGATTCATTCCATGTCCAGAACTGAAATCAATCCAGTGAATACTTTTTGTTGTTGCTGTCATCCTGCAAAAGATACAGTACGTGAATGTTTATGTCTGCATTTATTTTGCCTTGAAGTGAATGTGGTTGGAAGGAAGTCATGACGATATCACTTACATAAGCGACTTAATTTCACCACAAAAGAGAGTGAGTCGAATGACGTAGTTTTGGTGGAAGACGAACCGCAGCAGAATGGAAATGCTGCTGCGTGTGAAGACTACACAGTGGAACAGAAAACAATGTGTTCTTACATCCCTAGTTAAGCTTAAGGGTGCAGAAGATTAGGAAGGAAGGAAACCTGACCCGTTGAGTAGGGAATTCTCCTGTGTAAAGCCTCCTCAAAACGAATGGGGATGCTGAAAGAGCTGAAATGGGATGTTCATGTTCTTGTGGGAATGTTGTAGATACTAGGAGAGGATATATTGATTTAATAGTATACTTCCTAACTCACCCTTGTGAGGAAGGGAAAGGAGAATGTTAGCCGCTTTGAGACTCCTTCGGGCAGTAGTGATAAAGTGGGATATCAAATCCAAACTCCTAAACTCCTCCCCCCAATATATAGCAGGAAGCTAGTTGGTAGATTCGTTTGAATCTCTTTACTTAAGCAATCCAATCTGGCTTTGTTCAGATTGGGTTTTGTTCCTGGCAAGTCCCATTTTTATCTCTCCTAAAAATAATAAAGACACATGAAGCTTCTTTTAAAAGTAACAAGAAGTTTACTCACATTCAGTTCACAGTTGGATCCCTGAAAACAGGCTTTAGCTTGCAGTTACAGATACAGTGTGGCTTACATCTTTGTAAGGATGGGCCTATGGGCCAGCAGTGCAGTCCAAGAGAAGAAAAGGCATCAAAAGAGGAAGATGGCTGCATGACCAGCCCCTTTTATGGGGTCTCCCAGGATCATGCCCACCTACCTGATCACACGCAGGGGGAGGAAGCTCCAGACCAGGTGTGACAGGAAGTCCTCCCGGCTGTGGAGTTACACCCCCCTGCATGTCCACTCTGGGCAAACAGGAAGTGTTGTACTTGACTTATGTTACATCCCACAGTTCTGAGCCAGTGTACTCATTAGGGCAAATGGGGCACTGCCCCACCAATCTCATTCTGCCCTCAACCAGCCATCTCTTGACTTCTTACTTACAAGCAGTCCAGGGAGTGGCCCATCCTATCAGCTTCCTCCTCCTTAGTCTCTTAGTGTTGCCCTTGTAGAACTCATCCAGGAGGAGGAAAGGGACGAAGCTAGTTGCCTGTTGCCTGTCTTTGACTCTGGAGGCACATACTATTGAGCTCCCTGACTTCACCCAAACAGTCCCAATGGGCATCATGCAGCACTGAATATAACCCTAGTTCCCTAGTTACCCCAGGGGGTTGGTAAGACTGGACAAGGAGAAAAGCCCCTTGCTTGCCCAGAAAAAAATGTGGAAAGATGCATGTGTGTCTCTGTGCAGAAATATTGGACCTTTGCCTGTCTGGAATGTAGTCTATTGTACAAAGATATTGTCCATTGGTCTGCCTACTTTCGCATCTGTTCACACTCAGCACAAGTATGCGGCACCTGGAAATTTTGGGGGAAGGGAAAGAAAAAATAAGAACCCCAGGAAATGTTCTCTGAAGTTATTCAGGGCAGTGTTGGCTAGCCTAACCAAGGAAGGGCTGTGAGTCAGTGCTAGAACATCTGCTTTGCATGCAGAAGGCCCAGGTCCAGTCTATGATGACAATCTCTGATGGTGACTGAAAGTGGCTGCCAAGACCATATAACACTGGTCCTGAAAGACCTACATTGGCTCCCAGTACGTTTCTGAGCACAATTCAAAGTGCTGGTGCTGACCCTTGAAGCCCTAAACAACCTTGGCTCAGTATACCTGAAGGAGTGTCTTCACCCCCATTGTTCAGCCAGGACACTGAGGTCCTCTTCTGAAGGTCTTTTGGTGGTTCCCCCACTGCAAGAAGTGAAGCTACAGGGAACCAGGCATAGGGTCGTCTCAGTAGTGGCACCTGCCCTGTGGAACGCCCTCTCACCAGATGTCAAGGAAATAAACAACTATTTGACTTTTAGAAGGCATCTGAAGCCAGCCCTGTTTAGGGAAGTTTTTAATGTTTGATATTTTATCGCTTTATTATTATTATTATTATTATTATTATTATTATTATTACTATTCTGTTGGGAGCCACCCAGAATGGCTGGGGAAACCCAGCCAGACGGGTGGGGTGAAAATAATAAGTTCCTCCTCCTCCTCCTCTTCCTCTGCTTCTGCTTCTTATAGGTCTGAGAATGTCCCCCACCACTTCCAGTAAGCGTAGATAATACTGAACTCGCTAGACCAATGGACTGACTCTATCTAAGGCAGCTTCTGACGGTCCTATGTTTGGGTAATGCTCATTCCCCTCCTGGCTTCATACACAACCATCAATGCCAGTTCTCTGCCCCCTATATCTCCAGATCAATATGTGGGTCAGTAGTCAAGGCCTGTCCAAGAGAAGTGGTTGCATCTTTCCTCAAGCCACTGTCTAGGTCACTTGTGGGGACTAGGACTGTGCCTTGCCCCATGAGCTTCCAGAGGTAATTGTCTGGCTGCTGCTGGCTGCAACAGCTGAAATAGATGTATCTCAATCCAACCCAAGACTTTTCTGAGGTTCCTGATGTGCTGTCATTCCTCCAAGCTGAGTTGAAACAGAAGCAAGTTGCCTGCACAGTGCAGGCACCTTCAAATTGAATTTCAACAGGGAGGTATCAAACGCTACAAGCAGGAAGAGAAAATCAATCGCATTAATGCAAAATGGAGGTTAATTGGCTAGACTCTAACCTTCCTGTGCAGCTTCTAGGGATGATGAGCACTCCCTGCTTGGGTAGGAGGCTGTGATATCACACTGTAGAGAGAATATGGTTATACTCTCAGGCTTGTCTCCCCAGCATCAGCAGAAGTTTTGTGATGGGGAGGGTTGTGGAAATCAAAACCGCAGGAATTACTTGGGAGAGGGCCCCGAACTCATGAGAGCCAGAGAGTCTTCTGAAAATGTCATGAAATGCAGAATATAGTATTTATACAGTACAGTGGTACCTCGGGTTAAGTACTCAATTCGTTCTGTAGGTCCGTTCTTAACCTGAAACTGTTCTTAACCTGAGGTACCACTTTAGCTAATGGGGCCTCCCACTGCTGCTGCACAATTTCTGTTCTCATCCTGAAGCAAAGTTCTTAACCCGAGGTACTATTTCTGGGTTAGCGGAGTCTGTAACCTGAAGCGTATGTAACCCAAGGTACCACTGTAATTGTCACACAAAGCTCAAAGACTAATTTTCTCCAGTATAGTGGGATATTGCAGAAAAGGTTCAAAGCAATATTTCAACACGTTCTGAAATATTGTAGTTGTTTACCTTAGATTCAGCTTGCGTGGTGAATATTTTACTTTACTGGCAGTCTGTGGTTTCATGTGCTGGAACATTTTTGCACAGTTTGTGTGTGTGTGTGTGTGTGTGTGTGTGGCTTTTGTGTACATGAATAATCAAATTTGCCCTTATGCTTATTTCATGTCACCTTCACTCTTGTGAAGAAAAGTTCACAATCCTTAATCCTGAAGCCAAACTTTATTTATTGCTCTAACAGTGGTCAGCTTACTTAAAGGCTGGTTGTCCCTGTTTTTGGATTCTTTTAGAGCATGGCAGCTAAATGTATTCTGGAAAATACATTGTGTTTGATATTGGTGGTCAGGCACCCCTGTTCCACAGGCCTGATTAGGAGGTCCAGCTGTCCTGCTCCACACTGCCAGATGAATAACTCAAACTTGGGATAATGTTTCCTCCAAAATCTTTAATGCATAAATCTGCAGGGTGAGAATTAAAGGCACAGGGAGTGAATTACATGACTAAGCAAACTGAGACATTGATTCAACAAGTGACATGCTGCTTGTCTCTTCCTTTTGAAGAGTGGGGAGGGCAAAAGTCTTAGCAGAGCAAGTGATAAGTGTTTCAGGATTTGGCAGGCAAATGGGCACTACCGCAAATGAGTTGGGTCTTTGAGGTTTGTCTTAGCTGGCATTTCCATGTCTTTGGTATTGGAGTCAGTGCTGGCTCAGTATTGGACATACTCTCAAGTACCTCTCCAGAAGGATGAGACTCCTTACTGACAGTAGGAGAAGGTGGTGGCAGGCCCACTTCAGAAGGTGCCATGGTTAGAGTGTTGAACTAGAACAATGTCTCTGAAAAAAAATTACACATCACTTGGGAAGGCAGGCGAATTGTTATGTACTAAGCTTGGATCCTAGAACAATAGGCAAGTAGGATCCTAGAATGCAACAACTGATTGGCCTGCAGGAAAAGACTAATCAGGCTCCAGGAGGGAAGCAGAATTAGCCAATCAGACGGGACTCATTGTGTAAATAATGTATATAAAAGCCTGAGGTTTGGGGGGGGGGGGATTCAATCACTGTTTTACAAGCTGCAATAAAGAACATGAAATCACTACAGGACTCCGAGTATATTTCATGAACTAATGTCAGTGTACTCGAAGAAGCAAAGATCACCAGTGTGGAAGCAATGATTCATCAACGCCAACTTCATTGGACTGGTCATGTTGTTCAGATGCCTGATTATTGCCTTCCAAAGCAACTACTCTATTCTGAACTTAAAAATGGAAAGCGTAATGCTGGTGGTCAATAAAAGAGGTTCAAAGACTCTCTCAAGGCAAATCTTAAAAATGCTAGTATAAATACTGACAACTGGGAAACACTGGCTTGCGAGCGCTCCAACTGGAGAACAGCCTTTACCAAAAGTGCCATGGGCTTTGAAAACGCTCAAACTTGGGGTGAAAGGGAGAAACGTGCTAAGAGGAAGGCACACTTGGCAACCCCTCACCGTGATCAACTCCCGCCCGGAAACCAATGTCCCCACTGTGGAAGGACATATGGATCCAGAACTGGCCTCCACAGTCGCTTGCAGACTCCCTGCTAAAACCGTGTTTATGGAAGACAATCTTACTCAGCTAGGAGTGATCACCAAGGAAGTTCAACTAGGACATGGGAGACCAGGGTTCAAGTTTGCATTGAACTATGGAGCTCACTAGGTGACCTTCAGGGCCAGTTACTGCCTCTAAGCCTAACCTACTTTGCAGGTTTGCAAGCCACACCGGAAAAGCGAAATGCAAGGGCCCCACTCACCTGTTATAGTGACCGACTGTGAATGGGGCATCTCAATATATGGCTAAGGTACAGGTAAAGGGACCCCTGATTATTATGTCCAGTCATGACCGACTCTGGGGTTGTGGCGCTCATCTTGCTTTATTGGCCGAGGGAGCCAGCGTTTGTCCACAGACAGCTTCTGGGTCATGTGGCCAGCATTACTAAGCTGCTTCTGGCAAACCAGAGCAGCGCACGGAAACGCCGTTTACCTTCCCGCCTGGAGTGGTACCTATTTATCTACTTGCACTTTGACGTGCTTTCGAACTGCTAGCTTGAACTGAAAAATGTTCCCCACCTGTGAACTCTCTTAAAAGAAAATGTCCATCTGTTCCTTTGACTCCTAACAAAAAACAGCTCTGCTACTCTTAAGACAACTCCGAGAGCACAGAATTGTGCTTCAACAAGGTCAGAGTTTGTTTTGTTTTGTAACATGGGAGGGATTGAAGTCATGGCAGCTGGCAATAGCCAGCTGATAAGTTGTTCCTTTCTCAGAGGGTCTTGGGCTGATGTCGCACGGACTTCAGCACCCACCTCTGTCCAGGCACACCCTTATATAGAACCCAAAAGGGGGAGGAAGGAGGAGCCACGGGGTGAAAGAGGCAGCACTTCTCCCCCAGCAAATTCCATCCCCAACATGTGGACGGGCAGACACGCATCGTGTATCAATGAAATACCTGTCCATACTGCACTTGGCTTCCTCCTCCTGAAGCCTGTTGAAAAACAAACCCTTCTCACTACCAACTTAATTATCCCCCATGAATATGGAGAGGTTCCTTCTGCCTGGGAAGCCTTGCAGATCAGCTTCTCATGAATAAATTATCTTTGCTTTGTGAGACTCAATGCACCCTCCTCACCCGTTGGAAGCATCCATAATTACCTTTGAAATACAATCATCTCTTGGATGGGAATGTTTGTGTTGCCACTCTGCTTTCATCTTCCTCCCCCTCTCCCAGAAACGCTAAGCCATTTCCCTTCTCAGGGTGGCTTTATAAAGTTCATCTGGTTAGGGGAGAACCGAAAGCACTGCCAAAACTATTCCTGAAAAACAGGAAGGGGGAAAGTCTTCGGCCAACCTATTTGGTGCTACTAGCATAAAAGCTTGCTTGCTCATCTTCATTGCCCCCTCTTCCCGCCCCACCTGCCCAATAGACTTTATTGCATTCATTGGTGTAATCACCTCACCAAACCTGATGGATGCTAGAGTGTAGTGATGGCATCTTATTCACTGTGTGATTTCTGACTGGCTGCAAATCACTATTCAATTCATCCAGGAAGTGTCTTTGCCCTTGGAGACCTCTGGTCAAATCTGATTGGCTAGTCCCATGTGACATCATCCTTTTATGATGGGAGCCATAATTGGCTGAGACTGCTGATGACTGAATGAGCCATCAAGAGGTAAATGATGAAGTATCAATGAGGGAATGAGCCACTGAAGATCATGTTGTTGTTGTTTAGTCGTGTCCAACTCTTCATGGACCAGAGCACGCCAGGCACTCCTGTCTTCCGCTGCCTCCCACAGTTTAGTCAAACTCATGCTGGTAGCTTCGAGAACACTGTCCAACCATCTCGTCCTCTGTCATCCCCTTCTCCTTGTGCCCTCCATCTTTCCCAACATCAGGGTCTTTCCCAGGGAGTCTTCTCTTCTCATGAGGTGGCCAAAGTATTGGAGCCTCAGCTTCACGATCTGTCCTTCCAGTGAGCACTCAGGGCTGATTTCCTTCAGAATGGGTAGGTTTGATCTTCTTGCAGTCCATGGGACTCTCAAGAGTCTCCTCCAGCACCATAATTCAAAAGCATCAATTCTTCGGTGATCAGCCTTCTTTATGGTCCAGCTCTCACTTCCATACATCACTATTGGGAAAACCATACAACTGAAGATCATACACCACAGATAAAGCTTTCAGCAGGCGAGGTTGTTCCGTTACGGCAAAGGGAGCATCAACCTCCATCTGCCCTCAGCCAGCACTCACATGACTGTCTTCTTTCTTATAACCAGCCCAGAAGGCTGGCCCTGCCTGTCAGGTTCCTCCTCTTGAAAAGTATCAGGGTTGCCCTTGTAGAATTAATTGGCACTGCCTGTCATTGGCTCTGGCTCCACCTTCTGTTGGGTTCCTTGCTTACTGACCCATCCATTTCAATGCGCACCAGCCCCCGCTGTCTAAAACTTCCCACCCTGGAGGATTTGGGTTTTGGATTGCAGCCTTAAGGTTGCATCCAGTGCTGGTCCTACCCAGAGTTAGGCCCATTGATAGGCTGCAGCAAACTTAAGTTCACTAATTTCAATGGGTCTACCTTGAGTAAGTTTAGCATTTGATGCAACTCTTATTCTCTTCACTTCCCACTACTGCTTTTCCGTTGAGTCATTTTATATCCTCTTTTTAATATTCGCCTTATTTCTTGTATGTGTTTACGTGAGTTGCTTTGAGTATTGATTTTCCCCACTATAGAAAGTTGACCAATAAATCCATATTACCACAATATCACCCAATATTCCTGGAAGAAATAAGCTTCTCAGCAGAGTAGGTTCACACACTGAACATAATGTTTCAGTCATTGGCAGAGATGTAGTGGTCCAGAATCATGTGGGGGAAGGGGGAATCGAAGACTCATTACCATTTCTGCAGCGGAGTCCCTGTCTCCAGCATCTGAGGGTCACCCAATCAGCACGAAAGGGGAGCTTTTTAAGCTTCTGAGAAGTCATCCTCTCACCCTTCATGGTCCTTGGGGCCAATCAGCATGAAAGGAGGTGAGTCTGCAGCTGAGGATGGGCTCCTAGGGCCACTCTGAAGAAGGCACATTGCAAGAATACCACAGAGGAGTTGTTCCTTATGCACCAAAGTTAAGCATTTAGGAGCATGCAGTTTCCAGAATATAGTGTACATGTCCTGTTATGCGCAATGGAACTTGATGAAAACATGCAACTTCAAAAGATGACAATGGAGCACTCCAGATCATTTCCATGTGCACAAGAAATAGTAGTTTTGAAAGGCAGTGCATGGGGATCTGGGTTCTGTGGGATGTAATCCATTGGAGCAGTCAAATACATCATTCCTTGTTTTCCTAGAGTGGGCACAAGCAGGGGGATGTTACTCCAGTCAGTATAACTTCCTGTTCTACTGGTCTGGAGATTCCTCCCCCTGCATGTGACCAGGGAAATGGGTGTGACCCTGGCTGACTCCATAAAAGAGGTGAGTCACGCAGCAATCTCTCCTCTCTTGATGCCATGCTGCTCTCCTGCAGCCATTTTGTTCTCTTGATGCTGCTCCCTTAAGGTATTTTGCTGTCTGCTGGCTCTCAGCCAGCAGCACATGGGCTCAATCCTCATAAGGGATGAATTCACACTATGTTCTGTAACTACAAGCTAAAATCTGCCTTCAGGGATCATACTGTGAACTGAATGTGAGTAAACTTCTTGTTACTTTTAAGGAAAGACTCTTGTCTTTTAAGAGGGATCAAAGGGGACACCAGGAATAATCCAGTCTGTTCAAGCCAGACTGGATTGCTTAACTAAAGAGATTCAAATGAATCTGCAAATTAACTTCCTGCTGTATTGAGGAGAATTTGCTCTGCTACATGACTTACTAGTGTGAGTGAAGGAGGGATAATATTTAATCAATATATCCTCTCCTACTATCCTTAACATTCCCACAGGTTGATCATTGCAATACATTCTTAATTACAATTATTGCATAATATGTCATCTTAGAATGGGGCATGGCTATGAGGGAACATGACTATCATGAAGGGACCATGCACTTCTGAATTTTCCACTACGCTACTGGTCATTGAATATGCATATACAAGTAGGTCTCTGTGCCTGGGAGTTCAATGTAATGTATTTCTATTTTGCCAGTGAATTAATTATTTGGCAAAGTTCAGAGTTAACCCTCCGTGTTGGCACCCACAACCCATTATTAATCTTTCTGCCTCCATTGGTTTAGAGGAGTTAATGGAAGGAGCCAGAGAGTGGATGTTTTGTCTTCAATGAGGTCCTCCTGGTAGCTGCCTTTTCTATTTATGCAGGAGAGGATCCCTGGCTCTCTCTATTCCTTTTCTTACATTGCAATTTCAGACTGGGGTATTTTTCCACATGGCAGAATTATTTATGAGAATTCTGAAAATGCAGATATAATGTTTCCAGCTAATAGAACTCAAATCACTTGTGCTGCACCATTAGAGAGCAAACCTTCCCAAGTAAATTATACACAGGCTGTAAATGGAAGGACTTGTAGTGTTTTTATGACCCTATAAAACTTTGGAAGTTTATTGCTATTGAACAAACAGAAGATCCAGATCCTTGAAACTCAACGGCAGAAACTGATGGCATCCAAAAGCATTGCAGTGACGTCCAGACCCATTTACTGTGATGAATATGATTAGTGGTTTGAGCAAATGGATCAATCAAAGCCTCCTTTGCGGCACAATCTGAAAAGGCCAAGAACAGGGATGGGTGTAATATATTTGAGGTGGTGGTGAATTATTGCATTATATATATATATATATATATATATATATATATATATATATATATGTGTGTGTGTGTGTGTTTGTGTGTGTGTGTGTGTGTGTGTGTGTGTATTGCTTTGCTTCTCTCAAAATCCCCCATATTTTTATAAGAACATGAAAGCAGGCTGCTCATATACTTGAAGGAGCGTCTCCACCCCCATCATTCAGCCCTGATGCCGAGGTCCAGCGCTGAGCACCTTCTGGTGATTCCCTCACTACAAGAAGTGAGGTTGCAGGGAACCAGGCAGAGGGCCTTCTCAGTAGCAGTGCCTGCCCTGTGGAACACCCTCCCATCAGATGTCAAGGAAATAAACAACTATCTGACTTTTAGAAGACATCTGAAGGCAGCCCTGTTTAAGGAAGTTTTTAATGTTGATGTTTGATCGTGTTTTTAATGTTCTGTTGGGAGCCGGCCAGAGTGGCTGGGGAAACCCAGCCAGATGGGTGGGATATACCGGTAAATAACATTTCTTCTTCTTCTTCTTCTTCTTCTTCTTCTTCTTCTTCTTCTTCTTCTTCTTCTTCTCCTCCTCCTCCTCCTCCTCCTCCTCCTCCTCCTCCTCCTCCTCCTCCTCCTTGTCAGCCCAATGACCCATCTAGTTCAGCATCTGGTTCTCCTGAAGGAGGAGGAGGAGGAGGAGGAGGAGGAGGAGAGTTTGGACTTGATATCCCGCCTTTCACTCCCCTTCAGGAGTCTCAAAGCGGCTAACGTTCTCCTTTCCCTTCCTCCCCCACAACAAACACTCTGTGAGGTGAGTGGGGCTGAGAGACTTCAGAGAAGTGTGACTGGCCCAAGGTCACCCAGCAGCTGCATGTGGAGGAGTGGGGAATCAAACCCAGTTCCCCAGATTACGACTCCACCGCTCTTAACCACTACACCATGCTGGCTCCCAGCGGCTAGAGGACTCAAACTTATGAGGTCCCTGAGTCTTAAACTGGAGGATCAAACAGCCACAGCAAGTGCCAATGATATACCAGATACTTACCTGTGGTCCTACAGCACCTGGCAGGAGGTGTGCATTATAGCGCCACTGCAGCAGGTGGTCAGGAAGGGGTACTCCAGCTGCTAGCTTCACACAGATCAGGTGACACATGGCAGCCAGTAGGGCTCAACCTGGTCCTGTAAAAGCTGTTGACTGCAGCCGAGCTTCTCACTCTAATTCATTGCTCAGTAATGCCCATCTAAAAAGCACCCTCTGGATTTCACCAAAGATTATTATTATTATTATTATTTTATAAATATTTATTGAGATTTTACAGAATCATAACAAAATACAGCGAAAAAAGAGAAAAAAGAAAACAGAAAAATACAAGATACAAAAAACAAAAAGTAAATAAAAATAAAAATAAAAAATAAAAAATCCCTCTTTCCTTTTTTTAACTTTAAAGTTCATTACCTTGTTTCCTTGACCTCCTCACACCTCCCCTTTTTGTATTCCCATTTACATAATCAAATCAGCAAATCCTTGCCCTCTTTCAATTTATCATCTTTAACTTTGTATCTTAACATATCACAACTCAAATGTTTTCATCCATCAATTCGTTTTTGCATACTCTTTCTAACTTTATCACTAATGCCACTTATTTTCAATCCGACATCATTTTAGCATTCATAAATTTTACACTGTTTCTGTAGATAGTCTTTAAATTTATTCCAGTCCTCTTCCACCAGCTCCTCTCCCAGGTCTCGGATTCTGCCAGTCATCTCCGCCAGCTCCATATAGTCCATCACTCTCATCTGCCATTCTTCCAGGGTGGGTAAATCTTGTGTCTTCCAGTATTTTGCGATAAGGGTTCTTGCTGCTGTTGTAGCATACATAAAAAATGTTCTGTCCTTCTTTGACTGGATTTCACCAAAGATTAATTGGGCTTTTTGAGTCTTCCAGTTAGAGATCCATTCTGCAGCTTAGATATGAGTTCTGAGGCTATGCTATGCCATCTTCAAGCAGAGGCGGGAGTCCTGCTTTCTTCTCAGATTGAAATGTAGGCACAAATCTTAAGTGTCCTGTTCTCACCCCTGACTTCATAACATAATCTGCTACCAAGCAAAATTCAAGGCTCTGGTACGAACATTAAGAATCCATGCAGCTCAGGACGTGGTTATTTTAAAAACTGCCTTATGTACCCAGAAGGTCACTGCTCTCTGCAGGAGAGTCTCTCCTTGAAACTCTGAAACTAACAGAACCCCCCTCCTCCCTGACAGCAACTCAGAGCAGTTTGGAACAGTTTGTTGAAATACAACAGGTGCCCACTTTTTGTAGTTTCTAGAAATAATTAAAGGTATTTTTGCATGCAGCATTTTTAGTTCAACCACCTTTGGTATTATATTATATTATATTATATTATATTATATTATATTATATTGTAGAAAGACATCTACTTCTGCTTCATTGACTATGCGAAAGCCTTTGACTGTGTCGAACACAGCAAACTATGGCAAGTTCTTAAAGAAATGGGAGTGCCTGATCACCTCATCTGTCTCCTGAGAAATCTCTATGTGGGACAAGAAGCTACAGTTAGAACTAGATATGGAACAACTGATTGGTTCAAAATTGGGAAAGGAGTATGGCAAGGCTGTATATTGTCTCCCTGCTTATTTAACTTATATGCAGAATTCATCATGTGAAAGGCTGGGCTGGATGAATCCCTAGCCAGAATTAAGATTGCCGGAAGAAATATCAACAACCTCAGATATGCAGATGACACAACCTTGATGGCAGAAAGTGAGGAGGAATTAAAGAACCTTTTAATGAGGGTGAAAGAGGAGAGCGCAAAATATGGTCTGAAGCTCAACATCAAAAAAACGAAGATCATGGCCACTGGTCCCATCACCTCCTGGCAAATAGAAGGGGGAAGAAATGGAGGCAGTGAGAGATTTTACTTTCTTGGGCTCCATGATCACTGCAGATGGTGACAGCAGTCACGAAATTAAAAGACGCCTGCTCCTTGGGAGAAAGGCGATGGCAAGCCTAGACAGCATCTTAAAAAGCAAAGACATCACCTTGCCAACAAAGGTCCGTATAGTTAAAGCCATGGTTTTCCCGGTAGTGAAGTATGGAAGTGAGAGCTGGACCATAAAGAAGGCTGATCGCCGAATAATTTATGCTGTTGAATTATGGTGCTGGAGGAGACTCTTGAGAGTCCCATGGACTGCAAGAAGAACAACCCTATCCATTCTGAAGGAAATCAGCCCTGAGTGCTCACTGGAAGGACAGATCCTGAAGCTGAGGGTCCAATACTTTGGCCACCTCATGAGAAGAGAAGACTCCCTGGAAAAGACCCTGATGTTGGGAAAGATGGAGGGCACAAGCAGAAGGGGACGACAGAGGACGAGATGGTTGGACAGTGTCCTCGAAGCTACAAACATGAGTCTGACCAAACTGCGGGAGGCAGTGGAAGACAGGAGTGCCTGGCGTGCTCTGGTCCATGGGGTCACAAAGAGTCTGACACGACTAAATGACTAAACAACAACAACAACAATTATATTATAGGAAGACACAAGATCTACCCACTCTGGAAGAATGGCAGATGAAGATGATCGACTATATGGGACTGGCAGAAATGACCGGCAGAATCCGAGACCAGGGAAAGTGGGTAGAAGAAGATTGGAAGAAGTTTAAAGACTATTTGCAGAAACACTGTAAAATTGAGGAATGCTAGAGAGATGTTGGATAGTAACTAAGTGGTTTCCAGCTGTAATGCTTAAGAGATAGAAAATAAGGATTTGAAATAAGCAAAAGATCTAATGGTGAGGATTTGCTGAACAAACAATTCTGAACTGGAATATAAGAAAGGGTGGTATGAGGAGGTCTGGAAAGTAAGGTAAAAGAAAATATGTAAATGGAATTTATATATGTTCTTTTTGTTTTGCTTTTCCTGTTTTTTTATTTTTTTGTATTTTTGTAATTCTGTTTTTTCTTCTTTTTTCTATTATTATGTATTAATCCTGAAAACTTAAATAAATATTAAAAAAAACAAAAAAAACAATTATATTATATTATATTATATTATATTATATTATATTATATTATTATTATATCATTACATTACATTACATTACATTACATTATATTCAGTAGTTTTTTTCTGGGGGCACACAAGGGTATGTGTACCCCTAAACATTTTGTGACTCTAACTGGAGAATTTTTTTTGAAAAAATTAATTTCTTCTCTAGCATGGTGAATATTCAGTTTCGTTGCTACCCCCAATGACAGCCTTTTGTCCATTTACTGCATTTTTCCTGATTTGAACAATAAAATGGTGATTTCCTTGAGTCAAGTGAGAGTACCCCTAAACATTTTTTAAAGAAAAAACCACTGTTTATATTTCACCATTACTCCAAGAAGCTCAAGGCAGCATACAAAGCATAGCTGTCAACTTTTCCCTTTTCTTGTGAGGAATCCTATTCGGAATAAGGGAATTTCCCTTAAAAAAAGGGGTAAGTTGACAGCTATGATACAAAGTTCTCCTCCCCATTTTCTCCTCAATTCATGAGCATCCAATGAAGCACAATGTTGGAAGATTCAGGACAGATAAAAAAAAGCCCTTCTTCATGCAATGCAGAGTTAAGCTTTAGAACTTGTTCCTGCCGGAGGCAGTGATGGCCCCCAACTTTGATCACCATCGTCATAATTTTATTTGTATGCCACCTTTCCATAGTTAAAACAATGCTCAAGGCAGCTTACGACATGGCAAGATTTACATAATTACCAACGTAACAAAAATCACAAACAATAAATAAAACACATCAAAAAGTACACAACTAAATGGAAAACAATTTCCACATAAATCATAAAATCTAAAACTAAGAATACAGCATTAATATCAATCACAATTTAAAGTGACATAAATCAAAAACAAAAACAAAAACGATATGTCATGCAGGTCATCATCTGTAAAATTTTACTTTCAGTTTATGAAGCATTCTATATCTTCCCACCACCCTGATGAATTCTACGAAACCGTAGTCAATATCCAGAATTACTGTTCAGTGTTGGACATCATTGTTGAATACACAAAACTTCACAGCTTGTCTTCCACCGTACAATGTTTGGTGCCTCACTTCATCTAAAGATTTTCAGAGACTTTGAGACTAAAGATTTCGTTCTGAACTTTTTATGATTTGAAGGAATTCTATAAAGATTGTATACAGTATTACATATGTATATGGTCATCGTGTGGCCTAGGCATTGTTGACGTTCTCTTTGCAACACAGGGGTTTGTTTGGCCCCAACCCAAGCCATGTGGGGAGAAGCAGGGCAGGCCCTTTCAGGCTCCCAGCAGGTCAGTCCTGGCTTTAATAGAGGATTAGACAAATTCAGGAGGAAAGGCCCACCAAGGGCTACTGGTTATGACAGTTGTGTTCTGCCTCTATGGTCAGAGGCTGCAATGCTTCTGAATGCCAGCTGCCGGAAACCACAGGAAGGAAGAGAGCTCACGTGCTTGGGTTGCAGGCTTCCCACAGGCATCTGGTTGGACTAGGATGCTGGACTAGATGGGCCATTGGCCTGATCCAGCAGAGTTGTTCTTCTGTCCTTCTGCTCTTCTGGCCCAAGCAGGGGGGTCTTGACATTGACTCCAGCATTTTGCTTTAGGCAGAACTTGCTGGCAGTGCCGGCGTAGGGAGAGATTTATGACAGTAGGAAGGCATCTGTCCTCTACCGGTTCCCGTTTTTCATGTGACAGAGCCTGACAAAGGACTGAGCACAGATCTGCAGTGCTCCACACAGAGAGGATCGGATGAGTCAACTCCAGCATGCCTGCCTTGCTTTGCAGCATGCAGATAAATTTATAAAGTTTTTCATATTTTATGAACGCGATCAAGCAGGCAGTGGGGGGGGGGGGGAGAGAAAACCCTCATCATATCTGAAAGGATGAACTCTCTAGAGGGCTTTGGGGTTTAAGCATCTTGCTATACAGCAGTAGCAGAAACACAGAAGAAAAATAACAGTATGGAGATTCACAGTTTACGGTGCCCAGTGGAGACCTGGCTTTTTCAGGGCAAGGTCATCTGATTAAATGGATAGTTCGGGTTTGGTCATTCGCCATTCCACTTGATGGCTGTGCTGTGGCTCCACAGTCAGAATACAAGTTGCTGGAAACAGCAGGAGGGGAGAGGGCTGTTGTGGTCAGATCCTGCTTCTGGGCATCCTTTTGGGGCATATGGTTGACCACACTGACCACAGGATGCTGGGCTAGATGGGCCACTGGCCTGATCCAGCAGGCTCTGCTTATATCCTGATTTGCTCATGGGATGGTTGTGTCAGACAGAATACAGCTAAATTTGCAAGCTGCGGCAGGGGTGGCTCCACTGAAGGCTGTGGGCCGTATCTGGCTACTGAGAGCGTTTTTGTGACTCCCACTCTGGACCTCCCTCCAGAAATGTAAAATGATAACTAGGTCACTTTAGTGCTGAATCAGGTTTGTATTTGATCTCAGAGGAGGCTGGACACAGTTTCAGGTACTGGAAAGGTAGGGCCTTAAGGCCCAAAGCTCCTAAGGACCACACACAGCAGCTTCATATAGATATTAAATAGCCTCGGGGAGAAATGGTACCCAAGCCAGCTCAGCCATGGGATGCTGGGCCTGATGGAAGTGATGCTGCAAAACACCAGGAGTGCACCTGGTTGGTGAAGCTCAGCCTCTGTGCTCTTTTCATTTTGAGGGGGTTCATCGTTATCGGGTCCAGTGAGAGCAACCACCTGTATCTTGCAAGTGTGTGTGTGTGTGTGTGTGTGTGTGTGTTTGACAGGATGGATTGCACATCCAGCCCGGAGCATCATGTTTGGGTGCAGGGACGGTGGCGCTGTGGGTAAAACCTCAGCGCCTAGGACTTGCTGATCGCATGGTCGGCAGTTCGAACCCCCGTGGCGGGATGAGCTCCCATCGTTCGGTCCCAGCGCCTGCCAACCTAGCAGTTCGAAAGCACCCCAGGGTGCAAGTAGATAAATAGGGACTGCTCCGGCGGGAAGGTAAACGGCGTTCCGTGTGCTGCGCTGGCTCACCAGATGCAGCTTGTCACGCTGGCCACATGACCCGGAAGTGTCTGCGGACAGCGCTGGCTCCCGGCTTATAGAGTGAGATGAGCGCACAACCCTAGAGTCTGTCAAGACTGGCCCGTACGGGCAGGGGTACCTTTACCTTTACCTTTACATGGTGAGGAAGGGAGGGAAAGAGAGAGAGAGAGAGAGGCAGAGAGATTTATGGCCGTAATAAAGGGCAGGTGGAGAAGCCTTTTCCTGCAGCACTGACTGACATTTGTGTTTCAAATGGAGCGTAACGTCTGCCAAATAAGTAGCTCAGACAGCTCAGTCAGATGAGAGCTCAGCCTTCTTGCCTCTTTCTGATCTGGACCAAAATACTTCCCCTGCCCCCACCCCCTATGCTTTTGAAAGCAAGCCTCTGGACCATGGGTAGGCAGACTAAGCCCGGGGTCCAGATCCGGTCCAATCGCCTTCTAAATCCGGCCCGCAGATGGTCCGGGAATCAGCGTGTTTTTACATGAGTAGAATGTGTGATTTTATTTAAAATGCATCTCTGGGTTATTTGTGGGGCATAGGAATTCCTTCATTTTAATTTCCCCCCCAAAATATAGTCTGGCCCCCCACAAGGTCTGAGGGACAGTGGACCGGCCCCCTCCTGAAAAATTTTGCTGACCCCTGACAGACACTTTCTGTAGGCATTTCCATGAATCCCCCTGCTGCTATGATACCTTTTATTCAAACTGCCTTGAGACGGAGGTTTAGAAGGCAATTAAAAAAGCATAGATCAGCACCATAATCAGCACCGCTATTTTGTGGGTTTCGACTTTGCCTGCACAGATTGATTGCAAATCCCATGAGCGAAAAAGGGGGTCATCTGACTATGGAATGCTATTGACCGGTTGACTGGTGGGCAACCTCAAGCATCTGTAGAACTTGGCCCACAGGGTGGTTGGAGGAGATAAAACCAACTGACATGCCATCTGGATCCAGTTTCCTACCCCTGGCCTAGAGATAGTCCTGAGGGCTGGAGAGAGACGTCTCTAGGGCCACATTTGCCCCTTCCTCCCCCCAGGCCTGAGGCTTCTCAGCCCTGTCCTAATAGAACTTAGTGCACCAAACAGGCATAAAACTGGGTTGTGTGACCTGCCTGCCACTGTAATCTAACTGCACCCTCTGGCTGCAAAAATGCACTACAGCCTTCAGCGCTCCCAAAACTGTTGTGTGTCCAGAACTGGATGCCATGAGACAAACATTTCATTCTCCCAACGGCTGGGCTGGGTGCCCGCATTTGACAACTGTCACCTGCCCACTTGCTTCAGCTTCGATCCTCCGGTCTCCCCCATCCTCCTGTGGCATTCTGTTTCACGTCAACTCCCCCGTCACACATGTGGTGCTGACAAATGTTTATTAATGAATAATTGCATGAAATATTCACAAGCCAGCAATATTGAATATTTTAGTAATATTTTGGCATGCATAATGGATGGCACGCAGCACTCACTATTTATTAAACATTGACTCTCATTATTGCTTCTGAGAGGGGCTGAATTACACCCCTCCCCCCAAAACACGCACGCACACACACACACACACACACAGACACCACTCCTGGCAGTTCCCCCTCCTCGTCTTAATGTCTGTTCCACGAGCAAACCATCCTCTCCACCCCTTCCAGAACTGCTTCTGAGCATAATCTCAGGCTCAGGAGCTGTATGTGGCCCTCCAGGGATATATTTACGGCCCTTGGGATTTTCCCAGGGCCATATCATTCACTGCCCTTGTTCAACACTCTCCTTGAATCGTAGAGTTGGAAGGGACCCTGAGGATCATCTAGTTCAACCCCCGGCAATGCAGGAATCTCAGCTAAAGGATCCATGGCAGGTGGCCATCCAACCTCTGCTTAAAAAATACCCCTTTGAGTGCTTTTGGAGGTGTTGAGTGTTTTTGCCTGGGTGGAATGGAAAGGATCCTTGGACTGCAATAGAGCCCTGCTTGGTCAGGACAGTGGCCCATCTAGTTTTGCATCCTGGTCTCACAGTGGCAAAACAGGGAAATCCCACAAGCAAGATTTGAGCAGAAGGTAATTCTATCCACCTGTGGTTTCCAGCAACTGGTATTCAGAAGTGTTGCTGCTCTTTAAAATAGCACAGGAACAACTTCATAATCACTCAAAACAGCTTCCTTGACCCAACCCAGTTCCAAAAAGTTCAGCTGCTATCGACAGACTTGAAGCAGCCATTACAGTAGCTGCGGGGATTCGAACCGCCGACCTACTGATCGGCAAGTCCTAGGCTCTGTGGTTTAACCCACAGTGCCACCTGTGTTCCTAACATGGAATGCAAGCCTACAACAATAACAGGGTGGAGGAAAGAGAAGAAGAAGAAGAAGAAGAAGAAGAAGAAGAAGAAGAAGAAGAAGAAGAAGAAGAAGAAGCAGCAGCAGCAGCAGCAGCATCCAGAGAGCATGATGAAATTTGCTACAAATGCAGTTTAGAGCACATTTAAGAAAATGAAGGCCAGAATCCACCACCTTCTACTGTGTCGTTGATTGTCTGTGTCCCCCACAAAGAGAGAGCAGATTAGGGACGAGATGGGGAGAAGCGTGGCTGGATTCGGCAAACAGAAAAACCATCCCTTGCTCTCTTCCTCTGACAAAGGGAGCAGCCGGCAGCCTCCAAGCAGCTGGTTATCTCTACCGATTGGGTAGCACACGAGTTTCATTACTCCTTATCACTTAGCTTGATACTGGCGCGAAGCCAGTGCGATTCAGGCGTGGGGAGCCTATCTATTTTTATAATGTGTCCTCTCTGTATAAATAATCCCTAAGTATATAGTTAAAGCTCCCCCTCTTGTGCCTTATACTTTAGCAAGAGAAGGAACTCGATGCAGGGTGAAAAGCAGGTGTCTCTAGTGAATGACAGAGGGCTTTTTTTGTGTGGGACTTCATCTGTCAGTGGCAGATTCCATCTCGAGGGACATGTTAAAGCTCCTGTCAACATTGGAGGGAGGCCTGGGGTGGAGAATCAAAGCAGAAGGAACTCAGCAGAAGCAGAGCACACACCCCCAGGCCTCCAGATGTATAATAATAATAATAATAATAATAATAATAATTTATTTATATCCTTCCCATCTGGCTGGGTTTCCCCAGCCACTCTGGGCGGCCTTCAACAGAATATTAAAATACAATAGTTTATTAAACACACCTTCCACACACCTTGGAGATTACTTCGAATCTCTTTGAAAACCCAGGGGAATTTTCAGTAGATGGAGGAAAGGGATGTTGTGCCATACAAGAAGCATTTGATATGTAAGCGGCAGAGAACCTCAGGCCTTATAACACCGAGACCATATAACACCGGTCCTGGAAGACCTACATTGGCTCCTAGTATGTTTCCGAGCACAATTCAAAGTGCTGGTGCTGACCTTTGAAGCCCTAAACGGCCTTGGCCCAGTATACCTGAAGGAGTGTCTCCACCCCCATCATTCAGCCTGGACATTGAGGTCCAGCTCTGAGGACCTTCTGATGGGTCCCTCCCTGCGAGAAGTGAGGTTACAGGGAACCAGGCAGAGGGCCTTCTCGGGAGTGGCTCCCGCCTTGTGGAACGCCCTCCCATCAGATGTTCAGGAAATAAACAACTATCTGACTTTTAGAGGACATCTGAAGTCAGCCCTGTTTCGGGAAGTTTTTAATGTTTGATGTTTTATCATGTTTTTAATATTCTGTTGGGAGCTGCCCAGAGTTTCCCCAGCCAGATGGGTGGGGTATAAATAATAAATTATTATTATTATTATTATCATCATCATCATCATCATCATCATCATCCTCTAAACCTCTTTCCTTGGCCCTTAAGGCTTCAATACTCTCTTCAACACTCTCTGGAGACAAGAAAACCTGATAACACTTTACTGAGGAAAGTGAATAAAAAAAAGCATATAACTTGAGGGGAAAGGAACAGGGGGCTGTTCTATCTTTTAGGGCAGGCCTTGTTAAGAGCAAAGTTAGGTTCAGCTTCACATTCACCAGAAAGCACCTCCCCAGTTATACAGCCAATCAAAGCACATGTTACCTCACTAAGGATCATGCCATGCCTAGTTGCTAAGCAAAGTAACTCTGGCCTGTTCACTTATGGACAACTGAGCTAACCCTGAAGTTACAAACTGAATGATCCACGCTGTTGCACCTCCAGCAAAAAATGCTCTTTGGGGCAAATGAGGTCCTTTACCAGACCAGATTAGACCACTGAGCCAGATGTTTCCCACTGCTACTCTAATGCCCCCTCTGCCCCATCCCTCTTAAATTTGCAGCACCATATTAGTGTTTGTTTCAAAGCCTTTCATGGGGAGAAGCTGGAATGGGGCGTGATCCTTCCCATCTATTAAGCAATCCGCCTTCTTCCAAAGTAACAACTCAGTTTTATTTCCACCTCATTTGACTGAGACGTAATGAGGCCCGACTTGCATGTCTGGAGACACCTGAATTATGCATTTAATAGAAAGCGTGCAGTTCAGCGGCAAAAAATGAAAATAAAAATGAAGCAACCAATCATCAAATTAAGTTATTAAATTTAAAAGTGGGGGAGGGAAAGAAGCGTATTCTCTCTTTGCAGGTGCCTTCATTCAGCTGCTGGGTTTCTCAAAGGCAGAAAAGCTCAGGATCGTGAATTGTTGCTTTAATTCCTGTTCCGACTCCTGTGACTCTCCATTACTTTTCGGAGGGAGGGGGGTGTTGGGAAGCCCCTCTCTAAAATGGATTTATGTCTGTTTGCTTTTTATTAAATCACTAAAAAAGGAAAATCATGAACCACAGCAGCAGCTAAATAATGTATTATCATTGCCAGAGGGGCAGGAAGACCGAAATAAAAACAAAATATGAGCGTCAAGGGGGAGGGGAGGGTCGGAGGCAACTGTTTTTCTTTGGCTGCGTGGAGCTGTCAGATGAAATGTGGGTATGCAAATAGATGTCTTGGAGAGATGCCGTCTCAACAGGCTTTCTCTTCTGGTTCAGGCATGATCAGCGATTGTCAGAGTTTTGAAAAGGAACCAGAACTAGTTCATGTTCACCCCTTTAAGAAACAAACAAACAAAACAGTACAGTGGTACCTCAGGTTAAGAACTTAATTCGTTCTGGAGGTCTGTTCTTAACCTGAAACTGTTCTTAACCTGAAGCACCACGTTAGCTAATGGGACCTCCTGCTGCTGCCATGCTGCCAGAGCACGATTTCTGTTCTCATCCTGAAGCAAAGTTCTTAACCCGAGGTAATATTTCTGGGTTAGCAGAGTCTGTAACCTGAAGCGTATGTAACCTGAAGTGTCTGTAACACGAGGTACCACTGTACAATCACATGCTATGCAGAGGTTCAGTTCCAATAGTTCATGCTATAAATGAAAATGTATATACAGCCAAACTTGGAAGCCAAACGCCTTAGCACTGATACATTTTGGCTCCCAAACGCCGCAAACCTGGAAGTGAGTGTTCCAGTTTGTGAACATTCTTTGGAAGCTGAATGTCCGGCGTGGCTTCCGATTGGCTTCGGGAGCTTCCTGCAGCCAATCGGAAGCCTCGCCTTGGTTGTTGAACCTTTTGGAAGTCGAACAGATTTCCGGAACTGATTCTGCTCAGCTTCCAAGGTACGACTGTACTCAGACCCTTGGAACTGCCCCAACAAGAGCATCCTGAGGCTTCTGGAACTGGCATGCCTGTAAGTCCTTAGCCCCCTTTTCTGCCTTTCAAGCGAGGCATTGAGCTGAATAGCTCTCTGTTCAACAACTCTGGAAACCCTGAGGTGCTATCATGGAAACAGCCCAGGACTTCTTGAGCTGGTGCGCAGTGAAGGCCTTACTCCCCATGCAAGGCAAAGATCTTAAATGCTCTTTAGCACCAGGTTTTCCTGGCACAAAAAAAGAGCTTTTAAGCTCTCTTCCTTGCACCTGCATTTAGCCTGCAGGATTTCAAGTAGCTGGTCTTCAACTGCATATTGTTAAAACTGTGGGACATTTTAACAACAACGAGGGACGTGGGTGGCGCTGTGGGTTAAACCACAGAGCCTAGGACTTGCCCATCAGAAGGTCGGTGGTTCGAATCCCCACGACGGGGTGAGCTCCCATTGCTCGGTCTTTGCTCCTGCCAACCTAGCAGTTTGAAAGCACATCAGAGTGCAAGTAGATAAATAGGTACCACTCTGGCGGGAAGGTAAACAGTGTTTCCGTGTGCTGCTCTGGTTCGCCAGAAGCGGCTTAGTCATGCTGGCCACATGACCTGGAAGCTGTACGCCGGCTCCCTCGGACAGTAAAGCGAGATGAGCGCCACAACTCCAGGGTCGGTCACGACTGGACCTAATAGTCAGGGGTCCCTTTACCTTTACTGCATTCCATGTTAACCTGACTCAGGGTGGACCCTGGGAAATGAATGAACATGACTGATTTAGGCTATGGTTACCAGATGTCCCTGTTTCCCAGGGACAGTCCCTGGATTTCATTTAATGTCCCCGGATTTATATTTTAAGTGTTGTAGATTTATTAGTAGGGAATGAATGTTGCGTGATTGGTTCAACAGCAAAAGACACATCATATGGGGACATCTGGCAAGGCAAAATGGTGGGCGCCACGGCAGCGAGCAGCTCCTGAAGCCAGCCAGAGCCAAGTGCACTACCAGGCTGGCTCCAGGCTGCTGAGACTGCCGCTGCTGCCACCACTGCTGAGGGGGAACTGGGGACGCCCAGTGTGTCAACTGGGGGAACCGCTAACACCCCCCCCCCCGTGACCCAAATTGAGCCGGGAACGAGAGCACCCAGCCGACTGCCCAGTGGTGCTGCGGGGCCAGGAAAACCCCAGAGCCAACACAGGGAGAAGGAGGAGAGAAGAAGGAGAAGGAAGAGAGATAAAGAGGAAGGAGAATAAAGAGGCTGCCGCCGCTGAGGAGGAAAGGTGGGAGAGAACATTCGAGCCTACTCCATGGTGGCTAGTGCTCCAAGAGAGAAGGCCAGGACCCAGAAGAAGGCCACGCGACAGAGGAGAGCACAGAAGAGAATATATTACTTCTTCATTTTTTTTTAAAAAAATACTTTTTAAATTACATTCTCTCTCTCTCTCTCTCTCTCTCTCTCTTTTTAAAAGTGTTCCCGGATTCTTTGAAAAAAATCTGGTAACCTTAATTTAGGCCCATTCATTCCAATGGATTTATTCTGAATAGAACTGAGGCTGCATTCACACGACAGTTTGTTCCGTTTCCTGAACTGTTGCTTTCCGCATCCTAGTTAAATAGGGTTGCCATATTTCAGAGAGTGAAAATCCAGGCACAAAAGTTGTTGAGCTCCCTGTCAAAGTTGAGTTATTTCTGCAAAATCTACAAAAAAATCAAAGTTTGACCTGTTTTTGGTTTTTTTTTGGAAACTTGCCAAATAATGTTATGCTGTACACCTGGGTTTTCTTGGACATTTTATCAATTTCCGGAAATGCCTCCCAGATGCTTCCAGTGGTCAAATCTTCCACTGGATATCTTGTAATGGTGGGATAAGCAGCCTCATATGACCAACATGTTTAAGTTTAATTCATGCACGAAGGGATTAACGTCACAGAGTAAGCTGTGCTGCCAGGCTCAGCTAGGCCACTTCCCCTCACCTTGGGAGGAAAGTAATCAAGCCTGTTTTTGTACCTCAATCTATTTGAGAAGTTCAGCTTGTAAAAATGTCTAAGCTGGTTGCTCCAAGCTCAGGCCACATGGCTCTAACAAGCCTTTGTTTGAGTTCCTATCCCAATAAGTGAGGAACTTTCACCACTGTAACTAAGCCAAGTTTTGCTGCCTGTGCAAGCTTTTCTGAATGCTGTATGGAAAAGCACACAAACCTGACCTTTGGAGAGTTGGTAAGTAAATGATTTTTAACTTACCAAGTGTATAGTCTTTTACCTACGTTGGGGGAAGAGGGACGTTTTGGAAATTTATTATTAATTTTAATTAAAATAAATAAATGAAGTTTTGGAACTCACAAGGGCATCTTTTAAATGTCTAACAGCCTATGTCTCCATGCTTTGCGATTTTAAATCTCTCTTGGGGTTCTCTCTCCAAAGATCCCTAAACTTGGATCTTGGCATCCAGCAATTCTCCTTTTATATCTATCTTTTTCAGCATGAATTGCACCAGACTCACTTGGTTTCCTAAATGGCAACCAATTGAAAGTCCCCAGAGGTGGTTGTTGAGAGGTTCAGAGTTGTGTCACAGCATGATGCGAGCAAATTCCCCTTTAAATGCATGGCTGTAGTTTTTATCGCTGTAATGCAGAAGGAATATGAATGTCCAGCCTCCCTCAGCTGGGCCCAGCAGGTGCTGGAGACAAAAATAAAAAAAACCCAAACAAACAGCCTCCATTCCAAATCTCTCTGGATCCTCAGCCATTCTGCTGGCTTTAATGTTGGAGATGGACTTGGAGGCGGGTGCTTTGAGGCTACCCTATTAGCAAAAAGCAGCTAAGAGCCAGCCCAATCATCTCAACTCCTCTACTTACGAATGCTTTGTTTTGCTTTTTTGCAGGTTTCCCAATTAACCATTGTTCAGTGAAGTTGTTTTCCTGATTGCCGATCCTTCCCTCTACCAAAAAGCACACCATGAAATCTTGCAATCCACTTCAATCCACTTAGCTCTTGATCAAATATAAATCTTCTTCCCGAATATAATTAATCCAATTTGGATTAAGGGGGGATTAGCTGTGCTCTTAAGGCCTCTTTTTTGATAGCTCACAATTGTTGCCTGCCATGCTCCTGTTGCTCAGCATAAGAGAGACAGAGATACAATAGGCAAATCAGAATTATACCCGAGGCTAAAGCTCTCAAATGTTCTCTTACAGGCACGAGAGCTGAGGATCATATTGGGGAACTGGCAGCTTCTCTTTCAGAGCTGTGTAGCAGGAGCGAATGAAGCGGTAGAGCATCTGCTTTGCATGTTGACAGTCCCAGGTTTGAATCTGGCACCTCCAGGTAGGGCTGAAACCCTGAGGAGCTACTGCCAGTATTTGTAGGCAGTACTGAGCTAGATAAGGGACGCGGGTGGCGCTGTGGGTTAAACCACAGAGCCTAGGACTTGCCCATCAGAAGGTCAGCAGTTTGAGCTCCCGTTGCTCGGTCCCTGCTCCTGCCAACCTAGCAGTTCGAAGGCACGTCAGAGTGCAAGTAGATAAATAGGTACCACTCTGGCGGGAAGGTAAACGGTGTTTCCGTGTGCTGCTCTGGTTTGCCAGAAGCGGCTTAGTCATGGTGGCCACATGACCCAGAAGCTATACGCCGGCTCCCTTGGCCAATAAACTGAGATGAGCGCCGCAACCCCAGAGTCATCTGTGACTGGACCTAATGGTCAGGGGTCCCTTTACCTTACTGAGCTAGATGGACCAATGTTTCATAGAATTGTAGATCTGGAAGGGACCCTGAGGATCATCTAGTCCAGCCATTCTCAACCTTTGGGTCCCCAGATGTTATTGGACTACAACTCACATCATCCCTGAGCTCTGGCCTTGCTAGCTAGGGGTGATGGGAGTTGTAGTTCAACAACATCTGGGGAACCGCAGGTTGAGAAAGGCTGATCTAGTCCAACCCCCTTGCAGTGCAGGAATATGTAGCTGCCCCATAGGGGCATCGAACTTGCAACCTTGGTGTCATCAGCACCACCCTCTAACCAACTGAGCTATCCAGCTGCTGTCGACTCAGTATAAGGCAGCTCCTGATGTTTGTATGCTGTGGGAACAAGCTTTTTAGCCTTATTGGGAACATGCATGGTTTCTCATTAATCAGTCTCCTGACTGGCCTGAGGCTCCTTCTAATTGATTTAGAGTGCAGCTTTAACGCTTTAATGCTAACGTATCCGTCTCGTTTCACATAGATTTTTTAAAAATAAAAACAAAACCAGTGGGCGGTTTTCTGATCCAGCAAAGAAAGATCAAGATTCCCACAAGACAATTGGTTGAAGCTCCTCACCTGATAACTTGCAGGGTAGAAAGAACCTTTTCCTTTATTGCAATGCTGCGAGTGTCTGTATCGTCAGTGCTATTTTTCTAGAAAAAGAGGTGCCGGAACTCACCATGAACACCTCCCTTGTTCTCTTATAATGGCATGGGAGCCCACCTGAGAGGTTCTGGAACTGAGTTCCGGTGAGTTCCGGCTGAAAAAAGCCCTGTACAGTGTACCTCGGGTTACATACGCTTCAGGTTACATACGCTTCAGGTTACAGACTCCGCTAACCCAGAAATATTACCTCGGGTTAAGAACTTTGCTTCAGGATGAGAACAGAAATCGTGCTCCGGCGGCGCAGCAGCAGCAGGAGGCCCCATTAGCTAAAGTGGTGCTTCAGGTTAAGAACGGACCTCCGGAACGAATTAAGTACTTAAACCGAGGTACCACTGTATATCAGATTGTTTCTGCAGGTGGTAAAGCATCTCACACAGCAATTGACTGACCTGCAATGATTTGGCAGTTCAGCCTCTGTGAGGATAATAATAATATAAAAATGATGTATTTCTTATACCCCGCCCATCTGACTGGTTTGCCCTAGTTACTCTGGGCAGCTTCCAACAAAATACAGCATCAAACATTAAAAGTTTCCCGAAACAGGGCTGGCTGGACTTGGAATTATAAGGGACAGTCACATACCCTCCAACATTTCTCTGATGAAACTAGGGACGTCGCATTCTATAATGATAATTTTACTATTTATGCCCTACACATCTTACTGAGTTGCCCCAGCCACTCTGGGCAGTTTCCAACACACAGTGGTACCTTGGTTCTCAAATTTAATCTGTTCCGGGAGTCCATTCGACTCCCAAAGTGGTTCAAAAACCAAGGCACAGCTTCTGATTCACTGCAGGAGCTTTCTGCACTCAGTCAGAAGCTGCGTCTCGGACATTCGGCTTTCGAAAAATGTTCACAAACTGGAACAGTCACTTCCGGGTTTGCGGCGTTCAGGAGCCAATTTGTTTGGGAGCCAAGCCGTTCAACTACCAAAGTACCACAGTATATAAAAACATAAGGTAAAGGGACCCCTGACCATTAGGTCCAGTCGTGGCCAACTCTGGGGTTGCGGCACTCATCTCGCTTTATTGGCCAAGGGAGCCGGCGTACAGCTTCCGGGTCATGTGGCCAGCATGACTAAGCCGCTTCTGGCGAACCAAAGCAGCGCACAGAAACGCCGTTTACCTTCCTGCCGGAGTGGTACCTATTTATCTACTTGCACTTTGACGTGCTTTCGAACTGCTAGGTTGGCAGGAGCAGGGACCAAGCAATGGGAGCTCACCCCGTCGCGGGGATTCGAACCGCCAACCTTTTGATCAGCAAGTCCTAGGCTCTGTGGTTTAATCCACAGCGCCACTGCCCTATATAAAAACATAATGAAACATTAAACATTTTTTAAAACTTCCCAATACAGGATTGCCATAAGACTGCTTGGGGGTCAGATAACTCCATACCCTCCAACATTTCTCCAGTGAAAATAGAGATGTCCTAAGGAAAAGCTGGACACTCCAGGATCAAATCAGAAACTGGGCGGCTTCTCTAAATCAGGGACTTCCTTTGAAAGTAGGGGCACTTGGAGAGTCTGCAGTCACAAGGGACTGGCTATTTAGAGGAGATAACTAGGAGAAGATTTTTTAGAAAGCAGCTCTGCAAAAGAACAACAAACCCCCAACACTGGAACAAAGGCCATTTCGGAAAGATAATGCTGATCCTTCTGAATTTCTTCTGAGCTGCATTGAAGTCGGATCAGTCTGGGGCTGCTTTGATTGCTCTGACAGATCCAAGGCTTGATCTGATTACCTCCAGGAAAATCGCCCAACTTGCTAGAAGACAAAGCAGATCAGATCTTTATTGTTTATATATTTAATTGCCCTAGTCTGCCACCCTTCAAGGTATACATTCTCAGGGCTGCTTACATTCATAAAACAGAACAGACGGGGAAAATACAGTAATTTCACAGTGGTGGTGTAGTGGTTAAGAGCGGTGGACTTGTAATCTGGTGAACTGGGTTCGCTTCCCCGCTCCTCCACATGCAGCTGCTGGGTGACCTTGGGCTAGTTACACTTCTCTGAAGTCTCTCAGCCCCACTCACCTCACAGAGTGTTTGTTGTGGGGGAGGAAGGGAAAGGAGAATGTTAGCCGCTTTGAGACTCCTTCGGGTAGTGATAAAGCGGGATATCAAATCCAAACTCTTCTTCTTATTATTATTAAAACAACCGATAAAACTTGCAACCAAACATCAGAGCGAGGAGAAAATATCTGAACGAGGAGAGTGAAAATCCTGTGCTCACCCTTCCATCCCAAACTAGCAGGACTTGCCCTGTGATTCTTGTCTGTTGGTGACTTGTGGAGGTCAACTGGTAACTCACCATTCCTCAGCAGCTGAGATGCATCAGCAGAGTCTTCAGAGCCCCAGAAGAGTCTTCAGAAAAATCCTGCCCCTGGCAGAACAGCTTCTTCCAGAGTTTCCAGTTAAGGGAAGATCCCACACAGTTCAAAGTAATAATATGTTTACTGTCTGCAGATACAATACAAAGCTAAACACTACTATCTGCTATATACGCTTCTTCAGATCTATAGAGATACATCTTCGTCTTTGGCAATCACTCACATCCAAGTAACATTGTCTTCCATGAACATGGTTTTAACAGTGAGTCTGTAAGTGACCGTGGAGACCAATTCTGGATCCACAAGTCCTTCCACAGTGGGGATACAGTGGTTCCTCAGGTTACATACGCTTCAGGTTACAGACTCCGCTAATCCAGAAATAGTACCTCAGGTTAAGAACTTTGCTTCAGGATGAGAACAGAAATTGTGCTCCGGTGGCACAGCAGCAGCAGGAGGCCCCATTACCTAAAGTGGTTCTTCAGGTTAAGAACAGTTTCAGGTTAAGAACAGACCTCTGGAACGAATTAAGTACTTAACCCAAGGTACCACTGTATAGGTTTCTGGGTGAGAGTCAATCATGGTGAGGGTTTGTTTTGCTTTTTTGAACCTCTTTTGTTGACCACCAGCATTACGCTTTCCATTTTTAAGTTCGAAATAGAGTCGTTGCTTTGGAAGACAACAATCAGGCATCCACACAATGTGACCAGTCCAACGAAGTTGATGTTGAAGAATTATTGCTTCAACACTGGTGATCATTGCTTCTTCCAGTACACTGGAATTAGCTCGCCTGTTTTCCCAAGTGATGTGTAATATTTTTCAGAGACACCGTTGATGGAATCTTTTGAAGAGTTGGAGATGACGTTTATAAGTGGTCCATGTTTCACAAGCATACAGTAAAGTTGGTAGTACAATAGCTTTGTAAACAAGCATCTACTAACACTATAACCATTCTAACTGTCACTGTTGTGTAACACCCACAGCCTATTCCCCTAACACTCACCGATTCACATTCAGACCCTGACGGCAAACAGGACAGGACGCAAACATAACAGGCACAATGAAAGCAATGCCCTAGAGACTATTGCACCCATCCCAACATTCCTGAACCAATGGGAGGGTGAATACACTTGACCTCTACTCTTTTGCTATGGTAGCCCAATGGACTTGCTCTTTTAACTCTGAACACCCAGACATGGTGTGTGTGTTTTCTAACTCAAGACACGAGACCAGGCCCTGTGTAATTCAATGCATTGTTCACATTACGCCAACATTGTCTTCCTTCTGGTCCTCCCACCCAGACCTTAAGACAGTGAAATGGAATGCCTTAAAAAGGGGACTCTGCCTTAGATGTATTGTTTTTAAACTTAGCTCCAGTTCTCAAAACCAAGGAACCATTAGACCAGTGGTTCCGAAATCCTTTGGTGTTACTGCCCCCTTGGTTCCATAAACTTATCTCCAGTGCAACGCACCCTACCCTATAAAAAGCATTATTCAGAATAGCAGAAGAGCAGTTTGCATGACCCACTAGGGAAGAGAATAGAGCGGCATAAAAAAACCAGTAACAATTAATTGCACATTTATTCAAAATCCAAACTATTTCACAAAACTGATGACCTTGATCCAGTGATTCCAGCTTTTCAAAGTTGGATAGTCATTTATACCTCCATTGCCCACTTGCCTCTTAGTGCCCCCCTAGGGAATCACATTTCGGGATCCACTGCCTTAGACCAGGGGTCAGCAAACTTTTTCAGCAGGGGGCCGGTCCACTGTCCCTCTGACCTTGTGGGGGGCTGGACTATATATTTGTTTGGGGGGGGGGAGAATGAATTCCTATGCCCTACAAATAAACCAGAGATGAATTTTAAATAAAAGGACACATTCTACTCATGTAAAAACACCAGGCAGGCCCCACAAATAACCCAGAGATGCATTTTAAATAAAAGGACACAATTTAATCATGTAAAAACACACTGATTCCCAGACCATCCGCAGGCCGGATTTAGAAGGCGATTGGGCCGGATCCGGCCCCTGAGCCTTAGTTTGCCTACCCATGCTTTAGACTGACAACGTGCTGGGACTATCTAATGCAAGAGAGAGTGCGTGTCAGGAAGAGAAAGATTTATTTACTTTATCTGCTAACTGACTTCTGATACAGCTTCTAAACTCACCGAGAGCAGTATTTATCAGCTGGAGAATGGGGGGGGGGGATATACCATGACAAATACATGAGCTACCTGTGGCAGATAATAATTCAATGAGCCGGGCAAGCCTACAGAGACTGGCATTTCTCATTTCATTGTTGCCGTGTTTGCAAAGGACTTCGCCCTCCCCTTGTTCCCAGCTAATTTCTCTGTTTGTTGAGATTTAGCCCTTGGTTGCCAGCTGCGGATCTGATAAGGGGAGCTGCAGCCACACAGAAGAGCAGGCTTGCATTCTCTCTCTCTCTCTCTCTCTCTCTCTCTCTCTCTCTCTCTCTCTCTCAAGTGGAGCCAAGCTCAGCGAAAGTGGCATGTGTGAGTTGGGGGGGGGGGCACAGCTCTTTTATTAAGAGCCCAAATATTGACTGATGCAGAGAGTGAAGGAGCCAAACCAGCTTCAGAGATTGCAGCACAGTGGTCTGTAGGAAGATGATACAAACACAGGCTCAGCCAATCACAGGGTATTATTTCCCACTCCCTTAACCATTAAAAAAATGCAAAACTTCCTTTTGTGGTTTTCGGCTCTTTAGTCATCGATTGCAATTCATTTGTGGAAGCCCAGATGCAAAAATTTTCTGGAAAGGGAGCAATCTTCAGATGCTGCTAAACTGACACCCATCTACAATCTTTCTCATCCCGTCCCCCCATTTTTTTAAATATAATTTTTATTTTTGAGTTTTTCAGTTTTTTAGCATAAATAAGTCCAATGGAAATGCAATACAATACAGGTATCCTCTTTGACTTCCCTCGCCCCCTTTTGTGGTTCTTTGTGTTAAGGTTTTCTTACTGCAGCTCCTTTTTGATTCCAATTACAGTGGAACCTTGGGTGTCTAATGTACTGTATTTTTCTACGTATAAGATGCCCCCATGTATAAGACGCCCCTATTTTGGGGGACTCAGATTTAAGAAATTTGCACTATGCACTATTCACGTATAAGATGACCCCCACTTTTTAGCATAATTTTAAAAGAAAAAAACCTGGTCTTATACACGGGAAAGTACGGTAATTCGTTCCGGAAGACCGTTTGACTTCTAAAACATTTGACAATCGAGGCGCAATTGCCAGTCGGCAAATTCCTTTTAAAAACTGGAGAAACGTGTCTTGGAAGTCATTTGACTTCCAAGCTGTGTTCAAAAACTGAAGCATTCACTTCTGGGTGGTCGGCGTTTGGGTTCCGAATTGTTTGGCATCGGAAGCGTTCGACAACCGAGGTTCCACTGTATTATTTACTCCCTCAGTTTTACGAGTTTTAAGTTAATCCTGCTAATGGATTTAATTGTTCACAGTAATTTCCCAAATAAATGACATGCTCCCCATTCTTTGTTAAACATTGTTTCTTCCTGGTTTCTGATTCTTCTAGTAAGTTTGGCCATTTCAGCATAGTCCACTGATTTTATCTCTCACATCCCTAATAATAATAATAATAATAATAATAATAATAATAATAATAATTTATTTATTATTTATACCTCACCAATAGGGACACGGATGGCGCTGTGGGTTAAACCACAGAGCCTAGGACTTGCCCATCAGAAGGTCGGCAGTTTGAATCCCCGCGATGGGGTGAGCTCCCGTTGCTCGGTCCCTGCTCCTGCCAACCTAGCAGTTCGAAGGCACATCAAAGTGCAAGTAGATAAACAGGTACCGCTCCGTCAGGAAGGTAAACGGCGTTTTCATGCACTGCTCTGGTTCGCCAGAAGCAGCTTAGTCATGCTGGCCACATGACCTGGAAGCTGTACGCCGGCTCCCTCGGCCAATAAAGCAAGATGAGCTCCACAACCCCAGAGTCGGCCACAACTGGACCTAATGGTCAGGGGTCCCTTTACCTTTACCTTTACCTCACCCATCTGGCTGGGTTTCCCCAGCCACTCTGGGTGGCTGCCTTTGGCAGGGGTGTGTGGTTTGGGTGGCTGTGTAATTTTTTAAAAAAACTCATATTTTTGTCACCCCCCTCAGTGATGACCCACCGCACCCGCTTCCTCCACCACTGGGGCTCCGCAATTGTGCCATATCCATGCTCTGCTTCCAATCCCTGAATCCCTTTCATCATCAGCTGCTGAGAAGAGCTCCCCTCCCAGCACGCACTTTGCATGAGTTTCAGCTGTCACGTAATTATGTATGTGGTTTTTTTTTCATCTGTCACTTTCTCCTTCCAAAGTGACAGAGTGTCAGAGCAGGACGGAGGAGAGCCCTGGCATTCTCACCCACTGCTGGGATTAGCTGCCGATCCATCTTCCCTCCGAGTCCCTTCCTGCCTCTGAAAAGCAAACCCCAACCCCCCGGTGGGGGCGCTTGGCTGGCAACTGGCTTTGACGCAGGATGAGATTGGGAGAGATGTCGATGCGGCAATGACAGATGCCCTGCAGGGACAGATTTGCAGATCCTGTGAGGCCGAGCCAGAGAACAAGGCTGGCGTTTCAGGTGAAGAGACAATCAAAGGCTGGACCGGCATCACTGCCAAATCCAAGGTCCTGTGGCAGAGAGCCTGGTGCGGAAGTCCCAGAACTGCCAGGACTGGTGATGGGGGGGACGATGACACTTCTCCCTTCTGAGAGGATGAAAGCCTGCTTGTTAGCTTCAGGACAGATAATTGAAAGCCCTTTTTCAAGCGGTGCGTAGTTAAACTATGGGAGGCAGTGGTGGCCAGCAGCTGAGATAAAAAAGGTAAAGGGACCCCTGACCATTAGGTCCAGCCGTGACCGACTCTGGGGTTGTGGCGCTCATCTTGCTTTATTGGCTGAGGGAGCCGGCGTACAGCTTCCGGGTCATGTGGCTTTTAGCTAAGACTGCTCTGCTAGCAGAACAGTGGGATTATTCCCCCATATGGGGTAGATCCACATGTACATATTTGTAACTACGTCTGCCTTCAGGGATTCAACTGTGAACTGATGTAAGTAAACTTCTTTGACTTTGAGAAAACAACAACAACAACAATGCTGTGTGGAAAAAGTCCTTTCTTTTATCTGTGCCAAATCTACCAACTTCAAACTACATCTGGAGGGCCTCAGGTGAGCTACCTTTGTCCTAAAGGCTGCTTGTTCATTCCCTCTATCATCTGCCTTGAGGGAAGAATGAATGGAAGGCTATCCCAGAATGTCTCAGACCATAGGTGGCCAAATGGTGATGGCGACCCTTTCCCAACATTGGACGAAGAGAAAGACGGAATGACCACAAATCCTTGATTAAACACTTATTCCGAAGAATCCAGGAGTCCCCCAAGGCTTCTTTGAGATCCCTGAACGCCTTGCCCTGGGATTTGAGGCTTTCATTCCGATCACATCGGAAGATGTTGTCAAGGTAGCGAGTGGCCTACTTACAGCAATCAAAGACTTCTCAAGATTTGCATCTTGAAACGGCAGCTGGAGAAAGAGAGTGTGTTTGTGTGTGTGAGAGAGAAAGCAGATTACATAACGACAGCCGGCTTTTGTTTATTTGCTTAAACTCAACCTTGCGTTGTAGTCAAGAAGAGACGCGGGGGCAATTCTGATAATCCATTCCTTTTTAATAACATTCGCAGAGTGTGATGTGGTGGACTGGCACTTTAGAGACTGGCTGACAGCCTGCCTGTGGTGTTTGCTCTGAGGGAGCACTCCAGAGACCTCATCTCCACAAGCCCGCAGGCAGTGGCTAAGTAATTGAATGTCTCCACACACTGATCCTTCATATATATATATATATATATGGTGTGTTTATCTGTTCAATATTTCCTAAAAGGCTATATTTACCTGTGCATGACACAACATATTTGCATTTGAAACAAAACAAAACAAACAAACAAACACAGACACACACACTAGAAAAGGGATGGATTGTGTGGGGAAATGTGTCATTTGTAAAAATTGTAGGAGAAAACCGTCACTGGCGAATATTTATTTTTTCATTTACTGCATTTCCATCCCGCCTCCCCCCCCAAAAAGAATTAAGGTGGTGCCTGTGGTTCTCCCCTCCCTCAGTTAATCCCCACAAATACCCTTCAAGATAGGTTAGGCTGAGAGACAGTGACCGCCCCCCATGGTCACACTGAGTGAGCTTCAAATGGCCGAGTCAGGATTTGAACCCCAGTCTCTCATGTCCTAGTTTGACATCCTAACCCCTGTACCAGGGGTAGGCAACCTAAGGCCTGGGGGCTGGGTGCAGCCCAATCGCCTTCTAAGTCCGGCCCTCGGACGGTCCGGGAACCAGCGTGTTTTTACATGAGTAGAATGTGTCCTTTTATTTAAAATACATCTTTGGGTTATTTGTGGGGCATAGGAATTCATTCATTTCTCCTCCCTCCCCCCCTCCCAAATATATAGTCCGGCCCACCACATGGTCTGAGGGACGGTGGACCGGCCCACAGCTGAAAAAGGTTGCTGACCCCTGTGCTATACGATGCTGGCTCTGGTGTGGGGATGTAAGAAGGCGCCATTTTCCGTTCGTCCTTGCGTTCACTGCACACAGCACTGTTCCCATCCTGCTGCAGTTTGCCTTCTTCCCAAAGACCACATTCTTCATCTCGCCGTCTGCTGTGGTAAAGCTACGTGACTTACACCATGGATTCCATATATCATGTAAACTATGTAAGGAACGTCCTCATGTCATTCCATTGCATTCGGTTTATGGCAAAAGAGGTAAAGGTAAAGGGACCCCTGACCATTAGGTCCAGTCGTGGCCGACTCTGGGGTTGCGGCGCTCATCTTGCTTTATTGGCCAAGGGAGCCGGTTTACAGCTTCCGGGTCATGTGTCCAGCATGACTAAGCCGCTTCTGGCGAACCAGAGCAGTGCATGGAAACGCTGTTTACCTTCCCGCTGGAGTGGTACCTATTTATCTACTTGCACGTTGACGTGCTTTCGAACTGCTAGGTGGGCAGGAGCAGGGACCAAGGAATGGGAGCTCACCCCTTTGCGGGGATTCAAACCGCCAACCTTCTGATCCGCAAGTCCTAGGCTCTGTGGTTTAACCCACAGCGCCACCCGTGTCCCTTATGGCAAAAGAGGCACGGCACAAATACAGGAAAGAGTAGTCAATTAGGTTGCACTGAAAGCAACAAGAATTTGTATTTGCTGGATTGATTCCCGTCCCAGGCAAAACGGAACGCAGTGTCTGCATTGCTATTTATCTTTCCCCTTCAGGGTCTCTCTTTCTTGCCATCAGTGCCCCCACTGTGGCATTGCTGCAAGTAACTCAATTTCCCCTTAATCTGCCTTGCCAGCTAGGGCTCTGTGCTGCACTATTTTAATACCTCCGTGTGGCTTGTGAGAGCTCTTCCATTTATTTTCCTGTCTCATGGAGTTATCCCCCCCCCCCCCAGTAGCTTCCTAATGTTTTATTCGTTTTTGTGGCACAGCCTTCTGGCTTCTTCACACCTGGCTTCCAATTTTCTCCATTTCAGCATCCCCCCACACACACACACACCCCACAATCCTCGTGACAGTGTCCTAACAAGCACTGCTCTTGCAGAGGCAGATCTCCTCCTGGGGTTGGTCCTGTGATGCTTCACAAGGCGGGAGGGAGCTGTGTTGGGATGTCACGCTACTCCAGGGGAATATTGCAGCTGGGGAAGCATTTATTTGAGATATTTGTATACCGCTGTGTATTAAAAATATACATCAAAGTGGTTTACAACAATAAAACCATAAAGCCATACTGTAAAAACTGATTTTAAAAAGTTTTAAAACATACATCAATTTTTTTATATATGTATATATATATATGTATATATACAGTGCTTTTTTTCTTAAAAAACTGTTTAGGGGTACTCTCACTTTCCTACTCATAGTGAAATACTGTCCCTCAATGAGACCAAACTTAGATTCACAAAATGTTTAGAGGTATGCATACCCCTGCTTCCCCCCAGAAAAAAAGCAGTGTGTGTGTGTGTGTGTGTGTGTGTGTGTGTGTACACACACGTGTGTGTGTTTGTGTGTGTGTGCGCACACACACACACACACGATCCGTTCCGGTGCCCCATTCACATCCTGAATAGAACATAAGATGTGACTGCATGTTTGTGCATGCACGGGTCACGTTTCGCCACTTCCACGCATGCACATGACATCATTTTGACCGTCTGCGCATGTGTGAGTGTTCGAACCCGGAAGTAACACACTCTGTTACTTCCGGGTCGCCACGGAGCGCAACCTGAAAATACTTATCCTGAAGCATATTTATCCTGAAGTATGACTGCATGTGTATACGTATGCATATCTGTGTGCACGTGCGTGTGTGCATGCGAACACACACACACACAGTGCTTTTTTCTAAAAAAGTGTTTAGGGGTACTCTCATTTTGACTTAAGAAAATCACTGGGAAAGGAAATGAAGCCGCCATCGGAGTCACAAAATGTTTAGGGGTATGTGCACCCCTGTGTCCCCCCAGAAAAAAGCACTGCACACACACACACACACAGTTGACAGAATAAAATCAAAATATAAAACCACAAAATACATAATCAAAATAAAAATACCCCCCCTAACCCCCAACCCCATTTTAAAAGGGCAAAATTAACCATTGTGGAAGGCTTCATTGCCTGCATTGGTCTGGTGGAATAGGAAAGTTTCCAGACACAGTTTAGAGGTTGGCACAGAAGGCACTCACTGTATCTCTATTGGCAGAGAGTTCCACAGGACTGGGCCAATGACACCAAAGGCTCGGTTTCTTGCTGCTGTCAAAGGAACCTCGCCAGTGCTATTCTTCAAGAAAAACAGGTGCTGGACTCACCATGAACGTCTCCCTTGTTCTCCTAGAATGGCAATTAGTGCCCATCTGAGAGGTGCCAGAGCTAAGCTCCTGTGAAAAAACAGTCCTGAGCCTCGCCAACTCGGGGAATGGCCAGGGATGTTCCTGCAGATGATCGTGGTGGAGCTGGGATAGAAGGGTTCAGGAGATCCCCGAGGGATCCTGTCTGTCAGGGATTCTTGAGCTGTGATTTCTGAATTGCAGGGGATGCAACTAGATAACCTTTGCATATCCCTTCCAACTCTAGGGACGCAGGTGGCGCTGTGGGTTAAAGCCTCAGCGCCTAGGACTTGCCGATCGAAAGGTCGGCGGTTCAAATCCCTGCGGCGGGGTGCGCTCCCGCTGCTCGGTCCCAGCGCCTGCCAACCTAGCAGTTCGAAAGCACCTCCGGGTGCAAGTAGATAAATAGGGACCGCTTACCAGCGGGAAGGTAAACAGCGTTTCCGTGTGCGGCTCTGGCTCGCCAGAGCAGCGATGTCACGCTGGCCACGTGACCCGGAAGTGTCTCCGGACAGCGCTGGCCCCCGGCCTCTTAAGTGAGATGGGCGCACAACCCCAGAGTCTGTCAAGACTGGCCCGTACGGGCAGGGGTACCTTTACCTTTACCTTTACCTCCAACTCTACAATTCTCTCTCTCTCTCCGAATTTAATGGAATTATAAAGTGGAGAGCAGCTAGGAAACTGGAGAGGAGCTTTCAGCACCGCACCAGATGCTATTGTGTTCATTCCATGTTAGCTTTCCTTCCTTCTTTCTTTTTTTACAATAATATTTATTATTTTCCATACATAAACATAACAGAAGAAAGAGCCAACAATAATAAAGAAAAAAGAATGAAACGGAAAAAAAGAACATATAACATAAAATACATCAAATCACCACATAAAAAAAACCTTAATTAATTAATCAAAATCCATCTTCATAAACATATTACTTGACTTCCTCAAATCTCTTCCGAGTTTCTTAGTAATTATATATAGCAGTTTCCAATATCATTATTTCATAAAACCATATCACAGTCATAGTCCTATTTCCTAACTTTTCTTATCGTACATTTTCTTATTTATTTATTTAATCCCAATTTAATCCTAGGCCTAATTGATTCTTTCAAGTGATTACATATCTTTATCATTCCACGTTAGCTTCCTTAGCCAGGGTCAGGTGCCTCCCCCATCCTTGTCTTGCAGTTAGAATAAAAAAAGGGCTCCTTTTTCTCCCTGGAGCAAACCCATTTGTTACCGGAGTTTCTGAATGGCAGGCCGTTACCTGCGAAGCATCGCATAATTCCGTGCTCCTATTGACATTGCTCTTTAATTAAAGACCGTGTAAATGCACCGTGTACGTAGCTCCCCATCAGATAGGATTTATGCCCCCCTGAAGGGAGGGATGCTGTGTTAAAGGAGCGGAGACGCCACGCGCTCGAGGTGCATTCTAAGTTTTCTCCGCTTCCAACTTCAGGGGGCCAGAGAAGATTTGCAATCTGCTCGGGCTTTGTGTCAATCAAGTTAATGGGAAACCAAGCACAGCAACAACCCAGAGAGATAAAGAGACCACGTGGAGATCTCTAGACCTGGGCAGTGCTTCAGTGTGACACCAGGTGCTGATAGCAACGGATCTCTAAGGGACTCTACGACTTCTAAGGTCCTCAGCTGGGTGATAAGGCCATCAGTGTCCAATAGTCAAAAGGGCTATGTTCTACTTCCATTGGCAGAGTGGGAGATGTAGTGTAGGCCAGAAACTTGGATGGCTTTAAAAGAGGATAGGACAAAACTCATGGAATACATACAATTGGAACTCCCTGCTGTTGACATCAGCAGGCCCCTTCACTGTACTCTTTTCAGCTCCTGCCAAAACAGAGACATGTGAAGACCCTCCAAGTGCCCCCATTTTCCAGGGACAGTTCCCAGATTTACAGAAGCCATCCTGTTGTAAACTGTTTTCTGATTTGATCCCTGAATGTCCCACTTTTCCTTAGGACGTCCCTATTTCCATCAGAGAAATGTTGGAGGATATACTGTACATGTGTTTCAATCTGGGTTTTAGCTTATCATTGATTTTAGCTTTTATTTTTAATGTTTCAGATAGGTTTTTTTTTTAAAAAAAGCTGTTTTAACTAATAATTTCAATGTTCCATTCTTTTCATAAGCTGAGTTTTTGTTTTGTTTTCAACAATCAAACAGCATATACATTTTATTAAATATGCTAGTAGTCCTATGCTGGTGTTATGTGTGCTCATGGGTTACATTGCTGGTATTATTAAAAAACCAATCTGGTTTCAATTGAAAGGACAATGTCAGGAGCTGCAGTCAAGCATAGGTCAACAATATGTTATAAGAAAAAACCTGTTCCTTTTTCCTTATGGGGTATTCCGGAGCCCGTATAAGAGTCCTTAAGTGGGTTCCCTATCGGTAGGAGAAAATAACAGAGGCCAACCAGAGAATATTGAGAAGCAAAGCGGCTAGTAAACCTGATCTTTATTAAACTGTTGCAACAGGGTCCTAACTCACCACACGCAGGAGGGAGGAGAGAACCCTGAACGATGGTGCACAAGCCCTTATATAGACTTTTGAAACTGCCAATCCCTGTAGCTCAAGACCACCCCCCAAAAATCATACATACATCACAGAAGGAGACAGTCTGCAACAGAAATACATCACAAGAGGCAGTCTACAGCAGAAATCCTGTTTGCCAAGATACATGATAAATCCAGTTCACAGGCTCACCCTATTCATACACAAATATGCCCTTAAGACAGGATTTGTAAACAAAAAGACAAAGGGAAGGCTTTCCCCATTTCCTTCCTCCTGGCAAAGAAATATTTGAGGTCAATTTGGGAGAGTCAAAATGACTTCAGGATTGCTCTCCTATTCTATTTCAGACACGTGGTTTATATACTTGTGTATGTGTTTGCCATGTACATTTATGAACGTTTATTTTATATTTGGGACCTTAGCATTCTTATAACAAATAAAAAACCACGGTGTCAGTAAAGTTAATTCTTTATTCAAAGAAGCTAAAACAGGGCGGGCCTAGTGATCCCAACAACTCTTCCCAGTAGGTCTTGCTCCAACAAGGCAGCTGCGAGAACTGAAGGTCCCACCTTCCCAATACTTCCTAAGACTCCTCCTTTCCAGGGTTTTTCCCAAGCAGTTGCAAACTGTCCTCTTCATTTCTCTGCATGTTCTGGGACAGCAGGTTGTGGGGAGGGGAGCTGGTTGCAGCAGGAGGGGAAGACTCCCCGGCTTCTTCAGTAGCCTCCCTCATCTCTGTCTCCTGGCCCCACCCTGCTCCAGCCTCTGCTTCTGCCTTAGAGTCTGAACTGCCCTCTGCCACAGCCTCTACCTGCTCACCTGTCAGGGACCGTCCTGAGCGGGGCTGCACTGAGGAGGAATGGTGGGAGCCACCTCCTCTCCCTGCTCCTGCTCCTGCTCCTGCATTTTCCGAGGAGCTGGAGGACAGTATAGATTTGGAACAATGGTTTGCAGAGGGACATAGTTCAGAAGGCAGAAGCTGGGGAATACTGGATGGGGAACAGCGAGCAGAAGAAACACTGGAAGAGAGAGGGTTAACAGATTCACAGTCATTGGACAGCATTCCTCCACCGCCCTCCCCAAAGTTGAGAAGAGCTCAGAAAGTCTCAGGACAAAAAGCACAGAGGGTGCAAGATCAGATTACAAGACATATGTAGATTACAAGACATATGTAGATTAATAGGGACAGAGGAGGTGTGAGCCTTAATTGGGAGCACCGCCATTCTAGACAGACACTTTCTTTTGTCCTTCACTGTGTTTATTAGAGAAACTAACTTTTAAGAATTCCCTTTCATTTGATCTGCTCATTTACGGCCATAAGGGAGGAAGCTGATTCCCCAAAACCTGACATCGCCAAACCTGTAACCTTTTCTGCTTCCGGCACCTCCTGCCAGTCTGCTCCTTCTTCTCCTTCCAACCACTGATCGTTGTCCCACCACCAATCCTCTGGCTCTGAGCTTTCTTCCCCTGGGGGTTCCGGGGGGGGGGGAGTTTCCCCAGCTGATGCCTCCCACCACTGAGATTAGGTCAACTCTGTTTGTCTCTCTGCGTGTGACATGGCGATGGAGGCCAGACTCACCACTGAAGCCTATTAGCAGATGTCGAAAGAGGCAAGAAGTCTCCAATGGTTGCCATCTCAGTAATCCCCTCTCTGATTTCAAACATGGGATCACACAGGTGAAAAGCAGATGCTCTTAATGCTGATCCTTCTTGGAAGGTAATCAATATGTCTGCCGACAAGGGAAAGAACAGCGTTAGATGTTGCTAACAGTGAGTTTGAGAAGAGTCATGGGGGGATGTGGTTTAATGAGCAGAGATCATGGCCCTTTTGCAATCGGATCCCATTGCTGAATTAATAAATATCAGGATAGAATTAAATATGATATTCCTGGAAGGTTGGGAATATTATTTATCTATCTTGCATTTATATCCCATTTTATTTTCTCCGAGGAGCTCACAGAGGCATACATTGTTCTCCCCCTCCTTGCTTAATGCCCACGACGACCCTGTGAGGTAGGTTACACTGAGAGGCAGTGACTGGCCCAAGCCCACTCAGTGAGCAACATGGCCAAGGGGGGGGGGATTAAACCTAGATCCTAGTCTCCAGATCCTAGTCCGACAAACACTACACCAAACTGGCTCTCTAGGGTCAGAAAGTGATAGCATCTTAAAAGATGGATTGGAGCAGGAAAAACCCAGTTCGGATTTGAGAAGCCAATTCTCCAACCACAGTGTGTCACAGAATAATGGGGGAGGGCAACAGGGGGAAATGAAGTGATTGGCTAATTTGCAGCTGAGGTCACAGGCCCTTTCCAGTTAACGTTCATGATCTGTCTCCACTATCTCCTCTAAACATCAGTTGCTGGTAATATCAGGTGAATAGAGTGCTGCTTGGGGTCTTCCTGATACAGAAAGGTCTTCTTATGCTCTTATCCTTAATGAAAGAGATGGAATCATTCTCAGGATTCAGGGCAGAGGAAAAAAGAGGGCTTATTTATGCAGTGCATAGCTAAACTATGAGAGTCAGTGTGGTGTAGTGGTTAAGAGCGGTGGACACATAATCTGATGAACCGGGTTCGCTTCCCTGCTCCTCCACATGCAGCTGCTGGGTGACCTTGGGCCAGTCACACTTCTCTGAAGTCTCTCAGCCTCACTCACCTCACAGAGTGTTTGTTGTGGGGGAGGAAGGGAAAGGAGAATGTTAGCCGCTTTGAGACTCCTTAGGGTAGTGATAAAGCAGGATATCAAATCCAAACTCCTCCTCCTCCTTTTCTTCTTCTTCTTCTTCTTCTTCTTCTTCTTCTTCTTCTTCTTCTTCTTCTTCTTCTCCTTCTTCTATGAAATTTGCTTCTACCGAAGGCAGTAATGGTGACCAAAGGAGCCAACTAATAGGGGCCCCTTTGGCTTCCCCAATACAATATTTGAGTGGCCAGCATCCCCCCCCCAAAAAAAAGTTCAAATGGTGTGCATGCACTGCATCATGTGATCGTTTAGGTGGGGTGGGGCTTACTTGGCCCCTCAATATTTTATTCAAGTTGCCACCCCTGATGCCCACTAACCTAAATGGCTTTAAAAGAGGATGAGATAAATTAATGGAGCAAGTGATCAGTGCCTACTAACCATGATGCCTATGCTCTGTCTCCACAGTTTAGAGGTGCCCTTGCCAGTTGCTGGAAACCAAGGGAGGAGAGCATGCTTCTGTGCATGGGTCTGGCTTGTGGGTTTCTATCAGGCATCTGATTGGCCACTTTGAGAACAGGATGCTCAGCTAGTTAGGCGGCCATTGCTCTGACCCAGCAGGGCTCTGCTTGCATTCTGATCATTGGTGAAGGAGACAGAAGCAGAAATGCAGGTGCCCAGTTTCCACTCGAGAACAAAGCATACTGTAAGTGGCCTGGCCTACCTCAGAGGGTTGTTGTGACGGCAAAACCGGGGAAGCCTGTGCATGCGTCTGCAAAAAAAAAAGAAAAAGAAAAAGAAACAAAGTTTTGCACTGTGGTCACCTTGGAGCATTATTTTCCTCCCAGATCCAGTAAAGGTTCTATTAATTACTTCATTAGCCTAATGGTCTCCAATGCACTTTGGTGACTAAAGGGCCAGGACACTGCAGAAATTCTAATGCTGATGATTGATGCAAATGCCATGTGCTTCCATTACTCCTCGCTGATGCTAATTGTATGCTGGAGGTTGTTTTCCTGCAGTCTCTTCCCCCTGCCATTTACATGCCTCCCTGGATCAGATTTCCTAAGCTCATTGGATGAAAAATGTAGAATTGTAAAGTTGGAAGGGACCCACCCAAAGGGTCATCTGGTCCAACCCCCTGCTATGCAGGAATCACAGCTAAATAATCCCTGACTTGTGGCCATCCAACTTCTGCTTAAAAGCCTCCACTATGACTTTCTGAGGGAGTCCGTTCCACTGTTGAACAGCTTAGCCAGAAAGCTCTTCATTTGCTTTGGCACCACCTAATGTTGGCTTCCTAGCCTACCAGTCCCAATGGTCACCACCCATTGGCATAGCTGTCAACTTTCAAATTTGAAAATAAGGGATCAGCAGCCTCGAAAATAAGGGATCAGCAGCCTCACCTGTCCCGGGGACCGTCTACGGGATATCTAACAATCCGGGATAGCAGCGGAAAGCAGCGGGAAACGGCGCTGGAATAAGGGAATTTCCTGCAAAAAAAGGGAAGATTGACAGCTATGCCCATTGGACCAATTATAAGACTCGATATAAGGCAGCTTCTTATGTTCCTATGAGTCCAGAAGCCAGTTTGAAAGTTGGCAACTGCTGCTGTTGCTATGTCTGCCGTTGTACTGATGCTGCTAGAGAGTTGGAGAAAGATGATTGGCTGATCCCTGCCCCTCTTGTGATGTCACAATTGCACTGGTGCATGCAAGGATGGAAAAGCAAGGGATTGGTTCACTTGCCTCTGTTGTCATAATCACTGCCTGGGATGGGTAGTTACAGGAGATTTAAGGTGAAGGACTGCTATGCGTTGTCTTCTCTTCATCAGGTAACTTATACTACACATATTTGTTCCCTGGTATGGCGTTTGCCCTCCTAGGTGTGTGACATCATACTGGGTCATAAGGAAAAGGTTAACTAAGTGTAAAATGAGTAACCAATAGGAACCCAAGGGGAGGAGTTAGAGTTAGAGTTGTTAAGAAATCAGTCTGGAGATAGAGAAGGGAGAGGGAGAGGGAGGATAAGTCTGTGGGTTGGGCTAGTTTTATGTGAGAGAGTGAGAGAATCTGTTAACAGGAGTCCGTTAACAGTTGGGATACTCAGTTAGAAGGTATTAGGAAGGTATAGGCCGGTAAAGAAACTAAGGTTAAGAAACTGACAAGAAAAATTATCTGAAACCATAAACTTGTTAATGCTTATAAAATAAACTTGTTTATTTGGTTTAATGTTAACAACTGTCTGGACTCAGTGTGTACCTGAGAGAAACGGGTTAGTGGCAGCAGGGAAGCTATCACAGTGGTGGCACAGGGATCAATAGACCGTCAAACGCCCATGCCACACCTGGACTCAGGGTGTTAATGCTTTAGGTCACCCAATGGTCTTCTGCTGTCATCATCAGCCAACAGAGGTAAGGGCTATCTTAATCAATCACACAATTGGTGGGTTGGGGTATACAGACCAGGAATCTGGATTGTATCCAATATTGAAATTGTAGCACGGGAAGGATTATGGAATGTAGATTGGAAATTTACAGTGTGTTATGTGATAAAAGAAAATTATATGAAATGATGTATGGATGGTATCTGACTTCTAGTAAATTAGCAAAAATGTATGTCGAAATCAGCTGGAAATAGAAAAAGAAGGAGGGCACCTTCTTCCACATGTGGTGGACATGTAAGTAGCAAAAGCCTTCTGGGAAATGATTTATAATGAATTGGGGGAAAATGCTAAAAATAACCTTTGTCAAAAAACCAGAAGCTTTTCTTTTAGGTATAATCGGTGAAGAGGTACCCAAAGAACAGAAAATGAACTATTTATGTACACCATAATGGCTACCAGAATGATTTATGCCCAGAGATGGAAAGAAGAAACAGCTCCAACGAAGGAGGGCTGGCAATTAAAATTGATGGAATATGCTGAAATGGCAAAACTTACCGGAAGAATAAGAAATCAAGAAGAGAGACTTTTGAACACAGAACGGGGAAGGTTTATGGATGATTTGAAGATGTAAACAACTTAAAACATTAGCAGGATTGATATAAAAAACGTGCAGTAGGAATAACGTAAAGGGAATCTAAAAGGAAAATTAGTAAACAGGTTTGGATTGGATATGCAGTGGTAAAAGATACAAAATACCAGGTAAGTAACCACAGAAAAGGGGAGAGGGGGTTGAGGAGGATGTGGTATTGTAGATTGATTGTGTAAAGATGTTTTTTGTTTAAATATTGTAAAATGACTATATATATATATATATATATATATATATATATATATATATACCTGAAGGAGTGTCTCCACCCCCATCATTCTGCCCGGACACTGAGGTCCAGCACCGAGGGCCTTCTGGCGGTTCCTTCACTGCGAGAAGCCAAGTTACAGGGAACCAGGCAGAGAGCCTTCTCGGTGGTGGCACCCGCCCTGTGGAACGCCCTCCCACCAGATGACAAAGAGAAGAACAACTACCAGAATTTTAGAAGACATCTGAAGGCAGCCCTGCTTAGGGAAGCATTTAATGTTTAACCGACCATTGTATTTTAATATTTTGTTGGAAGCCGCCCAGAGTGGCTGGACAAACCCAGCCAGATGGGCAGGGTATAAATTTTATATATATATATATATATATATATATATATATATATATATATATATGGAATCTGGGTTGGATCAAGCTATGTTCTGCTCAAAGGATGCCTATTTAGAGCACTCCTAGGAGGCTCCCAAGCCTTCTAGAGCACAATATACACACTTCCAGATTTAACGCTAAATACATTACTTCTGGTAAATGAGCCGCCATAGCTATTAGAGGGCTGTGAAAATTTGCGTCCTGGGCTTCTTAGACTCATCTACCCAAGTACTATCTGAAACCAAAGGGGCACATGGGTTGCCAGGTGTGATATTCCCCCCCCCCCCCCCCGCTCTCCTACCCAACTAAAGGTGTTCTTCCTTTTTTGTAAATCATCTCTGAAAGAAAAAGAAAAACAAAACAGTCATCCTGGTTCCCCTGACCTTTCTCCTGCGCTCAGCAGGGCAGATCAATAAATTTCACAAGTGCTGAGCCAGGGGGAAGGAAAGGCCATAGCCAAGGCTTCCCACTCTAATGAGATGGGTGTCCTTTTGTGTGCCAACGCTTCCCAGAGAATCAGTTTGTTGTTTGTTCTGAGCGCCATACTTGTTAGCATTGGGGAATCGGCTGGATTTGAAGCAGTTTAACCTTTTGAGAGTTTTGACTAGGCTGGGCCTTTGCAAGAGTGGAGACAGGTATATCAAGGTGATGGCGTTCGTATTGATCAGGCAGGAGAGGTGGTTAGTCATTTTTCATCCAAAATGCAATGCACATGGTGCTAATAGGCGTTCTAAAATCTTTATCGCAGCCGGTATCTGTCTTGGATTTGAGATGGTTTTGTATATGTTTGCAGCTGTACACTGTTTTTATTGCTGTGATTGTTCTTATTGCAGGTTGTTTTTATGCAGTGCTTTTTTCTGGGGTTTTCAAAGGTACACAGAACTGGCACTTTTCTTCTTAGAAGAAAAGCACTGGTTAAAAATGTGGCACTTACTGCAACAACATGGTGAGTACTGGCACATTTTTTCCTCCCCCCCCCCCAATTATTTTTTATTAGTTCTCTAAATTATTGCAGATCAAACCAAATCACTTTAATTTAATATAATTTCTTTTTTAAAAACCAGGTTTCCTGCTCCTGTTGCAAACATATGTCAATCATTTTCTCCTGTAGCCGAATCATGTCTTCTTTAATATCCATTTGATCCTTCACTTGTTGTTAGTCCATTCTTACAGCTGAGGCTCATTTTTTTTCCTAGAAGGAAAGTACTGATGGTGTGAGCAGGAGCAAAGTTCTGCTTTGGAGTGGGGAGCAGAGTTGGGAGCTAATGTGTGTGTAGGGAGAAGGTTGAGAGTGAATCAGGGGTGGTTGTTTTTTCCCAGCCAGAGCTCATCGGAACTCAGTTCTGGCAACCTGAGAGGTGGACGCCATTGCCATTATAAGAGAACAAGTGAGGCGTACATGGTGAGTTCCAGCACATCTTTTTTTCCCCAAAATAGCACGGCTTTTATGTATGCAATTGTTTTATCTGCTTCTATAGATGCTGTTGTTTTTGCCCATGGAGTTTTCTTGGCAGGGATACTGGAGTGGCTTGCCGGTTCCTGCTCCAGGTGGATCATGTTTAGTCAAAACTCTCCACTATGACCTGTTCATCTTGGGTGGCCCTGCACGGCATAGCTCATAGCTTCTCTGAGTTATTCAAGCCCCTTCGCCACAACAAGGCAGTGATCCATGAGAAGAGAAGACTCCCTGGAAAAGACCCTGATGTTGGGAAAGATGGAGGGCACAAGGAGAAGTGGATGACAGAGGACGAGATGGTTGGACAGTGTTCTCGAAGCTACTAACATGAGTCTGATCATGGTCCATGGGGTCACGAAGAGTTGGACACGACTAAATGACTAAACAACAACAACATAGATGCTGTTACATTGCAAATCACTTTGGGTAATGATATTAGGTGACATCAGGTGTTTGGGAGCAGGGAAAGACTCAGCTGCAAAGGAACAAACAGAAGAGTTGACTGTGAGTTCTGTGCAAGAAGGACCCACTGTCAGTGTTGATGGGCACTTAAAGCAAGCCCCATGGAAGTTGTACATTTTCAGATAGGGCTTGAATTTAAGCCACACACACACACACACACACACACACAACATTTTAAATTAAATTTTCTAATTTACATTTCCAAATATTCATTTAAACAACCTTAAATCAGTGACTTCCCTTCTTCTTTTTCTGTGGTTCATCATGACTATCAAACGTCCCTGCATATTTTACAAGAACCAAACCATTCAGTATACCATTGTTACATCCATCAAAACCTATTTACACTGCTGAATTTGTCTTAATGCTACCAGCCTTTTTAAATGAACACAATTTTCACCCATATATTCAGTAAACATCTTCCAGTCTTCTTTAAACATATGTTCTTCTTCTTTTCTTATTCTATATGTTAAATCTGCAAGTTGCACGTATTCCATCAGTTTAAGTTGCCATTCTTCTTTGGTTGGGACCTCTCCATTTTGGGGCTGATAAGACACGGGCCGCAGTAGTAGTATACATAAATAGTCAAAGCTGACTGTCAGTTGTTCCTTGCAAGCAGGACCTCTCCGCTATCAGCGTTGATCAGCACTTAAAGTGAGCCCCATGGAAGTTGTTCATTTTCAGACAGGGTTAGAATTCAAGCCACACTTAAGAACATAAGAAAAGCATGATGAATGAGGCCAATGGCTGATCTAGTCCAGCATTCTGTTCTCAAAGCAGCCACCCAGGTACCTGTGGGAAGCCAGAAAGAGGGACCCAAGCACAAGAGCAACTTACCTCTCCTGCAGATCCCAGCAGCTGGTACCAGTGGCGTAGCGTGGGTTGTCAGCACCCGGGGCAAGGCAAGTAATTTGCACCCCCTAACCCATGGATTTGCGCCCGCTAACCCGTGGATTTGCGCCCCTAACCCTAACCCCCAGATGTTGCGCCCGGTGCAGCCGGCCCCCCTGCACCCCCCACGCTACGCCACTGCCTGGTACAGTGGTACCTCGGGTGAAGAACTTAATTCGTTCCGGAGGTCCGTACTTACCCTGAAACTGTTCTTAACCTGAAGCACCACTTTAGCTAATGGGGCCTCCTGCTGCCGCTGCGCTGCCGGAACACAATTTCTGTTCTCATCCTGAAGCAAAGTTCTTAACCCGAGGTAATATTTCTGGGTTAGCGGAGTCTGTAACCTGAAGCGTCTGTAACCTGAAGCGTATGTTACTTGTGGTACCACTGTATTCAAAAGCACTGCTGCCCCCATCTATGGAGGTATCGTATAACCATCACGGCATGCGGCCATTGAGAGCCCTCTCCTCCATGAGGGCTGTTGAAGGCTACTAACCCACACATGCCACACCTGCATACAGAACTTTGCACCCCAGCTTTTCAAGGTAGATTTGCCAACAGTAAAAGCTAGATGCATATTATAAATGCACCCTTATCTAGCCCTGATTTATGTCCCTCCCAGTCTATCTCTGATTGTGTTATGATCCTATAAGGATGCACCTTGTACATAGATATTTTTTTTTTAAAAAAAAAATCATCCTGGAGAAAATATCAGGTCTTTTTGCAGATACGCAGCAATAGACATGGACTACCCTTCCACAGAAGGGATGCAGGTGGCGCTGTGGGTTAAAGCCTCAGCGCCTAGGGCTTGCCGATCGAAAGGTCGGCGGTTCGAATCCCTGCGGCGGGGTGCGCTCCCGTCATTCGGTCCCAGCGCCTGCCAACCTAGCAGTTCGAAAGCACCTCCGGGTGCAAGTAGATAAATAGGGACCGCTTACCAGCGGGAAGGTAAACGGCGTTTCCGTGTGCGGCTCTGGCTCTGGCTCTGGCTCTGGCCAGAGCAGCGATGTCACGCTGGCCACGTGACCCGGAAGTGTCTCCGGACAGCGCTGGCCCCTGGCCTCTTAAGTGAGATGGGCGCACAACCCCAGAGTCTGTCAAGACTGGCCCGTACGGGCAGGGGTACCTTTACCTTTACCTTTTTTACCCTTCCACAACAAAAGCGCCCCCCCCCCACGCATTGCCCTGCATATAATTTCTGCCCAAATCTCAGAGGAACAAGGCAAATCCCTCCTCATAGGCCTCCTCTGATTGCTTTTCATTTCTATGTTGCCCGCGGCTGACAAAATCTATATTCGCTCACTCTGGGATATTGATTTGGTGAAATATGGGGGCTGCCTTTTGCAAGGAAGGGACTTTCAAGAATGGAAGAAGCAGGAGTGGGAAACCCAGAGTTTATGCAATGTTTTGCAATTTGGGCACCATTTAACCTTCTTTTCCGCCTGCATCTAGTAAAGGTTCTATTAAGCCATTAGCCAAATGGCCTCCAATAATACTACTAATAATAATAACAATGCTGTGATGTAATGTATCTTGATTTCAGTAAGGCTTTTGACAAAGTCCCCCATTATATTCTTGTGGAAAAGCTGGTAAAATGAGGTCTGGATGAGGTAAAGTGGATCAGGTCAGAGACCTATCTAGCGCAGCTTCCTGTTCTCACAGTGGCCAACCAGATGCCTTTGGGGAACCTGTGGGGAACATCCAAGTTGGTGGCCATCCCTTCCTCCTGTGGAAGTGAGTTCCATAGTTTAACTGTGTGCTTCGTGAAGAAGGATTTTCTTTTATCTGTTCCAAATCTTTCAACATCAAGCTTAATTGGATGCCCACTAGTGTAATGTGAGAGAGGGGGAAAAAGCTTTTCCCAAGCTACTTTCTCCAAGCCATGCATAACATGGAACTCACCCGGATTTCACACACCAAATCACAGCTTGAGCCTTGTTCCCTTTAGAGGTTGTTGAAAATGATACTCAGAGAATGTTAGAAGTGCAAAAGTGGGGATCATTCCGTTTGTAACCTACAAGGTTAAGTCTGTTCTCAGTTTTAGTCAACAACTGAAGAGATGGGATGGAGTTGTTGCTTAACAACGAGGCAGAGTAGCATGGTTTCTGGTGCTGTGTAGTTTTGTGGGAGTTTTCTTCTGTAGAGTTGGTTGAATGTCTCCCTGATATGTACAAGGCCCGAAGGAAGGAAGGAAGGAAGGAAGGAAGGAAGGCAGGCAGGCAGGCAAAAAACCTATCTGTTCATTTCTTCTCAGATTATACACTGTGTTTTGTTCCATTTTTCCTCAGTGAAGTGTTATTGGTCCTTTTCTACCTGGACTCCCCCAGCATTATTTAAAGGACTTTGCTAACAGAGAAGAATGCTTTTATCTGCTCTTCTGTACCCTGATTCAGAAGACGATAGTGGAGCTGACTTTGAAGAGGCATTTTAGTGTGCTGACTGCCTCCCCTCATGTGAATATAGAAGTGTGCAATTGTGTGCTTGGGGTGGGGGCTGTTTCATCTATATTTTTAAAGCCACATTCATTTCATTTTAACTGCATTTGCTATAACTTACTTTTCTTCACTGATTTCAATGGAGACCCCTCCTGTCGCTTTGTACCTGAACCTTTGGGGTTTTCGATTCAAAATGGCACAAGACATAATAGGCTTTGTGCTACTTGCTTGGGGTATCCCATATGCAATATTTCAGGCAGACTGGGAAACACACACACACACACACACACACACACAGAAAATGAATGTGCCCACATTTGGTTTTGTTGTTTGTTTTACATTTTTTAAGAAATCGTTTTAATTCATTTAAGAATGAATCCTGCACATTCCTCTTGTGAAACAGCATTTTCAGATGGCATAACTGGTTGGACACGGTCTTTATATTATTATTAATTATTATTGCATTTCTGTCCCATCTTTCCTCCAAGGAGCTCAGGGTGTCATACATGTTTTCCCTCCATTTTATCCTCACAGCAAACTTACAAAGCAGGCTAGGCCATAAGACTGTGACTGGCCCAAGGTCATGTTGTGAGCTTCCCACGGCCAAATGGGGATTTGAACCCTGGCCTTTTCTAGTTCAATATTCTAGCCACTATACCACACTCTCTGTAGAAGAATTGCAACTCAAAACAGGTCCAGCAAGGTTTACTGTGTCAATAAATTGAGAAGGAAGGTGGGAGAGGGCAGAGTGTTCAGACCCCTTCATCTCTGTACCCACCCCCCTTGGTGTGTGTGTGTACACACATATATATATACAGTAGTACCTCGGGTTACATACGCTTCAGGTTACAGACTCCGCTAACCCAGAAATAGTACCTCGGGTTAAGAACATTGCTTCAGGATGAGTACAGAAATTGTGCTTCAGCAGCATGGCAGCAGCAGGAGGCCCCATTAGCTAAAGTGGTGCTTCAGGTTAAGAACAGTTTCAGGTTAAGAACGGACCTCTGGAACGAATTAAGTACTTAACCCAAGGTACCACTGTATACCCCACCCATTTTTATATACATGAAAGTGGCTAATATAAGATCAACAAAGTTATCTGCTTCAATTGCATCTCATTTACTGCTTTGTCCCTTAAATTCCCAGTAGGTCTGTGGAGATCTTCTTCTGTAGTGTAAGCTCAGAGGATCTCAGAGGCCTGCTCTGCAGTTTCTCAGAGGAGCAAAGCCTTCGGCATGATTGCCGCTGTTTCGTGGAACACCATTCCTGTCAAGATGTGACAAGCATCTGCTATCTGCACTGTCTGGAAACAACGGAAGATGTTTTCGATCCAGCAGATTTTCCTGGCTCGATGAATAGGTCTCTACCATGAGTATCTATCCATATTATCCATCTGTAATATTGCTAGCTATTTTTCTGAGTCGTGCAGAGTGATGCAGAGTGATGCTGTGGTTTCACCCTCAAAGTCCTATTGATGATGTAGGCTTACACACGAGACTTTGAAGATGACTCTTTAGTTGCAGGATGGCAACTATTAACAAGCAGTAGCATACATATATATGAAGTCCAGTGTGATGCGTTGCACTCTCTTGAGCCCAAGAGAGGTTCTTTTTGCTTATGAAACTCCTTTGAAGCAGTCCATGAATTATAGCTTATCTGTCCTCACCAAGTCCTCCTGGCAACGTGTTCTTGGAGTCTCCACACAATGTGAAACAGCCAGCCAACCTACAACTCCTGTACAGGCTCATTTTTAAAGGGAGTTAACAAATTATTGACACGGCAATGATTCAGCATTTGAATCAACAACTTTGGCCAAAATAAAGCTCAACAACTTTTGTTCCCAGATTTTCACTTTTTGAAATATGGCAACCCTGCAATATTACATTGCATAGGTTTTCTTTTACCCAGTACAATTTATTCTTTGTAAAATGCATCTTCTAACAAATGCAGTACAAATACAAATAAGCTTTCCATGTTATGTCTAACTATTTCAAAGTGGTTTTTATTTGAATCTTCTTGTCCATTGCCTTTGAGGGGTATGGGCCAGGCCCCATCCACCTCAGCGGCCACCTGTATACCCTCCAACATTTCTCTTATAAAAATAGGGATGTAGCGTCTCCACCCCCATCGTTCTGCCCGGACACTGAGGTCAGCGCCGAGGGCCTTCTGGCGGTTCCCTCACTGTGAGAAGCCAAGTTACAGGGAACCAGGCAAAGGGCCTTATCAGTGGTGGCACCTGCCCTGTGGAACAGCCTCCCACCAGATGTCAAGGAAATAAACAATTATCTGATGTTTAGAAAACATCTGAAGGCAGACCTGTTTAGGGAAGTTTTTAATGACTGATGTTTTAATGTATTTTTAATCTTTGTTGGAAGCCGCCCAGAGTGGCTGAGGAAACCCAGCCAGATGGGTGGAGTATAAATAACAAATTATTATTATTATTATTATTATTATTATTATTATTATTATTACACCCTGCCCATCTAACAGGGTTGCCCCAGCCACTCTGGTAAGCTTTCAACATATATAAAAACATAATAAAACAATAAACATTATGAAACTTCCCTATACAAGGATGCCTTCAGATGTCTTCTAAAGATTGTATGGTTACTTATCTCATTGGCTTGAGGGTCGCATAACTCCATACTGTCCAACCTTTCTCCAATGGAAATAGGGACATCCTAAGGAAGAGAGGGACATTCCGGGATCAAATCAGAAACCGGGATTGTTTCTGTAAATCTGGGACTGTTCCCAGAGAATAGGGACACTTGGGAGGTCTGCACCAAGGGGGCAGCCATTCCAGTAGTGGTGTAGCACCCTGCTTGTGGTTAACGCTTAGCTGGAATGAAATATTCAACGCAGCAATAGAGAAATTAAAATAGTAATTTATTTGTCAGACAAATAAATATGAGGCACAGTGGTATATGGTTACCAAGCTCTGGCCTGGCCTCTTGCCATTCTGGCCAGCACTTATATTTCCTTAATCCAGCCCCCTTGCTCCTCCTGTGGCTGCCTCTGTCCAATCAGCCTGGTTGAAATTCCTATTGGTTGTTTGCTAGAACCAATCACAAAAGATACACCCATTTCCTTCTGCCCTTTTTTGGGACACAAAGAGCTATCTATAAATGACAAATAAGTAATAATATATCTTACATGTGTCTCAACAAGGAATCTTAATTACCAGCTCACCTCTTGCCCTCCTTGCCCTATTGCCTTCCAAAACAGATGGTTAATCTTGAATTTTTATCTTAAGCATATGTCAAGGATTTTGAGTTCACATCAACATTGAGAGATCTCCTTCATTTGAAGGTTTCTAAACAAAAGGCCTGACAACCATATATCAGGAGTGCTTGATGGCGTCTCCTGTCTGGCAAGGGGGGCTGGTGGCTGACTTAATTTCAGGATAGTTACAACTCTTACAACTATATGAAATAAGAATCTAGCATTTCTTAAATCCTTTGCATAATTATATTTAAGCTAATATATTTAATACATAAATAACCTTTTAAAAGGAAAAGAAATCTTAAAAGGATCTTAGTTTAAGAAAGAAACAGCTTTAGAAAAGACTTCCCAAAAATGCTCTGTTTCTGCCAGCCAGACCAGTTGCTTTTTCACTGCTCTTGACCTTTTTAACCTTAGGAAGAAGATATGGCTCATTTTACTATTTATCCACCCTTAATTTGTAGGGTCAGTGTAACCTTGGCTGTCAGCCTGTAATTCCCTTTTTACGACTTTGAGAATTGTTTTCTGCTATAAATCAGGGGGGGCCCTTGTCTAGGAGAAAAAACATTTTGCCAAGGTTCTTAGGCAGCTGGTCTTCTGCCTGGCATGAAACATTTGAAGATCTTTAAGCTCATTTTTAAAATACAAGCCCTGATTAAACATATAAGCTTTGATAAAAATGCAGGCTTATGATTAGATGCCTCAGTGGAAGAAGCAAAGCTTACGCCGTTGGCTCTGCTGTGGCAGGCCCATCAAGCCTCTTCTCTCCTCAGCTGTTATCTGGGGGCAGTTATTCCCTCAGACTGACTCAGATGGAGAGATAGGAATCAGGGCTTACCTCTTGTCCCTGAACTGTGCCAGCTAGCCATTACAGTAGGCATCCCCAAACTCGGCCCTCCAAATGTTTTGGGACTACAATTCCCATCATCCCTGACCACTGGTCCTGTTAGCTAGAGATGGGGGGGGGGGGAGTTGTAGTCCCAAAACATATGGAATGCTGAGTTTGGGGGTGCCTCCATTACAGGAACAAATGTTTAGAAATTGGTGCCTGGGTTTTGATTTTTGGTTTTCCCTCCCTGTCCCTTTCCCCTTGTGTGCTTTTATTATTATTATTATTATTATTGGATTGTAAACGGAGGGACTGCCTTGTTTTGAATGTATATAAGCTGCTCTGGGAGCCATTTTGGCAGGAGAGCAGGGTACAGATGTGCTAAATAAATACATAATAGGTGGCTTGGTTACTTATTTATTACTCGCTCGTCACCCCAAAGCCTCAGAATGGGTTACAGCATCAAAACAGCTTAACGGTCATGAAAATGTGGGTCCGAAAACATACAGCTTGTGTGTCAAAACCAGGGCAAAGAGGTGCATCTTCAGCATTCACCAGAAGCTGTACAATGAAGATGCCTGATGTTTCCTCTGTGAGGAGGGAGGGGGGCAAATGGGGTTTTTTTAATTCTATTTCTAATATTTGCTACCCTCTTTTTATGATAGTGTTATGGATTTGGGGGCAGGGAGCTGAACCCTAGAAATTAATAAATGGTAGAATTTTGATTATTTGGGCTGTGAAGGGAGAAATACAAACTGAAGTGTAGGTGGGTTCCCACAAGGCAAGACACAGTAACAACAGCAAGAAGCTTTATTGAACTAACAGAACTGGACAACTGTGGCAAAGCAACTGCTTATATACATTTCTGGAGGCCTGGGCCACTCCCACTCCCAACGTCATTGGCTGTCTAAACTTCCAAGCTGCGAATCGTAACTCAGAGTTTAAGGGCCAATGGCAGAGGCCCAAATCCTGAAATGTTCTGTGATTGGACATCATGCATCAAATCAGAACACAGGGGCTCAGAATCCTTAGTCCAGACTCAAGCTCAGGCAAACACAGACCACTGAATACATAACAGAAGCTGCAGAGGAATTCCTGAGCTAGCGTATGCAAAACAACCTGGTCAAACTAGGACCATTAAGCAAAACAGGGCCATTGAGAGCCTTTGGCAATGCATGAGAACTGTCCTTCCCCCTGGCCCACTGGCTCTGTGAACAGAGACTGGGGGGTTGGAAGGTTGCCAGGGTGGCTGGATGTGAGGTGAGAGGAAAAGAGAGGGTTTTTTTTTAGCAGGGTGTTCTGGGAAGAAGAAGGACTGGGATCCATCTTGGGCAGGTTGGCTGAGAGAGGTGCCTTGGACTCCAGGGCTGCACTTCTGTGGGGGACAAGCCCCTCTTGAAATGACCATGTACAGAAAGTACAGAAAGAATGAAATTTTTTTAAAGAGTATTTGAAAAATTATTGTAATACCAATAATCTCCTGGCAGAACTCGAATGAGTCTTGTAAAATAAAAAGTATAGATAACAACTCCTTTTTTTGATAAGAACAAAGAAAATAAATGGTAATTTGAAACTGTGTGTAAAACAATAATAGGAACAACGATACAATGAGTCTCATGGGAAGTCAAATTTATTTTCCCCCATTTTTTCTTTATTTTTTATTCCTTCTCTCTTTTACTCCTTCTCTCTTTTCTTTTCTTTTCTTTTCTTCTTTTCTCTCTTTCTCTTTCTTTCTTCTTTGTTATGTAAAACAGAAAAGGTTTAAAAATATATGGAATGTTGATCCAGTCGTCGTGATGTTTTGTAATGCTATGTATTATTAAGGATGGTGGAATGTAGTGAATAGTGAATTGTTGTGTTAGTTATTGTTTGAATGTTAAGTAAAGGCTTTTTAAAATAAAGAAAAAAGAAAAGAAAAAGAAATGACCATGCTACAAGATCTGGACTCCCTCCATGCAGACTGATGGTGTAAATAGATAAACCGTATTTCTCAAAGCTACGAGAGTCTCTGCCGTGTCTCAGTTCTCCAAAGGACCGCAAACCCTGGAACCCCCTGAGATCTTGCGATTGCTCGGCAGAGAGTGGGAATGGCACACAGAACTATCCCCAAGTGGGTGCACCAATGGGGGCAAAGAAAATCTTGGATATCTTTCTTAATCAGGAGATCACGAGACACTTAATCCAGGTCGTGGGTTTGAGCCCAATGTTGGATAAAAGATTCTTGCATTGCAGGGGGTTGGACTAGATGACCCTCGTGGCCCCTTCCAATTCTACGATTCTTAAAAAATGTATTTAGCTGTAGCTTATTGGCTAAAGAAAAAGTGCAAGTTTCAGGGCAGCACACGACTGCCATAACAAAAAGCAGCTTCGTTAGATCAATGGTTGGAAAAGCCTCCAGTCCCCATTGTGTCTTGGGTAGTACTGGGTGTGGGGACGGATGGCCAGGACTGCAATCAGCCAGAGTATGCGACTGCCGCTCGCAAGTAATGTCACAAGTGGCTAAGTGTTGCCTCTAGGAGAAAACAATGGTGTATGGCTTGGAAAGCTCTCCGTGTGCATCATGGGCAGAGCTTGTAACTGCTTCCCATCTGTTCTGCGACAGATCTAATACCGTTGGGGGCATCTGGGAGATTTTAGTTTTGTTTTCCAGAAACCAAATCAAGACAGATTGGGAAGCATGGAGGGAATATATTTTTATGATTTGTGTGTGTTTAAAGAGAATCATGTTCAGCACTGTGCTGTCCAGAAGGTAGTGGACAGTATTCTGGCTCAGCCTATGACCCAAATGACCCCCTTTGGCACTGAGCTCTGATCAGGGCGATGTCTGCCACAATCTCAGTCAGAGAAGAGATAATTGTGGGGTGGGGGAACGGCACATGGGCATGTGATCCTCGTTTTGGACTATTGCAATGATCAGTGCTTTTTTCTGGGGGTACACAGGGATATGCATACCCCTAAACGCATACCCTTTCCCTTTCCCTGTTCTCTTCTCAGAACTTCATTGAGTGAGATGCTTTTATTCGGTTACTGGGCATCTTAGGTACATAGGAAGCTTTCATGTATGGAACAACATCCGCCCGGATGTTATTGGCCCAGAGATGGAAAGAAGACAAGGTTCTTACCAGAGAGGAATGGCAAACCAAGTTGATGGATTATGCCGAAATGGCAAAGCTGACTGGAAAACTCAGAAATCAAGAGGATAATTTTTCTTTTTATAAAAGAATTGGAAAAAAATATAAGTTATTTAGGAGACTACTGTAAGCAGATGGAAACATTGGCAGGATTTTGATATCACTTGTAGTGTAACAATTATCATAGGTAATACGGATTGATATAAAAGTTAAGAGTATGGAAGAATATGCAGTTTTAAATGTTAAAAGTGGGACCCCATGGAGGGGGTGGGGGGAAGTCCCAAGATCCAGAGGAATCTGTATATGGATATTGTCAGGGAACTGCCATCGGAGCCAGAGGGAGAGGGAGGGCTCCAGAGGGATCCCGGAGAGCGTCCCAGGATGGGGAGAAGCAGCCCATCTTCTGGGGAAGGAAATCAGCGTAGCACCAGTGGAGAAGGGGGGCAGATGGGGGAGTCGACAAGGCAGTCCCATGACTCCTCTCCGGGGACCAGCGGGGAGAGCACGGGTCCTCCGCTGCCCACACCCTCCTTGCGCAGAAGGCTTCCGCGCAGGGAGTGTAGGCGGAGACTAGGCGTCAAAGAGCTTCTTTGCTGGAAGAAGTTCAAGAAACGCCCACTGACGGATTCTGCCAGCGATTGAGAGAGCCACGGGCGAGTGGCTGTCCGGACAGAAAAGGTTCACTCAGGCAACCCAGCCAGGTGTGGCGCCGGTTTACGCACGAGCAACCCCTAGAACCATCAAAGATATATATTTGAATTTTTATAACTTTGTTATAAACCAATTAAAAAAAATATTTTTTTAAAAAAAGGTACATAGGAGCTGCCTTAAACATGTGCTTGGTCTATCTAGCTCAATATTGCCCACACTGACCGAAGAAGAAGAAGAAGAAGAAGAAGAAGAAGAAGAAGGGGAGGAGTTTGGACTTGATATCCCGCCTTTCACTCCCCTTAACTAGTCTCAGAGCGGCTAACATTCTCCCTTCCCTTCCTCCCCAACAACAAACACTCTGTCCACTGCTCTTAACCAGAAGAGCCTGCTGGATCAGGCCAATGACCCATCTGGTCCAGCATCCTGTCCTCACAGTGGTCAAGCAGATGCCTGTACAAAACTCAAACACAAGAGCCCTCTCTGCTCCGGTGGCTTTTAGCAACTGGTATTCAGAAGCATCACTGCCTCCATCTATGGGGGCAGAGCAGAGCCATCATAGGTAGCAGCCACTGATAGTAACTGTCACATGTCGTTTTCTTCTGCTTCCATTGAAATTTCCCAAATTGGGAGGCTGGAACCTTTAGGAGGAAATCCAGCAGCAGCTCTAGAACCACACACACACACACACACACACACACACACACCTTGAAATCTTTCTCAAAAAACAATGAATCCTGAGAGATCAACTGGAAACCTAAGGAACCACTAAACTAAAGCATTTGCTGTTTCTGAAGGCGATCAAAATTCTGCCTAAAAGAGTTCTTTGCAATACAGTCAATTTGCATTCAGAAAAAAAGGAGGCTCTTCTGATCTCTGTCACAGTCCTTGAATCTGAAACCAACATGACAGTCAACACTAGTTTCAATTACCTTCCTTTCAAAGTGAAGTTTAAACACCGTCTTCTTTTTACACAATGCTTCAATTCCCAAACTCGGATAGCGGTTACAATTCAGAAAACATCCCCCTTCCCTCTGCCCTCCCCCAATTATTTCTTTTAAAAAGCAGACTCTTCTCTCAGCTCCTCCTGAGGATGAAAATAATCCAATTCAGACTCTAATAAAGAAACATGAACTCCTGATACCTTCCGTTGTGCATGTGCAGTGGGTGAGAAGGAATAGCAGCAAATAAATAATTGTGGATATACAAGATCTACAATAGACCCATAATATACAGGAAGGATTGTAGATTAGCAGTTAGAGCATCTTGCTTGGGCTGCAGAAGGTCCCAGGTTCAGTCTTAAGCATCTCCAAGTAGGAAGAGGGAGAACCCTGTTTAAAATCCTGGAGAGATGCTGCCAGTCATGGTGTAGTGGTTAAGAGCAGTGGACTCGTAATCTGGTGAACCGGGTTCGATTCCCCGCTCCTCCAGATGCAGCTGCTGGGTGACCTTGGGCCAGTCACACTTCTTTGAAGTCTCTCAGCCCCACTCACCTCACAGAGTGTTTGTTGTGGGGGAGGAAGGGAAAGGAGAATGTTAGCCGCTTTGAGACTCCTGAAGGGGAGTGAAAGGCGGGATATCAAATCCAAACTCCTCCTCCTCCTCCTCCTCCTCCTCCTCCTCCTCCTCCTCCTCTTCTTCTTACTTCTCTGAAGTCTCTCAGCCTCACTCACCTCACAGAGTGTTTGTTGTGGGGGAGGAAGGAAAAGGAGAATGTAAGCCACTTTGAGACTCCTTTGGGTAGTGATAAAGCGGGATATCAAATCCAAACTACTACTACTACTACTACTACCACTCCTCCTCCTCCTCCTCCTCTTCTTCTTCTTCTTCTTCTTCTTCCAAGTTGATCCTGCAAGAGGGTTCATGGTGCCATCCATCCATCCCCATCCCCAGGACACTCCATTTCTGTCATCCAGTTTACCATTTTTAAATTGTTTCCCAACTGGCACTCAGCATTCTGTGCCAACTGAGCATGCTCAACCCTCAGTAAGCTGCTTTGCTCCCTTTTAAAAAAGTTGTATGTATGCCTAGCATGGACTATGTTCTTCTTCTTTGGTGATCATTCGTAGCTGGGGTCAGCAAACTTTTTCAGCAGGGGGCCAGTCTACTGTTCCTCAGACCATGTGGGGGGCCGGCCTATATTTTGGAAAGAAAATATGAATGAATTCCTATGCCCCACAAATAACCCAGAGATGCATTTTAAATAAAAGGACACATTCTACTCATTCCGCCTCGGTCCAGCCCCTGACACACGGTGAGGATTTGCCAAATGTGTGCTCCTCTTAGCTTGTTTCTGCCTTTTGTCCTGAGTTTGTGCTTCTTCAAAGTCTGTGACGCCTTTGGTAGAGGCTATTCTCCAATTGGAGCACTCGCAGGCCACTGTTTTCCATTTGTCAGTGTTTATACTACATTTTATACTACATTTTTTAAAGATTTGCCATGAGATAGTCTTGAAACCTCTTTGGGTGGACTATATATGCTCATATGGACTAGCACTGGATACCATCCTTTTGCTCCAAGGGAAAGCAAAGCTAACTGGATCAGGCACGTCTATCCTCTGCTAATTTCAATGCACCTACTCCTGAGTATATCTTAGCTGGATAGAACCTAAAGCGCAGGTGTATGATCATAGGGTTCTGTCTTGGGCCCAGTCTTATTCAACATCTTTATCAACGACTTGGATGATGGACTCAAGGGCATCCTGATCAAATTTGCAGATGACACCAAACTGGGAGGGGTGGCTAACACCCCAGAGGACAGGATCACCCTTCAAAACGACCTTGACAGATTAGAGAACTGGGCCAAAACAAACAAGATGAATTTTAACAGGGAGAAATGTAAAGTATTGCACTTGGGCAAAAAAAAAATGAGAGGCAAAAAAAAAAAAAAAACAAGATGGGTGACACCTGGCTTGAGAGCAGTACATGTGAAAAGGATCTAGAAGTCTTGGTTGACCACAAACTTGACATGAGCCAACAGTGTGACGCGGCAGCTAAAAAAGCCAATGCAATTCTGGGCTGCATCAATAGGAGTATTGCATCTAGATCAAGGGAAGTAATAGTGCCGCTGTATTCTGCTCTGGTCAGACCTCACCTGGAGTACTGTGTCCAGTTCTGGGTACCACAGTTCATGAAGGACACTGACAAACTGGAACGTGTCCAGAGGAGGGCAACCAAAATGGTCAAAGGCCTCGAAACGATGCCTTATGAGGAACGGCTAAGGGAGCTGGGCATGTTTAGCCTGGAGAAGAGGAGGTTAAGGGGGGATATGATAGCCATGTTCAAATATATAAAAGGATGTCACATAGAGGAGGGAGAAAGGTTGTTTTCTGCTGCTCCAGAGAAGCGGACACGGAGCAATGGTTCCAAACTACAAGAAAAAAGATTCCACCTAAACATTAGGAAGAACTTCCTGACAGTGAGAGCTGTTCGACAGTGGAATTTGCTGCCAAGGAGTGTGGTGGAGTCTCCTTCTTTGGAGGTCTTTAAGCAGAGGCTTGACAACCATATGTCAGGAGTGCTCTGATGGTGTTTCCTGCTTGGCAGGGGGTTGGACTCGATGGCCCTTGGGGTCTCTTCCAACTCTATGATTCTATGATTCTATGATTCTAGGTATAAAATGCAGAGCAAATGTGGAAGAGGTGGTAGGTGAGGAGAGAGAATGGCAGCTGTCTTTCATTTTAAAACTGTAAGAAGCAGCAGCTGGGAATGGATCAAGGAGCTGTTCCAAGTTGTTGAAAATGCACATGCACTCTTGATGCGATGCCTGTCTCTTTTTCTACTTTTAGCCCCCCCCCCCCGAGTGTAGATACATTTGCAGGAGAATTTTTCTCAACCTTCCATATGAAAGAAGCAAGATAAATTAGCAGTGTGAAGGTGTCTTGGCTCTCAGCTGCTCAGGAACAAAGACTGGACAAGGAGCTCTTTCCAAAGGCTTTACTGCTTAGATTTACTGCGGTACCTATGCAGATGGTTGGCTTAAGACACTTCAGGCAACACACACTGCTGATCATGAATACAGCTACAACAAAGGCAGGTGCCATTTTGTAAAATAAAAAATAAAATCGCAACGCTGAGCAGGGGCAAGAAATGGGCTCAGATTCCCCAACTGCTTTAGTGTTTTAACTTTTGTATGTATAAAAGTATGGGTTCTCTTCATTTTACTGTTTTGTCTTTTGTAAACCGCTTTGAGGGCTTTTTTGTTTTTTGTTTTAACTATCAAACGGTCTATAAATGTTATGAGATAATAACTAAATAAGTGCTGAAGCAGATATTTTCATCCATATACACACCCCTACTAAATACGACCCCCAGATAACCTCCCTGATTTCTCATCTCTTTGAATCCAGGTGCATTTGGGAGGGAATCAAACTAGGCAACTAGGATATTGAAGGGATCCCAAGGGTCATCTAGTCCGCCCCCCTACAATGTTGGAATGAATCGCAGTGAAAGAATCTCTGGCAGGCGGCCACCAATCCTGTTTAAAAGCATTTAATGAAGGAGAGTCCACCACCTTTCGAGGTAGTCCATTCCACTGCTGTACAGCTCTTACCACCAGAAAGTTATTCTTAATGTTTATTCAGAATCTCCTTTCTTGTCATTTGAATCCATGGGTTTGGGTCCTAAACCCTGGAGCAGCAAAAAACAAGTTTGCTCCAACTTCCATGTGGCAACCCTCCATATATTTGGATATGGCTACCATATCACCTTTCAGTCACCTCTTCTCCATGCTAAACACAGTCGACTCCCTCAACCATTCCTCATAAGGCTTGGTTTCTAGACAATTGAATGTCTTGCTCAACCTTCTCTATACAGTGGTACCTCAGGTTAAGTACTTAATTCGTTCCGGAGGTCCGTACTTATCCTGAAACTGTTCTTGACCTGAAGCACCACTTTAGCTAATGGGGCCCTCCCGCTGCTGCCGCGCCGCCAGAGCACGATTTCTGTTCTCATCCTGAAGCAAAGTTCTTAACCTGAAGCACTATTTCTGGGTTAGCGGAGTCTGTAACCTGAAGCGTATGTAACCCGAAGCGTATGTAACCTGAGGTACCACTGTGCACATTCCAGCTTGTTAAACTGTGGTTCTGAGAGCTGGACACAGGACTCTGACCAAGGCAGAACAGAGTGGTACAGTGGTACCTTGGTTCTCAGATGCCTTGGTACTCAAACAACACTGCAAACCCCGAAGCAAGTGTTCTAGTTTGCGATCTTTTTTCGGAAACCAAACGTGCTCTGTTTTTAGGGTTACGCTTCCGATTTGAGTGCCATGCTTCCATTTTGAGTGTCTGAAGTCTGTCTGTTTTTGCTATTTTGTCTGGAATGGATTAATCCATTTTGCATTACTTTCTATGGGAAAGTGCACCTTGGTTTTGGAACGCTTTGGTTTTGGAATGAACTTCTGGAACGGATTAAGTGTGAGAACCAAGGTACCACTGTACTATTGTTTCCTTTGATGTGGCCACTAGACTTTCATTGGTGCAGCCTAGAATTGCATTAGCTTTTCTGCTGCTGCATCACACTGTTGACTGGTAAGTTAAGACCCCCTAGATCTTTTTCACAGGTACTGCTGTCCAGCCGGGCATCCCCCATACTATATTTGTGCACCTGATGATTCCTGTCTAAGTGTAGACCCTTACATTCTATAAAAGCAGCAGCCAACTTGTTTACAACATTTTCTCCTCTCCGAGTCCCAGCAGCTCCCAGTCCTTGCTCTAAGCCTCGATGCCCCTAGCCATCCTAAGCTCTCTCTGTCTCCCCAACTGCCTTCCATGTTTGCAACGCACGTGTCCAGTTTCTGGCTCCAGCACGCCCCGGACAGCTCGTGGCTGTGTTCCTGAACTCTGCTGCCTTGCCATCAGCCTGCAGGCACACCGAGTGAATAAATAACTTGCCCCTGTCCTCATTGATCGGCCTGGCAGGATGGGGAGTGGAGCGCAAAAGCAGCGCTCGGGTTTCCCATTGATTTTTCCGTGGGATGTGCAGTCCTTGACCTGTCGGCAGTGCGTGGCGGAGAGCTCTCCATTAACAAAGCCCCCCGGATATATTTTTCACCCGCTTCTGCCGTGCATCTTTATTACCCAGAGAGGTTTGTGTTTTACATGATGGCCTGTTAGGCTGGGAATAATTAAACCACAGATGGATGTTTGCTGTTTGTCTCGGAAAGTTGAGTCTTGTTGCTGGAGCACCTGCTTATGGATTGCTTGGGGTTTTCAGGAGCGGGGATTAGCTAGTTCTCGAGTGCTTAGCTACAGCTTCTCATTATTGGTATGGAGTGTCTCTGCTTCTGGTTCATTTGTTCCTAGCACCTGGAATCATTGCCTGGGATGTAGAGAAATTTGGTTTGGTTTACATTTCAAGGTAAACCTGCCTCATTTGACAGATGCAAGAGTCCCTGGACCAGGAAAGGAGTGGTGGGAGGCACCAGCTGTAGAACCCCCAAAGGAACCCCCAGGGGAAGAAGGCTTAGAGCCAGTGGTGGTGGGTGGGATGGCAATGAGTGGTCAGAGGGAGAAGACCGGGGGTGGGTGGGCAGTTGTCAGAAGCTAGAGGAGCAACAGGGTTTAGTGAGCAGGAGGAGTCTGTGTCAGAGAGCAGTGCAGACTCTGAGGCTGAAGGACAGGAGGCATCAAGGGGCTGCAGAAGAATCCAGAGTCTCCCCCTCCTGTTGCGACCAGCTCCCCTCCCCACTCGTCTCCAAGGGCACACAGAGAAATGAAAAGAGCAGAACAGACCCGTGATCTGTTATTGGCCCAGAGATGGAAAGAAGATGAAGTCCCTACCAGAGAAGAATGGCAGATTAAATTGATGGATTATGCCGAAATGGCTCAAAGGAGTGGAAGAATCAAAAATCAGGAAGACCAAAATTTTAATAAGGAATGGGGGGGGGGATATATAATATATCTTAAAGACCACTGTAAACAGCTAAAATTGTTAGTAGGTTTGGAATAACACTTGTTGTTTAATAGTGAATTTTGGACACAATGGAGATTTTAATCTGAAAAACCGAAGAGAGAGAGAGAGAGAGAGAGAGAGAGAGAGAGAGAGAGCGCTCAGAACAGAGATTAGTTGTGTGCAGACATAGTCTGAGACTGCATAGAGGAAACCAGGGTGAGGAGGAGCCTTAAAGAAGGGCAGAAGGGACCTTCAGTCCTCACAGTTGTGTCATTGAGGCAAGACCTCCTAGGAAGAGTAGCTGAGACGACTAGGCCCAAGCTGTGGTTTGTTACTTGAATAAAGATTTGGCTTCACTGGCCTCGGAGATTTACTGCTTTTTGTTGCTGACCTACACCTGACTTAAGCCCTGACAATTGGCAACTTCAAGACTGGATTACTGCAACGTGCTTTATGCAGAGCTTCCTTTGCACTTGATCCGGAAACTGCAAGTAGTGCAAGAATGCTGCAAACAATTGATGACAGGAGCGAGGCCTTGTTAGCATATGACACCTGTGCTCAGAGATCTGCACTGGTTACTGATTTGCTACTAGGCTGAGTTCAAGGTGTTGCAATTAGTATATAAAGCCCTTAACAACTTGGGATCAATTTACCTTGCCCCATAACTGCCCACTTGACAGGGGAACTGGTACTGTTGCAGGTGCCATGTCTTCTTCTTCTTATTATTTTCTTCTTTGGCAATCACTTGTAGCCGAGTAAGATTGTCTTCCATGAACACAGTCTTAACAGTGAGTCCGTAAGTGACTGTGGAGGCCAGTTCTGGATCCACTAGTCCTTCCACAGGGGGGGGGGGGGGGGACATAGGTTTCCGGGTGGGAGTTGATCACGGTGAGGGTTTGCCAAATGTGCCTTCCTCTTAGCATGTTTCTCCCTTTCATCCTGAGGTTGAGCATCTTCAAAGTCTATGACATCTTTAGTAAAGGCTGTTCTCCAGTTGGAGCGCTCGCAGGCCAGTGTTTCCCAGTTGTCGGTGTTTATACTACATTTTTAAAGATTTGCCTTGAGAGAGACTTTGAAACTCTTTTGTTGACCACCAGCGTTACAGTTTCCATTTTTAAGTTTGGAATAGAGTAGTTGCTTTGGAAGACGATAATTAGGCATCCGAACAACATGACCAGTCCAACAAAGTTAATGTTGAAGAATCATCGCTTCAACACTGGTGATCTTTGCTTCTTCCAGTACACTGGCATTAGTTCGCCTGTTGCAGGTGCCATGTATTACCCATTTCACATTTATAAGAAATAAATATTTTAGTGCGGCAACACCCGCACTTTAGAACTCCCTGAGGGTTGACATCAGGCAGGCACCTTTCCTGTACTCATTTGGGTGCTTGCTAAAAACCTAGTAAAAAGGTAAAGGTACCCCTGCCCATACGGGCCAGTCTTGACAGACTCTGGGGTTGTGCGCCCATCTCACTCAAGAGGCCAGGGGCCAGCGCTGTCCGGAGACACTTCCGGGTCACGTGGCCAGCGTGACATCGCTGCTCTGGCCAGAGCCAGAGCCGCACACGGAAACGCCGTTTACCTTCCCGCTGGTAAGCGGTCCCTATTTATCTACTTGCACCCGGAGGTGCTTTCGAACTGCTAGGTTGGCAGGCGCTGGGACCGAGCAGCAGGAGCGCACCCCGCTGCAGGGATTCGAACCGCCGACCTTTCGATCGGCAAGTCCTAGGCGCTGAGGCTTTAACCCACAGCGCCACCTGCGTCCCTAAAAACCTAGTAGGTTCACTTTTAAATGTGAACTGAAATTCTTTCCCATCAGTACAAGCTGTTCCTGTTTTTGCGGGGGTTATGTCCCAAGGCACTGCTCATGTCACTGAAAGCGTTTATCATTGAAAAAGCCTGCAGACACCCCGCTCTGCCCCTGTTCTGCATCTACCCTACCCCCGTTGCACCCTTTTAGTGATGTTCCAGTAATGCCTTTATGATGTTTTTGGGTCACATCCAGATTCCGTACGATGTGCACATACACTGTTGTGCACATATTGAATGTAAATGGGGGGGGGCTGCTTGTACTATTTTCTGAAGCTCCCCAATTCTGAACTTTTGAGGGACCCACTATTCAGTTCTCAGGACAGATAAAAGAAAGGCCTTCTTCATGCTGTGCAGAGTTAAGGTAAAAATGCATGTGGTGCTGTGGTCTAAACCACTGAGCCTCTTGGGCTTGCCATTCAGAAGGTCGGCAGTTTGAATCCGTGTGACGGGATGAGCTCCCATTGCTCTGTCCCAGCTCCTGCCAACCTAGCAGCTCAAAAGCACACCAGTGCAAGCAGATAAATAGGTATTGCTGCGACGGGAAGGTAAACGGTGTTTCCATGCGCTCTGGTTTCCGTCATGGTGTTCCATTGTGCCAGAAGCGGTTTAGTCCTGCTGGCCGCATGACCCGGAAAGCTGTCTGTGGACAAACACTGGCTCCCTCGGCCTGAGAGTGAGATGAGCACCGCAACCCCATAGTCACCTTTGACTGGACTTAAACATCCAGAAGTCCTTTACCTTTCACCTGCAGAGTTAAACTCTGCAACTCACTCCCACAGGAAGCAGTGAGGGCCACCAACTCAGATTGCTTTCAAAGAGGATTGGACCAATTCATGGAGGGGAAGGCTTTTGAAGGCTGCTAGCCATGATGGCTGTGGTCAGAGGCAGTAATGCCTCTGAATCCCAGTTGCTGGAAGCCATAGGAGGGAAGAGAAAGCTCTTGTGCTGAGGTCCTGCTTGTGGGTTTCCCAGAAGAGGTATCTGGTTGGCCACTGTGAGAACAGGATGCTGGACCAGTTCCAGCTGGGCTCTTCTTAACTTTATTACATCCTTGTGCCTTTGTTGTGTTTCCCCCTCCTCTCCCTGCCTTCAAAGAAGGTAGGACAGAACAGCTGTGTTTAGCTGCATGCCTCCTGCAGTTCTCCTGGAGCTCAGCAAATATTAGTGCAGCGAGACACATTCCTTGCTTTACAATTTTCTGCTTGCTGAATATGCTCTCCATTCCGCTTCTTTCTTTCTTTCTTTCTGATATTTTATTTTTATCGCCCTCCGTCTGATCTGTTTGTTTGCATTAAGTCGATGCGAAGTTTTCGTAATCTGATTAGGGGGGAGTGGGGCTTGGAGGGAGGCCATAAAACAGCTGAGCGTGCCGGCGATATTACCTGCGTCTCCTCGGCTCCGGCTGGGGCTAGCTGGGCTCTGTGCCAGACGCATACATCGCGGGGACTTCTTGTTCCCACCAGCAAGAAATCTCATGCCAAGCCCACAAGCCACAAGGAGCTCCAAAGGCATAGACTCGTATTAATTTAATGGCCGTATCTATCAATTTTAGCACCGGTGAATAATGGACTGATTTGTGCCTGATGGGGCTGTTCCTTGGGAGGTTGCATGCCATCAGGTGGTTAAAGCAGACCTGGCCCTGCGGCAGATGCTACAAATAACTCATTCTACATTTGTGAGAAATCGATCCTTTTTGTAGCTTTGGAACTCCCTGCCTATTGAAATCAGGCAGGCATCTTCGCTGTGCTCATTCCGGTGCCTGATAAAAACTTTTCACTTTAGGCAAAGCCCTAGCCAGACATGTAGAGTGCGGGCAGGTATTTTAATCTCTACACAGCACAAAATTGAGCAGTGGAACTTGCTCTCCTAGAAGGCGGAGAGATGGCCACAAACTTCGATGGCTTTAAAAGAGGACGAGACAAATTCCTGGAGGAGGAGATGGTTATTGATGGCTGCTAGCCAAGATGGATATGGTCTGCCTCCATATCTGGAGGTAGTAATGAGAGTTTGTGGAAACTGCAGGAGGGGAGAACAATAACAATAACAATAACAATAACAATAACAATAACAATAACAATAACAATAACAATAACAATAACAATAACAATAACAATAACAATAAAATTTATTTATACCCCGCCCTCCCCAGCCAGAGCTGGGCTCAGGGTGGCTAACACCAATACAATTTCAGTAAAAACATAATAAGAAAAAAAATATTAAAATGCAAGTTAAAATGCCATTTAAAATGCAGCCTCATTTTAAAAGTCAAAACCATGAAGGGGAGGGAAACATAAGGGTCAGACTGAGTCCAAACCAAAGGCCAGGCAGAACAGCTCTGTCTTGCAGGCCCTGTGGAAAGATGTCAAGTCCCGCAGGGCCCTAGTCTCTTGTGACAGAGTGTTCCACCAAGTTGGGGCCAGTACTGAAAAAGCCCTGGCTCTAGTTGAGACCAACCTAACCACCTTGTGACTTGGACCTCCAAAATACTGTCATTTGTGGACCTTAAGGTCCTCCACGAGGCATACCAGGAGAGGCAGTCCCGTAGGTACATGGGTCCCAGGCTGCACAGAGCTTTAAAGGTCAAAACCAGCACCTTAAATCTGACTCTGTACTCCACCGGGAGCCAGTGCAGTTGGTAAAGCACTGGATGAATGTGATCCCATGGTAAAGACCCCGTAAGGAGCCTCACCGCAGCATTCTGCACCTGCTGGAGTTTCTGGGTCAGCTTCAAGGGCAGCCCGGCATAGAGCAAGTTACAATAATCAAGCCTGGAGGTGACCATCGCCTGTTCTTGTGTTTGGGTCCTGCTTGCTCTTTCTTTTGGTGGCATCTGGGTGGCTGCCGTAAGAATAGGATGTTGAGCTAGACAGGCCATTGGCCTGATTCATCAGGCTCTCCTGATGTTCTTCCTAGCTTTAGTTGCTTCTGCCTATTGTTGGCTCTGGCCAAGGGTGCCAACTTGAATAAAATATTGTGGGAGGGGCAGGTAAGCCCCGCCCCCATAATTGATCACATGACACGATGAGCACACACCATTTGAATGGCAATACCCATCAACTTGGTGGGGGCAGCTCCCTCAAATATTTTATTAGGGGCCCAAAGGGACCTTGGCCCCTAGGAGTTGGCTCCTGTGGCTCTGGCTCCCCATCCTTCTTGCCTCTGCCTTCTACCCCAACAGTCCCAGCATCACTGCTTAAAATGAGGGTTGAATGAAATTTCCCCCCTATCCCTGTGACTAGCGCACAAGATCTCAGGTCCCCAGTTGTGACTTCTACAAAAATGTAATTAAGGCTATGCCAGACGGGTTCACCCCTCATTTCACTCCACTTAGAAGAACGCCGGCAAGTTGTCGAGGAAATCTACTTTCTCTAATTGGCCAGGAGGTGAGCGGGAATTTAAGTTCTTAGAGGCAGGAGGTAAATAATTAAAATCTGCAACAAAAGCCCATATTTGCTTTATATCTCCTTTGGGGTTTTGTCCATCTCCCCTCAGCTACATGCGTTTGAATTGGCTTAATGGCTCTTAGCGGAACTGAAGCAAAACTCCTGGACTCCACTCAGTGGTGGCTCCCAACCTGTGGAAGGTTCTTCTATCAGATGTCAAGGAAATAATCAACTATCTTACCTTTAGAAGACATCTGAAGGCAGCCCTGTTTAGGGAAGTTTTTAATGTTTGATGTTTTCTTCTGTTTTCAGTCTGTTGAGAGCCACCCACAGTGGCTGGGGTAACCCTGCTGGATGGGTGGGGTATAAATAAATTATTATTATTATTATTATTATTATTATTATTATTATTATTATTTCACAGACCCAATCCCCAGTGGTGTAGCGAGCATTGCCAGTGCCCAGGGCTGCACAGTGCAGGTAGGTGGGAGGGAAATGGATGGAGTACACATGCACTTTCAACTTTCAAACGCCATCGTGCAGAAGATTGCAGCTGCAGAGATAAGAAAAGAAGAGTCGTTCTGTTGTCTGGAGAGGTCACTTCCTGATTCGCATGGAGGTCCAGTTTTCAATGGAACCCAGCGACGGAAGCGCATAGCTGTCTTGAGGCAGCACCTGGTGTTGAAATTTTGCTCCCCGAACAATTTTGTGCCTGGGGCAACTTCCCCTCTGTCCTCCATGCCGCTGTCCATCCCCTGGTAATTTTTTCAGATGTGAGAAAGATGACATGGAATGTGTGTGTATGGAATGCTTTCGGTTTAGGGGCCTCCGGGGTGTTTGTGTGTGCATATGGGGAAAACATTAGGACCATAGGGAGCTGCCTCCTAGGAAGGAGGGCCCTTGCTCCATCTAGCCAGTATTGCCCACACTGACTGGCAGCAACTCTCCGGGATTTCTGGCAGAGGGTGTTCCCAGGCCTAGCTGGAGATCCTGCAGGGGACTGAACCTGGGACCTTCTGCATGCAAAGCATATGCTCTGTCACTGAATGTGGCCCTTCACTTGAACAGGAACCCAGAAATGAACCTAGCACATGAACCTAGGATGCTGCCTCATACTGAGTCAGGCCACTGGTCCACCTAGCTCAGTGTTGTCTACACTGACTGGCAGCTGCTCTCCAAGGTTTCCAGTAGGGGATGCCCTATGTGCAGATGCCAGGGATTGAACCTGCAACCTTCTGCATGCAAAGCAGTTGCTCTGTTACTGAGCCACAGAGCTTCCCTGGCTCTGCCTTTCAACTTGTCGCTCCATGCCTATGAGAAAACCAGCTGCCACGATAGCCGTATGCAATCCTCTCCCCCCTTTTTTGAACCAGAGGGTCATTTTTATTTTATTTTCACCCTCTGAAGTTTTCATTTCCTTAATTGGAAATAGGCAGGTGAAGAACTAAATAACTTGGTTTCACAGTCCCCGGCAATTGCTAAATTGCAGGGGAAGTTAATCTTCAGCGAGATTACTACATATTCACCAAGTAATAAGTTTCCCTCTGAAGCAACAGGGCTTTTTCAGCCTTTATCGTTGGCAATAAATGCGCTATTAGAAGCCAGAAATGATATTGGAGGTTCTTTCCCAGAGGGCTCTCCTGGGGGTATTTTTGAGAGGCAAAATATCCTACAGGCTATTTTTGCAAAATACATAGGGCTGATTTAAAAACATCAGCCGGCCAACTGAAACCTCAGATTCTGAATTTGCAGTAATGGAGATCTAAAGGAGAGTAAGCCTGTGGACGGTCATTGCAGGGTTCACCTTTACAGTAGAGCAGGGGTAGCCATTGGGTGTCCCCCAGATGTTAAAGACTACAACTCCCATAAGCCTCAGCTAGAACGACCAACATCTTACAGCATCAACAGCATCAACAACGACGACAGCATCTTAAAAAGCAGAGACATCACCTTGCCAACAAAGGTCCATATAGTTAAAGCTATGGTTTTCCCAGTAGTGATGTATGGAAGTGAGAGCCTCCTGCTGCCGCTGCACCGCTGCTGCACAATTTCTGTTCTCATCCTGAAGCAAAGTTCTTAATCTGAGGTAATATTTCTGGGTTAGCGGAGTCTGTAACCTGAAGTGAATGTAACCCGAAGCGTATGTAACCCGAGGTACCACTGTACATTAAATAAATGCATGAATATACTTCTTCATTCAGCACATAGTTGAACTATGCAACTCAGTCCTGCAGGAGGCAGTTATAGCCACCAAGCTAAAAAAGGTAAAGGGACCATTAGGTCCAGTCGTGACTGACTCTGGGGTTTCGGCGCTCATCTCGCTTTACTGGCCGAGGGAGCTGGTGTACAGCTTCCGGGTCATGTGGCCAGCATGACTAAGCCGCTTTTGGTGAACCAGAGCAGCGCACGGAAATGCCGTTTACCTTCCCGCCGGAGAGGTACCTGTTTATCTACTTGCACTTTGATGTGCTTTCGAACTGCTAGGTGGGCAAGAGCTGAGACTGAACAATGGGAGCTCACTCCATTGCAGGGATTCGAACCACCAACCTTCTGATCGGCAAGCCCTAGGCTCTGTGGTTTAGACCACAGCACCACCTGGGTCCCTTATATACTTCCATATTGTCATACTATTATGTTTCTTCTTGTTTATAAATAAAATTGCAAATGTTTATTTAAATCCTGCCAATGACTATGTTTTTTTTTTGTTTTGTTTCTGCAAGTATAATGTAAAGGGTTCCCATTCATTTTCAAATTCACTACAGAGGTACCTCGGGTTAAGAATTTAATTCGTTCTGTAGGTCTGTTCTTAACCTTAACTGTTCTTAACCTGCAGCACCACTTTAGCTAATGGGGCCTCCTGCTGCCGCTGCGCCGCTGCTGCACAATTTCTGTTCTCATCCTGAAGCAAAGTTCTTAACCCGAGGTACTATTTATGGGTTAGCAGAGTCTGTAACCTGAAGCTTTTGTAACCTGAGGTACCACTGTATTGTCTTTTTCATGTAATCTGTCTGTTGACTTTGCCAGCTCTGCATAGTTCATCAGTTTCTTTTGCCATTGTTTCTTTGGATGTGAGGGCGATCTGGCTGTGACATCTGCCACCCCATTGATCACCAGGGTTAAATCGGCTGGTCTGGCTGGCTTGGCGGGTGTCCCCTTCGTCCCTCACCCTTCCATGTGCATCCCTCCCGAAGCTGCGCGCTCGGTGGAAGAGGACGAGCATCCGATATAGAAGGAGTGTACCGTTCTTCAGTCAAGGGTATATGATAACTGCGCTTCCCTGCTAGAACCTTCAAACAAGCCCAGCCAACTGTTTTAACACAATTGGCCCTACTTCAGATGTTACCTTTGTGTTTTGTGTGTGTCAAGAATTCCCTGTGGTCTGGGAAATGATATATAATGAATTGAAAAGGATGTTTAAAATAACGTTTGTAAAAACCCAGAAGCTTTTCTTTAGGGAATTATAGGGACACAATTACCTAAACTGTATAGAAACTTATTCATGTATGCCACTACAGCAGCAAGAATGTTCCTCACCCCAAAATGGACAGAAGCAGAAGTCCCAGCAAAGGAAGAATGGATACAAAAACTTACGGAATATGCAGAAATGGTGAAACTTACCGGAAGAATAAGAAATCATAACAAACTTTTTATAAAAGAATAGAAATGGTTTGTGGAATATTTACAGATAAATTGTAAACAGATAAGAACATTTGCAGGATTATTGTAATAACCCACAGTTTTATAAGCGTATATATTTAAAATAGATGAATAAATGAGCAAATTAAGCGAATTTGGATATGCAGAAGATATTAAAAATAAATATGAGGAACCACAGGAAGAGGGGGAAGGAAGTCAAGTTTTGAAATGTTAAAATGATTGGAAAATTAGTGAAATGTATAAACCTGAAAAGCATATAATTATTTTTTTTTAAAAAAAGAAAAGAATTCACTGTGGTCTCAAGAACTCCTTTCTCCCTTCATGGGACTCCCCCCCCCCCCCCGCTTCTTAGATAATGTTGCTGATGGTATTTATTATCAATTACTTGCATTTTTGTACTCCAGTGCCTCAGTGCGACTCACATAGCAAAAATACAATAACAAAGATATTAAAATCAAGTTTAAGCAGCGGTAAGCTGTAGCACCCTGCTTGTGGTTAACGCTTAGCTGGAATGAAATATTCAACGCAGCAATAGAGAAATTAAAATAATAATTTATTTGTCAGACAAATAAATGAGAGGCACAATGGTATATGGTTACCAAGCTCTGGCCTGGCTTCCTGCCAATCTGGCCAGCACTTATATTTCCTTAATCCAGCCCCCTTGCTCCTCCTGTGGCTGCCTCTGTCCAATCAGCCTGGTTGAAATTCCTATTGACTGTTTGCTAGAACCAATCACAAAAGATACACCCATTTCCTTTTGCCCTTTTATGGGAAACAAAAAGCTATATATTCTTCTATCTATAAATGACAAATAAGTAGTAATATATCTTACATGTGTCTCAACAAGGAACCTTAATTACCAGCTCACCTCTTGCCCTCCTTGCCCTATTGCCCTCCAAAACAAATGGTTAATCTTAAATTTTTATCTTCAACAGATGTCAAGGATCTTGAGTTCACATCATCATTGAAAGATCTCCTTCTTTTGGAGGTCTCTAAACAAAGGCCTGACAACCATATGTGTGCTCTAATGATGTTTCCTGCTTGGCAGGGGGGCTGGGCTGATGGCCCCTGTGATCTCTTTCAACTATATGAAATAAGAATCTAGCATAAGGATTTAACATTTCTTAGTTTCTAAATCCTTTGCATAATTACATTTAAGCCAATATATTTAATACATAACATAAATAACCTTTTAAAAGAATAAACCTTCACAAAGTAAAAAAGGAAGGAACAGTTTCCAGCCTCAAAATAAGATAGGAAGAAACCTATCTTCTCCAGCCAAGCCAGTTGCCTTTTTCACTGCTCTTGACCTTTCAACCTTAGGAAAATATGGCTCAAGTTTAATGGGAGGCACATGGTTTTATTTTACTATTTACCAACTCTTAATTTAACCACTCTTACAGCTTAATTGTACTTTGCAACATGCAAGGTCAGTGTCCTCGCTCTCAGCCTATAATTCCCTTTTTACGACTTTGAGAATTGTTTTCTGCTATAAATCAGGGGGCCCCCTTGTCCAGGAGAATAAACATTGCCAAGGTTCTTAGGCAGCTGGTCTTCTGCCTGGCATGAAACATTTGAAAATCTTTAAGCTCATCTTAATATACAGGCCCTGATCAAAAATATAAGCTTTGATAAAAATGCAGGCTTATGATTAGATGCCTCAAAGCAAAGACTGAAATGCTAAAATTGTGCTGGTCAGGACCACACTAGGCTTCAGAGGGCCCCTATACCTCCAACTTCTGACACCACTTGCAGTAGCAGTGGTCCAGCAGGCTGATCTTACGTGTTAATAAGGAGCATCTGTTTTGCATGCAGAAGGTTCCAGGTGCAAACCCCAGCATCTCCAAGTAGGGCTGGGAGAGACCAGACACTCCCAAGTGTCTCAGTTTTCTAGGGACAGTCCTGGATTTACAGAAGCCATCCTAGTTTCTGATTTGATCCCGGAATGTCCCGCTTTACCTTAAAAAGTTTTTTTAAAAAGGTAAAGTACGCCTGACAGTTAAGTCCAGTCACAGACAACTCTGGGGTTGTGGCGCTCATCTCACTTTACTGGCTGAGGGAGCCAGCGTTTGTCCGCAGACAGTTTTTCTGGGTCATGTGGCCAGCATGACTAAGCCGCTTCTGGTGAAACCAGAGCAGTGCACAGAAACGCTGTTTACCTTCCCGCCGGAGAGGTACCTATTTATCTACTTGCATTTTTGGTGTGCTTTCGAACTACTAGGTTTGCAGGAGCTGGGACCGGGTAGCAATGGGAGCTCACCCTGTTGCAGGGGTTCGAACTGCTGACCTTCTGATCGGCAAGCCCAATTAGGACATCTGGTGCTGTGGGTTAAACCACAGAGCCTAGAACTTGCCGATCGGAAGGTCGGCGGTTCGAATCCCCGCGATGGGGTGAGCTCCCATTGCTCAGTCCCTGCTCCTGCCAACCTAGCAGTTTGAAAGCACATCAAAGTGCAAGTAGATAAATAGGTACCGTTCTGGCGGGAAGGTAAACGGTGTTTCCGTGTGCTGCTCTGGTTCGCCAGAAGTGTCTTAGACATGCTGGCCACATGACCCGGAAGCTGTACGCCGGCTCCCTCAGCCAATAAAGCGAGATGAGCGCTGCAACCCCAGAGTCGGCCATGACTGGACCTAACGGTCAGGGGTCCCTTTACCTTTATTTTCATTGGAGAAATGTTGGAGGGTATGAGAGACTCCTCACCTGAAATCCTTAGAGAACCACTGCTAGGCAACACTGTGAGCCAGTGTGATGTAGTGGTTAAGAGCGGTAGACTTATAATCTGGTGAACTGGGTTCACTTCTCCGCTCCTCCACATGCAGCTGCTGGGTGACTTTGGGCCAGTCACACTTCTCTCAGCCTCACTCACCTCACAGAGTGTTTGTTGTGGGGGAGGAAGGGAAAGGAGATTGTTAGCCGCTTTGAGACTCCTTCTGGTAGTGATAAAGCGGGATATCAAATAATAATAATAATAATAATAATTTATTATTTATACCCCGCCCATCTGGCTGGGCCTCCCCAGCCACTCTGGGCGGCTTCCAAAAGAATATTAAAATACTATGATACATCAAACATTAAAAGCATCCCTGAACAGGGCTGCCTTCAGATGTCTTCTAAAAGTCTGGTAGTTGTTGTTCTCTTTGACATCTGGTGGGAGGGCATTCCACAAGGAGGGCGCCACTACCGAGAAGGCCCTCTGCCTGGTTCCCTGTAACTTGGCTTCTCGCAGTGAGGGAACCGCCAGAAGGCCCTTGGTGCTGGACCTCAGTGTCCGGGTAGAACGATGGGGGTGGAGACGCTCCTTCAGGTATACTGGACAGAGGCCGTTTAGGGCTTTAAAGGTCAGCACCAACACTTTGAATTGTGCTCGGAAACGTACTGGGAGCCAATGTAGGTCTTTCAGGACCGGTGTTATATGGTCTTGGTGGCCGCTCCCTGTCACCAGTCTGGCTGCTGCGTTCTGGATTAGTTGTAGTTTCCGGGTCACCTTCAAAGGTAGCCCCACGTAGAGTGCATTGCAGTAATCCAAGCGGGAGATAACCAGAGCATGCACCACTCTGGCGAGGCAGTCCACAGGCAGATAGGGTCTCAGCCTGCGTACCAGATGGAGCTGGTACACAGCTGCCCTGGACACGGATTTAACCTGTGCCTCCATGGACAGCTGTGAGTCCAAAATGACTCCCAGGCTGCGCACCTGGTCCTTCAGGGGCACAGTTACCCCATTCAGGACCAGGGAATCCTCCACACCTGCCCGCCTCCTGTCCCCCAGAAACAGTACTTCTGTCTTGTCAGGATTCAATCTCAATCTGTTAGCCGCCATCCATCCTCCAACCGCCTCCAGACACTCACACAGGACCTTCACCGCCTTCACTGGTTCTGATTTGAAAGAGAGGTAGAGCTGGGTATCATCTGCATACTGATGAACACCCAGCCCAAACCCCCTGATGATCTCTCCCAGCGGCTGCATGTAAATGTTGAAAAGCATGGGGGAGAGGACAGAACCCTGAGGCACCCCACAAGTGAGAGCCCAGGGGTCTGAACACTCATCCCCCACCACCACTTTCTGAACACGGCCCAGGAGGAAGGAGCGGAACCACTGTAGGACAGTGCCCCCAGCTCCCAGCCCCTCAAGACGGTCCAGAAGGATGTCATGGTCGATGGTATCAAACGCCGCTGAGAGATCCAGCAGAACTAGGAAACAGCTCTCACCTTTGTCCCTAGCCCGCCGGAGATCATCAACCAGTGCGACCAAGGCAGTTTCAGTCCCATGATGAGGCCTGAATCCCGACTGGAAGGGATCCAAATGGTCCGCTTCTTCCAGGCGTGCCTGGAGTTGTTCAGCAACCACTCGCTCAATCACCTTGCCCAAGAATGGAAGATTTGAGACTGGGCGATAGCTGGCCATCGTGGCCGCATCTAAAGATGGTTTTTTAAGAAGTGGTTTGATAACCGCCTCTTTCAGCGGGTCTGGGAAGGCTCCCTCACGGAGGGAAGTATTCACCACCCCACGAAGCCCATCGCCCAGTCCTTCCCGGCTAGCTTTTATAAGCCAGGATGGGCAAGGATCAAGGAGACAGGTGGTTGGTTTCACTCGTCCAAGCAGCCTGTCCACATCCTCGGAGGTAACAGATTGGAATTGATCCCATGCAATTTGACTAGACAGGACTCTAGCACTCTCCCGCCCCGGCCCTGCTCCCACGGTGGCGTCTACCTCTTCCCGAATCTGAGCGACTTTATCTGCAAAAAACTTTGCAAAATCATTGCAGGAGATCATGTGGCCCGTACTGGGCCCCGATGTAGCAGGTGGTTCCGCTAAATTGCGGACCACCTGAAAAAGTCTCCTGCTGCTGTTTTCTGCAGATGCAATAGAGGCGGTGAAGAAAGTCTTCTTCGCCGTCGCTACCGCCACTTGGTAGGCTCGACGTTGAGCTCTAACCTGTGTCCGGTCAGATTCAGAATGGGTTATCCGCCACCGGCGCTCTAGCCGTCTCAACGATTGTTTCATTGCCCTCAGATCCGTGGAAAACCACGGGGCTCTCCGGGCTCCATGCAATCGGAGAGGGCGCTTCGGAGCCAAACAGTCAATAGCCCTGGTTAACTCCACATTCCAGCGGGCCACCAGGGAATCAGCTGAAAGGCCATCAACATGGGATAAAGCATCCCCTACCACTCTCTGGAAACCATTTGGATCCATTAAGTGGCGGGGGCGGACCAAACTCTTCTTCTTCTTCACTGGTTAGATCATTGGCCTGACTCAGTATGTATCCCCATTTGCTGGAAACTGCAGGAAAGGAAAATGCTTTTGTGTTCAAATCCTGCTTGCAGGTTTCCCACTGGGGCATCTGGTTGGCCACTGTGAGAACAGGAGGCTGGATTATGTGGGCCATTGTTCTGACCCAACAGGCTCGTCTTACATTCTTATGGACTCCTATCCAACTGTTTTCAACATCTTCTATCGTCTTCCCCAGGTGGAAATCCAACTAGTTCACCGTTACACCTAACTGCATTTCCATGGCTGGCGTTAAGCACATGTTTATAAAAAGCACACTTAGCATAAATGTGCAGCCTGGCCCCGGGTGGATACTTGGCTTGAAGGAGAAGCTTGCCTCCTGCTGACTACTTAGGAGCTCATTGAAAGGCTGAGAGGATCATTTAGCACTTTCCGCATCTCAGAAAAAGGCTTAAGAGCCTCGGGGGAATGGGACATCAGTGCTCTTTGGCTATCTCATGGGAAGAATCCTGACTCTGCAATTTCTCACTGGGGAGACCTGTTTTCAATGGAGTAATTGTGAAATATACTCGGAGTCGAGAGCGGATTTCATGCTCTTTATTCAGCTCATAGTGGTGAGGAGGAATGGAAGTTCCCCCAGAATGTCTGCTTTATATACATTATTTACACAATGAGCCCCACATGATTGGCTAATTCCAATCTGGTTGCGGATTCACTTCCACCTGGAACTGGATTGGGTGGCTCCTGTGGACCAATCAGACTGCTGCATTCTGGAACTTGTTGTTCTAGGACCAATCAGACTGCTTCATTCTGAATCCTATTGTTCTAGGACCAATCAGACTGCTGCCTTTTGGATCCTATTCAACTCAGTACATAACAGATTGCATGGCGATCGAAAGGGAAACTATCTTGGAAACCAGGAGTGCTCAGAAAGTGCTTCATCCAAGGAAACAGAAGGATTAATTAATTTTCTGTTCCATGCCTTATTTGAGGACCAAAGGATGATTTGCAATATCAAAGCACAAAAACGCATAACGTAGTAAGAAACAAAAACAACACCCTCCCCCTGCCCCCAGTTTAAAAGGCCATAGCATAGATTGTTTAATTAGCCAAAGGCCTGGGAGAAGATGAATACCTTTTCCTGGTACCTAAAGATATACAGCGAAGGCACCAGGCGAGCCTCCCTGGGGAGACCATTCCCCAAATGGGGAGCCGCTGCAGAGAAGGCCCTGTTCTTGTGTTGCCACCGTCCGGACCTCTCTAGAAGGAGGCACATGAAGAAGGGCCTCAGAAGATGATCTCAGGGTCTGGGTCGGTTCATATGGGGAGAGGTGGTCCTTGAGATACTGTGGTCCTGAGGTATTTAAGGCTTTATAGGTCAAAACCATCACTTTGAGTTGTGCCTGGAAACTAATTGGCAGCCAGTGCAGTCAGACCAGGAATGGTATTTTATTCTCAAAATATAGGTGTAATGAATGTATGGGGTTGCTCGTGCATAAGTTGCTACCCTGCCTGGCTAGTAGCCTGGTCAAACCTTTCCTGCCTGGGCAGCCCTTCACTTCGTGGCTGTTCAGTCGCTAGCAGAATCCGTCAGTGGGCGTTTCTTAAACTTCTTCCAGCACAAAAGCTCTTTGATGCCAAGTCTACACCTACTTTCCCTGCGTGGAAGTCTTCTGCGCAGGGTGGGTGTGGGCAGAGGAGGACCAGTGCTCTCCCCGCTGGTCTCCAGCGAAGAGTCCTGGAGACCCCTCTCCGATTCCCCCGACCGGCCCCCTTTATCCCTGGTGTTATGCTGATTTCCTTCCCCAGCCGATGAGTTCCCTCTCTCCCTGCTTGCCCCTTCTCCGGCATCGCTTGGGAGCTCTGCCTCCACTCCTGGCTCCGATGTCAGTTCCCTGACAATAGGTAACAGACAGATAAGAGAAATGACTTCTCCACGCAGCGTATAAACTATGGAACTCCCCGTCACAAGTGGCAGCAATGGCCACCACCTTGGATGGCTTTAACAGAGGATTAGACAAATTTGTGGAGGAGATGTCTAACAAAGGCGACTAGGCATGGTGGCTCGGCTCTGCTGCCTCAGCTGGAGGCAGCAGTGTTTCTGAATACCAGTTGCTAGAAAGTGCAGAAGGGGAGAGTGCTCTTCTGCTTGAGTCCTGCTTGCTGTTTTCCCACATGCATCTGGTTGGCCACAGTGACCTGACTCCCTTTCCTCCCCTCCCCCCGACAGCCACTGATCACTCCGGGCCCATCCAACCCAACTTGCACCAAAAAAAGGTAAAGGTAAAGGACCCCTGGACAGCTAAGTCCAGTCAAAGGCAACTATGGGGTTGCAGTGTTTATCTCACTTTCAGGCCGAGGGAGCCGGCGTTTGCCCAGAGACAGCTTTCTGGGTCATGTGGCCAGCAGGACTAAACAGCTTCTGGCGCAACGGAAGACCGTGGTGGAAACCAGAACGCACGGAAATGCCATTTACCTTCCCGCTGCAGTGGTACCTTTTTATTTTATTTTATTTTATTTTATTTTATTTTATTTTATTTTATTTTATTTTATTTTATTTTATTTTATTTTATTTTATTTTATTTTATGAAAATACTAAAAGTGCATTTACTTCCCCCCTTAAACTTCTATTCTGGTTACAATATATTACTATTCTATTACAATCTATTACAGTGGTACCTCGGGTTAAGTACTTAATTCGTTCCGGAGGTCTGTTCTTAACCTGAAACTGTTCTTAACCTGAAGCACCACTTTAGCTAATGGGGCCTCCTGCTGCTGCTGCGCCACTGGAGCACAATTACCGTTCTCATCCTTGAAGCAAAGTTCGTAACCCGAGGTGCTATTTCTGGGTTAGCGGAGTCTGTAACCTGAAGCGTATGTAACCCGAGGTACCACTGCATATCCTTTGCTGTCCCATATATTATTTTATTTCCCAAATTCAACCTAACCCTCCCCTCCTCCCCACTGCTTCCCTTCACCTGTGTGAGATCTTCCCTTCATAATATTTTTTTCTAGTTGCTTTGATAAAATAGAGTAACATGAAAACTGTTAAATTATAATTACTACTTTTGTCGTTACACGCTTAACAATTGCTTATTAAGAGTTCTGCTTTAACACCATATTTCTTCATGTATTCCCCTATGCATTCCCATTCTGTATAGAATTTTTCATTGGAGCAGCCCCTGATTGATGCAGTCATTTTTGCCATCTCAGCGAGTTCACCGACACAGTGGTACCTATTTATCTACTTGCAGTGGCATGCTTTCAAACTGCTAGGTTGGCAGAAGCTGGGACAGAGCAAAGGGAACCCACCCCGTTGCGGGGATTCGAACCACCGACCTTCTGATCTGAAAGCCAAGAGGCTTAGTGGTTTAGACCACAGTGCTACCAGCGTCCCAACTTGCCGTAATCCTTGCCTGTGTGTACCTGATTCATCTGAGACCCAATTCCCTCCAGATCTGAACAACCTGGCTCAGGATTCAAGCCTCGGATGAATCCAGTGCATAGCCCTAGGAAACCGTCCAACAAAGCTACCATTCAGAGGGGTTCTTTCAAAGCCATCCAAGGCCCCTTGCCACCACATCCGTGCTCCTCTGGCTATTGATAGGCATCCATCTCTCCACCCCGTGCAAGAAATGAATCTCATGATGCTGCTGCCAAGGAAGACTTGGTGTTTTATCTGCCAAGTGGATAAAAGCACACATGAAGGCTGCAGGCCACAAAGCCAGGCACAGCACTGAATCGCCAGAAGCTAAACATTTGATGCCTTCTTTTCTTAAGACACCTACCTGTTTGCACCCATGGTGAGAGAAGATGAATGGAAAGGCTCAGAAATAACGCCAGGGGGGAAAGCCACTTTTATCCCTTTAGAGCAAGAGCCCCTTGTTGTTCTCTTTGGTGAGGACACAAGGGCAGCCTGGAAGAGGCAGGCTTGCAAGCTGTTGCAGATACCATCAATCTGTTGAACTGATGCTGGGTGCTGTGGCAAAGGCTCACAAAACCACATGGGCTTACACTGGAGCAACAATCCTGGACTCCCAGCTGTCACTCTCATTGAAGAGAAAACCAAAGTATTTGGTTCTAAATGATTTGCCAAACTTCTGATTTGGGCAGAGAGGAAACGATCTTCCCTGGGATATTATTCAGCCTTGCATGCATTGTTTCCTAAGAGGCTTCCAGAAGTAATTTGCAATATAATAAAAACATATCTAAAACGATATCCTGTATATTTGGGGAAAGCCGTTCACACTCTATGCATTTTCTCAAACACCTTTTACAATACACTGCATGATTGTTCCCAAGATCAAGGAAGAAGTTTTTTTTTAATCTGTGTTTGGATACAGGGGGGCATTTTGAATCAAGAGGGAGGGCCAGACCATGCAAAACTGCACTGATTTATTGGTTTTCTAGAATTTCCGAGCAGTGCCGGGCTCAAGGCTTCTGGCTGCATATATAAAACCTTTAAAATAAAATACATTCAAACATACACAATTTAAAATAAGAATGGAACACAGAGAAAATCTAGTCCAATCCAAGCTGAACAGGATAAAGAGTTCCATTTGGAAGCCCTGCTGGAAAGAAAAAAAAAATGTTAAGATTCTATGTAAAAAACAAAACAAAACCCCACATATCTAATAGCCTTAATCAACCTGGTGTCATCCAGATGTTTTTGTCTTCAACTCCCATAAATTCCAGACAACAGTCCCAGCATCATATGAGTGCTAGTTGGGGCTGATGTAGTTAACGTTAAGGCTGGATATAAATAAATTATTATTATTATTATTATTATTATTATTATTATTATTATTACTATTATTATCCTGATACAGCTTGCGGGTTTCCCATAGGCATGACTGGCAACTATGAGAACAAAATGTTGGATTGGATGGGCCATTCGCCTGAACCAGCAGCATCTTCTGATGTTCTGGTGTGAACTACTCTTCACTTTTATGTCCCATCTCCTGCTTTGGGGCAGTGATCTTCCTGCTGCTCAGATTAATTCAAATGTCCCCCCATCTTATTAAATGGGGGGGGGGGGGGTTGTATTGGTGATGATGTCTGGTTCTTCCAAGGTGATCTGTAGCAGGGTTGCAGCACAAAATTGATCCAAACTGAGACTAAGAGGAGCTATTTAGATGCCCATGGCTGAGTTGGTTGCGCAGAAAGGGTTATGCTCTTGACTTGATTGTGAGTCAGAGATGCTGCACCTTCTCCTCACCCTCTTTTCTTCTTCTTTTTTTACAAAAAGCCAGACAGTCAGGCAGGATAAAGGACTACTCTCTTCCTCTCTTCCTCCCCAGGAGACACTCACGGTTCTGAATCCCAACTAGGGAAGCAAACTCTGCAGGGATTCTAATTAGAAAGGAGCTTTTGGAAGGGAAACGAAAACGTACAGCTTTGTTTTCCAGCTTCTTATTTGTTTAGACTGTGCCACGGCTCTTTGCGGCTTTGTTCATGCGTCAGCAGAAATATGTATCTAATATCATGAAAAGCATGCTGCCTCTCTACCGTACAGTGGGGGGCGGGGAGGTGGATATGGCGCCATTTTATTTATTTATTTTTGAGACATCCTGTTGATTCCCTTGGTTTTGCAAAGCGGGCTCCTAGAGTGGCTTGCAAAATGCCATTGATAAAGACTTTGACCTGCAACTTTCTATTGGTGGTGGGTGGGCAGGGTGGTTTGGAATGCACACAACACAAAGGAAGGGAGAAGGAAAAAAGAAATGAAGAAATAGGACCAGAGTTTGCCGGTTCTTGCAGTGATCAGCTGGAATGGGAAATATTGCAGGGAGAGGAGTCAATGGCTTCCAGCCTTTTAACAGACCCCATGGAGAAGCCCCACAGCTCCATCTCTTGCCTTCTCCTTGTGGGAATGTTCTGGGGTGCAGGAGAGGATATATTGACTAATTATATCCTTATCCAACTTGTGCTAACAAGTTCCCAAACTATCAGCAGAGTTTATAGACATTCCCCTTTAAGTTCGCAATGGTAACGCTTGCACAGGTTCGCTAGAGCCTCTATAATAATTACTCTGGTAATTTCCCCTTTTGTTCCCTCTTAAAATACAAGACACGACACAGTCTTCATAAAAGTATAAAAGAGTTTACTCACGTTCTGTTCACAATGTGATCCCAGAAGGCAGACAGCTTTAAAAAGGTTACATATATTCAGAATCTATCTTGTAGGAAGATAGTACTGTCCTCTCTTGGCTGAGAGCCAAGAGGGCATGTTGCTCCTTCAGAAGATGAAGATGAGAGAGAGAGATATGGCTGCCTGCCCTGTGCTTTTATCATTTACCTGCACAGGTGAGGCCACACCCACCTCTGGTCACATGCGGAGGAAGTCTATCCCCAGGAAGTTTACCTGCTTGCTGGACAGACATCCCTCCCCATGTTCTAACATGTACACTCTAGGAATGTTGTCATTGACTGCTCCTGTGTTTTACATCCCACACTCCTGTGGACGGATGCAGTGGTTTCCGTGGATGGCAACCTAAGGCTATATCATGGATAATCAAAAAAGATAAAGGTAAAGGACCCCTGGACAGTTAAGTCCAGTCAAAGGTTACTATGGGGTAAGAAAGAAGAAGAAGAGTTTGGATTTGATACCCCACTTTATCACTACCCTAAGGAGTCTCAAGGGACGCAGGTGGCACTGTGGGTTAAACCACAGAGCCTAGGACTTGCCGATCAGAAGATCGTGGTTTGAATCACTGCAATGGGGTGAGCTCCCATTGCTCGGTCCCTGCTCCTGCCAACCTAGCAGTTCGAAAGCAAGTCAAAGTGCAAGTAGATAAATAGGTACCGCTCCGGCGGGAAGGTAAACGGCTTTTCCGTGTGCTGCTCTGGTTCGCCAGAAGCGGCTTAGTCATGCTGGCCACATGACCCAGAAGCTGTACGCTGGCTCCCTCGGCCAGTAAAGCGATATGAGTGCCACAACCGCAGAGTTGGTCACAACTGGACCTAATGGTCAGGGGTCCCTTTACCTTTTAAGGAATCTCAAAGCGGCTAACCATCTCCTTTCCCTTCCTCCCCCACAACAAACACTCTGTGAGGTGAGTGGGGCTGAGAGACTTCAGAGAAGTGTGACTAGCCCAAGGTCACCCAGCAGCTGCATGTGGAGGAGCGGAGACACAAACCCGGTTCACCAGATTACGAGTCCACCGCTCTTAACCACTACACCACACTGGCTCATGCTCAAGATGCTGACTGCCTCTCCCTCCAAGCCGCAGCCAATAATGTTAACGAGGAAATCGGGAGGTAGTATTTTCCACCATAAATCAGTGAAAAAATCCACGTACTCGGGAGTAACTGGATTGTGCAGTCGAATATAGCTTTCATTTTTTTTTTTACTGCTCCCTCACCCTTGCCGCCCACCAGTTATCTCATCATTTTATCAGGGTGGATTAATTTGTCACCAGCAAATAACACCCGTGTAATGAAAGCAGGTGGGCATTTTGTACTGTCAGATTTAAGCAGATGGCCCTCTCCACTCCCAACATCCCCTACATCTTCAAGGCAGATCATCTTGGGAGGGCGTTGGGAGATCCTGTTGTGCCCCGGTGTATCTGAAGTTGGATTAATATTTCTCTGTAATCTCATTCATTCATTGAAGGAAACGTCTGTCTTCCTCTCTCCTCCCTTCTGCAAACTATCGAAGAACATTAATAAATCCCCCTCGGTTGGCAGTTAATGAAAGTCTTTGTAGCTTAATTTAGCAGCAGCGGGCTGCTGGCTGGAGGTTTTGAAGGTAGCAAGTTCAAATCCAACAGGAGTTGGATTCATATATTAAAAATTCCCCTGATCTCCCATTCGTCACATTAGAACTTCACTTCATTACCTTGATCATCTTCAACCATGCGACGCTTAGGAACATTATTCAAAGTGCAAAAGGGGAGCTGACACAGAGGCTCGTTCTTTCAATTCTTCGCCTGGAGAACATGCCTTGGACCAGAACAAGCCGGTCAATGTGGCAAAATTGATTTGAAGCGACGATGCTATCCCCCTCCCCCCCCCGCAACATGTTCCTTAACATTTTGGTAATGTGCAAAAAGGTGGAAGTATGGCTCTGGGTGCCGGTTGCTGGTGATTGCAGATGAGGAGAGTTAATGTTCCCACAGTAGTCAACCAGGTGCCTATTTTGAGAAACCTTCAAGCAGGACTCAAGCACAAGATCAGTACTCTCGCCTTCAGCATGTGTTCCAGCTTGTCAACATCCTTCCTAAATTGTGGGGCCCAGAATTGAACAGTTTTCCAGCTGTGGTCTGACCAAGGCAGAATAGAGCAGTGCCGTTACTTCCCTGGATTGGGACACTATACTTCTGCTGATGCAGCCAAGAATAGCGTTAGCTTCCCTACGAGAAAACATTATGAAAATGATTTACAGGTGGTACATGACCCCAGTCAAGCTTGCGAAGATTTATCATTTGCCCAATAACAAATGTTGGAAATGTAAAGAGACTGAAGGTACCTTCTTCCACCTTTGGTGGACCTGCCCAAAGATTAAGGCCTTCTGGGAAATGATTTATAATGAGATTAAGAAAGTACTTAAATGCACCTTTCATAAGAAACCAGAGGCATTTCTCTTGGGTATGGTCGGCCAGCTGGTGCCGAAGAAGGATAAGAACTTCTTTTTGTACGCTACTACGGCAGCAAGGATTCTTCTAGCAAAGTATTGGAAGACACAAGAGTTACCCACGCTGGAGGAATGGCAGGCGAAAGTGATCGACTTTATGGGACTGGCAGAAATGACCGGCAGAATCCGCGACCAAGAGAAAGAGACTGTGGAAGAAGATTGGAAGAAGTTTAAAATATATCTCAAGAGTTATTATAAAATTGAGGAGTGCTAAAATGCTGAGGGAGAGGAAGACGTAGAATTGCAGCGGTAAATTGTGTTTAGTTTAAGGCGAAATTGAAAAGGAGAATGAATTTATATATAATTGGCTAAAAAGGGTTGTTGAACAATGGTTAAAATAAAGGATGCAAAAAGGGGAAGGTATGGGGAAGTCTGAGAAAAGAGGTTTATGGAAATAAGGTAAAGAAATTATGATTTTTTGTGTTTGTTTTTATGTTGTTTTAGTTTTGTTAAAAATTGGAAATTAATAAAAATTTTATTTAAAAAAAAAAAAAGAATAGCGTTAGCTTTTTTTGCTGCTGCATCACATTGTTGAGTCATGTTGAGCTTAGTGGTCCACTAAGATGCCTAGATCCGTTTCACATGTACTACTAGTAGTTGGATTTTTTAAAAAACACACAAAAAACCCACACCCACACCCACCCACCCACCCACATATAATTTTTCTTAAATTTTCTGTTTTACAATTTAAAATACTTGTTTTACATCCTTAAGACATGGCTTCCCTTCTTCTCTTTCCATGGTTCATTTTACATATCATAAATCCCTGCATATTTTACAAAAAACTATACCATTTAGTATTCCATTATTGCATCCATCAAAACTTGTTTACACTGTTGAATTTATCTTAATGCTGCCAGTGTTTTCAGCTGTACACAGTTATTTCCCTTATATTCGATAAACGTTTTCTAATCTTCTTTAAACATATGTTCTTCTTGTTCTCTTATTCTTTATGTTAAGTCTGCAAGCTGTGCATATTCTGTCAACTTAAGTTGCCATTCTTCTTTAGTTGGAACCTCGCTTGGTTTCCATTTTTGGGCTAACAAAACACTGGCCACAGTAATAGCATACATAAATAACCTTTTTTGACATCTGGGAAATTCAGTCTGAATTATCCCCAAGAGAAAGGACTCTGGGTTGTTGTTGTTCTTTTTTTTGGGGGGGGGGGATTACTTTTAAACATTTTTTCCAATTCATTATGAATCATTTCCCAATACTCTTTTACCCTTTTACAAGTCCACCACACATGGAAGAACGTTCCTTCCACCTCTTTGCAGCACTTATCTGATCCAGTCTTATAACTTTATTTATCATTTTCAATTTTATAAATCAACACACATCGAACAATCCATATATTATAGTAATTATATATTATATAATTATATTATATATATATATATATTATAGTAACATGACCCTCATGATCTCTTCTGACTCGTTCTATGAATCTAAAAAGCATCTTTAACTTCACTTTCCTTCCCAGACTAGAGGCCAAATTAAACCAAACAAAAATGCCACTCCAAACAGTGAACTCTCAACACTGTGAAGTAGAAGAAAAAGAGGACTCCTGGACCAATTAGGGTCTCCCACTCCAAATACTGCTCAAACAAAGGAAAACCAGCAAAGACCACACTCTATAGGAAGAGGTAAAGGTAAAGGGACCCCTTCCTATTAGGTCCAGTCGTGGCCGACTCTGGGGTTGCGGTGCTCATCTCATTTTATTGGCCGAGGGAGCCGGCGTACAGCTTCCGGGTGATGTGGCCAGCAGGACTAAGCCACTTCTGGCGAACCAGAGCAGTGCACGGAAATGCTGTTTACCTTCCTGCCGGAGCGGTACCTATTTATCTACTTGCACTTTGATGTGCTTTCGAACTGCTAGGTTGGCAGGAGCAGGGACCAAGCAACGGGAGCTCACCCCGTCGCGGGGATTTGAACCACCGACCTTCTGATCGGCAAGTCCTAGGCTCTGTGGTTTAACCCACAGTGCCACCCGCGTCCCTCTAGGAATGTCTTCTCTAGGAGCGTCTTCTCTAGGAAGAGAGGATGCTGCAAAGAGTTTGGGAAGGAGCCAATTTATAAAATGAGTCATCCCCAACCAGCATTGGCCCAAGCCTCCCTGTGCTCATCTCAGCTCCTCCCTGGTCCAAACCACTTGTGTCGTCTCGCTGGGGGAGCTGGAGTGTGGCAAACTCAACCCCCACCCTAGAGTGGGAATGGTCTTCTCTAATTCTGCTCCCAGCCTCCTTCAAATTACCATGAGATCCACCGGCCCAAGGAAGATGTGCTTTCCGAGCCAGAAGTTTATATCTCCGTGCACACGCGCGGCCACTTTCAGCCAAGTTGGGCTTGTTTGTTTGTTTCTGAGGTTTCACCTCTGTAGTTTACAGGCATGTTCATCTTTGGAAGGAGAAGAATACATAACCGCAGGTGCTTATTGACTGGGGTGCTATTGAGTTACAAATAGACTCAGCCGAGCCTTTGACTGAAGAATATATATAGGGGGAAGGTGCTGAATTATTGATAAGAGCTGTGGTGGAACGGAGGAGTCGGGAATGTGGCCTCCTCGGCAGCTCAGGCACATCAAATGGATCGGCGGAGCCACAGCTGGTTTTACACACACGCAAGCCAGCCTGGCACCCCCCTCCCCCGCACGCCCCCGGTTGCAAACCGATTCCAGTTTCTGAACGGAGCCTCGCTATTAATTACCGGGAGAGCTGCCATTAAGCAAACCTCAGCCAATCGTTCGTATTAATTAAGTCGGTGCAATCCTCTGCATGAATTTCCACGATAGCTGGAGCAGCAGTGGTGGAAGAGAAGCACCCTTTTGCTGTTTTCGTGGGGTGAGGCCCACACATGTTGAATCATGCGCTGCTGCAATGCGCTGTTGCACTTGATCCAGAAGCTGCGGTTAGTTGCGGAATCCTGCAGCACAGTTGCTGACGGAAGGGAGAACCTGTCAGAGATCAGCACTGGTTGCCGATTTTCTGCCGGGTCAAATTCAAGGATCCCAGCTGTGAGCCCTGCAGCCCAAAGGCCAATCTAGTCCAGCACCCTGTTCTCATGGGGTTAGGTGTCCTAATAATATGGACTGAGTGCCACAGATTTCTCCTCAATATTGGAGAAGAGAAGAGTACCCAGCATAGCTAACCTGCAGAATTTGGGCCGCACAGTGTCATTACAGCTACCAACTTGGATGTTTTTAAAAGAGGATTAGACAAACTCAAGGAGGGCAAGGCCATTAAGGAAAAGATAAAGGACCCCTGGGAGGTTAAGTCCAGTCAAAGGTGACTATGGGGTTGCGGCACTCATCTCGCTTTCAGGCCGAGGGAGCCGGCGTTTGTCCACAGAGAGCTTTCTGGGTCATGTGGCCAGCATGACTAAACCACTTCTGGTGCAACAGGACACCGTGACAGAATCCAGATCGCACGGAAATGCCGTTTACCTTTCCACCACAGTGGTACCTATTTATCTACTTGCACTGGGGTGCTTTCGAACTGCTAGGTTGGCAGGAGCTGGGACAGAGCAATGGCAGCTCACCCCATTGTGTGGATTTGAACCGCCAACCTTCTGATCGGCAAGCCTGAGAGGCTCAGTGGTTTTGACCACAGCGCCACCTGCATCCCTTTGCAAGGCCATTAGTGACTACTAGCCACAATTCTATCTCCACTGTCAGAAGCTGTACGGCTCTAAATACCAGTTGCAGATCCTCCAAGCATCTCTATTTTCCAGGGACAGTCTGGGATTTACAGAAGCTGTCCCGGTTTCTGGTTTGATCCCGGAAAGTCCCACTTTTCCTATTCTCACCAGATAGATATTGGGGGGTACAGTTATATGACCATTGAGCCATCTGAAGGCAGCCCTGTATATGGAAGGGTTTTTAAAAAAATGTTTAATGCTTTATTAGGTTTTTATATATGTTGGAATCTGCCCAGAGTGCCTGGAGCAACCTAGTCAGTTAGGCAGGATATTATTAATAGTAGTAGTAGTAGTAGTAGTAGTACTGAATAGGGCATCCCTATTTTCGTTGGAGAAATGTTGAAGGGTATGCAGTTGTAGGTGGTGCTGGAGGAGACTCTTGAGAGTCCCATGGACCACAAGAAGATCAAACCTATCCATTCTGAAGGAAATCAGCCCTGAGTGCTCACTTGAAGGACAGATCCTGAAGCTGAGGCTCCAATACTTTGGCCACCTCATGAGAAGAGAAGACTCCCTGGAAAACACCCTGATGTTGGGAAAGATGGAGGGCCCAAGGAGAAGGGGACGACAGAGGACGAGATGGTTGGGCAGTGTTCTCGAAGCTACAAACATGAGTTTGACCAAACTGCAGGAGGCAGTGGAAGACAGAAGTGCCTGGTGTGCTCTGGTCCATGGGGTCACGAAGAGTCGGACACGACTAAATGACTAAACAACAACAACATGCAGTTGTAGGAGAGAGTGTTCTTGTGCTCAGGTCCTGCTTGAGGGGAATCCCATTGGGGCATCTGGCTGGTCACCATGGGAACAGGATGATGGACCAGATGTGCTGTTGGCCTGATTCAGCAGAGCTCTTCTTATGTTCTTATATTCCTGGAAATGCAGCAGTTCTGGCTTCTGGGTTGTCTTAATGAAAATGGGTTCCAGGAAGGAATAGGAAGCATCTTAAAAACACCTCTGTGTTTAGCAGAAAAAAGAGAAATCTCTCCAGTGGGGGACCTTTTAACAAGGAAAATGGTGGAGTTTGTCGATGCCAGCACCATAAACAAACAGGCAATAAATAGAGAATTGCTTCTGAAATTACTTGGAAGGGCCGAGTATTGAATCTGATCTATTTTTTTATGGTTTGTGGAATGGGATCGCTGTTTTATGTATCCTTTTCCATTGATGGGATTTGAATGTTTTTTGTGATTCAGTGTGAGGGGGCGGGGGGACAAACCACCACCCATCAGCCATCCATAGCTGTCAACATTTCCCTTTTCTTGCAAGGAATCCTATTCTGAATAAGGGAATTTCCCTTTTAAAAAGGGAAATATTGACAGCTATGCAGCCATCTGACTGCTCTGTGCGAAGGTCTGAGTTTGAAATAGGGATGGCTGAATATAAATCAGAATTCACTTGCTTGATGAAACTTCTCTGAACAAATTAACACCAGAAGAGAGCCCTGCTGGATCAAATCAATGGCCCATTTAGTCCAGCATCCAATGGCCAACCAGATGTCCCCCAGGATTGGAGCACAAAGGCGCTCTTTCCTCCTGTGGTTTCCAGCACTGGCAACCTCCAGTTGTGGATGGCAAAGACCCATCAGCTCTCTCCTCCATGAATTTGTCTGATCCTCTTTTCAAGCTATACACTGGTGGTCATCACTGCCTCCTGTGGGAGTAAGTTCCACAGTTTAAACATGTGCTGCACACCCTGGAAATGATCTCTTTCAGCTTCTGCCTTCTGGAAGAAGGTAAAAAGGTAAAGGTAAAGGTACCCCTGCCCTTACGGGAGGCCAGGGGCCAGTGCTGTCCGGAGACACTTCCGGGTCACGTGGCCAGTGTGACATCGCTGCTCTGGCGAGCCAGAGCCGCACACAGAAACACCGTTTACCTTCCCGCTGGTAAGCGGTCCCTATTTATCTACTTGCACCCGGAGGTGCTTTTGAACTGCTAGGTTGGCAGGCGCTGGGACCGAGCAGCGGGAGCGCACCCCGCCGCAGGGATTCGAACCGCCGACCTTTCGATCGGCAAGTCCTAGGCGCTGAGGCTTTAACCCACAGGGTTATAAAGACTAGGACTAGATGCCTGAGAAACAGTTTCTATCCAAATGCGATTTTGGTTTTAAACACAGTGTAAGGAGTTTCTAGGGTTAAACCACAGAGCCTAGGACTTGCCGATTGGAAGGTCGGCGGTTTGAATCCCTGCGACGGGGTGAGCTCCCATTGCTTGGTCCCAGCTCCTGCCAACCTAGCAGTTCAAAAGCATGTCAAAGTGCAAGTAGATAAATAGGTACCGCTCTGGCAGGAAGGTAAACAGCGTTTCCATGCGCTGCTCTGGTTCGCCAGAAGCGGCTTAGTCCTGCTAGCCACATGACCCGGAGGCTGTACGCTGGCTCCCTCGGCCAATAAAGCGAGATGAGCGCTGCAACCCCAGAGTTGGTCACAACTTTACCTAATGGTCAGGGGTCTCTTTACCTTTAAGGAGTCTCTATGGGAGTATATTGTATTTAAAAATGGGGTATCAGAGTTTTTAGGGGGTTAACCAGGTTGGGATAGCAGGCTTGTTGGTTTTTGAATGTCTTATGTAGATTTTTCAATTACGTTGTTGAGTATGGGACAATGACAATAAAGATTATCATATCATATCATCGTATCGTATCGTATCGTATCGTATCGTATCGTATCGTAAGAAGCACTGTCTTTTATCTGTCCTGAATTTTCCAACACTCAGCTTCATTGAATGTCTATGTTTCTGAATATTGAAAATAGATTAAAATTGTGTGCAGTCCCCCTCCAAGGCTATGTGAGATTCTTTCTGCAACTTCATGCCAGTCACATTTATTGACATCTCTCGGGATGATGTCACATTAACTCACCTTGCTCCCGATGCATTCTGAGAAATGTGGCTGGTGGAAAGGGGTGCAAGGGTCTCCTCCCCTTCCCACCAGCTATCCTTCCTGGTAAAAATCTATCAAAGGAAGAAGCAGCCCCATCTGGAGAAATTTCATACAAGAGAGAGAGAGAGAGCAGAAAACCAGCAACATTTTGCCCCAATGGATAATGTTTCAGTAGAAAATGAGGGAAGTGATTTCAAACCAGCTTTGTTGTTCTGGGGAAGTATGCCTCTGAATTTCATTTGGTGGGGATCACAGGTTGGGAGAGCACTGCTGTGTTGATGTCCAGCTTGCAGGCATCTCACATCTTGCATCTGGTTGGACAGTGTGAGACTAGGATGCTGGATTAGATGAGCCATGGACCTGATCCAGCAGCCAGGGTCTTCCTATGTTCTTACGTCTTTATTACAAAAAAAAAAAAAAAAAATACTCAATGCATAGGACCAAGGAGCGAAGCAGGACTCTCAGATGTCCTTGATGTTTCATATGTGTGTTAAAACATCCACCCACACCATCTGGCACCCTTATAGAGGATGACCCGACTCAAAGAAATCCACCAATAGGAGAGGAAACCCAGTTTTTCCAAACTGGTGTCCTCCAGATGTGTCAGACTACCACTACCATCAGCCTGAGTTGTTGGGGGGTGATAGGAGCTATAGTTCAAAACATCTGGAGGGCACCAGGTTGGAGGGGAAAGGCTGAGAAAGTGATGGATGAGGCAGGGAAATGAAGAGAGGAAAGATATGATGCATTCCCCTCCAGCATTTCCCACAGATGAGATACAGTATGTGACACTCTTGCTAGCTTGTAGTGCCCCTGTTCCCAGCCATGGATCACTGCTCGTGCAACCTCCCTCTCTGCTAGAAACTGTTTGCTAAAAGCTCTTCTCTGACGGCTCTACATTTCATTCATTAACTCTGCAGCAGCCGGTTCTGTGCAAGATTTCGGAGGGGTGTGACTGCACCCACTGTAGTAGTTTTATTTTTTTTAAAAAACACCTAAGTCTACCATTTTCCATTTGGAAAGTTGCCTTGTTTGTTGTTATTCCTCTGTATCAAAATGACCCAGACCATTTTTTCAACAGCTGCATGTTGTGTGAAGTTGTCCATTGTGAAATTCCAGGCTCTCATTACCTGCTTGTGAGTAGAGGCTCCTGGGTACACAGGAACCTCTACATCAGGCATGGCCAAACTTGGCCCTCCAGCTGTTTTGGGAATACAACTCCCACCATGCCTAGCTAACAGGACCAGTGGTCAGGGATGATGGGAATTGTAGTCTCCAAACAGCTGGAGGACTAAGTTTGGCCATGCCTGCTCTACATGCTAGCAGGCGTTCATGCATTGGGATTTTACTGCAGCCAACTGTATGCCACACATGACATAAAGGAGTAGGAGCACTGGAGGAGAAGGGGGTTAGAGGCACAATCCCACTCCTTCACCAACACAGCAAGGATCTACACGCTCTTCTGTCTTGAGCAATGGGCTCAACAGTACAAAGGCAAGGCTTCAGTGGTACCTTGGACAGCTCCATGCAGGGTTCAAGCTGGATATTCCATAACAGTAGAGCTTAGATGTTGCTTCAGCATCAACCACTGAAACTTAGATAGGAGCTGTAGCTCTGTCTTGATTAGCACCCTTAACAGCTCCATGCAGAATTTGGGAAAGTTGCATTATTTTGGAAGGGGCATGGCTGTGACTATCATGAAGGGACCTTGCAGTTCTGAATTTGCTGCTACATTTCCTGCTCTTGTGACAAAGAGGTTCATGTCAGCATCTTGTTCTTTATTCTCCTACTCTAAGGTGGTGGTGGTGAAGCCCCACTGTTCTCACACCTTGCCGTTCTCTCAAATTCAGTGTGCGCAGCAGACCTTGACAATTACAGCAGCTTGTGGGCGTCAAGACAAGACTTTGGGGACTCCTTATTCCCACTCCCCTCCCCTTGATATTGCAGGAGGAGGATGCGTAGATAATATTTGATCACTGAGGAAAACGTGCTCCATTTAATGAAAGGTCGGGCTGGAATAAACTGCCGTAATTTAAAAAGCCCCAGGCTCTTGGAACTTAATGCTGTAGAAGTGATGAGCTACGACATGGCATGATGTATTTACCATGGCTTCCTAAAGTGGAGTCTTGCTAATAGGAAATCACCTCCTTTTCAGCACTGAAGTTCAAGGCAGTTCAATGCACCTGTTCCAAAAGAGCAATTTGGGGCTGGTGGAGAGTGCTACGCAGCTTGCTTTTAGATACCCCTTTTTATAGATACCTTACTTTTCTCAAAGAAAGGTGTTGTGTTTTGCTTTTTTGCTACTGCTACCGTTGGCAAATAAATCTGACAAGGGCTCATATTTATGGAGCAGGAGCCGACATGACATTCCACACCACTCTGCAAGTTTTCTTTTAAGGAAAGAAAATGCACCCCCAAAATTTAGAAACGTTTCACAAACTGCACACCTTTGTGTGCATTTTATCCTAAAATATTCCATGCAGCTTAAGATGGACTGTAGTACATTTTTGTTTGAGTCGAGAAATGTAACAAAAGCATTCAGTGAAACCTCACTGAAGACTTTTGGGTGTGTGTGTGTGTGTGTATGTGACAAAAAAGTGGTATACAGTAATGCAGTGAGTGAGATAAATAATAGCATGTGTTTAGGATTGTTTTCTGAGAATGAAGTACATATGCACAGGATTGCTCTGTTAGTGATGGAAAGAAATCTGCGTTCTTTGAGGTTTTCCAGAGGGTGAGAAGTGGATTTTGCCATGGAGTCGCTTCCCCTCATCCCACGACTAGGCAGGAATTCTATAATAAAATTGATGCCAGCTAGTATTTAGGGCTTTCCAGTATTATGGAGCACACGAGCTTGGGCAAAGCACATATGTCTGCCTTTTGCATCCAAAATCCAAGAGAGAGAATAGTCAACTGCCAAATAGCTCTTTTGTATAAAACCCAGATAATGTTTTCTGTTGGTTTATGAATCAAATGGAAGGGGTCCTTTAAAAAAAACACACAAACAACCAACGATGTGGCTTGACTGAGACCTCATTCACACCATACTTTTAAATCACCATGATACCATGGTCACAGCTTCCCCCAAAGAATCCTGGGAAGTGTTGAATCATAGACTTGTAGAATTGGAAGGGGTTAGAAGGGTCATCTGATAAAATTGCTGCAATGAATATTGCCCCATATCTATTATTTCTTGATTTATATACCACTTAATGCTGTTGTAGTCCAAAATGGCTGTGCTGGCTGGGACTCACGGAAGATGGTAATAATAATAATAATAATAATAATAATAATAATAATAATAATAATTTATTTATACCCCTCCACCCTGGGTGACTTCCAGCAGAATATTAAAATACAGTGGTACCTCGGGTTAAGAACTTAATTCATTCTGGAGGTCTGTTCTTAACCTGAAGCACCACTTTAGTTAATGGGGCCTCCTGCTGCTGCTGCGCTGCTACTGTGCGATTTCTATTCTCATCCTGAAGCAAAGTTCTTAACCCGAGGTACTATTTCTGGGTTAGGGAAGTCTGTAACCTGAAGCGTCTGTAACCCAAGGTACCACTGTACAATGATTCATCAAATATTAAAAGCTTCCCTAAACAGGGCTGTCTTCAGATGTCTTCTAAAAGTCCAATAGTTGTTTCCTTCTTTGACATCTGATGAGAGAGCTTTCCACAGGGTGGGTGCCACTACCGAGAAGGCCGAGAAGGAACCGCCAGAAGGCCCTTGGTGCTGGACCTCAGTGTTTAGGCTGGACGATGGGGGTGGAGACGCTCCTTCAGGTATACTGGACCGAGGCTGTTTAGGGCCTTAAAGGTCAGCATCAACACCTTGAATTGTGCCCAGAAACGTACTGGGAGCCAATGTAGGTCTTTCAGGACCAGTGTTATGTGGTCTCGGCAGTCACTCCCAGTCACCAGTCTAGCTGCCAAAACATCTGGAGGGCTCGAGATTGCCAAATCCTTGGAGAAGGAGTCAGTTCCAGGGATCACAAGGGCAAAGTTGTTCCCATGCTCTTGGGTGGGCTCTCATTATTCAAAGAGATGCCAGCCCCTTGTTGCTTCTTCAGTCCATGCAGAATTCTGTTTTGGGGTCTTTCCTTTGTTCCTCCCCTCCCTCCCCTCTTACACCCTTCTGGGGAAATATATTAAGGAACTTAATATTATTTGAAAAAGCTGATCACTGGAATATGGCTCCCTTCCCCTGGGTCCCATTGAAGCTGGATTGCTGCATTAGCTTTCCCTTTGCCTGGGCCCAGCTGAATGCCTGCCTTCCTGCTGAACCCGCTCCCTCGCTGCAGCACAATTTCTAGCCGCCCCCCCCCCAGTTTTTCTGCTTGCTTTATTTATGCCTCCCTGGAAAGTTTCCTTTCTCCTTCAGAGCTCAGCCACTGCAGCTCTCCAAATAGAGCAAATGCAGACCTGACATCAGGCCAGACCTTGTCCTTTGGCTTTCGTCCGTCCGTTCGTTTTGTGGGCTTAGGGGGTGTCAGTTTGGACGATGCCTTCAGTCTCTGCCAATTCTTAGGTCCTGTACTCAGGGAAGGTTAGACTCTAATAGAAGATTCTATAGCTGAACTTGTCAAGACAAGTTTCTTTGTAAGACAATGACCATAGCTGGCCGCTTAAGTGTCTTCATCAGTATCCCCAAACTAGCAGCCGGGTTGCGAGGGCTGCAGCTAAGTGATGTTGCCCTTTCAGCTAATGGGTGAGCCCTCCCTCCACCCCATCACCTGACCAGTGTGGTGTCTGTCAGCTGAGCTGGAAGCAGACTGGAAGCTGGAGACGCAGAGACATGCTTCCTCTGTGCTGGATCCAAAGCAGTGACTGGGGCGAAGCAACATCTTTTGGAGTGTTACATAAGCTCCAAGTGTCTTGATTTCCCAGGTACAGTCCCAGAATTATGAAAGCCATCCTGGCTTCTGATTTGATCCCGGAATGTCCCTATTCCCCACGACAGTGTCGACCTTGAAGAGGAGGATGAGCCAGTGCTTGTCTTGAGCGGTGATGGTACCAGCTGTGAGGGACCACCCCATGATCTCTCCACAGCCTTCCCATGGCTGCCACTGCTAGCATCCTTCCTTGGGCAGCTCATAGTGGCTGCTGGAGAGTGGGCAAGGAGGAGATGCTGCCACCACCAAGGTCCAGCTCAGCTCAGAGGAGCAGGAAGAAGGCAGAGCCATCCTGGGCGGGAAGAAAGGGGGAGCGGAGCAGAGTGCAAAGGGGTCTTGATTTTTGGGAGGTGGGGAATGCTTTGTGCATCCGTGTCTAATCTTGCCCCTTAAAAAAATTATTTACAGTGGTACCTCGTGTTAAGAACTTAATTCGTTCCAGAGGTCCGTTCTTAACCTGAAACTGTTCTTAACCTGAAGCACCACTTTAGCTAATGGGGCCTCCTGCTGCCACCACGCCACCAGAGCACGATTTCTGTTCTCATCCTGAAGCAAAGTTCTTAACCCGAGGTACTGTTTCTGGGTTAGCGGAGTCTGTAACCTGAAGTGTCTGTAACCTGAAGTGTATGTAACCCAAGGTACCACTGTATTGGCATGTGATTTTTCTTTTTGCAAATTCTTTTTGAAAAGAATAAAATAAAATAAGGGATTTTCTCAAGACAGGGGAGGGTGTGTGCACTGTATTCTTCGCTGCACACTTTCCAGCACATGCTAATAACTTTTTTTGTTTAGGCAAGCCTTCCAGATGTGTAGAAAGCTGATGCAAGTTTTAATCTGTTTTTAGCTTCCTCTTATTTTAACGTTTGTTGTTAATTCTTCTTGTCAATGACTGTTTTACTGTGTTGTAAGAGATTATCTTTTTTAAAACTCTTTTTGAAGTTTGGGGTTGTTTTTTTTACAATCAGGATACATGTGTATTCAGGAGGCGGGGGGGGGGGGCTGCGGTCTAAACCACTGAGCCTAGGGCTTGCCAATCAGAAGGTCAGCGGTTTGAATCCCCATGACGGGGTGAGTGCCCGTTGCTCGGTCCCAGCTCCTGCCAACCTAGCAGTTCGAAAGCACCCCCAAAAGTGCAAGTAGATAAATAGGTACCACTCTGGCAGGAAGGTAAACGGCGTTTCCGTGCACTTCTCTGGTTTTGGTGTTCCATTGCACCAGAAGCAGCTTAGTCATGCTGGCCACATGACCCGGAAAAACTGTCTGCGGACAAACGCCGGCTCCCTCGGCCTGTAAAGCGAGATGAGCGCCACAACCCCAGAGTTGTTTGTGACTGGACCATTTTACACGTGTATTCATTTTATGAAATAAATAAATAAGATAGGATAAAGGACACGTGACCTGACACACTTCTGAGGAACTCCCTGCGCCTAGTCTGAAGTGCCCTGCATTCCACGGATACCCAGGATGTGATTTTCTGAACGTGCCACCAGGAGGAGCCCAAGCAGCAGACCAGCCTGGAGAGATGTTCTTACGAATGCCGTTCATTTTTGTTCTTTTGCCTGTCGGTGGGGAAGGTGTGTGTGGGGGGGTGGGGGTGGAATTTGGACCTTGTAAAGTGTGAGGGCTGAAAACGCAAACACCTGCTTGCCAATCTGTTGCTATTCGGCAACAACCAAAATACTAAACAATGCCTCTGAGCGGAGATGCGTTCCACTCGAAGGCCCCCTTGCTGCTGTCGAGGAGGCAGCCGGCGCACAAACTGGCGAGGGAGAAATGCCTTCCTGAGGATGATAAAGCTCTTTAATATGAGCAAGAAATTCAACTCATTTGTCTTATCCTCTACAGCTTTTGTTAACGGGCTGGGAAGGCTTCGCGGAAGAGTCACCGGGCAGAGGTCTATGTTGGGCCAATGGGGCTGATATTTCCCCCATCAGCCTCCCTCAAGCAGGTGCCCTCCAGATATTTTGGACTACAACTCCCATCAGCCCCAGCCAGTTTGGACCACAACTCCCATCAGCCCATAAACATTACCAAAGAAACTATTTTTTCTGTTTGTGCTCCCTGTTTGTGGAATGCTCTCCCTAAGGCGCTTCAGCTGGCGCCTTCATTATAGACCTTTAGGTGGCAGGCAAAAATGTTCCTCTTTAACCAGGCCTTTGGCTGATTGACAGCCAATGCGCTTTTAAAGAGAGCCAGTGTGGTGTAGTGGTTAAAAGCGGTAGTCTTGTAATCTGGGGAACTGGGTTTGCTTTCCCGCTCCTCCACACGCAGGTGCTGGGTGACCTTGGGCTAGTCACACTTCTCTGAAGTCTCTCAGCCCCACTCACCTCATAGAGTGTTTGTTGTGGGGGAGGAAGGGAAAGGAGAATGTTAGCCGCTTTGAGACTCCTGAAAGAGAGTGAAAGGCGGGATATCAAATCCAAACTCTTCTTCTTCTTCCTCCTCTAAAATGTGTGTGTGAGGATGTTATTGGGTTGTTTTTATTTTGATTATGTATTTTGTGTTTTCATATTGTGATTTTATCCTTTGAACTGCCCTGAGACCTATGGGTACAGGGCAGTATACAAATGTAGTTATTATTACTACTATTAGTAGTAGTAGTAGTATTTTGCTGTTCAAAACTAATGTTACTGAGTATTTTTGATGATACCAGTGTAGCTACGTTGTCAAAAGAATTGGCCTTATATATTATCTCGGCAGCTGGAATAGCAATTGCAACTCAATGGAAAACAGCCCAAGATATTACACTGGGTGCTTAGTACCATTCACTCTGGAATATAGCTATAATGGAGAAAATTACACAGAATCTGAGATTTCGACAAAGACTAGAATCTCCAACACTTTCTATATGATTTGGCGTTCCTCCATTACACCTACAGCAGAAACATCATTTTCAAGACCAGCTCCTCACCAGCTTGGCAAATCAGGAGCTCCACCTGACGACCTAATAACCCTAGTATTCCTTCTTTATGTGAAAACAGTTTTTATGCTCGCTTTTTCCTTTCATGACTTGGACTTCACTATTTCAACCCATGAGTCACTGTGCTTCTCCTCCGTCCCTATTTTATAGCTTTGCTTTACCTCTTTTAATTTCCGTCTTCTTTTATAAGCATTCTCTATGTTCTAGAAACATTATAAAATGAAAGAATCTTAATATTTAAAAGCTCCCGCTAGCCTTAGAGAGCACGGCCCTTTGAAACTATGTTAGTCTCAGCCAGTGGTGAGGGATGATGGGAGTGTAAACCAAGAATTTCCAGAGATGGAAAGAAGATAAAGTCCATACCAGAGAAGAATGGCAGATTAAGTTGATGGATTAAAATGACCGGAAGAATCAGAAATCAGGGAGACCAAAATTTTCATAAGGTATAGGGGAAATTTATAATTCATCTTAAAAACCACTGTAAACAGCTGAAATCGTTAGTAGGATTGGAATAACACTTGTAGTTTAATGGTGAATTTTGGACATAATGGAGATGTAAATGAACTGGATTATCATAAAAGATGCAAGAGGAAATGATTAATGATAGGACCCACAAAGGGGAGGAGGGAAGTCCAGGGGATTCTTTGGAATCTTGTTTTTAGGTTGTTTGTTGGATATGTGATTGTAAAACTTTAATATTATATATATATATATATATATATATATATATATATATATATATGGTGACCTGGATCTTCAACCCCTTTTCCAGCCCCAGGGTTACCACAGCTATATAGTTCAGGGCCCCACTCTCTTGGGGGCCCAAAAAAAGTTCAAAGGAAAAAAAACCTGGATGTACTTTGATAAAATGCATATTTTGTTATGTGCAAATGGCTTTTTAGATACCTATTAGGTCCATAAATTACCATATAGCATATATTCAACACAAAAAACAGCGGCAATTTGTTGTTGACAAAGGACAGCTGGACATATAAAGGGCCCCATTACCTTCAGTAGCTTAGGGCCTCATCAAACCTAAATCTGGCCCTGGGTGCAGCATTTGGGATTTCTTAGTTTAAAGACAAATAAGAGGTGAAATGAGTAAAGCTTATAGAATGATGGATGGCATGGAAACAACGGACAGAGAAAAGCTTTCCTCCCTCTCTCAAAACACTAGGACTCGTGGATATCCAATGAAGCTGAACGTGCAAAGATTCGGGCCAGGCAAACGAATGTCCTTCTTCATGCAGTGCATAGTTAATCTGTGGAACTCACTGCCACAGGAGGCAGTGAGGGCCACCAACTTGGATGGGTTTATAAGAGGGCCGGACAAATGCATGGAGTAGGCTACTAGCCACAGTGGATATGTTCTATCTTCACGGACAGGGGCAGTCAGTGCTTCTGAGTTCCAGCCGCTGAAAAACTCAGAAGGGGAGAGGGCCTTTGTGTTTGAATCCTGCTTGCTGGTTTCCCACAGGAATCTGGCCGACAACTGTGAGGCCAGGATGCTGGACCATTGTTCTTATGGAGGGTTGTAACCCCTCTAGAATTTATAATGCGAGAGAGAGAGAAGAAAGAGACCTGCGGGTGGGGGCAGGCTCCAAGCAGGTTGGTTGGTTAATGAATGAGCAGACATGAAATTAATAATGACTCCAAAATACTTGAAATCCTGAGCTGCATTTAAAAACCGCTGCTCTCTATGAATCATGAGCAGGAAAGGAAAGGGCAGTTTAAGGAGGAAGAGCCTTCCTTCTCCGTAGGCATGCATAACTGTAGACACGCAGAAGGTCCCAAGTTAAATCCGCCGTATCTCCAGTAGGGCTGGGAAAGATTCTGCCTTAAAGCCTGCAGAGCAATACTGAACTAGATGGAACAATGGGCTCGGAGGAAAACAGCTTCCTAAGCGATACATCACAGCGTTGAAAAGGAAGGAGTGCTAGTTGCATGTCGAGGTCCCCTAGCCACCCCAATAACTCACACATCACACGTAATTTTTGTTTAAGGTTTTTGGCATAATTTTGGCCACAACTTTATTTAAATACATACCGGTGAATGGTTGCTTAGGCATTGGTTCCGACTATCTGTCCCCCCGTCCAGGGACAGAACTGACTTCCGGATTCCAGCGGAAGCCAGTCAGGGAAAACAATATTGGGGAGAAATGAAGCTGGGCACCAGACCCTCACCTCTCCCTGCATGCTCCCAGAGGCTTGTGCAGCCCAAGCCCGATGCCAGGGACTTGGACGAAAGCATGGCGAGTCCCTGGATTCCTTTAACGGAATTCCCTTGCAACACCAGCATTGGAGGGGTAGGCACTTACCCTTCCACCAACCAATTTTTTAACCAATGCCTAACCGCAAACCTTACAAGTTGTGACGATTTGCTATGCAGTAGGCAAAAACCAAATGGCTCCAGCCAATCAGCCAAATAGACAAAATTCCTACCAGCCCCCTGCCCCAAAAGCAGGCAACCCCATGACAGGCATAGCAAGGTCAAGCACAAAATCCCCAGTCCAGGGAGGGTGGGCGGGTGATCTGGTGCATGCAGCAAAAGAGAACGCCCAAAGCTGCGTGCCCAATATTTAAAACCTTTGAGCCCAACCCACAAATTGGCAACATCAAAATCTCACCAGAAACACAAGTACCCAGTCACAGCCTGTAGCCATCCAAACAGATCTGCTCAGCAACAGTGGGGTGGCCTGCTAGACCCCACCGCAACACGTGCTCTCTATTAAGGAGAACACGCTTTCAGGGGGAAGCTGCTGCTACTCCTGCTGCTGCAAGCACCCGGCACAGGGAGGAAGGAGGGAGCCTGCCTGCCTGGCCAGAGAAGGAAGGAAAGTGTCAGGGGCCTAGGAGGAATGGTGGGGGCCGCCCCCCTTCTCCTGAACCTTCTCAAGAGCAGGAGGACAGTATAGATTTAGAACAGTGGTTTGCAGAAGGGCATAGTTCAGAGACTGCAGAGGGGGAAAGCTGGGAAATATTGGAAGAGGAACAGCAGGAAGAAGAAGCATCAGGGGAGAGACAGCTGACAGACTCAGTTTCTTTAGACAGCATTCCTGTCCCCGCTTCTCCCAGAACCAGACAGGCATTAAGAGTAGTAGAACAGAAAGCACAGAGGCAGAAAGCCCAGATCAACCGGCACAGGGGTGACATAGGAGAAGAGAGACACAGCGGGTTGGGCTTTACTCTGAGCAATGCCATCATTGAATAAGGACTACATTCCTTTGTCTCTCTCTGTGAATACTGAATGAATTATGTGGTAAGGACTCTTCATGTTTATCTTCATGTTTATTCCCTGAATTGACCGAAAGGCTCCAGTCGGCAGGCAAGCCCAACCTACGATATATTGCTGGGTCAAAATGCCATTGTGATCTGGCCCTCAAACCGGTTTTGGACGATTTATTGACACATCACCCAGGCCTAGTGTGGGCCTTGGATGTATGAACATGACAGGTACACTGAGGCCCAGATGGCCAATATTCACTCAATGTGCCTGCCTGGCCAGAGGGCATCCTTTCTCTAGCACTGCTGCAGGCCAGGCCTGGAAAAGTTGACTGAAGAGTGCTCTCAGCCCAACACACATGTTGGGACGTGGGCAGTGCTGTGGTCTAAAGTATTGAGCCTCTTGGGCTTGCCATTCAGAAGGTCGGCAGTTCGAATCCCCGTTGCTCTGTCCCAGCGCCTGCCAACCTAGCAGTTCGAAAGCACACCAGTGCAAGTAGATAAATAGGTACCACTGCGGTGAGAAGGTAAACAGCATTTCCATGCGCTCTGGTTTCCGTCAAGGTGTCCCGTTGCACCAGAAGCGGTTTAGTCATGCCGGCCACATGACCCAGAAAGCTGTCTGTGGACAAACGCCAGTTCTTTCGGCCTGAAAGCAAGATGAGCGCCGCAACCCCATAATCACTTTTGACTGGACTTTTTTCCCCCTTTTTTTACCTGAGCCCAACAGTGCCTCAGGTATCATCTCAATCCTTTATTAAATCCTCTCATTTGCCCAGACTAAATGCCAATTGAACAAATTAAAGAGCACCACTGCAGTCAGTCAAACAACCTCAACAGCATGAAGTAGGTGAATAAGAGAATACCCCGATCCAATATGGACCTTCCCCCCAAAATCCTACTCAGCCCCTTGTAAAGGATGAGAGGGGTGCCAGAGGAAGAAGAGGGAAGAGTAGCATGAAGGAGGCTGAAATAACTTTTTCTCTGCCTTTGCCCCATTGGGCAAAATGCCCCACATGTTCCTCAAAGCTCCTCCTCTTTTTTCCCAAGGGAGTATGAATGTGAAAAAAATCACTTTCCCTGAAAAAGGGGAAATTGCAATGCTGTAGGAGACAAATCTCCACCTGACCCCTTCCAGCGCTTTTCCTTTTGTCGTCGTGGCTGCCAAGAGATTGCTTTCAAGTCAGACATCCATTGTGGGCCTTCGTCCTCTGTGTAACTGTGGGCAACCGGCCCTTTGAGAGAGGGTCTCCGGCTCCCTGCAGAGCCCAGGAATCTCTCCTATGATGGGTGGCACCAATTTCTAACAACAATGTTGGCCCTTCAATTTGTTCAGGGAAGAGGATGGCTGTGCTGTGCCAGGCATGGCGCCAGAGGAGAAATCTCTTTGAGGACTTTTCCAACACCTGTGCGCTGGGGCCTCCAACCAGCCTCGTTCTGCTACAAAGAGGAAGAAAGGGGCTTCTGATGCCTGATGTTTATCACGGAGCTGGCCCCTGTCCAAAGGGGAATTAGATATGTGTGTGTGAGAGAGACAAATGCCTTTGAAATGGCAGCTGGGGGAGATGCAGCAATGAAGGAGGGTGGTGATGCAGGAGGAGGATAATGGATGCAGAGTAGCTTGTTTGAAAAACAAGGGGAGGGGGTGTGCCCTTCTGAAATGGCACACGCAGCGGGCTGGCAAGGATGAGAGAGATCGCCGAGTTGGGAGGAAGCCCATGAGTCGCCTTGGTGACTCAGACCCTTTCTGGCTCCTGGTGGGAACTACTGGCACAGAGCTGCAATTATGCAAAAGTAGAAGTGGACTAAGTGAAAGGAGAGATTCCCCCTGCCTGTGGGGTGGTGACAGCGGGGACTTGAAAAGAAAAAGGAAATGCCAGGGGGTTGTTTTTGTTATCTTATTGCCTTCCACACATATGGCTCAAAGTGATGGACAAAATGCAATAGAAACTGCTCAAAGCAGCAAGCAGCAGGTGTGTGTGTGTGTGTGTGTGTGTGTTTGTGTGTGTGTGTGCTTTTAAAGAAACAAGTAGCTAGATACCCATGTCAGAGACCCATTCATTCAGCTGGGAAAGCTTGACAGAACCCCAAAAAAGAAAAGAAAAAAAGTCTTTGGTTGTTTCTGGAAGGTGCCAATAGGGGGCGCCTGTTGTGTCTTGGCAGGCCCCATTCTGCCACCGGAGGCTCCCAGTATCAGCGGTAAGACACCTTCGTGGCCTACTAGGCAGATGCTGAATGAGCACCCCCTGTATTTTATGTCCCTTGTACGTGGCGTGAGGGTGCTGGCTGGAGTCAGTTCTTATGGCATTCTGCCCGCCCTTTCTTCTGCTGCTCCCACATTCCCTTTGTGACATTCAACGTGACAGGCTACTGTACCATGGAGTCCCTTCCTTCCTTCCTTCCTTCCTTCCTTCCTTCCTTCCTTCCTTCCTTCCTTCCTTCCTTCCTTCCTTCACACTGAGTGGGCAGTGCTAGTGGTCGACCATTGTAAATACAGTGGTACCTTAGGTTACATACGCTTCAGGTTACATACACTTCAGGTTACAGACTCCGCTAACCCAGAAATAATGCTTCAGGTTAAGAATTTGCTTCAGGATGAGAACAGAAATCGTGCTCTGGTGGCGCAGCAGCAGCAGGAGGCCCCATTAGCTAAAGTGGTGCTTCAGGTTAAGAACAGTTTCAGGTTAAGAAGGACCTCTGGAACGAATTAAGTACTTAACCCGAGGTTCCACTGTAGCTTCATTTGGTTTTATTTGGTTACTTTCAGTGGCTAGGTGTGGTGGGGAAGAAGGAGTATTCAGTTAGGTGGCATCCTTAGGCAGTGGTTTAGACCACAACGCCACTGAGCCACTTGGGATTGCCGATCAGAAGGTCGGTGGTTCGAATCCCGATGACGGGGTGAGCTCTTGTTGGTCTGTCCCAGCTGCTGCCAACCTTTCAGTTCAAAAGCACACCAGTGCAAGTTCATAAATAGGTACCACTGCGGCGGGAAGGTAAACGGCATTTCCATGCGATCTGGCTTCCATCACGGTGTTCTGTTGCGCCAGAAGTGTTTTAGTCATGCTGGCCACATGACCCAGAAAGCTGTCTGTGGACAAATGCCGGCTCTCTTGGCCTGAAAGCAAGATAAGCACTGCAACCCCATAGTCACCTTTGGCTGGACTTAACTGTCCAGGGGTCCTTTACCTCATCTACCTGGAGCTTTGATACCCGGAGAGGTAATGATGCTGGAAAGGCCTCTATACCTTAAAGGTGATACTTCGGATAAGGGATAGGAGGTACTTATGCCTTACCTCCATTTTTGTTCAGGCAGGGCTGGATCTGCAGGCTTGTTCCTGAGGTTCATCTTATTCCCACATATTTGGTTTGTTTGGTTTAAACATAGATAAACTACGGAATTTGCTCCCACAGGTGGGTGTGAAAGCCACCAACTTAGATGGCTTTAAAATAGGATTAGACAAATTCATGGAGTTGGCTATCATTGACCATGAAAGCTATGCTGTGCTGGCTCAGCTGGCCTATCCCACATGTGTCCAGGAAAACTAGGATATCCCATTTTTTCTTGCAAGATGTCAGCGGCCATTTTGGGTGCTGTGATCTCACATGCTGATGTGCTGTGATTCCCCCCCCCCAAAAAAAAAGCTTTGGGGGGGCATGATCTTGAATTATACTCCAATATGTGCATTTTGGGGTACTGTGCCCGAAAAAGCACTTTTTTTGGGGGGGGGGGAATCACGTGAGATCATTGCACCCAAAATGGCCACTGTCCTCTCTCACAAGAAAAAATGGGAAGATGGTGTCCCGGAAGATGACACTCCAATTTTTGCCTTTGATGTGTTGGTGAGTATGAGTTAGACAAAGCAATGCTTCTGAATACCCATTTCTGGAAACCTCAGGAGGGGATAATGCTCTTGTGTTCAGGTCCTGCTTGCAACAGGCATCTGGTTGGCCACTGTGATAACAGGATGTTGGACTAGACAGGACCCCATTGGCCTGGTCCAAGAGGCTCTTCTAATGTTTTTAAACTGACTGTCTCTGATTCACTATTTGGCCATCAGGTCACAAGGAAGCTATTCCACACAACAGGGGCAGCCACACAGAAGGCCCTGCTCCTCTCAGTAATTGCAGAGCAGGCTTCTGAGATCTCTGGAATTTCCCAGGAGAAACTCTCCCGCAGACAACAGGGGTGGTCTGAGCATTTAATTCCAAATAAACAGATGGCAGTGAACAGTTCATGACTAGCATTATCAAAGAGCGTGAGGATGGCTGATAGGATCAGCTCATGTCATTTCCCTGATGTGTGTCCTGAGAACGGATTGATGAGGTTTACCAGACACCTGGGAATCCCTTGTTATCTCAGGATAACAGCCCCGGGATAACAACCTCTGAAGTTTTGATGCTCCTTGCAAGTCAATCAATACTAGGAGCAAAGCTTTGGGGAGGCTCACACAACCCTCCCTCCCTGTTCTTTCCCACCTCCTCTTTTTCCTCCTAGGCAACTGAGGGGTGATTGACTACACTGAGAGTAAGGAGCTCCGGGATCTGTTACCTGCATGACATGCATTTAATCTCTTTGCGGTTCGCTCAGCGTGGGTCAGCAGCCTTAATGGGATCCAGCTGCGGCACTTCTAATAATTTCCCTCAGCTGGAGTGCTTCAATGACTATGTTTAAAAACAGAGGGCTGTTTGCCTCCCGCTTCCTTCCTAAAAAACACACACCAAAAAACAAATATACTGTAGGGGAACCTAATCGAAGGGTAGAGTCTATATATCACATATATAGCTCTAAATATCACTCTCTGCTGTTGCTGCTGACTTTCCCGGCTTGTTTGGGCTGGGAGTAGGGAGGGGGCAGGAGAATTTCAATTCGGTTCATCTTTAAAGGCAACGATACCTAATCCACACTTTCTGAAACAATGCAAGGACCGAAACGCAGCCCACCTTTGAGATCCGCGCATGTCCCCAGATTTTGCAGCATGGCTCACTGAGCAAGTAATGCATAATCCATAGACTATGGTGGAGTAAGCATAAAAGTGCACATCTAAGTGAAAATACAGTGGTGCCTCGCAAGACGAAATTAATCCGTTTCGCGAGTCTCTTCGTCTTGCTTTCTTTTCGTCTTGCGAAGCACGGCTATTAATGGCTTAGCGGCTTAGCAAGCCCATAGGGAAATTCGTCTTGCGGAACGACTAAAAAAAACCGGAAAACTCTTTCGTCTTGCGCGTTTTTCGTCTTGCGAGGCATTCGTCTTGCGAGGTACCACTGTAGCATACAAGTGCATTATTATTCAGAGAAAAGGTAAGTAAGATACAACATGATAGAAGTTTATAAAAGGAACAGAAAAGACTCTCTATGTATGCGACAACAGCCGCGTGGGTGTTACTACCAGAGAGGAATGGCAAACCAAACTGATGGACTATACCCCAAAACTGACCAGAAAGCTCAGGAACCAAGATGACAAAAACCATAAGAAAGAATGGGAAATTTTTATAATTTATTTAGGAGACCACTGTAAGCAGATGAAAAGATTAGCAGGATTTCAATAACACTTGTAATGGAAGAATTTACTGTGAACAATATGGGCAGATACAAATCAAATCAAATCAAATTTTATTAAACGGTCACAGACCAGATTAGGCAGATACAAAATATGGACTATGAAACAATATGCAGTTGAAAATGATGACAATAAGATTCATGGAGGGGATGGGGAAAAGTCTAGAGATTCAGAGAAGTCTCTAAATGTGGATATTTATTTGGTATTATTGTAATTTTACACTTGTAAAATCAAATAAAAATTATTCTAAAAAGAATTGTAGAAGTTTATAAAATTTGCAGGGCATGGAGGAAGTGGTTAGAGAAAAGTTTTTCTCCATCTCTAGAAAAGCTAGAATTCATGGATAGCCAAGGAAGCAGAATTTTGGAAGTTTCAGGACAGAAACTTCTGTCTGTGTTGTTGTTTGTTGTGTTACATATTTTGTGTTTTCTGTTTATTTTTTTATGTCGTAAACTGCCCTGTATTCTCTGGATGAAGGGCAGTATATACAGTGGTACCTCGGGTTAAGAACTTAATTCATTCTGGAGGTCCGTTCTTAACCTGAAACTGTTCTTAACCTGAAGCACCGCTTTAGCTAATGGGGCCTCCTGCTGCCGCTGCACTGTCGCTGCACAATTTCTGTTCTCATCCTGAAGCAAAGTTCTTAACTCGAGGTAATATTTCTGGGTTAGCGGAGTCTGTAACCTGAAGTGAATGTAACCTGAAGCGTATGTAACCTGAGGTACCACTGTACATTAAATAAATGCATGAATATACTTCTTCATTCAGCACATAGTTGAACTATGCAACTCAGTCCTGCAGGAGGCAGTTATAGCCACCAAGCTAAAAAAGGTAAAGGGACCATTAGGTCCAGTCGTGACTGACTCTGGGGTTGCAGTGCTTATCTCGCTTTACTGGCCAAGGGAACCGGTGTACACTTCCGGGTCATGTGGCCAGCATGACTAAGCCGCTTCTGGTGAACCAGAGCAGTGCACAGAAACGCCGTTTACCTTCCCACAGGAGCGGTACATATTTATCTACTTGCACTTTGACATGCTTTCAAACTGCTAGGTTGGCAGGAGCAGGGACCGAGCAACGGGAGCTCACCCCGTCGTGGGGATTCAAACCGCCGACCTTCTGGTCGGCAAGTCCTAGGCTCTGTGGTTTAACCCACAGTGCCACCTGAGTCCCTTAGCCACCAAGCTAGATGGCTTTAAAAGAGGATTAGACAAACTCACAGAGGAGAGGGCTATCAATGGCTACTAGCCATGATGGTTATGCTCTGCCTCCATGGACAGAGGCTGTAATGCTTCTGAATACCTCACCCTGCCAACTGCAGGAAGGCAGCAGGCACGTATGCATGGTAGGTAAAGGTAAAGGAACCCTGGATGGTTAAGTCCACTCAAAGGCAACTATGGGGTGCAGCACTCACCTCGCTTTCAGGCCAAGGGAACTGGTGTTTGTCCACAAACAGCTTTCCGGGTCATGTGGCTAGAATGACTAAACCGCTTCTGGTGCACAGAACACCATGATGAGTGCCAGAGCGCATGGAAATGCCGTTTACCTTCCCGCTGCAGTGGGACCTATTTATCTACTTGCACTGCTAGGTTGGCAGGAGCTGGGGCAGAGCAACAGGAACTCACCCCGTTGTGGGGATTCGAACCACCGACGTTTCGATCGGCAAGGCCAAGAGGCTCAGTGGTTTAGACCACATCGCCACTACTTACAGTTTTCCCACAGACATTGTGTTGGCCGCTGTGAGAACAGGATGCTGAATTAGCTGGACCACTGTCCTGATCCAGCAGGCTGTTTTTATGTAATAATAATAATAATAATAATAATAATAATAATAATAATAATAATTTATTGTTTATACCCCGCCCATCTGGCTGGGTTTCCCCAGCCACTCTGGGTGGCTTTCAACAGAGCATTAAAAACAAAATAAAACTTCAAACACTAAAAACTTCCCTAAACAAGGCTGCCTTCAGATGTCTTCTAAAAGTCAGATAGTTGCTTATTTCCTTGACATCTGATGGCAGGGCGTTCCACAGGGCGGGGGCCACGACCGAGAAGGCCCTCTGCCTGGTTCCCTGTAACCTCACTTCTCGCAGTGAGGGAACCGCCAGAAGGCCCTCAGAGCTGGACCTCAGTATCCGGGCAGAATACTGGGAGTGGAGACACTCCTTCAGGTATACTGGGCTGAGGCAGTTCTTATGGAAGCTGGAATGTAAGAGGTCAGGAACAGATTTGGAATACGGAGATGTAAGAATGGAGCTCACACTCAGGGCGAATGCTGCTTGGTTGCTGATGGAAATTACTGTTGTAAACTTTGGATTTTCACAGCTTTTTGGATCCCACCCCCCCACCTTCAATATTCCACAATTGTAGGACCAGCTGTGCTCACAAATAGCTATCTTTGCTTGGCGATCCCTGGACTCACACTTCTTGCTTCCATGTTGGTACCAAAGACCTCCTTCTGTCGTAAATCGGATCCTACGCTTCCAGAGGAAATGGGCAATAAAGGGTTTATTTCTTCCCAATAAATGCTTGCTAGGTGATGCCATCAATTATTCACATCCTTGCACGGTGGAGATGTACACTTTAATAAAATGCAGAAAGGTTTTTAATTTTTCAGAGCAATAAAGACAATTGATTTTCTGACTCTCATGATGAATAGATGGAATTTAATGTCTCCCGGTTAAAGTGTTTTGCATTGTTTTAAGTATATATCTCAATACACACACACAAACAAACAGACACGATTTGAAATATAGAGATTGGCGTCTTAAAGGTGCTCACTTGGAATCAAGCCCCCAGTGGCCCTTACTGTGCGGAATGGGAATAAACCGTGCGGAATCGGGATAAATCCTCTGAATATGAAATTCTTTCTTTATTCCCTTCCACAGAGGCCTCAGCATTAGCCCTTCCGTTACACGAATTGTGCCGCCTCAGTCATCTTTATTTGCTCCGTGTTTTCATAAACATTTACAAAATATTAATAATGTACAAAATCTATTTCATTTCAATGGTAACGGCGAGGCGCCAGTGTCATAAATATGCAGCATAAGTAACAAGGAGGCCTGCAAGCCTGGAGATGGCATGTTATCTCACTTGCATTTAGAGTATCTATCTACACATGGATAGATTTTATGTCCCAGTAAACTAGGAGAGACAGAATGGACTACCGTGGAAGGAGGTGGACTCTCTTTCATTGGAGCTTTTTAGGCAGAGGATGGATGGCTATCTGTCAGGGAATCTTTAGTGGTGTTTCCTTCATGGCAGGAGATCTGACTACATGACCCTTGGTGTCCTATAACCATAAGTATGGTCTAAATCCTATGATTCTATGAGATATGCTTACCACAAATTAAGAACTATGATGAATGGGGCTTACTTCCAGGAAGGGGCGTGGGTGGTGCTATGGCAGGCATAGGCAAACTCGGCCCTCCAGATGTTTTGGGACTACAACTCCCATCGTCCCTAGCTAACAGGGCCAGTGGTCAGGGATGATGGGAATTGTAGTCTCAAAATATCTGGAGGGCCAAGTTTGCCTATGCCTGTTCTATGGTCTAAACCACTGAGCCTCTTGGGCTTGGTGATCGGAAGGTCGGTGGTTCAAATCCCCGCAACAGGGTGAGCTCTCATTGCTCTGTCCCAGCTCTCAGAGGTGGAGGAAGGGGTGTGTGGTTTGCCCTGGGTGTCATGACTGCGGCGGGTTTGGCCTTACTAAACATCTTCCAAGACATTAATGCCCACTTACACCACATAGAACTCATAACCCGCCTACTTTCAGCAGCCAGAAGCATCATAGCCAGACCCTGGAGAGACCTGTCAGGAGTAAGCATGGACCAATGGTACCAAATAGTATGGGAAACAGCCCTACTAGAAAAATTAACCAATAAACTGAAACTGACATGGGGACAAATAGAAGAAGACGCCTTCACCCTGGTATGGCTGACCTTTATCACATACACAACCCAACAAGACAATGACAGCAATCCATCAACAGTATACAAATCAATATGGCTAACCTGATCCAAAACACCCACCCACCCCACTCACACATGAAAACAAAGACCACAGCCAATCACAAACAAACAAGGCCAACCCCAACCTGTCTCACCACCAAAGGAACACAAGTGAACAGCAGAGAACCTGCACAAGCAACGCTGACACCAAACCCTACATATAGTAAGTAAAATAAAAACATCGCCACCCGACCCCACCCCCACCCATCTCCCCCCCTCCACCTCTTTCCCCCTTTTCTTCCCAGTGTCTCAACAAATGAAACTGATTTGTAAAAACGTTACATGGGGGGGGGGGAGATATACAAGAGAGAGACAATGCACACACTTTTGTAAATCAAGAAAATCTTTAATAAATAAATAAATAAAATTAAAAATGATTGGCGGGGGGGTGACAAAATGGCAGACGGGTGGGTGGCATACCTTGCTCCCAGTGGCAGAAGCTCTTCTGACCTGGCGGCAGAGAGCAGCCCTCCTCAGTCGTGGCAAGGTGCACCAGGCCGCAGCAGGTCTGTTGCTGGGTCATGTCTGACCCAGCTGCAGAGAGCAGAAGCAGAATGAGCAGCAACTTCCCTGCCCCTCTCCTACCCTGAACTGTGGCACATGAGAGGGCAGCCTCTGTGCCCTGCGCCCCTCGGGAGCATATGCCCGCCCTGGGCAGTGTGGGCATATGCTCTGCCGCTGCCAGCTCCTGTCAACCTAGCAGTTCCAAAGCACACCAGTGCAAGTAGATAAATAGATACCACTGCGGAAGCGTTTCCGTGCGCTTTGGTTTCCTTCACGGCGTCCCATTGCGCCAGAAGCGGTTTAGTCCTGCTGGCCACGTGACCCGGAAAGCTGTCTGTGGACAAACGCCGGCTCCCTTGGCCTGAAAGCAAGATGAGCGCTGCATCTCCACAGTCGCCTTTGATTGGGCTTAACTGTCCAGGGGTCCTTTTCCTTTTGCTTCCAAGAAGTGTGTACAGAGCTACAGTCTTACAGAAGCAGGAGCCTGTTTTAGATGAGAACCTAGGAATTCCAATTAACATTTGTAAAAAAAAGCCTGAAGCATTTTTGTTAGGGATTGTAGGAAAAGACCTGCCAAGGAAATTGAAGAACATATTCATGTATGCGACAACGGCGGCAAGAGTCTTAATAGCACAAGGATGGAAGAACGAAGAAATCCCGAGAAAAGAACTGTGGCGAGGGAAGCTGATGGACTATGTGGAACTGGCGAAACTGACGCATAAATTACACGACAAGGACAACTGTGATTTTAAAGAAGAATGGGAACCTTTTACAAAGTAGTTAAAGAAACAACAAAAGGAACTGATCTCCTTGGCAGGTTCTGAATAAACAAACACAAATTTATTATTGGTAACACAGAGACAGATTAATTAAGGATCATTACAATTTTATAATATGCAGAGAATAACATGTGCTCAGAAACCAGAGGGAGGAGCTGAGGGAAGTCCGGGAGGGGGTGGGAGGGTGGTTCTTCTTAGGGAGGGGGAGGGAAATTTAAGGGGTGGGAAATGAGGACGATATATTTTCAACAAATTGCTGTGCTGAAATGTTTAATTTTTTTTTTTTTAAAAAAAAAATAAAAATAGATGAGAACCTACGAAGAGCCTGGGTGGTCAATGTTATGCCTATCGGTGTGGTTGCTCAAGAGCGATTAGGCAAGATCTCTTCAAAAGCTTTATTATTGGTGCAAAAACCTTTACAATGCAGAACGCCTCTATTGCATGTCTTGCTCACTCACTAGCAGAATCTGAGAGTGGGCGGTCCTTAAACTTTCCCCAGCAAAGTAGTTTCTTGACCCCCAGCCTACGCCTCCCCTCTCTGCGCGAAAGCCGACTGCGCAAGGAAGGCCTGGGTAAAGGGGGACCTCCCTCCTCCCCGCTTTGCTCAGGCAAGGTGTCCTGGCACCGCCTTGCATCCTCCGAGCCCTGCAGATCTTCCCCACTAGAGGCGTGGCTTCCTTGCTCTGCTGAGGAAGTGCTGCTTTCCATGATTATCGGAGGCTCTCTGTAATCCATCTGCCTTTCCCCCCTCGCCTCTGAGCCAATGGCAGTTCCCTGACAGTCAATCAAGCCAGTGGCCCATCTAGTCCAGCATCCTGTTCTCACACTGACCAACCAGATGTCTACAGAACATGAGCACCAGGGCAATCTCCCTCGTTCTCATTCCCAACAACTGGTATTCAGAGCCATGCTGCATTCGGTAGTGGATGTAGAACACATGGTAGCCATCATGACCAGTAGCCATTGAAAAGTTTCTCCACGAGTTTGTCTCATCCCCTTTTAAAGTTGTCAAAAATTGGTGGTGATCCTGATGTCTCCTGGAACCAAATTTAGCTATGCATTGTGGGAAGGAGTTCTTCCTTTTTGGCTGTCCTGAGTCTTCCAGTATTCAGCTTCTTTGAGTAAGTTTAGGGATATGCTTTGCCAGATGAAGGGATGCAGGGGGGTAGGCAGGTTAACGATCAATCCTTCTTCACAAGGAACTCTGGGAATTGTAGCTCTGTCAGAGGAATAGAAATCTCTTAATGACTCTCAGCACCAGTGCTTTTTTAAAGGAAGAAAAACTGCCGGTACTCTAACCATCCAATTTAGCTATCCAGGCTGATCACCAGGATCAGTAAGTTCCACACTTCTTACATTTGAAAAAAAAGGCGTCAGTACTGTGTAACCTTGAGTACCCCAGAAAAAAGCACTGCTCAGCAAACTTAACCAACTACAACTCACAGAATTCTGTAGGGGAAACCGCAACAGGTTGAAGTGGGAAAACTTTGAGGCTGGATTACTGTAATGCAATCTATGTGGGGCTGCCCTTGAGTCTGGTTCGGAAGCTCCAGGTGGTGCAGATTTTGGGGACTAGACTGCTGATAGGACGTTCTGGTCAAGAACATAGAAGGGAAAGTAAGGTTGGTCTATAACAAAAATGATGATGTTGTTGTTGTTTAGTCATTTAGTCATGTCCCATGGACCAGAGCACACCAGGCACTCCTGTCTTCCACTGCCTCCCGCAGTTTGGTCAAACTCATCCTGGTAGCTTCAACAACACTGTCCAACCATCTCGTCCTCTGTCGTCCCCTTCTCCTTGTGCCCTCCATCTTTCCCAACATCAGGGTCTTTTCCAGAGAGTCTTCTCTTCTCATGAGGTGGCCAAAGTATGGGAGCCTCAGCTGCATGATCTGTCCTTCCAGTGAGCACTCAGGGCTGATTTCCTTCAGAATGGATAGGTTTGATCTTCTTGCAGTCCATGGATACCTCGTGTGAATTGATTTGGGAGGCCTATGACTTGGCCCAAGATAAAAATGATACCCTGTGCGAATTGATTTGGGAAGCTTTGATGGTGATGGAGATGAAGCAGGAAGGGCAGGTAAAGGGGATGAGAGGCTACCATATGTGGTGGCAATGTAAAATTATTAAGAAAACCTGGGAAGTGATACATAAAGATTTGAAGAAAATGTTGAAAATGACTTTTGTTTTTTTAAAAATTGAAGTGTATGATTCTGGAAGGTACAGGACTTAATGGATTTACCATGTAAAAGATGTTGTTCCTGCATCTGAGAAGAGAGGCCAGGCCAAGACCAGCCCATCCCTATAGAAGGAAGAAGTCACCGCCAAAGAAGATGAAGGAGATTGGCAAAACAAACTAATGAACTATACTGGAAGCACCAGACAATTTCTCCCCCTTTCCCCTGAAATAAAAAAATTAAGGTCATATATATACCGACTCTGCTTACTGGTGGTTAACCCTTCCCGGACTTCAAGTGGACGGGCTGAAGCCGGATAGTCGGTTAGGACCAATGCCAAAGCCAATACCGCTCATCACCTGTAACCAATAAAGTTGTGGCCATATTTAGCCCATTAACCTTAAATAATTGTGTCATGTGTCTTTATTTCCACTGGGTGGGGGGCGGGAACTCACCACGCAAATTGTTATACATGGAAAAATCAATAAAAATTATTTTTTTAAAAAGATGTAGGGATGGAGAGGCTGTAGCCTTAATTGGAAGCACCACCGTTCCTAGAGGGAGATGTTCATTATCCCTCACTGTAATTATTAAAGAATTCTAACTCTTAAGAATAATAATGATAAATAATAATTTATTATTTGTACCCTGCCCATCTGGCTGGGTTTCCCCAGCCACACTGGGCAGCTTCCACAAAGACCAAAAATACACTAATATGTCATACATTAAAAACTTCCCTGAACAGGGCTGTCTTAAGATGTCTTCTGAATGTCAGGTAGTTGTTTATCTCTTTGACATCTGGTGGGAGGCCGTTCCACAGGGCGGGCGCCACTACCGAGAAGGCCCTCTGCCTGGTTCCCTGTAGCTTTGCTTCTTGCAATGAGGGAACCGCCAGAAGGCCCTCAGTGCTGGACCTCAGCGTCCGGGCAGAACGATGGGGGTGGAGACGCTCCTTCAGGTATACTGGGCCGAGGCAATTTAGGGCTTTAAAGGTCAACACCAACACTTTGAATTGTGTCTTTCAAGACCGGTGTTATGTGGTCTCGGCGGCCGCTCCCAGTCACCAGTCTAACTGCCACATTCTGGATTAGTTGTAGTTTCCGGGTCACCTTCAAAGGTAGCCCCACGTAGAGCGCATTGCAGTAGTCCAAGTGGGAGATAACTTGAGCATGCACCAGTCTGGTGAGACAGTCCGCGGGCAGGTGGGGTCTCAGCCTGTGTACCAGGTGGAGCTGGTAAACAGCTGCCCTGGACACAGAATTGACCTGTACCTCCATGGACAGCTGTGAGTCCAAAATGACTCCCAGGCTGCGCACCTGGTCCTTCAGGGGCACAATTACCCCATTCAGAACCAGGGAGTCCTCCACAAGCGCCCGCCCCCTGTCCCCCAAAAACAGTACTTCTGTCTTGTCAGGATTCAACCTCAATCCATTAACTGCCAGAGAAGTCTGACAGAGAACCAGGTACACCACCTTGATCTCCTTGGAGGAAGAAGTGGCCTATACATGCAACAAATGAATGAATGGTGTGTGTGTGTGAGAGTAGCGCTTGATGAACAGCCCAACTGGACAGGTCCCTGCCAAGGCATTTCTAAAGGAAGGATTTGTGCCAGCCGCTCCACGTTACCTCCATCCAAAGTGTTGGGGAGTGATATAGAGAAGCAGATTTACTGACATTTAAAGGCTGCCTGAGCTGACGGTCTTGTAGCCGAGGAGCGAAGGGCTGTCAGAGTGGCAAGGCAAAGATATACAGGTTTGCTCTTTCGCCGAGCCTCCGGGGAATGGCCAGCTAATGAACCAGATGATTAAGAACTTCCACCTGTCTCGGGAACAGGGAGCAGCTAGGAAAATATATACGTGGATGGGAGCAGCTAGCTGGGAAGGAGAGAAGCTAAATATTAGTTGGCCCAAGGCTAGCAAACTTCTTCTTTTCCCAGTGCAGAGATAGCAGTGCATTCCGAGCTAGTGAATAGACTCCACTCTCCAATTAGAAGGGTACCAAATTACTCTTGGTGGGGGGGAGAGAACTATATCTTAGATTATAGCTCAGAGGTAGAACATCTTCTTCATATGTCGAAGATCCCTGTGTGAATCAGCATCAGTATCTCCAGGTCCAGACCCCACCTAAAATCCTGGAGAGCCACTGCCAGTCTGTGTAGGCAGTATGGGGCTAGATGGAGCAATGGTCTGACTCAGGATAAGGTCGCTGAGGGTGTGTCTGAACCCGTGAAGAAGGTCCTGGGCTCAGTCTCCAACATCTCCCAGTAGGGCTGGGAGACAACCCTGCCTGAAATGCTGGAAAGCTGCTGCCAGTCATTGTAGACAATACTAAGCTTGGAGGACCAATGGTCTGTCTCTGTGTAAGGCAGCTTCCAATGGGAACCTTACTCACTTCTCCCCTATCTTATTCAGCATCATTGGGAACATAGGAAGCTGTCTTACACAGAGTCAGGTTGTTGGTCTGCCTAGCTCAAGATTGTCCACACTGGGGTGTGAAGCTTTTAATGTTTAATAGGTTATTGTATTTTAGTGTTTTATTGGAAGCTACCCAGAGTGGCTGGGGAAACCCAGCCAGATGGGTGGGGTATAAATAATAAATTATTATTATTAACTTTGGACCTTTTGTGTGCAAATAATGTGTTCTGTCACTGAGCACCAGATTAGCTGTTTATGGACTACAAATCCTATCATCCCTGACCATTGGTTCTGCTGGCTAGGGATGATGGGAGATGTAGTCCAAAAACAGCTAGAGACCCACGTTTGGGAAACACAGCGCTAAAAAGATCTGGTGCTCAACTGAGGTTGGGTGGAAGGAAGAAGGAAGAGAAGGAGAAATATCCTTGTTGGTCTACATTACCCATTCCCAAGACTCCATCTGTGCCCGGAGGAGTCTTAAATGGGCAGTTCTCTGTTATGGAGCCTTGCGCTTTGCTGCTTCTCCACCAGCTGGCTCCTCAGCAGAGTCCTAGTTCACAGGGTGCAGCTTCCGATAGCCTCAGTTCAAGGAATAATGACTCAGAAGCCTCTGACTGACAAGCTGCAGTCTCCATATGGACCTCGGTCCTGGGTCTGGTTTCACACACAGACACACAGTTCAGCATCACGACACCCGGCCAATTTGGCCTGCAGGAGTCACTGGAGTCTTCTTGGCACCATGGCAGAGCCAAGTGTGTGCATCAATGGCTTGTGAGCATCAAAGCATTATACATGCTCTCTCTGTGTGTGTGTGTGTGTGCATGAAATAGCAGTGGCCTAATTTTATATCACGGCTGGCTCTGCACCGTCTTGTAGACTAACCAAATCAATGTCCATTGAGGAACGCCGGACACTTGCTAATATTCTGAGTGGTCTGCAAAGCAGGAACTAAATCACATTTGTTTTCCAATCTCAAGCTGTCTTGCAGCTTCCTAAAGGCATGATTTCTTTGAAATTGGGCTTCTAAAGTACTTCACAGGCTGGTGGGGGAAGCTAATTTGGGAGTGGAAAGATGAGCCGGTTAATTGATTGGAAATGTCATTGCCTTGTGAAGGTGTCCCCCCCCCCTCCCACCGCCCGCCGCATAGAAATTAAGATGAATGCTGTGTATACTTGATGTCGAATGAGGCCATTTAATCTAATACCTAGACATTAGGGCATTGTTTGAGAAAGGAGTCAGAGTCTGTGCATGTGCGCATGTGATATGACACTGAGCCCGAGCTGAATGAAATAACCAAGTTTGAGATGTCAAAATCATTATCCAGGAAGTGTCCTTTCAAGTGCAGCTATTTAAACTGCAGCCAGATAATATCAAGGCTGGGGGGGGGGGGAGAGGAATCAAAGGAGGAGCAAAGGATGTCAGTGTTAAGGTCCCTTCATTGGGACAAATGTAAGCTTACACCATGGCTAAGCAACACTGGGTGACCCACCATAATTGCATCCTTTCATTATCCTCAGTAAACAATGTCAGGGGAAGGGAGGGGAGGAAGGAATTTATATAATGAGGTATAAGAGCAAGGTGGGGAGATACACACACACAGAGGGAGAGAGAAAAGCTGCTACTACTGCTACTATTAATTAATTGCCCTTATTCATAATAAAGGGACGCGGGTGGCGCTGTGGTCTAAACCACTGAGCCTAGGGCTTGCTGATCGGAAGGTTGGCGGTTCGAATCCCTGCGACAGGGTGAGCTCCCGTTGCTCGGTCCCTGCTCCTGCCGACCTAGCAGTTCGAAAGCACGTCAAAGTGCAAGTAGATAAATAGGTACCACTCCGGTGGGAAGGTAAACGGCATTTCTGTGCACTGCTCTGGTTTTGCCAGAAGCGGCTTAGTCATGCTGGCCACATGACCCGGAAAAACTGTCTGCGAACAAACGTCGTCTCCCTCGGCATGAAAGCAAGATGAGCACTGCAACCCCAGAGTTGTTCGCGACTGGACTTAACTGTCAGGGTCCTTTACCTTTATCTTTATTCCTAATGTTCCAGGGTAGGTTGCGACATTAAAATACAATGCAGTGGTACCTTGGTTCTCAAACTAAATCCGTTCTGGAAGTCCGTTCCAATACCAAAGTGTTCCAAAACCAAGGCACACTTTCCCATAGAAAGTAATGCGAAATGGATTAATCCGTTCCAGACTTTTAAAAACAACCCCTAAAACTGCAATTTAACATGAATTTTACTATCTAACGAGACCACTGATCCATGAAATCAAAGCAATAAACAATGTATTGCAGTCACACAATCAATCAGTCAGTAGCTGAACTGGGTTCCACACAGTCACAAAAACAAAACAAAAAAGTCGCAAAAACAAAAACGCAAAAAAAGTCGCAAAAACAAACAGACCTCAGCATAACACTCAAAACGGAAGTGTGGCACTCAAAATGGAGCACATTCGGCTTCTGAAAAAAGTTCACAAACCAGAACACTTACTTCCGGGTTTGCAGTGTTTGGGTTCCAAGTTGCTTGAGTACCAAGGCGTTTGAGAACCAAGGTACCACTGTATTAAAAACAACTGAAAACATCTTAACATAAAAATAAGATGGTCCTAAAAACACACACCTCAAGCATCAAAGGGCTGGGGGAAAGAGGTTCTTTCATTGGAAGCCGGAAGGTGCCAGACACACCCCTGTGGGGAGGGAGTTCTACAAGTTTGGGGCTGCCACGGAGAGGGCCCTTTCCTGGGATACCTCAGCCCACAGCCTCTGAGGGTGGAGGAACTACCAAGAGGAACTACCTCTTTTGCCAATATCTGCAGGGGCTTAGCGTGAGAGTGTCAGGCGCCAGAGAATCCAACCCCCCACAGTAGGTTGCCAGGTACGGATAAGACAAGGAAAAGTTATTGCCAACTGCTTTTTATTCAATATTCACAGAGAAAGGCTTAGAAATGCAGCCTCTTGGTATACCTGAAGGAGCGTCTCCACCCTCATTGTTCTGCTCGGATGCTGAGGTCCAGCTCCGAGAGCCTTCTGGCAGTTCCCTCATTGCGAGAAGCAAAGCTACAGGGAACCAGGCAGAAGGTCTTTTCAGTAGTGGCGCCCACCCTGTGGAACGCCCTCCCATCAGATGTCAAAGAGATAAACAACTACCTAACATCTGAAGGCAGTCCTGTTCGGGGAAGTTTTTAATGTGTGACATTTTAATGTATTTTTCATCTTTGTTGGAAGCCGCCCATAGTGGCTGGGCAAACCCAGCCAGATGGGCGGGGTACAAATAAATTATTATTATTATTATTATTATTATTATTATTATTATTAATGGTGTTGCTCCGAGTGAGTCTCATGCATCATCACTACTGGTGCTGAGAAGGGCCCTCTGCCTCTGAGCTGTCTGCTCTCCTACTTTCAAGGCTTGCTGGGTTCTGGGAGAGGGGGTAATCTGGAATGCTTTCTAAAGACACTGTGTCCATCAGCTGTTCCCCATCTGGTGCTTCTTCTCCCTTCTCTCTCATTATTTCCCAGCTCCCCCCCCCCCATCTGCCTCTGATCTGTGATCTCCCTCAACCCCCTGTTGTAATTCTGAACTGTCTTCTTCTCTGGAAGGATCAGGCTGGGGAGGCAGTTTGCACCATTCCTCCTCTGCCCAGTCCCTGACATTGGGGTGCCAAGGGGCCCATTGCCCTGGGCACACCGTTTTTGAGGGGGTGCAAACCAGGTGCCCCCATGCAGGTGACCTGAGTGTGGCGCAACCTGGTGATCCTCTCCGCCCACCAAGGGCTGCATCAGCCAGCCAGCCAGCCGGACTCTGCAAAAATAAAGAGGAAGGCTATACAGTGGTACCTCGGGTTAAGAACTTAATTCATTCTGGAGGTCTGTTCTTAACCTGAAACTGTTCTTAACCTGAAGCACCACTTTAGCTAACGGGGCCTCCCGCTGCTGCCGCACGATCTCTGTTCTCATCCTGAAGCAAAGTTCTTAACCCGAGGTACTATTTCTGGGTTAGCGGATTCTGTAACCTGAAGCGTCTGTAACCTGAAGCGTCTGTAACCTGAGGTACCACTGTACCTCCTATTCAGACTGGCTTCCCACCCCCAATGCGATCTTTCCAATCCCCTTCAAAACAATCCATGGGAAAGTAGGATGAGAGTGAGATGCCAGCAACCCTTGTGAAGGTCACTGCTCTAAGAATGAGCTGAAGACAGCAGCTTTGGGGAAGAGGCAACGCCGCCCCCCCTTTAACTCAAGTGATGAGCTACGGCTGAGTCTTGCATCATCTCACTTTCCCCCTTTATGTCCAATGGATCACAGTGCAGTGACTGACTGATGGCTACTGAGGAACAAGCAGCATTTGGAATAGTTTATGGATTTATATGAGGGACGTGGGTGGCGCTGTGGGTAAAACCTCAGTGCCTAGGATCGTATGGTCGGCGGTTCGAATCCCCACAGCGGGGTGAGCTCCCATCTTTTGGTCCCAGCTCCTGCCCACCCAGCAGTTCGAAAGCACCCCTAAGTGCAAGTAGATAAATAGGTACCGCTTTATAGCGAGAAGGTAAACGGCGTTTCCGTATGCTGCGCTGGTGCTGGCTCGCCAGAGCAGCTTCGTCACGCTGGCCACGTGACCCGAAGGTGTCCTCGGACAGCGCTGGCTCCCGGCCTCTTAAGTGAGATGAGCGCACAACCCTAGAGTCGGACACGACTGGCCCGTACGGGCAGGGGTACCTTTACCTATGGATTTATATGAAAAGCGTTCCCTCCCTCCTGCACTCTCTCTCACACAAAAACATATATAATCTTTAAAACGATGGTCGCTAATTGGGCACCCAGAGGCAAACATGTGCCCGCAGAGGTGTTCCCTGGTGCCTGCAGGCTTGAAATAAGCATTCTGTTGTGGCCAGAAGACTAGGCAGTGGTGTAGGCAAGACATGGAGAAAGTGGCTGGAGAAACTCTTTCTTTTCTCACATGACTCTTGTGAGCACCCAGCAAAGCTGAATGTTGGAAGGTTTAGCAGCAGGGCCTTTTTGAAACCAGAACTCAGTTCCAGCACCTCTCAGATGGGCGTTGTTGTCATAATAAGTGATCTCTTGGTCAAGGATGGAAGAACGAGGAAACCCTGACTAAAGAACTATGGCAAGAGAAACTGATGGACTACGCAGAATTGGCAAAACTGGCACATAAACTACGGGACAAGGATAACTGTGATTTTAAAGATGAATGGGAACCTTTTACAAAGTACTTAAAGAAGCAACAAAGTGAATTGGACTCCTTGGCAGGCTTTGAATAAACACTCACAAACTTTTTATTGACAATAACTAGTCAGACAAACTAAGGATCTATAGAGTTTTGTAGCATGCAGAGAATAACATTTGTAGATAAACCAGAGAGAGGAGCTGAGGGAAGTCGGAGGGGGGGAGGGGGGGTTATTTTATAGGGAGGGAGGGGGAGGGGGGAAATAGGGGGGAATTAAAGATGATATGCTTTATGATAAATTTTTTTGTTGAAATTCCTAATAAAAAATATTAAAATAAAATAAGAGAACTCATGGTGAGTTCCAGCACCTCTTTTTCTAGGAAATTAGCACTGGTTAAACTGGTTAGACAAATTCATTGAGTTTAAGGCTTTGTTGTTGTTGTTTAGTCATTTAGTCGTGTCTGACTCTTCGTGACCCCATGGACCAGAGCACGCCAGGCACTCCTGTCTTCCATTGCCTCCCGCAGTTTGGTCAAACTCATGCTGGTAGCTTCGAGAACACTTTCCAACCATCTCGTCCTCTGTCGTCCCCTTCTCCTTGTGCCCTCCATCTTTCCCAACATCAGGGTCTTTTCCAGGGAGTCTTCTCTTCTCATGAGGTGGCCAAAGTATTGGAGCCTCAGCTTCACGATCTGTCCTTCCAGTGAGCACTCAGGGCTGATTTCCTTCAGAATGGATAGGTTTGATCTTCTTGCAGTCCATGGGACTCTCAAGAGTCTCCTCCAGCACCATAATTCAAAAGCATCAGTTCTTCAGTGATCAGCCTTCCTTATGGTCCAGTTCTCGCTTCCATACATCACTACTGGGAAAACCATGGCTTTAACTATACGGACCTTTGTTGGCAAGGTGATGTCTCTGCTTTTTTAGATGTTGTCTAGGTCTGTCATTGCTTTTCTCCCAAGAAGCAGGCGTCTTTTAATTTTGTGGCTGCTGTCACCATCTGCAGTGATCATGGAGCCCAAGAAAGTAAAATCTCTCACTGCCTCCATTTCTTCCCCTTCTATTTGCCAGGAGGTGATAGGACCAGTGGCCATGATGGCTATTAGCCACAGGAGCCACATTCTGTCTTCAGTGTCAAAAGGAATATGCCTCTGAGTGCCAGTTTCTGGGAATTGCAGGAGAGGATAGCGTGGCTGTTGTGCTTTGTGGGCTTCCAATTTGGGGCATATGGTTGGCCACTGTGAGAAGAGGATGCTGACCTAGATGTGCACCCCTTTGGCCTGGTTCCATCCAGGGGTTCCATCCAATGCCACAGACCTGGATCAATTTCTCTCTGTAATTCCTCAAGTCTTCCTGTGTTTGGCTTGACATTTGTGTTGTAAGAAAAAACTGCTCCTTTTCCCTTCTGGGGTATCCAAGAGCCTGTATATAGTCCTTAAGTGGGTTCCCTATTGGTAGGAGAAAATTTTTTTTTTAAAGGTACCCCTGCCCGTACGGGCCTGTCTTGACAGACTCTGGGGTTGTGCGCCCATCTCACTTAAGAGGCCAGGGGCCAGCGCTGTCCGGAGACACTTCCGGGTCACGTGGCCAGTGTGACATCGCTGCTCTGGCGAGCCAGAGCCGCACACGGAAACGCCGTTTACCTTCCCGCTGGTAAGCGGTCCCTATTTATCTACTTGCACCCCGAGGTGCTTTCGAACTGCTAGGTTGGCAGGCGCTGGGACCGAGCAGCGGGAGCGCACCCCGCTGCAGGGATTCGAACCGCCGACCTTTCGATCGGCAAGTCCTAGGCGCTGAGGCTTTAACCCACAGCGCCACCTGCGTCCCTGTAGGAGAAAATAACAGAGGCCAACCAGAGAATATTGAGAAGCAAAGCGGCTAGTAAGCCTGATCTTTATTAAACTATTGCAACAGGGTCCCCACTCACCACACGCAGGAGGGAGGAGCGAACCCTAAACAATAGTGTGCAAGCCCTAATATAGACTTTTGAAACTGCCCACCCTGTAGCTCAAGACCACCACTCCAAAACATCATACATACATCACAGAAAGAGGCGGTCCACAGCAGAAATACATCACAGGAGGCGGTCCACAGCAGAAATACATCACAGGAGGCGGTCCACAGCAGAAATCCTGTTTGCCAAGATACTTGATAATGGTCACTGGTTGCTTTACCTGGGCAGCCTGGCAATTGTTTTGTGATGGTAAATACTTCTGGTTCCTGAATCAAGGTCACAGGCTCACCCTATTCATCCACAAATATGCCCTTAAGACAGGATTTGTAAACAAAAAGACAAAGGGAAGGCTTTCCCCATTTCCTCCCTCCTTGCAGAGAAATATATTGAGGTCAATTTGGGATAGTCAAAATGGTTTCAGGATTGCTCTCCTGTACTAATTCTGACATGTGGTTTATATACTTATGTATGTGTTTGCCTTGTACATTTATGAACATTTATTTTATACCTGGGACCTTAGAATTCTTGTAACATTTACATTTGCCAGCTTTTTGGTGGCACCTCTGAAATAGACCCTTGAACTTCTGTGTGTGGGGTGCTGAATAGAGAAGAGCTGGTTAATCAGCACCCTTTGAGCCCTCAAATGCCCCTTAATTGGTTTCATGAGGCCTGGGATTCGAGATTGGCTCTGTGGCTTGATCAGAGGAAACAGAGTCTGGGCTAGTGGGTCTGGGTCCAGGTGGTGGATATTAGCACTCAAGTTTATTTGCTTGGAAAAGATAATTGCATTGCATCGATACCAGCTGGGGAAGAGCAGGCCCAGTTAACATAACAAACATTTGAAACCTGGAACGCCTCCCATAACAGCTTTTTGCGGTTGCTTGCAGCACCGAGTGAAGTTGGCAGGGAGTCTTTTGCACCAAGCCATCTCAGGTTGCTTTGGTTGCTTTCTTTCTCTTCCCTCCCTCCCTCCCCCTCCCCGCACTTTGTGGGATGACTTCATGTCTGGCCCTGAAGCCCAGGATGGTGCCTGACTAATTGCTCAATGGCAGGAAAGGTGGTGGTCAGCTGCCCAGCCGGTAACATGAGAAATAGCTGGATGGGGGAGAGTGAAAAGCAAGGGAAAGGAGCAAATTTGCTGCTTCAGAATGGGGCAGAGTACAGAGAAGTCTTGATTTGCCCAATGAATGGGTTAATAATAATAATAATAATAATAATAATAATAATAATAATAATAATTTATTTATACCCTGCCACTCTGGGCAGCTTCCAACAAAACACTAAAATACAATAACCTATTAAGCATTAAAAGCTTCCCTAAACAAGGCTGCCTTCAGATGTCTTCTAAAAGTTTGGTAGTTTTTTCTCTCTTTGACATCTGGTGGGAGGGTGTTCCACAGGGCTGGTGCCACTACCGAGAAGGCCCTCTGCCTGGTTCCCTGTAACTTGGCTTCTCGCAGCAAGGGAACCACCAGAAGGCCCTCGGCGCTGGACCTCAGTGTCCGGGCAGAACGATGGAGGTGGAGACGCTCCTTCAGTTATACTGGACCAAGGCCGTTTAGGGCTTTAAAGGTCAGCACCAACACTTTGAATTGTGCTCGGAAACGTACTGGGAGCCAGTGTAGGTCTTTCAAGACCGGTGTTATATGGTCTTGGCGGCCGCTCCCAGTCACCAGTCTAGCTGTCGCATTCTGGATTAATTGTAGTTTCCGGGTCACCTTCAAAGGTAGCCCCACATAGAGCACATTGCAGTAGTCCAAGCGAGAGATAACCAGAGCATGCACCAGTCTGGTGAGACAGTCCACAGGCAGGTAGGGTCTCAGCCTGCATACCAGATGGAGCTGATAAACAGCTGCCCTAGACACAGAATTGACCTGTGCCTCCATGGACAGCTGTGAGTCCAGAATGACTCCCAGGCTGCACACCTGGTCCTTCAGGGGCACAGTTATCCCATTCAGGACCAGGGAGTCTTCCACACCTGCCTGCCTCCTGTCCCCCCAAAACAGCACTTCTGTCTTGTCAGGATTCAACCTCAATCTGTTAGCCGCCATCCATCCTCCAACCAGTTAAGATTTATTAAGAACATAAAAGGAGCTTGTTGGATCAGGCTGATGGCCAACTGGATTCCTATAGGAAGCCTGAAAGTGGGACATGAGCACAACCACATTTTTTCCAACTGGTATTCAGAGACATTTACTGCCTTTGATAGTGGAGGGAGAACACAGCCATAGACAGGGCTGTAAATCTTAACAGGAGTTCTTCTGTTAGGGGTTAAGGATATATTGTAACAGGTTGCTGCAGAATCCAGTTTATCTTAAATGCTTGCAGACAAACAGGGGAAGCCCTCTCCCCTCGTGTCCCATTTGTGACATGTTTGCATCCAAGAGGCTATACGGGGCAACTGGACATTGGATACTTAGGGGTGAGGGGGAAATTCAACTCAGTTTGCATTGACAGGTGAACATACTTTCTGGGAGGGGGGTGCACAAGCCAAAACACAACCGTTCCTTGAAATGGGCACTTCTCCAAATTCCGCAGTGGTTCTGCAGGCAGGTAATGTGTATAAAAAGGCATACACTGAGATAAAGTGTGAATGCGGTGGGGTGGTAGGAGCAAAAATTGTTTTATGTTAAGGAACACTGCTCTGCAAAAATATGAGTGCTTGGGGAAAATTGCACTAGAATGAGGATGAATTTTTGTGAGGAATTTGAAAACAACAGTAATCACAAATGGATGTGGAAATGTGGCAAACTCAACTTACAATGTGGGGAATGAGGAATGGAGAGGAAGTGGGGAGGGAGAGAAAGAGAGAATGAAATTGATAGATTCTGTTATTCCTAGGGATGCTCTATGGACTTCTGAAACTGACAGATTCGCCTCTCACTGGGGATGCTAGATGGACCTCAGAAACCAACTGATTTACACCTCCCCAGGGATGCTAGATGGACCTCAGAAACCAACTGATTCACCCCTCCCCAGGGATGCTAGATGGAGCTCTGAAATTGACAGATTCACCCCTCCCCAGGGATGCTACATGGAGCTCTGAAATTGACAGATTCACCCCTCCCCAGGGATGCTACATGGAGCTCTGAAATTGACAGATTCACCCCTCCCCAGGGATGCTACATGGAGCTCTGAAATTGACAGATTCACCCCTCCCTAGGGATGCTACATGGAGCTCTGAAATTGACAGATTCACCCCTCCCTAGGGATGCTAGATGGAGCGCTGAAATTGACATTCACCCCTCCCCAGGGATGCTAGAGGGAGCTCTGAAATTGACAGATTCACCCCTCCCTAGGGATGCTAGAGGGAGCTCTGAAATTGACAGATTCACCCCTCCCCAGGGATGCTAGATGGAGCTCTGAAATTGACAGATTCACCCCTCTCTAGGGATGCTAGTCAGGGGTCAACAAGCTTTTTCAGCAGGGAGCCAGTCCACTGTCCCCCAGACCTTGTGGGGGGCCAGACTACAGGTATATATACATTTTTTGGGGGATGAACAAATTCCTATGCCCTGCAAATAACCCAGAGATTCATTTTAAATAAAAGGACACATTCTACTCATGTAAAAACACGTTGATTCCCGGGCCGCCCGCGGGCCGGATTTAGAAGGCATTTGGGCTGGATCTGGCCCCCCAGACCTTAGTTTGCCTACCCATGTGCTAGATGGACCTCTGGAAATCTGCCCATCCCTAGGATGCTAGCCTGCCCTGTTAGCCTACCCAGCCAAGCAAGCTCCTTGCTCCTCCTTCAAGGCGGTTGCTTCAGTGACTTCCTGGCCACCAGGGAACGGAGCAGCAGCCACTTTGTCATACATCAAAAACCGTGTTGCTGATTCCCTGAGAGCTGCCTGCAATTGTTTCCTAAACAGCCAAACAAATGGAGACCCGGAGCCTTCATTATCTATTCATCAGGCACCTCACCTCGCCCCACGCCAGCTGCCTTTCTGAGCCCACATGCTATTTTCCTTTATTGCAAAATACCAAGATGAAATGCTTTCCTCCTGATTGGCCTTAATTCATCCCCAGCCATTGAAGAAAAGCAGCCCGCGAGCGGGGGAATGGTATCCCTACTGCGCACAGTCATCTCGGGCATGTAACATGCTGCTCCATTAGCCTAAATGGGTTAGTAATGTTGTGCTAACAACGCGGTCTCTGCTGGCTCTCGTGAATGCTTATCAGGGCATCTCTGAGCCCCCGGCAGTTTCCTATGCCAGCCTCGAGTGGATGCAGGAACAGAAGAAGGTGAGGCTGGTGTGATGCAGTGCCAAGGATAAGCAGGGACCAGATGTTGGGATTCAGATCTCATCTTTCCACCCACTGACATCTCCAGCTTGGCCAGTCCCCAGGGCACATTCCCTCCTAGGGGTTTAAAATAACAGGCAGCGACTCCTCCACTGTCCTGTCCCATTGACAGGCCTGCTGAATGAATTCCCTGGTCTGGGATTCAGTTTCTTAGAGGGAAATTGCTGGAGATAGAACAGGGACTTCATGCAGAAGCTGGAGGTGAAATATTTATTTGTTGGTTTTAAATCTGATCTCTGTTTGCTTGTGCCTGTTTTTTTGGTACTATGACATTGCAAAGCAAAAGGGAGCTATGCGTTACCCCGGAATAATGGTCATGGGAGGTCGTCAGATGCTGTGGTCCATCTAGCTCAGTGCTACACTGACTGGCAGCAGCTCTCCACGGTTTCAGGCAGGGAATCTTTCTCACCTTTACCTGGAGATACTGGAAATTGAACTTGGAAACTTCTGCATGCAAAGCAGAGGCTCTAACACTGAGCTCTGACTCCCCCACCCCTATGAATTAATTAAGATTCTAGTCCTCATGCTAAAAAATTTCCAAAGTGCTCTGAAAACAAAGGAGAAAAATGGCCATTAGCCATGATGTCTTTCCTCTGCCTCCATGTTTTGAAGCAGTAGTGCTTCTGCATCACAGTTGCTGGAAACCAGCAGAGCGGAGAATGCTCTCGTGCTTAGGTCTTGCTTGCGGGTTTCCTACAGTCATCTGGTTGGCCACTGTGAGAACAGGATGTTGGGCTAGATAGGCCCCCATCCATCTGTTCCAGAAGACTCTTCTTATGTTCTTATGACTAGGCTTGCCATATGTCAGGACAATTCCTTACATGTCCTGGGTTTGGGATGTAAAAATGGCATCGGGGGAACCCCCCCCCCCTATTTACAGTAACATATCCAACATACTGTCAGGAGCTCGTCCTACACTCGAGTAGGATGCTGGCAGAGACACATGCATGACTGGCATGTTCTCTCCCTCCTGGTCGATCGTTCAGAAGCTTCAAAAGCTTTCTTCTGCCCGAACATCACAGCGACCGATGCTAACAGACATCGGCACACTTAGGGATCCGAAGAGTGTTCGCAGTTTGCGTAACAGACCTCAGCAACTCAGCATTTTGGCTAATCTACTTTATTTACATATAAACACACATGGAACACTGCAACATTGCTCCCTCTCTCTCTAGCATCAGACAGCAGAGAGAAAGAACAAAGGACAATAGTCCCACTTCACAGAACACAGTAACACAAACATCCTGTCTCCGTCACCTCCCACTCTGTGGAGTCAAAACATATATCGTCATGTGATAGACAACAATCCCATGACTGCAAACACGAAGCAGGAATTCTAACACATACAACGTAAAAACAAGATTCCAAGGAATCTCTTGGACTTCCCTCCTCCCCTTTGTGGGTCTTATTGTTAATCATTTCCTCCTGCATCTTTTATGATGATCCAAATCTTTTACCTCCCCATTGTGTTCAAAATTCACCATTAAACTACATGTGATATTCCAATCCTACTAACAATTTTATCTGTTTACAATGGTTTTTAAGATAAGTTATAAATTTTCCACATTCCTTATTAAAATTTTGGTCTTCCTGATTTCTGATTCTTCTGCTCATTTTAGCCATTTTGACATAATCCATCAACTTGATCTGCCTTTCTTCTCAGGTAGGGACCTTATCTTCTTTCCATCTCTGGGCCAATAACATCCGTGCAGCCGTGATTACATACATAAATAGTCTTTTCTGCTCCCTTGGGATTTTGGCACCTAGAATTCCTAAAAGGAAGGCTTGGGGGGGTATAGAAAAGGTTATTTTAAACATTTTTTCCAACTCTTTATATATCATTTGCCAAAATTCTTTTACTACCTTACATTTCCACCACGTATGATAAAAGGCCGAATCAGCAAAATGTCAGGGAAAACCCAGATGTATGGCAACACGATGGAAAATGCAGCAAAAACAGCCCCCCAAAGCACAAAAACCATAGCTGCTGAAAAGGAAGAAAAGGGGCGAGCCAGGGCTGCCCTGACCTTAAATGACCCTCTAGTAAGCCCGCCCCCACTGCCAGCTGATTGGCTGGCACAGTGATAGATGAATATTGATGAACCAGGGAATCCCCAAGTCCCGCGGGGCTGCAGCCAGCCCCGCGAGAATGTAGATGGGGCGTGAGCCTGCAACCCCCCCCTCCTTATGTCGGGAGTGGCTTTATGATGACAGTATGCAGTGCCTTGAGCATTTGAGCTTTTGAAAGTCCACATTTGGGAGACTTTAAGGATCATTTCTCTCAAAGGAATGTAGAAAACTTCCTCTTGCCAAGACAATCCGTTGATGCATCTACTGTAGCTCCATAAGGTCTACCTAGTTAGATGAATTCATGGAGGATCAAGCTACCAGTTGTGATGGCTGTGCTCTGCTTTTAATCTGTGAGGCAGCAATGCCATTTGCTGGAAACTACTAGAGGGGAGTAGGTGACGCAAGAGGGGAGTCGGGACGCGGGTGGTGCTCTGGGTTAAACCACAGAGCCTAGGACTTGCCGATCAGAAGGTCGGCGGTTCGAATCTCCGCGACGGGGTGAGCTCCCATTGTTTGGTCCCTGCTCCTGCCAACCTAGCAGTTCGAAAGCACGTCAAAGTGCAAGTAGATAAATAGGGACTGCTCTGGCGGGAAGGTAAACGGCGTTTCTGTGTGCTGCTCTGGTTCACCAGAAGCTGTTTGGTAATGCTGGCCACATGACCCGGAAGCTGTCTGTGGACAAACACCAGCTCCCTCGGCCTATAGAGCGAGATGAGCGTCACAACCCCAGAGTCGGTCACGACTGGACCTAATGGTCAGGGGTCCCTTTACCTTTACCTTACTAGAGGGGAGAGAACAGGATTCTGGACCAGATAAGTCTAGCTGGATCCAGCAGGACTGTTCTTAGGTTCTTGTAAAGCCTCTTTTACATCGGAAGGAAACTTCAGAGAAACGGGCAGGCCGATTTCTGGCACAGCACTAACACAGTGTCCGTTCCGTCATTTGCCTAATGCAAACCTCGGTCATTTACATAAAGAAATGATGGGATTTGATTGGGTTAGAGAGGGAAATGAATGATCCTATCAGCGCAGCAGCCCTTGGGTTATTTATTTTGGTATTAAACCCAATTTGTTTTATGCTATGCTCACATTTCCATTATGCCTGCGATTTTTATGCCTTTTCAGGGCCCAGCTGTAGTTGCCATCTGCACAGCCATAACGGATTGTGCATGTTCTCTGTGCAACATCCTCCACACCGACTACAGAGATGTGGATGCTGTACATTCTCTGCTGATTAGCGTCGGCCTGAGTGGTGGGAAATCTCATGCCCATCTCCTCCATGCGTGAGTGGTGAAGAACAAAGGTCAGCTTCCTTACTACAGCCAGCTCATGGTGGCCACCAGAGGCTTGTTTATGTATGCATAATTCCTGCAGGACCAAGTGATGATTTGCTCATGTACCTGGGCCATTATTTACATGAAAGTGGTAAAGGTGCATCTCCAACTCCATCATTCAGCCCGGACACTGAGGTCCAGCTCTGAGGGCCTTCTGGCGGTTCCCTCATTGTGAGAAGTGAAGTTGCAGGGAACCAGGCAGAGGGTCTTTATGGTAGTGGTGCCTGGAACTTCCTCTCATCAGATGTAAAACCGGTAAACAACTATTTGACTGTTAGAAAACATCTGAAGGCAGCCCTGTTCAGGGGGATGTTGGTGGGGAATGTCTCTAGACTGGAGGTGCCTCATCAACAGCAGAGCTAAGGAACCTTTGGCTTTCCAGATGTCACTGAACTACAGCTCCCATCAGCCCCACCAAACATAGCCCAATGGCTAGGGATGATGGGGGTTGTAGTCCAGCAACATCAGGAGGGTCACAAGTTCCCCAGACCTGTCAAAGGTGCTTCTAGCCACTGAAGCTACCTGGGCTTCCAGTGACAGTAACCCCCAAACTGTGAGCCTGCTCCTTCAACAAGTAGCGCTACCCCATCCAGGGCAAGCAATTGACCAATTTCTTGGACATGGGAACAACACACCCTCAGTGCCCCTGCCTTGCCATCATTCAGGATAACAGACCCACCTAGCAGAACTGGCTCTTCAGGTCAGCCTGTGTTGTGTCATCAGATGCCCAGCTTTGAGGTTCAGGGACAGTATCGCTCCTTGAGCAGCCATTCCAGAAAAAAAAAAGGCTGGTTGAGATTCAGCTTCTTCTTTTCACTCCAGTCTCCTCTGCCTTGAGCAGCCGAGAAAGGCTGGCAATAGTTCAGCAAAAGGCCAAGCAGACAAGCTTGCAATTCAGGGACAGAGGCATCGATGCATCTCAGAAATAAAACCAGTTTAAAAAAACCAAGAGCAAGCGGATGCGGCCCCGTCTCCCTGCAGCCCCGGGCTAAGCCGACAACCCCTCCATCTCGAACGGATTTATTTAACATTACACAAAGATCATCCTTCTTCATTATTGATCCCTGCTCTTGCCTGGAAGACGCAGGAACTTGGTTAGTCAGTCGGCACCTGACATGAGGTCGTGCGCTGGCACCAGGTGGGCTTGACAGCTGGATGCCTCCTTGACGCAGCTATAAAGGTGGACGCTGTCTGGTCATGACTCTGCCATCTGCAGGCGCCAGCTCTAAATTGGCTTAATCAGGGTCATGCAGCTCTCTGGCAGAGCATCTGCTTTGCAGGCAGAAGGTCCCTGGTTCAATCCGCACCATCACCCGGTCAGGATGGGAAAGACCTGCCTGGAATCCCAGAGAGCTGTTGCCAGTCAATGTAGACAATGCCGAGTTAGATAGACCAATGGACTGACTCAGAGTAAGGCAGCTTCCTATGTGCACAAGGGTTTGGCGCTGGTAGCTGCTGTATTGCTGAAAAGCTCCAGCAAATGTAGGGACAGAGGTTGTGCTAGACTGAGTTGAGGCCAGTGGTCCACCTAGCTCAGTATCTGTCAGGGACCGTGCTGAGAAGGGCTGCACTGAGGAGGAATGGTGGGAGCTTTCCCCTGCTCCTGCTCCGAATCCTGAATCTTCCCAGGAGCAGGAGGACAATATAGATTTGGAACAGTGGTTTGCAGAGGGCATAGTTCAGAAGGCAGAAGCTGGGAAATACTGGATGGGGAACAGCTAGGAGAAGAAACACTGGGGAGAGAGGGTTAACAGATTCACTGTCTCTGGAAAGCAATCCTCCGCTCTCCCCAAGCTCAAGAAGAGCTCAGAAAGTGGCAGAACAGAAAGCACACCAAGCACAGAGGGTACAAGCTCAGATTACAAGACGTAGAGGTGATGTAGATTAATAGGGACATAAGGGGGGGTAATCCTTAATTGGGAGCACTGCCATTCTAGGAGTAGTATTCTTTGTCCTCTCGCTGTGATTATTAAAGTTTCTAATTGGTAAGAAGACTCCTTTTCCTTTGTTCTGCTTTTCTACTGCCACGGGGGGGAGGAAACGGATTCCCTGAAGCCTGGCAGTATCATTCATAGTCACTGGCACCAGCTCACCAGGTTCCACAGTGAGGGACATTATGGGATTCAACCAGGGGTTTCTGCATGCAAATAAGATGATCTACCACTGAGCTAAAGCTCTTCAGTTACTTCAAGGCTTGGAATGGACTTTTTTAGTCTCAGGTGATCCAATACAAAAAAAATAAAAAAGTAAGATGAGCTCATCTAGTCCAGCATTCAATATAGAATTGGAGAGTTGGAAGGGACTTCAATGGTCCTCTTGTTCAACCTCCTGCAATGCAGGAATCTCAGCTAAAGAATCCCTGACTTAGGGCCAGCCTAAGTCTGCTTGAAAACCACAAATGAAGTAGAGTCCACCATTTTTTCAAGATAACCCATTCCACTGTCAAACAGCTCTTTCCCTCGGAAAGTTCTTCCTAATGCTTAGTCGGAAGCTCTTTTCTTCTCATTTAGATCCATTTGTTTGGGTCTGACTGGAACAGCAGAAAACAAGCTTGCTCCATAGTCTATGTGACAATATTTGAAAATGGTTATAATGGCACTCTCGGTCTTCACATTCCAGTACTGACACAGCTAGGAGTAGTAGCTATGGATGCAGTAAGTCTTGAGACCCATGAGCCACAGTGGAAATGTGTCCTCTCCTGTCATGACTCCTGGTTGTTTAATGGCAGAATATAACTTTGCAGCTATCAGTTTCACACTAGGTCATGTGTTGCAAAATTCAGAGAAGGATTGAAACCAACAGAAAACTGTCTGGATCCGTGTATTCGTCCAAAGAGTGAGAATCAGGTCAGTTTGCTTTAAAAATGCAAGCCAGATGGCTTCCTTCTGCATCCCTAACCCAGATGTGTGAATGTGATATGACATCTGGCAGGAATTTTCCCCTAAGTACAGACACAGTAGAGTCAGTTCACACATTCAGCTGGTGATAGACATCAAGTCTACTGTTCGTTCTCAAATGGTGAGAAAAATCAAGTGTTGAGCATGAAGGTGTGAATCAGGAACAGATGTCTTCCTGGAGCACTATACGAACTTTGTATTCAGAGTAGCTTTTGGTGGCCAGGGAGAGGATGAAGAAGGGCAAAATTGGGTACTCTGTCAGTCTATTTGGGAACCTTGTGATCTGGGCACCAGAGTTGAAGAAGGACATTGACAACCTGGAACTTGACAGACTCATAAGAACATAAAATGAGTTTGCTGGATCATGCCAGTGGCTCATCTAGTCCAGCATCCTGGTCTCACAGTGGCCAACTAGATGCCTGTGAGGAACCAGTGAGCAGAACATGAGCACATAGGCATTCTTCCCTCCTATGGCTTTCAGCAGAAGAAGACTAGCCTCTGAACATGGAGTCAGAGCATAGCTGTCATGGCTAATAGCCATCAATAGCCCTCCTCCTCCATGAATTTGTCCAATCCTCTTTTAAAGCTATCCAGGTTGGTGGACATCAATACCTCTGGTGGGAGCGAATCCCAGAGTTTTACTATGTGCTGTATGAACTATGTGTTTCATGGTTTGGGGTTTGGCCAAAGCTGTTGCACAGCCCTGGTTATTCTCATCTCACTCCCTGGCCCCAAGCCCTGGGAGGGGTCAGAATAGAGATCAAATGCAATAAATAAGAAATGGTTGCAGGAGAAGGGAACGCTTTCATATATTTGAAAAGACTTTGTCACGTTCCTTCGCTCTGTTCCGCCTGCTCAATTTTTCTCCAGGCTAAACATGCCCAGGACCTTCAATCTTTCATCAGGTCGTGACTTAGCCGTAATCCAAAGTCTGCAAAAGTCTCTGAAGAGTAACACTCTCACAGACACACACAGAGAGACACCAAGTTCTCTTCAGAGTTCTGTTTGTTTTCCTTATGAGTTTCATGCCTGGTTTATACTTGAATGCTCAACCAAAATAAGTCCATATTTTTTCTAGCTTTCTTTGGCTGCTTCTTCATTGATTTTGTATCTTTTTTCGTTTTACCTCTGAGTTTTCTGCATAGTTACAACTGCTGTCAAAGAGATATAGAACAGGTATAGATTGTCTCCTATGCCTCTCCATACCTCAGCCTTCTACAACAGAGGTGGGGAACCTCAGGCCCGGAGGCCAAATATGCCCCAAGCTTCTCTTTCTGGCCCTCAGGACTCTCCTCAGCTCACACACTCTCCCCAACCACTGATTCTCTCCAACTGACAGATAAAAGAGAGTCGTGTAGTTAAGCTATGGAACTCATGCCCACAGGAGGAAGTGATGGCCACCAACTTGGGGCTTTTAAAATAGGATTGGACTAATTTGTGGAGGAGGCTATCAAAAAGGGATGCGGGTGGCACTGTGGGTTAAACCACAGAGCCTAGGACTTGCTGATCGGAAGGTCGGCGGTTTGAATCCCTGTGACGGGGTGAGCTCCCGTTACTTGGTCCCTGCTCCTGCCAACCTAGCAGTTCGAAAGCATGTCAAAGTGCAAGTAGATAAATAGGTACCGCTCTGGCGGGAAGGTAAATGGCATTTTCGTGTGCTGCTCTGGTTCGCCAGAAGTGGCTTAGTCATGCTGGCCACATGACCCGGAAGTTGCACGCCGGCTCCCTTGGCCAATAAAGCGAGATGAGCGCCGCAACCCCAGAGTCGGCCACGACTGGACCTAATGGTCTGGGGTCCCTTTACCTTTATGATTGCTATGCTCTTCCTCGACCATCTTCAGTAATGCTTCTGAATCTCAGTTGCTGGAAACTTCAGAAGAGGAGAATGCTGTTGTGCTCATGTCCAATTTGCAGCTTTGGCCACTGTGAGAACAGGATGTTGGACTAAATGGGCCGCTGGCCTGATCCTGCAGGCATTTTCTTATGTTCTTGGAGCCATCCAAGTGGGTGGTCATTACTAAGCTGGCTGCACATTTTCTGCCTGGCTGCCAGGATTGTAAACCTCTTTGATTGATCATTTGTTTTTCAATTTATATAAAATGTTATGAGATAAAATGAAAGCAAAGGTTGGACAACAGGTCAATCTCTACAGAGAGCCTTCTGCCACCTGCTATGCTGCCCCCTTGCCTAAGTGAGGTCTTCCTTGGAGGCAAAACTTTCACTGGAGGTATTGAGGTGGTATTGAGGTGGGTGTTTCTCATGGTAACATCCATTGCTCCATGCGCCCAGCTGATTTATAAGGCTGTTTGCCCATCTCTTATGTGCCAAGAGCGCTGGGTTCTTTTGAAGCAGAACCCAGGCGGTGAAGGTCCTGTGTGAGTGTCTGGAGGTGGTTGGAGGATGGATGGCAGCTAACAGATTGAGGTTGAATCCTGACAAGACAGAAGTACTGTTTTGGGGGGACAGGAGGCGGGCGGGTGTGGAGGACTCCCTGGTCCTGAATGGGGTATATCTGTGCCCCTGAAGGACCAGGAGCGCGGCCTGAGAGTCATTTTGGACTCACAGCTGTCCATGGAGGCACAGGTCAATTCTGTGTCCAGGGCAGCTGTTTACCAGCTCCATCTGGTACACAAGCTGAGACCCTATCTGCCCACAGACTGTCTCGCCAGAGTAGTGCATGCTCTGGTTATCTCCTGCTTGGACTACTGCAATGCGCTCTACGTGGGGCTACCTTTGAAGGTGACCTGGAAACTACAACTAATCCAGAATGTGGCAGCTAGACTGGTGACTGGGAGTGGCTGCTGAAACCACATAACACAGGTCTTGAAAGACCTACATTGGCTCCCAGTATGTTTCCGAGCACAATTCAAAGTGTTGGTGCTAACCTTTAAAGCCCTAAATGGCCTCAGTCCAGTATATCTGAAAGAGAGTCTCCACCCCCATCGTTTTACTTGGACGCGGAGGTCCAGTGCTGAGGGCCTTCTGGTGGTTCCCTCACTGTGAGAAGCCAAATTACAGGGAACCAGGCAGAGGGCCTCCTCGGTAGTGGTGCCCTCCCTGTGGAACACCCTCCCACCAGATGTCAAAGAGAACAACAACTATCAAATTTTAGAAGACATCTGAAGGCAGCCCTGTTTAGGGAAGCTTTTAATGTTTGATGTATTACTGTATTTTAATATTTGGTTAGAAGCCGCCCAGAGTGGCTGGGGAAGCCCACCCAGATGGGCGGGGTATAAATAATAAATTGTTGTTGTTGTTGTTGTTGTTGTTGTTGTTGCAGAAAAGTTCCAACAATGGGCATAAACAATCTGCATAAAGCTTGCAGATTTAGTCATTTTGGCCTCCCTGTGTCGACAATTGTATAAAGAAATATGCATACTTCCACTGGGTTGCGAAAGGTCTCTTTGTAGGGCCAATGTGACTTAATGGTCAGAATATTGGACTAGACCCTGGGAGTTCTGGATTCAACCTCTCTCTCAGTTGTGGAGTTCACCGGAAGACCTTGGTCCACCCACAATCTTCCAGTCTAAGCTACCTCACAGGGTTGTTGTGGGCATAAAATGGTCGAGGCGACAATTTTTATGTAGTCTGGGGAAAACTATCAATTACACAAACAACAAGGCATGTGGTGAAACAGTACCTATGGTCTGCAGCACAGTTTGGCACATATTTTGATATTTTTTTTCTTTTTTCCTTTTGCTTTTATATAAACTCCTTAACTGCTGCTGATACAATATACCGTAGCCTGGCAATGGATGTTACTGTACATTATTATTAAAATTGTGATGGCTTTAGCATGTACACTTTTTGTTGGTGTATCCGGTCAGGATTCTCTGTTGTTGTTTCATTTTCCACTTCCATTTTCTGTAATTGTGTAATTGTTGTGTGTTATATGTTTCCTTGAACTCCTTGGAGGGAAGGTGGGATGTAAACAGAGATGATGATGATGCTATTCTTACCAACATTACTAATAAGGATAATGTTGCAACTTGCACACTCTCCTCTGAAAAACACCCCTCTTATTGTCCCACACTTCACGCTTCCACAAACATCTGAAAATATTTTCGCTTTCTGCTGAATTGCTCACAGAGATACTTCCTGAGAGAAGTGGGAACTCAAGCTGTTGCCTGGTGGGTTTGTAATCCATCAGCAATTAGAACAGTAGGTGGTAATTATGCAAATACAATGCAGGATTGCCTTCCTACATGCAACAAGGGCTTCCAGTGGGAAAGGCTGCAACCTTTGCCCTCCTGGCATACATACTACCTAGAAAGACCAGGCGTTTTGTAGAGTGAGATCATTCACAGGTAGAAAAGATGTAGTGGGAGAGGGCAGGGAGGTCGAGGAAGGCAGGGAATGGGCCTGATCGCTCCTCATTAGTTAAAACAATCAGGAAAGTGTCTCCGGTGTGCTTTTAATTAATAATTAACGAGGCAGCTCCTCAAAGTTGAAATATTCATGGCTGGGAGAAAGATTCAGGTTTGTTTAGGGAGGGGACGTCAAGGAGGAAATGTCCCTGCCGCACACTTAACTTGATTATACAAGCGCTTTTTCACACTTCCGTTAATACCTGCAAGTTTAATCTCCAAAAGTTGTAAGGGTCTGGCTTTTCCCCCCTTCTTTTTTAAGCATGAGAACTTGGGTAAATGAACTCCATTTGGCACTGAAAAATTCATTGTGGACATTCCGGTTAACATGGCTGTTTGATGTTAATATTTGGTTTTTCCTCTGCCCGCCCTGCTCCACCAAGGATCCTGGGCTCTCATTAAATGCTATCTTATCCCATCTCAAGCAGATTAAGACATAAATGGGATTCAGTGTGTCGGTGGTAAGTGGAAAGGTATGGTCTTTTTTCTGTGCCAAGGGTTCAGCCAGTGTGGGTACACAACAGAGGATGGCAACCAGGGCCAGATTTAGGTTTGATGAGGCCCTAAGCTATTGAAGGTAATGGGGCCCTTTATATGCCCAGCTGTCCTTTGTCAACAACAAATTGTCACTGTTTTTTGTGTTGAATATATGCTATATGGTAATTTATGGACCTAATAGATATCTAAACCTTTATTGGCATCACTTACCTTCCCACCAGAGTAGTACCTATTTATCTACTTGCACTTGACGTGCTTTCGAACTGCTAGGTTGGCAGGAGCAGGAACCGAGCAACGGGAGCTCACCCCGTCACGGGGATTCGAACTGCCGACCTTCTGATCAGCAAGTCCTAGGTTCTGTGGTTTAGACCACAGTTCCACCCGTGTCCCTTCAGTAGAACTTAGTTTTGAGTAAAAATGCTTAGGTTTGAAGTGTAAGGTCTTTCCCCAGTTACCTGGGAGCAAGTTCCTTTGAATACAATGGGACTTACTTCTCAGTAGGCAGTGTAAGGCTCCATTTACAATAAAGGAATAAGCACTCCACACGTTTCCTAAAAAACTGCTGGCTGCTGAAGCATTGCAATGAAATAATTTCAAAATTATAGGAAAGGTTTCATATGCCAGCTTCACCATTTCCTTCATTTGGAAATGTAATTTTCAGTATAAACAGGACTTTGTTTTTGCACCTACACAAACACCACTTTTAATTGTTCTCCAAGATGTGGAAGGGAGTAGAAAGGGAAACTGAGACATTCCGGTATCAAATCAGAAACCAGGGCAGGAACCATAATTCCGGGACTGTCCCTAGAAAATAGGGACACTTGGAGGGTATGAGATCAGGGTAACCTGAAAGGCAATGACTGTCAATATGCAAAATTTCCACTAAAATAAAATAAGGGAGCATTAGTTTTGCTGAGGACGTAGCATTGCTTATCACCTCTCCCCTGCCTGCCCCAGCCTTGCTCCTTTGCAGCCTGAGAATGATCAATGCAAAGTCCAAACCAGAGGTGGTGCAGAAGATTCTATTGATTCGGCAAGGAGTCACTCACTACAAATCTTTCAAATTCCAGTGCAGAATAAAGACTAAATATATAACACCGTGGAAATCGAAGTTTTTAAGTAGAAAAATGTTCAACATGACCTTGTTGGTGTGCAGATCCTTGAGCATCAAACCTGTAGGAATGTAAATTCAGATTTCTGGTCGCAGAATGTATTTATTTATCACATTTATATCCCGCCTTTTCCTCTGAGGAATTCAAGGTGGCATTGTTGTTGTTTAGTCGTTTACTCGTGTCCGACTCTTCATGACCCCATGGACCAGAGCACGCCAGGCACTCCTGTCTTCCACTGCCTCCCGCAGTTTGGTCAAACTCATGCTGGTAGCTTCGAGGACACTGTCCAGCCATCTCATCCTCTGTTGTCCCCTTCTCCTTGTGCCCTCCATCTTTCCCAACATCAGGGTCTTTTCCAGGGAGTCTTCTCTTCTCATGAGGTGGCCAAAGTATTGGAGCCTCAGCTTCAGGATCTGTCCTTCCAGTGAGCACTCAGGGCTAATTTCTTTAAGAATGGATAGGTTTGATCTTCTTGCGGTCCATGGGACTCTCAAGAGTCTCCTCCAGCCCCATAATTCAAAAGCACCAATTATTCAGCGATCAGCCTTCTTTATGGTCCAGCTCTCACTTCCATACATCACTACTGGGAAAACCATAGCTTTTACTATATGGACCTTTGTTGGCAAGGTGATGTCTCTGCTTTTTAGGATGCTGTCTAGGTTTGTCATTGCTTTTCTCCCAAGAAGCAGGCGTCTTTTAATTTTGTGGCTGCTGTCACCATCTGCAGTGATCATGGAGCCCAAGAAAGTAAAATCTCTCACTGCCTCCCCTTCTATTTGCCAGGAGGTGATGGGACCAGTGGCCATGATCTTCGTTTTTTTTTATGTTGAGCTTCAGACCATATTTTGTGCTCTCCTCTTTCACCCTCATTAAAAGGTTCTTTAATTCCTCCTCAATTTCTGCCATCAAGGTTGCATACATGAAATTCTTTTCCTCCTTATTTAATCCCCACAACAACCCTGTGAGGTAGGCTAGGCTGAGAGCTGGGACACCGGAGTTCTAGTCCCCACTCTGCATGAAGCTCACTGGCTGTGACCTTGGGCCAGTTGCTGCCTCTGAGACTAGCCTACCTAACAGGGTGGTTGTAAGGATAAAATGGGGAGTGAGGAGAGAAACATGTATACCACATCTCACTTCTTGCAGGAAAAAGGTGTGTGTGGGGGAACGTGATACAGTAAGTAAATAGAAACAAAACCAAAAATGTGTTTATCCAGAGAAATTTGCGCTAAAATGCTGATGAATTTTCATGAGAACCTGCTTTTAAGAAAAAATGGGGAGAACTGTATTTAGGATTTGCGGGGGTGGGGTGGGGAGTGAAACTCAGAGATCTGAAATGGATGGATACTTTCCATCCCTATCTGTACCCTTCTACATATTGCAAGGTAAGGTAAATAAAGAAGGTAAAGGACCTCTAGACAGTTAGGTCCAGTCAAAGGCGACTATGAGGTTGCGGCGCTCATCTTGCTTTCAGGCTGAGGTAGCTGGCATTTGTCCACAGAAATCTTTCCGGGTCATGTGGCCAGCAGGACAAAACCCCTTCTGGTGCAATGGGACACCGTGATGGAAACCAGAGCACACAGAAACGCCGTTTACCTTCCCGCCAGAGTGGTACCTATTTATCTACTTGCATTGGTGTGCTTGCGAACTGCTAGGTTGGCAGGAGCAGGGACACCAGGCAGACTGGGGGTATGTGAACTCCCATCCATCAGTCATTCTTTCCTGGCCTGAGCTGTGCATCTCTCCTAAGATGAGGAGGCCTCTCATCCCAGCATTGTGCAAAACGTTTAGCCCCTCTCCTGGAGATGAGCTGCCTTTTTTCTCAGTGTACCTCCTGCCTCCAATATTTCAGCCAGATAATGCACAAGAAGCACTCTGAACAATTGAAAGCACTATGCAAATGGCAAGGCACGCAGTGTGTGAATTTTGCAGAGTTCTCTCCATTTCCATTTTGTATCTTTCCCTCCTGCGTGGTAACAATGTGCATACAAAAGATGGGATCGATGGGACTGCAGGTATAGGATGGCATACAAATACCTTTTGGAGCTTCGTTCTATGCAGCTGCATGTGTGCCTCTGTGCATTGATCAAAACAGACTCCACGCACTGCAACTTAATGCAATTATACATATGGTCATGGAAGACGTTTTATCAGGTGCACATCAGTACATGAGTGGAGAGATGCAAAAGGTCTAAAACAGGGGTGAGCAAACTTTTTCAGCAGGGGGCTGGTCCACTGTCGCTCAGACCTTGTGGGGGGCCAGACTACATTTTTTGTGGAAAATTGAACAATTTTCGCCCGCCCACAAAGAGGCCTGAAGATGCTTCACTTTACCTGTCCCAGCTGTTGTCCCAATAGCTGCAGTTGGGCATCTCCAGCCAGCCAGGCACCATGGTAGGGTAGGAGGCTGCATTGGCCAGCGAAGACAGAAGCAGCAGCCCCATCAGAGGAGCTGCGAATGGTGGTAGGGGAACTGGGGCGTCGCTGGAGCTTTTACCCACCATCTGCTGTTGCTGCTGCTTCCTGAGAAGCACAGCGGAGAAGAAGACAGAGCCGCCCACCAACCCGCAAATGGCAGCCCCGGCCACCGTAACGACCTGCCTGAACACCATGGGAGGAATGAAGGAGGCAGGCAGGCGGCAACGAAGAAAGAGCGCAAGGAAGCAGTGAGGAAAAGGGGTGCAGAGAAGAAAGGAAGGGCAGACTGAAGGAGAGGGAGGAGGAGCAGGAGGAAAACGCAGAAGCAGCTGGCAGCCGGTGTCACACGCCCCAAACCATGTGTCATGACACGTTAGTGTATCAGCTGTAGTGTGTAGGTGTGCCATGCTAACGCTCCCCGCCTTCTTCCCACTAGGGCTGGAAAGGGAGTGGGCAGCGCGCCGGTTTGCTAGTAAAATGGAATTACTGTGTCGTGAAATAATGCACATCTAAAAAGTGTGTCACCAACATGAAAAGTTTGGAAAGCTCTGGGGTAGACAGCACTGAGCTAGATGGGCCGATGGGCCTGACTCAGCATATAGAGGCTTCCTCTGTTCCTACAAGACATCACCTTTGGAGATTCCTCCCCTATATATCTAGCAACACTTGAAATGAACAATGGAAATGATTGCTTGAGTCCCACCTGTTCCAAAATGTTCTTGAATCTGGCTATATGCACAGAAGTTGGGAGACCCCTTTAACCACTCTCTTTTTATCAGATCTTCCTGTTCCTCCTCCTCCATCCAGTATCTATCCTGGGATATATGCCTCTTCTCTCCATCACTTTCTGATGTTTGCTTCCTGCATCCACATAAGCCCTGATGCTAGTTTTAGATCATCCACCCCATAGCACAGGGGTCCATCCCTTTGGTCTTTTCAAATTGCAGGGGCTCCCTACTAACATTGCTTTACTCCATCGTCCTGAGATGCCTCTTGCCACATATCCTTCAGTTGTCCATTTAAAATTCATGGCCTTTTCCACTACATCCATAACTGTCTCTCTTTATTATTAGTAGCTTTTCTATCTATTCACAATATTCTTAACATTGAGAGTTCCATGGCATGTTGTGTGATTCTTATTTCATTCATGTTTCTCTGTGTTCAGTTCTTTGCTCCAAAACACAACAAAGGCAATATTCACATGTTGATAACTTTAGCTTTCATGTCTAAGAATTTTTTTTTCATTTTTCTTTATAAAGCTGACTTTTTCAAAGGCCAACCATGATTGTTCTAGTCTTTATTTATTCTCTTTATTTCCATTGTTTGATTTTCTCTTCCGGATATGACTTTTTTTTTGTCCTAAATAGATGTATCTTTCATCTTGCTCTATTACTTTCCTGTCTAATTGTATATCATTCCCCTTGCTAAACATCACCTTAGTCTTTGCTAAATCCGTCTTCATTCCTACCTTTCTTGATTCTTTAATTCTTCTAGCATTTCTTGTGGTTTTGGTCGACCCTCAGCTATTGCAATCACACTTGCAATGTGAAAAACACAGCAAACCCCGTATCGCATGAAACATTGCTCATAAAGTTTATTAACATTTTGTTGCCTGGTGTCTCATAAAACTCAGAGTGATGAGGCATTAAGAAACAAATGACGGCAATAAGCCCAACAATTTCTTGCCCCATACTGTGTCATTGGATTAGCTTTGCAACAATGGGAGGAACGGTTTCTTTTAATTTTTTTTAAAAAAATTATTTAACAGCATCTAAAATTACTGCTGAGTAATTTATACTCAGCCTCCATTAGAAATCGGTCCACCTGCCCCAGTAAGATTAATTTGTCAGGCGGATTCTGGCCTTTTTCCCTCTTGGTTGTTAACGATTTTCAAGTTGTTGTGGCTCTTTCACGAGTCAATTGATTAACTGGGATTATGTGACCATCAAACAAAATAAGCGAGAAGTGAATCGCTATCTAACAAAGCAGCTGGAAGGGAGGTGCAGCTGCTGGCAAAGCAGTTCAGAGGCTGGATGCAGATGCAAGGCAGATCCTTGGCCAGGGTATGGCAAGAGCATGGTAGCAAGGCAGGCAAGTGGTTCCTTCAGCACCATGGAGAGCTCCAAGTGAACCGGCTTGTTCCATCATGTTTTATATGGCTTAGCCATGTAAAATATGAATTTCAGTGGCTTATTATACTCAACTCAAATACAAGATGAAGGAAGGACTGTCGCTCATTGGGTGGAGAATCCACTTTGCACACAGAAGGTCCCAGGTTCAGTTCCTGGCTTCTCCAGGTAAGACTAGGAGAATGACCGTTCCCCACATGAAATGGGGGGAGGGCTTTTGCGTGGTACCGCGCAGCCCCCCGGATCCCAGTGCAACTCCTGATAGTTTGGACTGACTTCATCCTCCCCAGGCTGGATACCTGGAGGTCTCCGCCTACCTCAGCCAATTGCCCAATCCCACTAGGGGATTGGCCAGGTAAGGGGAGGGACTGTCCTGCCCACACAACGGAAGGTGAATCTTACCTGCGAAGCGGCAGTTGGCTCCAGAGCTTCTCCCACGCTCCCCTCCCTCAGTTACGTCTTCTTTTGCAGGTTAACCTCTTCTCCGCAGGTACGCAGGTGCTGCTACGTCAGGGTTGCTGCTGAAGGGCCGGAAAGGAATTTTCCTGCATTGGCAGGTTTCGCCTTTCCTGTAGCAATACGTCACAACTTTGGCGGTTTCAGGCCTTGGGTGGAATCCTTTAGTCTATCTTCCTAAATGGGTGTGTGTGAAGCTGTGACCCATGCCCCCTTTGCAGCAGCAATACCAGGGTTCCCCATTAAAGGGGCCATATGCCGAGAGGTTGTCATTGCTCTCCCGTCCAACGGCAGCAAAACGGGGGGCAGGCTCTCTGTTTGAACATATGTTCTCCAGAGCCAGCCCAATCCCCACACATTCTGGATACCCTTAAGTCTCCCAGATCCCCGGCTGGGGACTGGGAAGGATAAACGCCCAATGCCTGAGCCAAGGTCTACCTACACCTGAAGCTTAATAAAGTTGTGGCCAATTTTAATCCCATAGCACGTTGTCTTGAGTCATTATTCGGGGGTCGCCTGGGGTTGGGGGGGGGTCCCCGTCTGTCCACGCAAAGACCCCTGCCCCAAACCCTGAAGAGACACTTCTGGTCAGTATAGGTAATACTGAGTTAGGTGGACCAATGGTCTGACTCTCTATAAAGCAACTTCTTGTGTAAGGTTTATGGCCCTGAAATTTCTTCTCCAGCTTAGAGTTCTATTTGAGCCAAAGAAAACTTTGTTGTTCCTCCCTATCAGTAGCTCTGCGGAAACTCAAATTCCCAGAGCTCTTTACAGCCATAGAAACAAGCCGGACATTGTGAAGAAGGGAAGAGACCTCCTTTCTGCTACTGTCATTGGACGAGCAAGCTAGGCAAACAGCTTAGGTGGAAGGAAGGAGGAAGGAGGGTTTAGAGCTCACCAAATGTTGCTGGAACTTTCATCAGCCCCAGCTGGCATGGGCTGTGATGGGGGATTATGGAAAATGCAGTCCAACAATATTTTTGAGGGGGGCACAAATTTCCCATCTCTGGTTTTGGAGGTAGGTGGGAGGGAAGCAGTTTGGAAGGTCACTAGAGGGCCTAGGGAAGAGATCACATCTCAAAGCATTCCCCATAACATCATCAATACCTATCAGGGGGTTGGACTAGGTGACCCTTTAACCCCTTCCAGCTCTACTTTTCTGCGATTCTATTATCAAGGTTGTGACAACTCCAGTTTAGCTCAGGAAGAGGGTCAAAGATAACTTCAGCTCAAGTCCACGTCCCCCTTGACCCCCGACCCCAATTCCAAACCTCATGGCATGAGTTCACCCCATCACTAATTAAAATTTTGTTGTCAAATATAGGTAAGGGCAGCCATATATACTGCTTAATGGCCAAAGTGCCTTCTAAGCAGTTTACACGTATAAAACCATTTTTTAAAAAACAGCGATGCTCTTAATTAAAATACACAGCAGAATAGTTCTATCAAAACCTTAAAATAAACCCCCACAATTAAAAAGTGTAATAAAAACAAGCCAATTCAGACAGCAAAGCAATTACTACATAAGAAAAGCCTGCGAGTGACCAGCTTCCTGTTGTCACAGTGGCCAACTAGATGCCCATTATGGGAAACCCGTAAGCAGGATATGAGCAAAAGAGACACCCCCCCCCCCCCCGTGATTTCCAGCTGCTGGTATTCAGAAAGCTACTTCCGCCCTTCAGAGGAGGTGGGGTTGCAGGTTTCACACCCCACCACACACGCAGGGGCTGGAGCCCAGCCTCTGCGCAATTGGGGGGAATCCCCAGCCGCGTCACCCCCTGGCCAGCCAATCGGCTGGCTCTGGGGGCGGGGGCGGCCCTATTTAACAGAGGCGCGGCCGGGGATTTCCCTCTCTTGCCGCCTCCAGCTGCTCCGGTTTCCCACCCTCCCGCCCTTTAAGGTTTCGTTCCTTGACCTTGCTATGGACCTTGGTTGGTCACTGTTAAGGGGCCTGGTAGGAATTTTTTCCACTTGGCAAATTGGCACCAACCACTTGGTTTTTCACCTACCTCATAGCAAATCGTCACAACTTTCTTGGTTATTGCCGGTTAGGCATTGGTACTGGTATTGTTATGTAGATGGAAGAGGGGAGGGAGCGCTATCACCTGCCCCACATATTGAAGGGTAGTCTGATAAAGGATTCTGAGGGGCGTGGCCCTGCCCAAAGCCTATGGAAGTGAGGGCCTAAGGCACGCCCCCTATCGGTGACCCTGGGGGAGTTCCTAATTGATGTGCATCAGCAGGACACTGCCTACTGGTGGTTAACCCTTCCCGGACTTCAAGCGGACAGGCTGAAGCCAGATATAGTCAGTTAGGACCAATGCCTAAGCCAATACCGCTCATCACCTGTAACCAATAAAGTTGTGACCTTATTTAGCAAATTAACCTTAATAATTGTGTCATGTGTCGTTATTTCCACGGGGGGATGGGGACTCAGCATGCAAACATTACTGCCTCAGACTGTGGAAACAGAGCATAACCATTATGGCTAGTAATCTCTCCTCCACGAATTCATCTAATCCTCTTTAAGTCATCCAAGTTGATGACCATCTCTGCCTCCTGTGGGAGCGAGTTCCACAGTTTAACTATGTGCTGCATGAAGTACTCCCCCGCCCCCTGTCCTGAATCTTCCAGGAGACCTCCGGATATAGGGCGGTCTATAAATTCGATAAATAATAATTCCAACATTCAGCTTCACTGGATGTCCACGAGCTCTAGTGTTAGGAGAGACAGAGAACAAATTTTCTCCATCCACTTTCTCCATGTCATGCATAATTTTGTAAAACAGATACAACAGCATTTGAAGCAGGAGGTTCTGGTCAGGAGATCAGGGGAAAGCTTGTCTAAACAGATGCGTCTTCAAGAGCCAGCGGCATGCCAATACTGACTGGCGTCTCTCAAATTTCAGCAGGGAATATTGGTTTCAAAATCAGTTAAAATATAAATGCTATTCCTTTGCCCAAAGCAGTCTTCTTAAGAGCTGGTGCCCTCCAGATGTTTTGAACAGCTGCTAGGAGCTGTTGTAAAAACATCTGGAGGGGACCAGGTTTGGGAAGGCTGTCCTAAAGAATGGGGACGAGTAGAGGGTGCATTGATGATGCCTTGTTAACAGATCGCTAACTTGACTCCCAATTCCTGAGAAGAGGGAATTATTATTAAATTACTTTGTATCTTTGTATCTGTTAACAAGGCATCATCAATGCACCCTCTACTCGTCCCCTAATTTTGATCCCCCAAAACTTTAGTAAAACTCACAGAGTTTCCTTTTCTGAGAGGGAAATATGAAAGTAAATCCCACACATTGCTGAATCAAGCAGCTGTCTGGTGTTTGTCCAATTGCCCAATTTAATTCACCTTGATTTAAGTTGCCAGTTTGAATCAGGAAGAGGAAAACCTTCAATTTAACCTGTCAATTGTAATCATGTTGTCAATTTGTACACATACCCTTAAGGACATGCTTCTATTGGTTGAAGAAACTGTTAAAAACAAGATGGATAGACTTTTTGCAGTACATGCAGGGTTAACTATATATGTTTATTTTGGCAACGGTGTGCTTCTAAAGATGTCTATTTGCTTTCTTAATTCCTATGGCTAAATTTGGGGAAGAAATAGTAAAGGAAAGGATCACCTGCACTGCAGGTATGGAATATGTTGTCTCTCAAATTCTATCATGTCCTTCCAGTTGCATCAGATCATGCTTCCTGGTGGAACATAGAAATGATTCCTAAGCTCTCTGCCTGCTCCTGTACATAAAGGTAAAGGTACCCCTGCCCGTACGGGCCAGTCTTGACAGACTCTGGGGTTGTGCGCCCATCTCACTTAAGAGGCCAGGGGCCAGCGCTGTCCGGAGACACTTCCGGGTCACGTGGCCAGCGTGACATCGCTGCTCTGGCGAGCCAGAGCCGCACACGGAAACGCCGTTTACCTTCCCGCTGGTAAGCGGTCCCTATTTATCTACTTGCACCCAGAGGTGCTTTCGAACTGCTAGGTTGGCAGGCGCTGGGACCGAGCAGCGGGAGCGCACCCCGCCGCAGGGATTCGAACCGCCGACCTTTCGATCGGCAAGCCCTAGGCGCTGAGGCTTTAACCCACAGCGCCACCTGCGTCCCGCTCCTGTACATAAGGAGTGCCTACTTCTAGTTACAGCTGCTTTGCCAGCTTTATTATTATTATTATTATCACCATCACCATCACCATCACCATCACCATCATCATCCTAGGGTTGTGCCCAGGCCCACCAATCCAATTTGAGGTCTGATCCTGCACTTTGGAACAGCTCAATATGAACCAGAATGACCTGGGAAGGATATATAGCCCAATCCAAAACCAGGCCTAAAACCAATCTGGGAGCCTCACATAGCCATACAGTCATGAAGAGAGGTTAAAACTGGATCTGGCCAAATCCTGGATCAACCCAGTGGTTACCTAGAAATTGATGCTGGTTGTGAAGGGCCCCCCATGACATTTTGAGCTTTAGAGCCCGCAAAATGGGGGTCTGCCAAACCAGCCCCCGGGCACGTGGGGTGGGCGTGAAACCTGCAACCCCACCTCCTCCCCAGGATCAGAAGTGGCTTTGTGCTGCCCCAAACTGCCTTGTGATCTTGGTATGTCCTTGGCCCATCCAAACCTTCCTGCCTTGTTACTTACAACTAGGGTTGGTTTTCAACAATATAACACCAGCTAAACTTTGCAATATTATTATTATTATTATTATTATTATTATTATTATTATTACCCTGCCGATCTGGCTGGGTTTCCCCAGCCACTCCAGGCGGCTCCCAACAGAATATTATTATTATTAATAATAATAATAATAAGAAGAAGAAGAAGTGATAAAACATCAAACTTTAAAAACTTCCCCAAACAGGACTGCCTTCAGATGTCTTCTAAAGGCCAGATAGTTGTTTATTTCCTTGACATCTGATGGGATGGTGTTCCACAGGGCAGGAGCCACTCCCAAGAAGGCCCTCTGCCTGGTTCCCTGTAAACTTACTTCTCACAGTGAGGGAACCACCAGAAGGCCCTCGGAGCTGGACCGTAGAACAATGGGGGTGGAGATGCTCCTTCAGGTATACTGGGCTGAGGCCATTTAGGACTTTCAAGGTCAGGACCAACACTTTGAATTCTGCTCAGAAACGTACGGGGAGCCAATGTAAGTCTTTCAGGACCGGTGTTATATGGTCTCAGCAGCCATATACTGATATATTGCCTGAAATAAGGATGGAGCTCTGTGGAGGCATTGGCTGGCTTCATGGTTTTTCCCACATTGTGATTTTTGCATAGCACAAATATACACAAACACATCATGATTTGTGATATATTGCCAGGTCAAAAATTATGAAGCCAATATAATGATACAGACTTCAATCCAGGTTTGGAAGATATATCGCCCAGCCCTAACACACATCATGGTTCGAAATATATTGCCAGCTCAAGAATTATGAAAATGATATCACAATATGGACTTCAAACCAGTTTTGGACGACATATCGCCCAGCCCTACTTACAACCACTCATTGTCTCTGGCATCACCTGCTGTTGTTTTCTCTGGTTTCTGCCCTACCAGTCCCAAAGAACAACAGCCAACCTTGGGTATGGTAGATTCCTATGTTCCTATTTAAGACACTTACTAGAGATGATAAGGAAGATGGGAAGGATAATATAAGCAGGTAGTTCCTTCCCACTTTAGTTTTGATGGTACTTAATCATAGGTTCATTTCGTCCCATTTTTGTGTAGATTTCAGAGAAATGGGATGGAGAATAACAATGCCAGAACAATTTGTTTGGCATCTGTTTTTAAAAAAAGACTGGGTGGTGTACAAAAGACAGGAAAGAACAGTTTCTTCCTGGGTTTCTCAAGGGCTGGATTAGGTGGCCTCTTGAACTGATCTTCAATACTTATTCACACAGTGCATAGTTAAAGTATGGATTCCTCTGTCATGGGAGGGAGAGGCGGCCACCAACCTGAATGGCTTTAAAAGGTAAAGGTAAAGGGTAAAGGGACCCTTGACCATTAGGTCCAGTCGTGGCCGACTCTAGGGTTGCGGTGCTCATCTCACTTTATTGGCCGAGGGAGCCGGCGTACAGCTTCCGGGTCATGTGACCAGCATGACTAAGCCACTTCTGGCGAACCAGAGCAGCGCACGGAAACGCTATTTACCTTCCCGCCGGAGTGGTACCTATTTATCTACTTGCACTTTGACGTGCTTTTGAACTGCTAGATTGGCAGGAGCAGGACCAAGCAATGGGAGCTCACCCCGTCGCGGGGATTCGAAGCGCCAACCTTCTGATCGGCAAGCCCAAGGGGCTCTGTGGTTTAACCCACAGCACCACCCGTGTCCCGGCTTTAAAAGAGGATTGGACAAATTCATGGAGGAGAAGGCTACTAGTCACAAGGGCTCTGCTGCCATGGTTGGAGGCAGTGATGCTTCTGAATGCCAAATTCTAGAAACCACAGGAGGGGAGAATTGCTCTTGTGCTTGGGCCTTGCTTGAAAGTTTCCTACAGGCATCTGGTTGGCCAGTGTGAGAACAGGAAGTTGGACTAGACGGGCCACTGGCTGGATCCAGCAGAGCTCTTCTCATGCTCTTATCAAAATTCTTATGCTCATTTCTAATTTGTGCAGCTGGAAGACGGCAGAGCCAGGCTGAGAAGTCTCACTGGAGCAAAACCGCAGGATTATACAAGGTAGCCATTTTGCTCCGTTCCCTCGGGAGCCATAGGATTTAAAAGTGCATATAAAAGAAGCTATTCAGAGAGGCAATCCAGAAGAGCGATTATGCAATATGTATATTATACGCCAGTGAAAGTGTGCAGAGCTCCTCCAGACAGCCAAGGCAAGAACAAAAAAATAAAAATAAAAATGCCTGCTTACTTACCTTGAGGCGTCTTTCTCAGAAAAGGGGATGACCTGTATTGCAATGTACAAAGGGATTTTGTCATGGTGGAGTGGCAGGTTGCAGAGCTGGGAATTCCCCATAGAGAATTTTTGTTTACAATCAAAATAGTCTTAACTTCCTTCAGAGTTCCTAGGGACATAAACATGTATGCATCTTTCTTTGAAGTATTTTAAAGCAACCCCCCCCTTTTTTGAGTTACCTTCTCGCAATCCTAGAATTGCAGACTCGAAGGGTCACCCACTTCAAACCCCTGGATCACGGCTAATCACAAGGCGACATCTACTGCAATGCACTGTGTGTGGGGCTGCCCTTGAAGCCGGTCCAGAAGCTGTGGCTGGTGTAAAATGAGACATCTGGACTGCTGACTGGGCCAGGATGTCACCGGCATGTTACCCCACTGGGCTATTTTCAAGGTGGTGGTTCTGGTGTATAAAGCCAGGTTGGGACCAGAATACCTGAAAGATCATCCCACCCATCAGATACCCATCAGATCTCTACAATCTGCAGGAGAGGGCCTCCTGTAGATTCTATCTTATCCAGAGCTCCATTCTCAGGGGCTCCTTTCAACTCTGCTATTCTGCAATTCCCAACAACTGGTGCATACTGTCTCCAACAGTAGAGGTAAAACATGCAGTAGCTACTACCTAAGGTTGCCACCTTTGGTTGGGCAAAATATAGGACAGGTCGGGGAAAATAAAGGACCAACAGTGGGGGGTTCCCCATACTCTGCCTCCCACCTCTCTCACCACCCAAGCCCCACTTTCCTCCATGACTCACATAGACGGGCAGGGGCCAGGGATAGATGACTGCTCCCATAGGCAGCTTGAGCCACAGATCCAGCCTCTCGCCTATGCTGGCATCAGAAAAGACTCAAGTATGGAAGAAGGAGCAGGGAGGAGGGAGGAGGAGAGTGCAAGCTGGGTGTCAGGAATGAGCCAGCTCCTAGTGAAGGTTTGCAGCCAACTGCAGAAAGCAGGCAGGAACAGAGAAGCTTTGATGTTAGTCAGGCAGGGGAGAGCCGACAGCTGCAGACTTCAGCTCTTCCTGATCTCGATGGGCAGGCTGATAAGGCAGTAGCTGAGAGCAGGCTAGAACACAGCCAAAGCTTGCCGGAAGCACAAACAGGAGTGAGCAAACTCAGAGACAGCCTCTCAGAACAAGAAGAGTTTGGAGCTGATCCACTAAGTCCGAAGAGTCAGTGAATGGGAGGGATGCTAGACAGGAAGCAAAACAAGAGACGTAAGGGTCATAAGTTCAGTATCTTCTGTCAACGCCGCAAGGATTCTTCAGAAGGGTCATCTTGAGTAATGATGCCGGAGGCTTTATTAGAGCCTTCCGGAGTTATTTGTTTGTTTTTGCAATAAATCCTCCTTTTCAATTATCTATGCTTACTGTGTTATCAAGCTGGGAACCTGGACTCCTGACATCGGGGTAGCAGAGGGAGCCAAGCGGCTGTGTTATCAAGCTGGGAACCTGGACTCCTGACATCGGGGTAGCAGAGGGAGCCAAGCGGCTGTGGGCTCACACCATGCTAGACAGTGGCTGAGGAGGAGCACCAGCAAGAGGGAAAGAAGGAGGGGGTGGGGGAGAAAGAGGAGGTTACTCTTTCCCTCTTCTCTCTGTTGCTGCTTGCGCCAGCTGGGCTCCTCATCAGCTGAACCAATAGTGATGCAACTGCCATTTTGGGGCCACCAGAGCTCAAATATGGGTAAAAAGGCATGTTTGAAGTCCAAACAGGACAGAGAACAGTTTCGTACAAAAACGGGGCGATCCCGTTTACCTAGGGACGAATGGCAACCCTACTAGTACCAGTCAGATGCATTTTTAGTCCTTACAGTTAGGAAATGAAGGCAACAGCCAGCTGGCTAGCTCAGTTGAATGAATGAATGAATGAATGAATGAATGAATGAATGAATGAATGAATCTATCTTTATTTGCATCAGCCACCAGCCATAGCAATAAAACAAACACAATACTGTATACAGAGGATAAAGGTAAAAAGTCAATTATATAGAATACTGTCAGAGCTGCCCGAGGTCCCAGCTCACAAAGGACCAACGCCAGTTCGTTGTTATATACAAAAGTCTTTATTGAAGTTCAGTTTCGATTTCAAAGCCGCGGCGCGCAGCTCTACGTCTCAAACTCTAGACCGCTGAAGCTCCGTCTGAATCTCCTCCCCCCAGACACCAGTTTAAGACTCTAGCCTTGCTCCACCTCTTCCTTTGCTCTTTCCTCCTCTGGGTCCGCCTGTCCGCTGGGGTCTTGCCCTTTCTAGACTCTTCTGACGCTGAGTCCCCTGAGTCTTCCCCCTGCCTCCGGCGGGCTTTAGGACCTGGTTCCCAATCCGGGTTTTCTGCTGTCCCGCGCGCCTGTACATTCGAACTTGGCGCGCGCGCCCAGCCGGCAACCTTCCTCCTGACCGTTACACTGCTCCTGTCACTGCTTCCCCCTTCAGGGAGGCTAGCTGGACCTGACTTCCCCTCCGTTCCCTCACTCTCCGATAGAGGCGTGGTCAGTCCTGACTCATCTTCTCTCCCTGCTGGAGGAGACGCTGGCCCTGATACATGGGACTCTTCCCCCCCACTACGCTCTGGTGGGGGAGCTGGTCCTGATCTCTCGCTGCTGCTTTGGGAGTCCCCGCTGGCCCCTTGCATCTGTTGCATCTCCCCTGGGATCCCCCTTGCCCTGGCCCTTGGCGCCCCCCTCTGGGAATCTTCTGATTCGCTGGAGAAGCTCATGGAATCTCTCGTGCCACTGTCATACTCCCCTACGCTGCCCTCAGATTCTTCCCATTCGCTCTCCATTTCCTCTCTCCCCTGTGCCTCTGCTCCTGAGTCCCTGACAAATACATTTTGGGAGTTGGGTCAATAGTCAAATAAAGGATCTTATTATAATTGCCCCAGCTAAAAACCTTGCAACCTTTGCTGTCCCCTGCTCATATTGATCTGCGAAGACAAAGGACACTGTGGCAGTGGTTGGGCGACCCAGAATGGACAATAATAGAAGAGTGGAGGGCTAGCTCAGTTGGTTGAGCATGAGACTCTTAAACTCAGGTTTGTGGGTTTGAGCCCCACGTGGGGCATTGCAGGGGGTTGGAGTAGATGACACTCAGGATCCCTTCCAACTTGACAGATCTATGATCCTCTATGGTTCATGGCTAGCATCTGGTATTCAGAGATGCACTAAATTTCAACAACAAAAAAACGAGAGGCCTTGATTTAGACATTACGCCTGTCATGCCCCAGCCTCTGAATTCACTCTAGGCAAAATTCAGCAGCTGCTCAGCCTCACACAATGTGGGACCATTGACACTCTGTTGCCCCCGCTCCCCCCGATATTGCATGTGAAGCTGTGAGGTTTGTGAGCGTCTTTGACAGCGAAGAGCTGAAGGCCCAAATAAAATCTGATCTGATTAGGCTTGAATCAATACAGCTGGTCTGTGTCGCGTCAATGGGCAAAGGGGATGTGGATCCTCTGCTAGGCTGCCACCGCCCTCCCCTTCTTTGCAAAGCTGAGCCAATGCTGAGAGCCGGACCTCATCAATTCATTTGGTGCCATTGCCAGAAGAGAACAATTTAGCCTGTTTGCATGCCTGGTGCACGCACACCCTTCCTTCTGCTTTGCAACTCAGACGCACTTATTTCGTCTGAGTTCCCAAAGACCGGCTCCTTGTCTGCCTCGTAGCACGAAGCTATTCTACGCTCCCTTGACGTTCTCCAGGTGAAAATAGGGGGTATCCCACTTCCCACATGAGAACATAAGGACATAATCAAAGCCTGCAGGATCAGGCCAGTGGCCCATCTGGTTCAGCATCCTGTTCTCACAGTGATGTCTGCATTGCAGGGGGTTAGACTAGAGAGCCCTTGTGGGTACCTTTCAACTCTTCAATTCTTTGACTCGACGAAAATAAATACTATATTGGCCCGAATATAAGCCACACCTTTAAAATGCCCCGGGGGGGGGGAGAGATAAAAAAAGATAATACAGTGGTACCTCGGGGGTTACATACGCTTCAGGTTACATACGCTTCAGGTTACAGACTCTGCGAACCCAGAAATAGTGCTTCAGGTTAAAAACTTTGCTTCAGGATGAGAACAGAAATCATGCTCCAGTGGCACGGCAGCAGCTGGAGGCCCCATTGAGAGCCAGTGTGGTGTAGTGGTTAAGAGAGGTGGTCTCGTAATCTGGGGAACCGGGTTCGCGTCTCCGCTCCTTCACATGCAGCTGCTGGGTGACCTTGAGCTAGTCACACTTCTTTGAAGTCTCTCAGCCCCACTTCACCTCACAGAGTGTTTGTTGTGGGGGAGGAAGGGAAAAGAGAATGTTAGCCGCTTTGAGACTCCTGAAGGGGAGTGAAAGGCGGGATATCAAATCCAAACTCTTCTTCTTCTTAGCTAAAGTGGTGCGTCAGGTTAAGAACAGTTTCAGGTTAAGAACGGACCTCCGGAACGAATTAAGTATTTAACCCGAGGTATCACTGTACCTGAATATAAGCCGCTCCCTTAAAATTCCACAGGCACTCACACCTCTTCTGTTTTACCATATGTCTGTTTCAGCAGCAATATTGTAAAAAAGCCAAATTTTGTAAGGTCGCGAATTCAACCCACGCTTTAACTTTTCACGGTCAGAATTTTGAAAAAAGAAAAAAAAAAAGCGTGGCTTATATTCGGGCCAATATTGGTAGCAAGGCTTTCTAGACATGTAGACATTCACATATTTTGTTCTCTTTTGACTGTTGATTTTAATTATTTTAATTGTTGTGGGTTTTTTTAAAAATATTTCTTATCAACAGCCGAGCTGTTTTTGCTACAATTGCGAGGTATATAAATTTTGTGAAATAAAATAAATAATACTGTCCCTGCGATAATGCTCAAGGAAGGAGCAAAGGTGGAGCCAGTGAGGAATGTGGTCTGGGGAGAAATGGTGGCTGCTGGAGGTTCTGGGGGCCACACAGAGAGGTATGGGGGGCCATATTTCCTTCCTATGGCCCTGAGACCCCCCCCCCAAAAAAAAATTCTGGACTCTGTTCTCCACTGGTTTCTGACACTGGACCTGTTAGTAACCTGACCTAGGGATGGATAGATCTACCTATTCCAAGTCTGTGCCAATTTCACGTTTCATTCATCAGTCTGTTCTCTCTCACTTCTACATGAATCCCTTCACCCCCTTAAAAAATCAATACAAAAATCCATATTTAAATCCATAATTAAACAAACACATTTCACCCCGATGCCCATGTCCCTATATACATTTCATCCTACAATATTCATGTTTTAAATGTATTTTGGTACTTGTCCAGAGCAGACCCATTGAGATGAATTAACATGGCAAATAAAACAGCATGCATTTCAAGGCCTCTGCTCTGAGTAGGGCTAGTATCGGAGGCAGCCCTAAACTTGTAGAGACTTCACGTGTGTGTGTGTGTGTGTGTGTGCATTTGAAGAACATTTAAGATAAAATAAAACAAAGCTTCTGCCAAATCTACCCCAAAGGCAAAATCAGGACAGCTTTTTCTCTCTTCTTCTTTGCCGGGGCTGATAAAACAAAGCAAAACAAAACTTGTCTCTTGGAAACCAAAAATTGAAGTGATTTCCCAAGCGCATCACTCCTAGCAAGGAACAATGGCAGGCAGTTGTGGCTGGCATTAAATCAGCATTCTTCAGAGCCTTCCTGAGTGTTTCACAGTTCCCAAGATGACCACGAAGAGGCTTATATGCTTTGCCTTCTCCCGCCTCCTGGCGAGAGACAACAGCCACCTTTCTCTTCCACCAGCAACCATCTGCTTCCTTCTATTAATGAATGAGGCAGCATCCTTGATGAGTCAGGTGAGCTCAGCATCCCTCGAATCCACACTGCTTTCCCTCCACCTTTCCTCATTTTGCCATATGCCTGGAGTATGGCATGAATGAGGAAGCCAGCCAGAGGGGCGGGAGAGAAGGAGAGATAATATCCTATCAAGGAAGTCTTGGAGATTCCATTCACTTATTCCTTTCCTTCCTTTGCTCTCTCCGAACCATATTGGCTGAGAAATATGCTACGCTCTGAGGTTAAGACCACATCCAGACTATAGGTTTAAAGTACTTTGATACCTCTTTATGCACTCATTAAAAAGATAAAGGTAAAGGACCCCTGACAGTTAAGACCAGTCACAAACGAATCTGGGGTTGCAGCGCTCATCTCTCTTTACTGGCCGAGGGAGCCAACGTTTTGTCCGCAGACAGTTTTTCTGGGTCATGTGGCCAGCATGACTAAGCTGCTTTTGACGAAACCAGAGCAGAGCACGGAAATGCCATTTACCTTCCCGCCAGAACGGTACCTATTTATCTACTTGCACTTTGACGTGCTTTCGAACTGCTAGGTTGGTAGGAGCTGGGACCGAGCAATGGGAGCTCACGCCATTGTGGGGATTTGAACCACCAACCTTCTGATCAGCAAGCCCTAGGCTCTGTGGTTTAGACCACAGCACCACCCGTGTCCCCATTGCTTCCCCTCAAATATTCCTGGGAACTGTAGTTTTGCCTCCATGGAACTACAATTCCCAGCACCCTTAGCACCTTCCCAGGATTCTTTGGAAGAAGTTAAACATGTTTTAAATGCCTGGTATGACCTCAGAGAGGAAGCGGGGAGTCCATCAAGCTGCACACTGTATGTTGAAAGTGCTACAATACAACTTTAAACAGTTGTGCCTTCCCCCAAAGAATTCTGGGAGCTGTAGTTCATTAAGGGTGCTGAGACACCTCCACTCCTCTCCCAGAATGGTTTATTTATATTGTTATGAGTTGGGGGTGGGTAGGCTGTATTCCTGAGCCTCCTTCTAATTCCTGGATCCAGCATAGATTCAATTCCTGAAATGGCCAGCATAGTTTCCTGGTGAGGTAATAGCCCTCTAAGTATGGGTCATTAAGATAACAAAGGAAGTGGCTCTATGTCAGAAAACAAATGGGTCCCCCCTTCAATTTGCTGGTAGAAAGACAAAGTCCATAGTTGAGGGAGTTGAGGTATGTGTTTTTTAGTTTTTTGTATTTTATTTGCTTTAATTTGGGTAAGTTGCCTTGAGTCCCAATCTGGGAAAAAGATGGGATATTAATAACAATAATATTTCCACATCTGCATATCTGCATATAAATATATCATTTGGAAATCATAGCACACGTCTCCAACCTCTTTCTATTTACTTCTAATGTAATCTCATCTATGTCATTTATTTTGTACAACAGATTGCTTCGTTTGAAGAGTTTGAGAGTTTTTTTAAAAAAACTTCCCACCCTTGTCTGCTCCGAGATTATTATTTTTAAAAGTGTGGATCAACAAAATCAGCCCATTTCGAGGCAGAGCTGATAAAGTGATCAATAATGGGGCAGACACTTTAGAAATGTACCAATAAATCATTGTGCATTGTATTGGGCGGGAAGCCAGAGCAGATATATTCACATCAGGAAAGGGTCAGGGGAATGAATACTTTCTATCCAAAGTCTGGGTGGCTGGGAAAACCCAGCCAGATGGGTGGGGTATAAATAATCAATTATCATTAAATTATTATTACGAGGAATCTGACAAATGCATCTTGTTTGTACAGATGGACAATCACCAGGTGCCATCACTATCTTGTTTTTGACATCCGCTGAAAACTTCTTCTTCTTCTTCTTCTTCTTCTTCTTCTTCTTCTTCTTCTTCTTATTCTTCTTCTTCTTCTTCTTCTTCTTCTTCTTCTTCTTCTTATTATTATTATTATTATTATTATTATCATTATTATGGGAAGCCTACCTAAGAAGCAGGGTTGTAGCTCAGTGGTAGAGCACACACAGAGCCTAGGGCTTGCTGATCAGAAGGTCGGTGGTTCGAATCCCCACGACGGGGTGACCTCCCATTGCTCAGTCCCTGCTCCTGCCAAACTAGCAGTTCGAAAGCACGTCAAAGTGCAAATAGATAAATAGGTACCGCTCCGGTGGGAAGGTAAACAGCGTTTCTGTGCGCTGCTCTGGTTTGCCAGAAGCGGCTTAGTCATGCTGGCCACATGACCTGGAAGCTGTATGCCGGCTCCCTCGGCCAATAAAGTGAGATGAGCGCCGCAACCCCAGAGTCATAGAATCATAGAATCATAGAGTTGGAAGAGACCACAAGGGCCATCGAGTCCAACCCCCTGCCAAGCAGGAAACACCATCAGAGCACTCCTGACATATGGTTGTCAAGCCTCTGCTTAAAGACCTCCAAAAAGGAGACTCCACCACACTCCTTGGCAGCAAATTCCACTGTCGAACAGCTCTTACTGTCAGGAAGTTCCTCCTAATGTTTAGGTGGAATCTTCTTTCTTGTAGTTTGGATCCATTGCTCCGTGTCCACTTCTCTGGAGCAGCAGAAAACAACCTTTCTCCCTCCTCTATGTGACATCCTTTTATATATTTGAACATGGCTATCATATCACCCCTTAACCTCCTCTTCTCCAGGCTAAACATGCCCAGCTCCCTTAGCCGTTCCTCATAAGGCATCGTTTCCAGGCCTTTGACCATTTTGGTTGCCCTCCTCTGGACACGTTCCAGTTTGTCAGTGTCCTTCTTGAACTGTGGTGCCCAGAACTGGACACAGTACTCCAGGTGAGGTCTGACCAGAGCGGAATACAGTGGCACTATTACTTCCCTTGATCTAGATGCTATACTCCTATTGATGCAGCCCAGAATTGCATTGGCTTTTTTAGCTGCCGCATCACACTGTTGGCTCATGTCAAGTTTGTGGTCAACCAAGACTCCTAGATCCTTTTCATATGTACTGCTCTCAAGCCAGGTGTCACCCATCTTGTATTTGTGCCTCTCATTTATTTTTTTTGCCCAAGTGCAATACTTTACATTTCTCCCTGTTAAAATTCATCTTGTTTGTTTTGGCCCAGTTCTCTAATCTGTCAAGGTCATTTTGAAGTGTGATCCTGTCCTCTGGGGTGTTAGCCACCCTCCCAGTTTGGTGTCATCTGCAAATTTGATCAGGATGCCCTTGAGTCCATCATCCAAGTCGTTGATAAAGATGTTGAATAAGACCAGGCCCAAGACAGAACCCCGTGGCACCCCACTAGTCACTCTTCTCCAGGATGAAGAGGAACCATTGATGAGCACCCTTTGGGTTCGGTCAGTCAGCCAGTTACAAATCCACTGAGTGGTAGCATAGTCAAGACCGCATTTTACCAGCTTCTTTACAAGAATATCATGGGGCACCTTGTCAAATGCCTTGCTGAAATCAAGGTAGGCTACATCCACTGCGTTCCCTTCATCTACCAGGCTTGTAATTCTGTCAAAAAACAAGATCAGGTTAGTCTGACATGACTTATTTTTCAGAAATCCATGCTGACTATTGGAGATCACAGCATTCCTTTCTAGGTGCTCACAGACTGTTTGCTTAATGATCTGCTCCAGAATCTTCCCTGGTATTGATGTCAGACTGACTGGGCGGTAATTATTTGGGTCCTCTCTTTCCCCCTTTTTGAAAATAGGGACAACATTTGCCCTCCTCCAGTCTGCCGGGACTTCGCCTGTTCTCCAGGAATTCTCAAAGATGACTGCCAGTGGTTCTGAGATCACATCTGCCAGGTCTTTTAATACTCTTGGAGTCGGTCACGACTGGACCTAATGGTCAGGGGTCCCTTTACCTTTACCTTTACCTAAGAAGCAGGGTTGTAGCTCAGTGGTAGAGCATCTGTCTCGTGCGCAGAAGGTCCCAGGTTCAGTCCCTGCCATTTCCAGGCAGGGCTGAAACCCTGGAGAGGGTACATTGCTAATCACAGTGTACAAAACACTTTGCTGGATGAACTGTTGCTCTGATTCAGTATGAATGCCAGTTGCTGGAAACCACAGGAGTGAAGAACACAGTGGTGTAGCATGGGCAAGGCAGCAGGGTGGCGGTCCCAGGCACAAAATTCTGTGAGGGGCGCAACCAGTCACCCCCATGACAGGCTTCCTTATGTGGCTGAGCTCCTGTCACCTCCTGCAGTGGGACAAACTGCACCTGGGCCAGGCTTTTGGGGCTGGGGCAGCACCCCCTTCTCCTTGTGGCTAGTGAAGGGACTGCCACCCATCGTTGTTCCCGGACACTGAGGTCCAGTTCCGAGAGCCTTCTGGGGGCTCCCTCCTTGCAAGAAGTGAGGTTACAAGGAACCAGGCAGAGGGTCTTCTCAGTGGTGGCGCCCATTAATTTTATTCCTTCCTTCTGATTCAGGGTGCACAGGCATTGGTATGCGACAGGTAGATGAGTTGGTGCTTGCAGGCATCACTGGTGCTTCTGGTGGTACTGCACTATCATTGGCTCCCAGTACATTTCCGAGCACAATTCAAAGTGTTGGTGCTGACCTTTAAAGCCCTAAACGGCCTCGGCCCTGTATACCTGAAGGAGTGCCTCCACCCCCATCGTTCAGCCCAGACGCTGAGGTCCAGCTCCAAGGGCCTTCTGGTGGTTCCCTCACTGCAAGAAGTGAGGTTCCAGGGAACCAGGCAGAGGGCCTTCTCAGTAGTGGCGCCTGCCCTGTGGAATGCTCTCCCATCAGATGTCAAGGAAATAAACAACTATCTGACTTTTAGAAGACATCTGAAGGCAGTCCTGTTTAGGGAAGTCTTTAATGTTTGATGTTTTATTTTGTTTTTAATACCTGGTTGGAAGCCGCCCAGAGTGGCTGGGGAGGCCTGGCCAGATGGGCGGGGTATAAGTAATAAATTATTATTATTATTATTATTATTACATCATGAGATGGTGGTGCAGGAGAAAAGAACATAAGAGCCTTCCGGGTCAGTTCAGTGACCCATCTATTCCAGTATCCTGTTCTCACAGCTGCCAACCAGATACCTGTGGGAAACCCACAATCAGGATTCAAACACAAGAGCACTATCCCTTCTGCAGTTTCCAGCAACTGGTATTCAGAAGCATTGCTGCCTCCAGCCGTGGAGGAAAAGCATAGCTATCAGTAGCCTCCTCTTCTTCTGATCCTCTTTTAAAGCCATATAGGCTGGTAGTTACTGAAGAAGAAGAAGAAGAAGAAGAAGAAGAAGAAGAGGAAGAAGAGGAGGAGGAGGAGTTTGGATTTGATATCCTGCTTTATCACTACCCGAAGGAGTCTCAAAGTGGCTCACAATCTCCTTTCCCTTCCTCCCCCACAACAAACACTCTGCGAGGTGAGTGGGGCTGAGGGACTTCAGAGAAGTGTGACTGGCCCAAGGTCACCCAGCAGCTGCATGTGGAGGAGCGGAGATGCGAACCCGGTTCCCCAGATTACAAATCTACTGATATTAACCACTACACCACACTGGCTCTTCTGCTTCCTGTGGGAGTAAGTTCCACAGTTTAACACGCAGCACGGTTAATTGTGAGTGCCACGACCAAGATCAAAGGTGCAGCCATCTGAACGACTGTTCCACCATATGGAATCTCAGACCCAATCGTGAATATTGCAGCGAGGCAAAAGGATTTAGCCATGGCAGCATTACGGAGCATATATTTAAAAAATGCCCAATTCCTGTTGTCTTTGAGATAGGGCAGAAACAAGAAGGAACGCCTTGCCAGATGCTCAGATCTCGCAACGACTTCCCCAATTACCGCAGGCCAACCGTCGCAAGCCCTGGCAGGAACTACAGAGGGCAACTTCTAAACCAGGCAGGAGGAATGACTCAAGCCGAGGCGACTGTAGGATCAAAACTTCATTTTCCACAGAGATTCGAGCTTGAATCGGCCTTAAGTGAGGCTTTGGGACTGCGCTTTTCTAAGTCGTTTGATGTGTGTTTATTGTGGATTGGGCGCTTATCTCCACTTAGCACACCTAAACCATCTGCACCGAGACACTTGTTCATCAGTGTTCCACGTGTAAAAGTTGAATCGCAGCATTACTCGGGGTTTGCTTCCTGAGCTGAACATGATGAATCCCAGGCATTCGTCTCTAAAAGAACAGCTTGATATGTACAAAATCCAGATCAGCTGCTAGCCAATCCCCATGTTCCAATATGTACTTTGCAATATGATTCCATGTTGGGGGAAAGGAAATTTTCAGGAAGTTGTGGTCGTGCCGTTCTGCAAAATTTATCCCATTCTTTTTTTTTTCCCCACCCACCCGGAAGCATTCTCCATCAATTAATGGGAATATAAAATACATTGGAACTTTATCAAAAGAGCTAGAATGTTTTAGACCTTTAGAAGAACCTGCAAGGAAGACTCTGAAGAGAACTATTAGTTAATGATAATTAAAAGTAATAGAGAAATTAAGAAATGCAGAATAAGTGATACAGAATGAAAAGAGGTTGTTGACGGAAGTCTAAAATACGGTATAAGATAAGAAATTATGTTAAATGATTGTTGGAAATAATATGTTAAAATTAATAAAAATGTATAATAATAATAAAAAGAACCTGCTGAATCAGGCCAGTGACTCACCTGGGCAAGAATCCTGTCCTCACAGAGGTCACCCAGATGCCTGTGGGAATCACATAAGCAGGACCTGAGCACAAGGGCACCTCTCTCCTCTTGTGGTTTCCAGCAACTGGTAAGGTAAAGGTAAAGGGACCCCTGACCATAAGGTCCAGTCATGGACGACTCTGGGGTTGCGGCGCTCATCTCGCTTTACTGGCCGAGGGAGCCGGCGTACAGCTTCTGGGTCATGTGGCCAGCCTGACTAAGCCGCTTCTGGTGAACCAGAGCAGTGCACGGAAATGCCGTTTACCTTCCCGCCAGAGCGGTACCTATTTATCTATTTGCACTTTGAGGTGCTTTCGAACTGCTAGGTTGGCAGGAGCTGGGACCAAGCAATGGGAGCTCACCCCATTGCGGGGATTCAAACCGCCGACCTTCTGATCGGCAAGCCCTAGGCTCTGTGGTTTAACCCACAGCGCCACCCACGTCCCTTCCAGCAACTGGTATTCGGAAGCAACTGTGGAGAAAGAGAATCTCCATCGTGGTCCCTCCGCCCCCCCCCCCCGGCCGATGTCACCAAGAAGCAGGGAGGAAACAAGCAAGTTCTTACCTATGGTTTATTCAGTCATCACGACAAAAGACAAAGAAATCCAGTCTTTCCTCCATGATGGAGTTGCTCTCAAAAATGGGAAATGTTTAAGAGATACTTACAAAAAAATAACAGCGACATATGGTAGTGTTTGAATGACCTTTGTGTACATAAAATATTAAGAAATAAAGTAAAATCAGTATGCTAGGTTGTAAGAAAGTATTAGAAAGTATTTTAAATGTAAGGTAATAATTATAAGTACGTTCAAAATCACAAATGTCAGCTATATTGTGGAATGATGGGAAGTTGATATTTATTTTACTTCAGTTTGCTGTTGTTGTTGTTTTTTTTTTTATGTACCATTATATGATTTTAGCTTAGCTGATATCTAAGTGGAATTAGAAGGTCAAATTTACATTCTAAGTTAAACTAATTTAAATATATATATATATATATATATATATATATATATAGTATTGTCAGGGGCTCAGGAGCAGAGGCACAGGGAAGAGAGGAGATGGAGAGCGAAGGGGAAGAATCCGAGGGGAGCGTAGGAGAAGAGGACAGTGGACCGAGGGATTCCATGAGCCTCTCCAGCGAATCGGAAGATTCACAGAAGGGGGCGCCAGTGGCTAGGGGTAGGGGGTTCCCAAGGGGAACGCCCCAGGAGCAAGGGGGCAGCAGGGACTCCCAGAGCAGTAGTTGGAAATCAGGACCAGCTTCCCCACCAGAGCAGAGTGGGGGGGAAGAGTCCCAAGGATCGGGGCCAGTGCATTCCCCACCAGGGAGAGAAGATGAGGCAGGGCTGACCACGCCTCCATCAGAAAGTCGGACAACGGAGGGGAGGTCAGATCCGGGCAGTATCCCGGAAGAGGGAAGCAGTGACAGAAGCAGTGTGACGGTCAGGAGGAAGGTCACTGGGTTGGCGCGAGAGGCAAGTTCAAATGTACAGGAGCGCGGGACAGCAGAGAATGAGGATTGGGAACCGGGTCCTAAAGCCCGCCAGAGGGAGGGGGAGGAGCTAAGCGACTCAGTGTCGGAAGAGTCCAGAAAGGGCAGTGCCCCAGTGGGCAGGAGGACCCAGAAGAGGAGAGAGCAGCGGAAAAGGTGGAGCAGGGCTAGGATCTTAAACTGGTGTCAGAGGGGAGGAGACTCAGACGGGACTTCGCCGATCTAGGGTTTAAGATGTAGGGCTGCGTGCTGGGGCTTTGAAATGGAAATTGAACTTCAATAAAGACTTTTGTACATTACGACAGCCTAGCGTTGGTCCTCTGTGAGCTGGGACCTAGAGGCAGCTCTGACAAGTATGTATGTGTGTGAAGTTAAATCTGTAATGACATTAATGTATTTCATTGACAAAAGACACAATGGCAAAAAAAAAAGTTGCTTGCACTAAGCTCCTCCCCCCTTCCCTTCTAACAACAACACCTGCTTCTACGGCGTCCTCCTGTGATCAACCGTCGTTGTGCCCTTTGTTATTTTTTCTTCTTTTAAAGTAATTTTTATTAGTTTTCCATTTAATAGCATATGTTCACATCGATATTGTCCACTTTACATCTTCGGCTCTATAGAGCCCATTGACTCTCCCCCCCCCCATGGCTTTCAAAGTTAACCTTTCTATTGTTGCATTTTGTACTTTTTCCAATTCTAGATCACTCATTACGAAAATATTAAGATTGAAATTAAAATAAACAGGGAGAATGTTCATCATTACAAGTCTCCAGACAACTCTGCTAGTGATGTCAATTGCTTACAGTAATCTTTTAAATATTGTATAAATTTTCTCCAGTCCTTGATTGTGCTGGTTTTGGATTCTTCCTGTCAGCTTCGCCAGTTCCGCAAAGTCCATCGTTTTCATCTGCCACTCTTCTTTCATTGGTACTTCTTGTTGTTTCCATTTTGGGGCTAGGAGAATTCTTGCCGCAGTTGTTGCATGCATAACTAGTCTTTTATTTTCTCTTGGTATCTCTTCGCCTACTCTTCCCACTAAGAAGGCTTCTGGGGTTTTTTTCAGCAAAAGTATTTTTAAACATTTTCTTTAACTCATTATATATCATTTCCCCAAAAGCCTTTACCTCTTTGCAAGACCACCACATGTGATAAAAGATATGCTCCTTTTCTTTACATTTCCAACACTCATTAGTTTTTGCCCTGTACATTTTAGCAAGTTTGTTCTTGCACCCTTCATGAACATCGCGTTTTGGGAGAAGGGGGGTCGGTTATGCTGTCCAGTGACGTGTCAGCTAGCTGCTCTGTCTCCCCTCCTCCTTCTCCTAACCCCGCTTAACTCTGCTGCAGTGGCATCGCAACAAGGGCCGGTGCACCCCGGTTGCCATGTCTAGGGGGGTGACAAGAAGGCACCCCGCAGGGGCTCGCAGCGGCACAAGCAGCCATCACACCGCTGCAACCGCATGTGGAGGATCCTCCGTTCATGGCTGCAGCCGCAAGCAGAGGATCCTGGCGCTGGCAGCAAACCGTTATGTACAGCGCATGTGTGGCATCACACATGCGCTGTACATAACAATGCCGCACATGCTCTGTACATAGCGGTTTGTCGCCGGCGCTGCTCGACTGCCATACGGATGGCGGTGGGATCCCTCTGTCGCCACTACAGCCACGAACAGAGTATCGGCAAACTGCTATGTACAGCACATGTGTGGCGTCGCTACGTACAGTGCATGCGTGGTATGTAGTGACGCCGCACATGCGCCCTACATAGCGAAGCCCCGCCCTGGGTGTCACAACACCTTCGTTCACCCCTGCTCTGCTGTTCTCCTGTCTCTGAGCGGTTATCTTCCTCTAAACCCTGATGTAATTCGAGCCTGCCTTCCTCTTTCCTGGAAGAAGAGGAGGGGGTGAGACCTTCACCACTCCCCCTCCTCTTCAGTCCAGCCCCTGACACATGGCCAGGGATAGTTTTTTCTCCATGAATTTGTCCAGTCCTGTTTTGAAGCCAGCCAAGCTGGGGCCATAACTTCCTGTGGACCTCAAGAATCTCCCCGGACCATGCCGCCCTCCAAAGCCCTGCTCCAGGATCTCCTCAGATGCCTGTGGCATACTCTCCAACATTCCTCCAATGAAAACAGGGACATCCTAAAGAAGAAGAAGAAGAAGAAGAAGAAGAAGAAGAAGAAGAAGAAGAAGAAGAAGAAGAAACGATAATCTTTATTGTCTTTGTCCCATACAGAACAACGAAATTGAAAAAATCTACATCAGACATTAAGGAAATCAGCCCTGAGTATTCACTGGAAGGACAGATCATGAAGCTGAGGCTCCAGTACTTTGGCCACCTCATGAGAAGAGAAGACTCCCTGGAAAAGACCCTGATGTTGGGAAAGATGGTGGGCACAAGGAGAAGGGGACGACAGAGGACGAAATGTTTGGATAGTGTTCTCGAAGCTACCAGCATGAATTTGACCAAACTGCGGGAGGCAGTGGAAGACAGGAGTGCCTGACATGCTCTGGTCCATGGGGTCACGAAAAGTCGGACACGACTAAATGACTAAACAACAACATCAGACATTCAAAAACCAACAAGCCAGCTATCCCAGCTATCCTAGCCTGGTTAACCCCCTAAAAACTCTGATACCCCATAATTAAATATAGTATACTCCCATAGAGACTACCTTACACTGCGTTTAAAACCAAAATCACATTTGGATAAAAACTGTTTCTCTGGCAGCTAGTCCTAGTCTTTATAACCCTGTACCTTCTTCCAGGAGGCAGAAGCTGAAAGAGATCATTTCCGGGGTGTGTACTATCCTGCACTATCTCTGCAGCTTTCTTATGACACCTGGAAGCATACGTTCAGTCCTGTGGTGCCAATGGAGGGACATGGCACCAGGGGTGGGATAAGGGGCAATACTTTCCCACAATCAACTGCGATCTATCAGGATCAACCAGGCGATCTACCTATTGATTGCGATCGAACGGTTGGACATCGTTGCTATAGAGGGTTGCCTTCAGACTGCTTGAGGGTCAGATACCTCCATACCCTCCAACATTTCTCCAATGAAAATGAGGCTGTCCTAAGGAAAAGTGGGGCATTCTGGGATCAAATCAGAAACTGGGACTGCTTCTGTAAATCCGAGATGGTCCCTGGAAAATAGGGGTACTTGAAGGGTCTGCTGTGGTGTCCTTGAATGGTGTCCTTCAACTGTGATAATGTCTGGGTCGGAGGACAGAGGGTGAGGGTATGGAAACTGTTATGTACTGAAGTTCTCACCCTGGGCCAGCAGGGAGATACTGTAGATAGTTATGCAAATGAAGGATCGATAGTGACTTTCAGTGATTGGATAGTTTGTATGCAAATGAAGGATCGAAAGTGACGTTCAGTGATTGGATAGTTTTAGAAAGTTGCAACAGTTACTGTTGCTGTTCTGGAGCTCTATATAAGCAGGCTGACTGAGCTCCTCAGTTCAGTTCAGTTCTGGCCTTTGAATAAACAAGAGCTGTTTGAAGAATCGCTGTGTCGTCTGATATGTTCGCCCACAACTTAACAGAAACGTCCATCTTTTGCCTGGCTGGAATGCAGAACTACTGAACAAAGATCATGCCCCTTGCTCGGCCCACTTTTGCCCCCGGCCCTGCCCATCCCTCGCAAGCGACCCCCAGAAAATTGCCTCTGAGGGGATATGGCCTTTGGGCTGAACGTATTCCACGCTCCTGGCTTCTCTGGCTGGCATTGCTTGTTTGGAGGTGACCCTGTGGACTCCTAATCCCCTTCTCCTCCAGCCTCAGCACACCGAGTCCTTTCTCTTTTTTCTAGTAATAGCTCTTCATATAGTCTGGCAGTTTCTCAAAGGCTGCAGTGCCTGCCTTGGCATGTCAATGAGTTGCAACTTCTGCAGTCCAGAGAGGACTTTGAAGGGAAAGAAGGGGGAGCTCATAAAAAATCAGCAATCAATGCCTGGCCCAAGGGAGGCAGCCGGAGCTTAGGAAATGCATCACTCAAATATTAACTTTGCTTCCACTCAGGGCAGCGGAGCAGACTTTATCCGATTAGAAGTGAAATCCTTCCTTCCTTCCTTCCTTCCTTCCTTCCTTCCTTCCTTCCTTCCTTCCTTCTTTCTTTCTTTCTTTCTTTCTTTCTTTCTTTCTTTCTTCCCTTCCTTCCTTCTTTAATTCATGAAAATCTAAATCCCTCCACGCTTTCCCCCCTCAACCCAAATTGTGCTGTCACGAAACCTTTTTTAAATACATTTTAAATTAAATCCACTATAGTAGATAATACTCCTCGTATTACAACAGGTTGAAAGCCACACAATGTATTGTTACAAAACATTACAAAAAAACACACACACACCATTTCCCCATAAAACTATTAGGTTGGTTTATATGTTCTCTTTTACAATGAGTTAATTTAACCATTGTGCTGTAGATCAGATCCCCCCCCCCAAACCACCCACATATATTAGGAGATATAGTTTTTAGCTTTCATAATCTTTTTCATTAGTTACAAGGTTAAATGCAATTTCTCGGTCATTTTCCGGGATAACATCTTTCAGGTCGTCAAGTAAATGGAACATTTTAAACAGAAAAATTGATTTTAAAAGAAAGAAAGGTAGAGACAGTCTTTCAGTATTGTGCAAATACAGTCTTTCAGTATTGTGCATGGTCCTATCTGGCCACATAAAAGGAGGAAAAAAATAGAATTAAAAGTATAGAGCATTTATTTGTTTATTAAACTTAGTCTCCGTGATGCCTGACCCAAAGCCATGTAACTCAAAGTGACTTATGACAATGAATATATAACATATACATTGAAATCAGCATAAAACATATTGTTCATATTTTTTTAAAGGCAGGATTAAAACATCCTACCTACTGAAAGAGGCCACAGAATAATTAAAAACCCAAGGCTTGGTTCATGAATTGGTTTAAACAGAAACAAAGGGGAAACAGGATAGAACAGAATTAACAAATAACATTCAACATCTAAATGCCCTTATCATTGTGCTTAGATTAAGTATGAGTAATAGTCATGTATTCTCTTATGTTAGGGACGCGGGTGGCGCTGTGGGTAAAACCTCAGCGCCTAGGACTTGCCGATCACATGGTCGGCGGTTCGAATCCCCGCAGCGGGGTACGCTCCCGTCGTTCGGTCCCAGCGCCTGCCAACCTAGCAGTTCGAAAGCACCCCCGGGGGCAAGTAGATAAATAGGGACCGCTTACCAGCGGGAAGGTAAACGGCGTTCTGTGTGCTGCGCTGGCTCGCCAGATGCAGCTTGTCACGCTGGCCACGTGACCCGGAAGTGTCTGCGGACAGCGCTGGCTCCCGGCCTATAGAGTGAGATGAGCGCACAACCCTGGCAAGGGGTACCTTTACCTTTATCTTATTCTCTTATGTTAACAATGAAACAATACCAAGTGCTGGTATATTGATGAATGTAGAAGGGGGATTCAAATGCTGATTGTGGGAGGGGAGGGTTTGTTCATTTTCTGGAATACTGGCATATGTTATTAAATTAAAGCCATCTTTCGTTGTTTGCCCATGTGTCAACTGTAGCTTGTTAATCTCTCAAGGAGGGCTGTTTCCCAAACCATTTTGTACCAATTGTTTTATCGTTGTGCCACAAAGGTCTGGTTATGTTGCATCTCACCACTTGCAATAAATGCCTTATTAATTCTTTATTATGTAAATCCAGATTGCTGTCTTGAAATATATTTAATCAATCTAATTCTTTTTTTTTAAAAAAATAATTTTTATTAACTGGCCAATCAAATCAAATTAAATCACATCACATAAATTCCGAATTACAAAGCCGAATTTTAAATTTTGTTGGGGGGACCCATATTTCAAGATCTGAAGGGGGATTCTGATCATCTTCTTGCTACTGCGTTAATGTCCAAATCAATCCAAATCAGTCCTAACAGAGTTCATAATTCTATCCAGTCTTATCTTGCTGTTTCCACATCACATCTTGTTCATATATTTTCTCTTTTTTCTTTATGATCTCTTCTGATAGTCTCCTTAAGCCGATAAACACCAATAATAATCCTGTGTGAATTTTCCGTTCTTCCAATCCTCAAATCGAGATGGTTTCCATATATCATCACCTTCATAGATAAAAGCGCTCTTTCCATCATTAATTACAGAACTGTCATTCTTAAGTCCCACTGAGGAGTTTCACCCACAATATAAAAACAGCTCTATTTCTCTATTTCTCCTCTCAGACTTAAGTCCTCCGACAGAACTTCCCAATATGGCAACAGCATTTTTAACTGCGTCATTCCAAAGCTCTTATACATTCCACACTCTTCTTAAAACATGCTTTGGTTCGAAAGTTTATCTCCACACAGCCTTAAATCCACAGCTTAAGTCCTTAAAACAACAATTCTGACTTGTGAGGGGAGGGGATTCTTGTTTAATCACATAAGGAAAGCAAGGAAAGTTTTTCCCCCACCCCCATCAGTCATTTGCCATACCGTATCTTGGCGTATCTTCCCATGTTTTATTCTTGTCTTGTTTTATCAGAGATCTCTTCTGTTAGCAGTCTTTACTCCCCCTCCTTCCTTGAGATATGTGCATTCCTTCATCCAAATTGTTGCTTTTGAAGTTCTTGCAGCTAGTGGCATGGATCAGGGATGGCGTCCAGGAGTGCCGGAATCCCACAGGAGGGCTTCGTGCCTAGTGCCCCATCCCCACAAATTCGGGGGTGGTATAGGGCACAGCAGGCAAGGGCAGTCCCCCCCACACCATCCTGGGGGGGGTAGGGAGGCTAATTACTCCCATCATAGCCTCCAAATTACCTTGTGTGGGTCGGAGAGATGTTATTGTCAGCCATCTTCCGATGCGCCCCCTAGTGGCCCCCCTAATCAATCTAATTCTGGCTTGACTTCCCATTGCTGTTTTGTTATTTTGTTAATTTCTCAGGATGTTGAATTCCAGAAAGGCTGGATTTCTGCACGTTCCCATCACATGTGGAGATATGTACCAGGTGTAAGGCAATGTGGTGAGGCAACAAGGTGGATCCTTGTCAGCTTTCTAGGGATTAAGTACCACCTATATATGAGTTTTAGGGTTAATTAGGGTTAGGGTTGCTTGCTGAAATAGACTTACCTTTTTTTTGTCCAAAGTCTGTTCCATTGACCTGGGTCAAGCTCATAGTCAAAACCGCATCCCCATTGGTGTTGAATAGGGTCACATGAACCCACCGATGCACTGAGTATAATTTTATAGATTGTGGATGCTATACTTGGTCCTTCTGTGGATATTGCAAAGCTTTCAAATGGGGCTAGTGGTCTTGTGGCTGACTCATTTGGCAACCGAGTTAGCCAAAATAAAAAAGTGTGGATTTGGCGCAGCGGCAGCAAAAGGCTTTGTAAGTTTCCTAGTTTAGACTGTAATTCTTGGTCTGATCATGGTGTATTCCTGTTATAAAAGTCATATAACCGGTACAGACCTTTTGCCCTCCATCCGGCAACATCAAATTGTCGAATTGTCCCAAAACTCAAGATTTACCAACGATCCAGGAGTGGCAGGTGAAGATGATAGATTTTGCAGAACTTGTCAAATTGACAGGAAGGATCCGGGACCAAGAGGACCAGAGATACAATAACAATTGGAATAAATTTATTGAATATATAAAGGAGAACAACAAAAATATTAAGACACTAGCAGGACTGGAATAACACCTCCAATGTAAAACAGTAATGACAATAATATATGAAAAAAGTATGTGATGTATATACCAGCGGTCGGGAGGGAGGGAAGTCAGGACTCGGCAGAGTCAAAGGGATTATAATGTGACAATAAGGATTGTTGGGGAAAGAATTACACGTTGAAAACAATACAAATTTATTTGCAAAAAAATAAATAAATAAATAAAAATTGTTGAATTGTCAGAAAGTGTTGTGAAATTGCGGGTGGAAGATGTGGTTCCCTGTTGAGATGCTGGGCAGTATGTGGACAGAAATCAAGACCACCTGGTTGAAATTTCACCTTTCTTAATTGATGCTTTTAATTGACCACAGAGCCTAGGGCTTGCCAATCAGAAGGTCGGCGGTTCGAATCTCCGTGACGGGGTGAGCTCCCGTTGCTCGGTCCCAGCTCCTGCCAACCTAGCAGTTCAAAAGCACGTCAAAGTGCAAGTAGATAAATAGGTACCGCTCTGGCGGGAAGGTAAACAGTGTTTCCGTGTGCTGCTCTGGTTCGCCAGAAGCGGCTTAGTCATGCTGGCCACATGACCCGGAAGCTGTACGCTGGCTCCCTTGGCCAGTAAATCAAGATGAGTGGTCAGGGGTCCCTTTACCTTTACCTTTATTGCATATGCTATATTCTTTGTAAACCACTTAGTGGTGTCATTTGCAAATAAGTGGTACACAGATTTTGCTTGATTTTGCTGAAGGCATTTCACAATTGTTCAATCTCAGCCCCCTCCCTGTTTGCAGGATGTGTTTTTACATTGTGATTTTATGTTGTGACCTCCCTGAGACCTGTGGGTATAGGGTGGTATGCAAATTTAATAAACAACAGCAGCAGCAGCAACAACTGACAGTGATTCCCTCCCACACCATTGGTGGAATCGCCAAAGCGTTGCCAGCTGCTCATCTCCTTTTGCCCCTCAATGCTCCTAAAGAGAATCAGCTAAAATGGAAGGGGGGGGGGAGGGAGGGAAACATCAAAAGGGAGCTTCCCAGCCTCATGCGCTTTTGAAAACCCTGAGCTCAGCAGCCACGGCAGATGGAAGAGGGAGTTATTAAATATGCATCACAAGGTAGCACTAAGCTGTCCTCTAATTAAACAGGAGTCGTTTCCTCCTAGGCTGCCCCCAGAAGCTGGATCTTGCAGCATGATAGATGGCAAACAGAGGGGTTCCCCTTGGGAGCTTCTGAAGGTTACTAAGTCTTGGTTCAGAGGGAGATTCAGCTGTTTCCAACTAGGGCTGTTGACACACATACACTGATCTGATGTCATAGAATTGTAGAGCTGGAATGGGGTGTGTGGGGTGTTCATGCTCCATCTGAGGTAGGTGGTCCCCACCCTGCACTCAGCTCTCAGCTGCGGCTCCTAGAAGATGCTAGCATGTGACAGCAGCCACACACCTCGGAATGGCTTTGACTGGCTGGCTAAACCAGGTGAAGGTAGCTGATGGGTCTCAAACCCTTGGTGAGTTAGGGACCTCCCCTGCTTGAGAAGACAAAGTCAGGAGGATTGAGCAGGCAAGACCAAGAGTGGGTCCAATGGTCAAGAAGGCAGTTTCTGCAAGAGCTGCAGAGGGAAGCGATGGGAAGATGGAGCTCATCAACCTGGGAACGTAGGAGAAGAAGAATAGTTTGGATTTGATATCCCACTTTATCACTACCCTAAGGAGTCTCAAAGCGGCTAACATTCTCCTTTCCCTTATTACCCCACAACAAACACTGGCCCAAGGTCACCCAGCAGCTGCAGGTGGAGGAGCGGAGAAGCAAACCCGGTTCACCAGATTACGAGTCCACCGCTCTTAACCACTACACCACACTAGATGGTACCTCATCTAGGAGATGGAAAACTCTGATTCTTTTTTCTTTTTTTTAAGAATATATCTTTATTGATTTAAACTACTATCAGACAAATACATTACAAATAGTTACAACAGAATTTCACACAAAAATGAAAAAGGAATAACAAGAATAAAAACAAAAAAGAATTAACATTAAAATAAAAGAATATCGGTTGTATTATCATATCTTGACCAATAAAGTCTTCTAGAACAAAAACTTCCAATCATTCTCGTTTTACTTTTTCTAATACCTTGATTTTATCGCACAGTTTATTTTATGGAAAACTCTCATCCTAAACTTCTGCTGCCTTGTGGGATATCTTTGGGAGAAGAAAAGGCTAAGGAGTAAACCCTACACAAATCCAGAATGGCATCCTTAAGACAGTGGTGCCCTATATGCCTCCTTCTGGCAACACCAAGCAGGTGCCAAACATATTACTCTGCTTTCCTTTGGACCACATCAGCAAGACCAAGTCTGGGCAGCCCAGGACCTCCATACACACAATACAGGCTTGAACCTGGGGTGTGGGTGTGTGTCACTCTGGTTCTGCTAATGGAATGGTTTGACTCCACCCCCAGAGGTGAACTCCATTGTCTCTCGAGACAGATGGATGCCAACAACTTTGATGAAGCTTTCCCAAAAAAAGCTCAAGAACTCTGGTCAATCCAGAGTAGTCTCTTGGAAGTTGGACTAGATGACTTAAGAGGTCCCTTCCAACCGTACAATTCTTTGGTTCTATGAAAAACAGCTATTCTTCAAAATCCGCAACTCTGATTTTTGCAGTGCTGTTCTCCAGTCAAGTCATATTCAAGAATTGCATATTCTAGGGTAAAGGGTTCATTAAAAGAAAATGCATTTCAATATGCTTTCCTCTTTTTTTAAAAATCAATTTTTATTAAGATTTTTAAACATAAATGCAAATATAATAAACAATGTAACATATATCATAACATAATTTCTTAACTTCTTTGGACTCCCTCACGTCTTCCGCTCCCACTTGCATCTTTGTCAATTCTTGCCCGCAATTTATCATCTTGTTTACATTCTTATGTCCCATTCATTTAGAATATAATCTAATAGTTCTCCCAAAGGTTTAAGGTTTTCCCTCAATCTCACTTATCATCCTAATTGCATCTAATTTAGTGGTGGTCAATTATTTATGATCTAGCCTCCATCTTAACATTCCACCAAATTACAGTGCTTTTTAAAGTAAATCTTAAATTTCTTCCAATCTTCTTCAACCTTCTCTTCTCCCAGGTCTCGGATTCTGCCGGTCATCTCGGCTAGTTCCATATAGTCTATCAGTTGCATCTGCCACTCTTCCAGTGTGGGTAGATCTTGAGTTTTCCAGTGCTTAGCGATGAGTATCCTTGCTGCCGTTGTTGCATACATAAAAAATGTTCAGTCCTTCTTTAACACCTTCTGGTCGACAATACCCAAAAGAAAGGCCTCTGGTTTCTTAGTAAAGGTATACTTAAATACCTTTTTCAACTCATTATATATCATTTCCCAAAAGGCCTTCACTCTCGGGCAAGTCCACCAGAGGTGAAAGAATGTTCCATCATTTTCTTTACATTTCCAACATTTGTTATCAGACAAATGGTATATTTTGGCAAGTTTAACTGGGGTCATGTACCATCTATATATCATTTTCATTACATTTTCCTTCAAAGCATTACATGCAGTGAAGTTCAGCCCGTTGGTCCACAACCTTTCCCAGTCCTCAAACATGATATTATGCCCTATATCATAGGTCATAGTGGAGAGTTTTGACCAAACGTGATCCACCTGGAGGAGGAACCGGCAAGCCACTCCAGTATCCCTGCCAAGAAAACTCCATGGACAAAGACAACAGGCATATAAAAGTTATGACGCTGGAAGATGAGCCCCTCAGGTCAGAAGGCGTCCAACATGCTACTGGGGAAGAGCGGAGGACAAGTACAAGTAGATCCAGAGCTGATGAAGCGGCTGGGCTAAAGCCGAAAGGACGTTCAGTTGCGGATATGCCTGGAAGCGAAAGGAAAGTCCAATGCTGTAAAGAAAAATATTGCATAGGAACCTGGAATGTAAGAACCATGAACCTGGGTAAGTTGGATGTGGTCAAAAATGAGATGGCAAGAATAAATATTGACATCCTGGGCATCAGTGAGCTAAAATGGACGGGAATGGGCGAATTTAGTTCGGATGACCATCATATCTACTACTGTGGGCAAGAAACCCGCAAAAGAAATGGAGTGGCCCTCATAGTCAACAAAAGAGTTGCGAAAGCAGTACTGGGTTGCAATCTCAAAAATGATAGAATGATCTCGATACGAATCCAACTACTGGTGCGGAAGAAACAGAAATTGACCAATTCTATGAAGACTTACAACACCTTATAGAAGTGACACCAAAGAAGGATGTTCTTCTCATTATAGGAGATTGGAATGCTAAAGTAGGGAACCAAGAGATAAAAGTAACAACTGGCAAGTTTGGCCTTGGAGAGCAAAATGAAGCAGGGCAAAGGCTAATAGAGTTCTGTCAAGAGAACAAGCTGGTCATCACAAACACACTTTTCCAACAACACAAGAGACGACTCTACACGTGGATATCACCAGATGGGCAGCATCGAAATCAGATTGATTATATTCTCTGCAGCCAAAGATGGAGAAGCTTGATACAGTCAGCAAAAACAAGACCTGGAGCTGACTGTGGCTGAGATCATCAGCTTCTTATAGCAAAATTCAAGCTTAAACTGAAGAAAGTAGGAAAAACCACTGGGCCGGTAAGATACAATCTAAATCAAATCCCTTATGAATACACAGTGGAAGTGAGGAACAGGTTTAAGGATTTAGATCTGCTGGACAGAGTGCCTGAAGAACTATGGATGGAGGCTCGCAACATTATACAGGAAGCAGCAACGAAAACCATCCCAATGAAAAGGAAATGCAAGAAAGCAAAGTGGCTGTCCAACGAGGCCTTACAAATAGCGGGGGAGAGAAAGCAAGCAAAATGCGAGGGAGATAGAGAAAGATACAGGAAATTGAATGCAGATTTCCAAAAAATAGCAAGGAGAGATAAGAAGGCCTTCTTAAATGAGCAATGCAAAGAAATAGAGGAAAACAACAGAATGGGAAGAACCAGAGATCTGTTCAAGAAAATTGGAGATATGAAAGGAACATTTCGTTCAAAGATTACCATAATAAAGGACAAAAGTGGTAAGGACCTAATAGAAGCAGAAGACATCAAGAAGAGGTGGCAAGAATACACAGAGGAATTATACCAGAAAGATATGGATGTCTCGTACACCCCAGGTAGTGGGGTTGCTGACCTTGAGCCAGACATCCTGGAGAGTGAAGTTAAATGGGCCTTAGAAAGCACTGCAAATAACAAGGCCAGTGGAAGTGATGGTATTCCAGCTGAACTATTTAAAATTTTAAAAGATGATGCTGTTAAAGTGCTACACTCAATATGCCAGCAAGTTTGGAAAACTCAGCAGTGGCCAGAGGATTGGAGAAGATCAGTCTACATCCCAATCCCAAAGAAGGGCAGTGCCAAAGAATGCTCCAACTACCGCACAATTTCACTCATTTCACACGCTAGCAAGGTTATGCTTAAAATTCTACAAGGAAGGCTCAAGCAGTATGTGGACCGAGAACTCCCAGAAGTGCAAGCTGGATTTAGAAGAGGCAGAGGAACCAGAGACCAAATTGCAAACATGCGCTGGATTATGGAGAAAGCTAGAGAGTTCCAGAAAGACATCTACTTCTGCTTCATTGACTATGCAAAAGCCTTTGACTGTGTCGACCACAGCAAACTATGGCAAGCTCTTAAAGAAATGGGAGTGCCTGATCACCTCATCTGTCTCCTGAGAAATCTCTATGTGGGACAAGAAGCTACAGTTAGAACTGGATATGGAACAACTGATTGGTTCAAAATTGGGAAAGGAGTACGACAAGGCTGTATATTGTCTCCCTGCTTATTTAACTTATATGCAGAATTCATCATGCGAAAGGCTGGGCTGGATGAATCCGAAGCCAGAATTAAGATTGCCGGAAGAAATATCAACAACCTCAGATATGCAGATGACACAACCTTGATAGCAGAAAGTGAGGAGGAATTAAAGAAGCTTTTATTGAAGGTGAAAGAGGAGAGCGCAAAATATGGTCTGAAGCTCAACATCAAAAAAACGAAGATCATGGCCACTGGTCCCATCACCTCCTGGCAAATAGAAGGAGAAGAAATGGAGGCAGTGAGAGATTTTACTTTCTTGGGCTCCATGATCACTGCAGATGGTGACAGCAGCCACGAAATTAAGAGACGCCTGCTTCTTGGGAGGAAAGCAATGACAAACCTAGACAGCATCTTAAAAAGTAGAGACATCACCTTGCCAACAAAGGTCCGTATAGTAAAAGCTATGGTTTTCCCAGTAGTGATGTATGGAAGCGAGAGCTGGACCATAAAGAAGGCAGATCGCCGAAGAATTGATTCCTTTGAATTATGGTGCTGGAGGAGACTCTTGAGAGTCCCATGGACTGCAAGAAGATCAAACCTCTCCATTCTGAAGGAAATCAGCCCTGAGTGCTCACTGGAAGGACAGATAGTGATGCTGAGGCTCCAATACTTTGGCCACCTCATGAGAAGAGAAGACTCCCTGGAAAAGACCCTGATGTTGGGAAAGATGGAGGGCACAAGGAGAAGAGGACGACAGAGGACAAGATGGTTGGATAGTGTCTTCGAAGCTACAAACATGAGTCTGACCAAACTGCGGGAGGCAGTGGAAGACAGGAGGGCCTGTCGTGCTCTGGTCCATGGGGTCACGAAGAGTCGGACACGACTAAACGACTAAACAACAACAACATCCTGTGCCCACTTTATCATGGCCGATTTAACCATTTCATCTTGTGTATTCCATTTTAACAGCAAGTTGTACATTCTTGAAAGTATCTTAGTCTTAGGTTCTAACAGTTCTGTTTCCAATTTCGATTTCTCCACCTGGAACCCTAACTTTTTGTCATTTTTAAAAACTTCATTAATCTGAGCGTAATGTAACCAGTCTCGCACTTTGTCCTTAATTTTCTCCAAACTCTGCAATTTCCAATTGTCTCCATCTTTTTCTAATATTTCCCAATATTTTGGCCATTTGGCCTCCATATTGGGTCTTTTTCGGGCCTTAGCTTCCAGCGGTGAAAGCCACCTTGGAGTTTTATTTTCCAATAAGTCTTTATATTTTGTCCAGACATTAAACACTGCTTTTCTGACAATATGGTTCTTAAAGGCCTTACTGATCTTAACCTTGTCATACCATAAATATGCATGCCAACCAAAAGCATTGTTAAAACCTTCCAGATCCAATACATCAGTGTCTTCGAGAAGTAGCCAATCTTTTAGCCAGCAGAAAGCTGCGGCCTCATAGTACAACTTTAGGTCTGGCAGGGCAAAGCCCCCTCTTTCTTTCGCATCAGTTAATATCTTAAACTTAATTCTGGGCTTTTTGCCCTGCCAGACAAACTTAGAAATATCTCTCTGCCACTTCCGGAAGCACTCCGTCTTGTCCACAATCTGTAATGTTTGGAACAAAAACAACATTTTTGGCAATACATTCATCTTGATAGCAGCAATTCGGCCTAGCAAAGAAAGTTTCAATTTTGTCCAACTATCTAAGTCTCTCTTAATTTCTGACCAACATTTTTCATAATTATCCTTAAAAAGACTCAGATTTTTTGCTGTTATGTTTACCCCTAGGTACTTTACTTTTTTAACCACATTTAGTTCTGTCTCTTTCTGAAACCGTTCTGACTCTGTATCTGTCCAGTTTTTCCCCAATACCTTAGTTTTCTGTTTGTTTAATTTAAATCCCGCCACCCGACCAAAATCTTGAATCAATTGTAATACTCTTTTCGTACTAGATTCTGGCTCCTGCAGGGTCAAAACTAGGTCATCTGCAAAAGCTTTAAGTTTATATTGTTTCTCTCCGACCTGAATTCCTTCCACCAACCGGTCCCCTCTAATCATATTCAAGAGCACCTCCAGAACCGAAATAAATAGCAAAGGGGAAATAGGGCAGCCTTGTCGTGTTCCTTTTTCGATTTTAAACTCTTCTGTAACCACATTGTTGACTATCAATTTAGCCTTTTGCTCTGAATATATTGCATCAATCCCATTCTCAAAACCCCGTCCCACTCCCATTTCTTTTAAATTTCCCTTCATAAATTTCCAGGAAATATTGTCAAAGGCCTTCTCCGTATCTATAAAAATTAACACTGCTTTTGTATTTATATCTGTTTCCAAAAGTTCCAAGATGTCAATAATGTTCCTTGTATTAGCAAACAAGTGTCTACCTGGGAGAAAGCCTGCCTGGTCCTTGTGAATTACTTCATTTAAAACTTTTTTAAGTCTACTTGCCAAAATGTCTGCAAATATTTTGTAATCCATATTTAAAAGAGAGATGGGACGATAGTTCTTAAGTTGTGTCTTTTCAGCTTCCGATTTTGGTATCAATGTGATAAAGGCTTCCTTCCATGATTCCGGCGCCCTCTTCCCCTCCATAATTTCATTGCTAACCTCCACCAGTGGTTGTATCAAATAGTCTTTTAATGTCTTATAATACTTGGAGGTCAGCCCATCTGGCCCTGGAGATTTGCCCATTTGCATATTCTGAATGGCTTGTTCAATCTCTTGTCGTGTTATTTTGCAGTTCAGGATTGATCTATTTTCTTGTGACAATTTTGGTAGCCCATTTTTTTCCAGAAATTGTTTAATCTCGACCTCATCTTGCGGCCCTTGAGTGTATAATTTTTTGAAGTATCTCTGGAAGCACTTTCTAATGTCCACAGGGTTCTGAATATTTCTTCCTTCAATCTCTAAATTTGTAACTGTATTTAGTTTTTGTCTCCTCTTCAGCTGCCAAGCTAGCAGTTTTCCACATTTATTCGCCGATTCAAAAGTTTTTTGTTTCATTAATTTAATCTTCCACTCTATTTCCTGATTTGTCAATTTAGAATATTGGGCTTGATGAAGTTTAATTTCTTTCAGAGTTGGCTGTGACTTCGGATTTGATCTTAACTTCTTCTCTAATTCTTTAATTTTCTCCAAGATTTTGTCTTTCCTCTCATTTTGTATCCTTTTCTTTACAGCATTCTGTTGTATCAAGAACCCCCTCATCACAGCCTTACTTGCATCCCAGATGATTCTTTTTTCCACTGTAGTGTTCAAATTTATCTCAAAATAATCTTTCAAAACTTTTTGGGCCTTCTTAATAATCTCCTGATCTCTAAACAAATTGTCATTCATCTTCCATCTAAAGGAGCCGGTTGGTAGTAGTGTCATGTCCATCTTTAGTGCATTATGGTCGGAGCAGGTCTTTGGGCAGATTTCCACCTTTCTAACCTTAGGTGCCAGACCTCTAGATATCCATATTTGGTCGATTCTTGTCCAAGTCAGCTGGGCTTCAGAGAAGAATGTTCCCTCTCTTCCCAAGGGGTTCTTCGTTCTCCAAATGTCAATCAAGTCCATATTGTCAGTCATTTCAAAAAAAGTCTTTGGTAGTCTGCCATCTTTTGTAACATTTTGGCTTTGTGACTTATCCATGTTAGTTGATACGACCCCATTCATATCTCCCATCATAATGATGTTATCATAGTCCAGATAATCCAGCATAGTCTCATGCAGCTTCTTGTAAAATTCCGATTTTCCCTCGTTTGGTGCATAAATTCCTAATATCAAGATCTTCTCTCCTTGATGTTGTATCTCAATTGCTAAAATTCTTCCATATTCATCTTTAAATAAAAGTTTAGGTGACAGGCTCTCTTTTGCATATATCACCACCCCTCTCTTCTTTACTCTATCCGAAGATATAAATTCCTGGCCAAGTCTTTTATTTATTAACACTTTTCTGTGGAGCCTAATCACGTGAGTTTCTTGTAGGCAAATAATATCCAATTGTTCCTTTTTTAATATGTGGAAAATTTTCCTCCTTTTTTCCGGAATATTACAGCCATTTATATTCCAACTCAAAAGTTGCAGAGACATCCTGAATAAATCTGGTTATTTTCCTGGGGGTGGTGTCTTATTCGCTGGATCTTCCGGTTCCAAGGGTGCAGGTACTGCTGGTGCTCCAGGCCCAGAGGGTGATTCAATTCCTTTTTAAGGTCCTCTCCGTATGCAGTCAAAAATTTATCTCTATCTTCCAATGTTCTGATTTTGACCTTCTTCCCTCTAAAAGTGAAAGATAATCCTTGGGGGAACTCCCACCTGAAGATAATTGAATTGCTCCTCAACAATCTAACCAATTTGAGGTAGCCAGATCTAAGGTCCAGCAGTTGTTTAGGAATATCCTTGTAAATTTCAATTCTTTTGTCCGAAATGTCCAGTGACTTTCCGTAGTGTAGGCCCAAAATCTTATCCCTTTCCTCCTTTGATCTCAATATTATCAAACAGTCTCTGGGTTTCTCTTTCTTTATAAGTCTTCCAAGCCTAAAAGCTGATACGATTTTAAAGTCCTTTTCCTCTAAGTTCCAAAACTTGGAAAGTTCTTTAGTCAAAAACTCAGCTAAGTTGCCTTCTTCCACTTCTGGTATCGACCTTATCCTTAAGTTACTCTCCCGATTCCGCAGTTCTGTCATAGAAAGCTAAGTCTGATGTTCATCTACTTGTTTACGGAGTGGTCTTACCTCTTGTTCCAAAATTCCAAGTCTTTGACTAGTATCTTCAGCCAATTTCCGATTTTCAGCTATGGCCCCCGTCAATTCTCCAATTGCTTGTGCGTTCTGTGATACTTGTCCAGTTAGTCTATTTAAACATTCTGTGTTTTGATCAATTTTAGCTGTTTGCTCATCAGCTTTCTTATCCAAAGATTCCACTCTCTTATCCAGAGATTCCAATTTTTCATAAATTTTCTCTAAAATAGAAGCAGTTGCTCCTGAGGCCATATCTTCCAATTGTAATTGCTCAATTTCTTCCTCCCCTGCTTTTGGCAGAGAAGCAACTTTTTCCTCTGAAGGCAAAGTAGGTACAGATGATCTACGTGCCTGGGAGGCTGCGGTTAAAGTTGTTAAAGTTGTTTGTCTGGTTCTTGGTCCCTTTTTTCTAGCGCCACTCATTCCAGAGTTATCTAAGAGTCAAGGTCAAGCTGAGTTGTTCCCATGAGAAAACAACAGCCCAGATGGTAACAGTCAAGCAGGAGGCCGGGAAAAGGAAAGTAAAATAATGTCACTGCTGTAAATCCAAAATCCTCTAGGGGGAGCTTAAAATGTCTTTAGGGAAGAGATCAATTCTAGTAAAATTGTTAAAATCAAGATTTAAGTCCAGGAACCTTCAATAACAGGTTTTAAGCAGAGTTAGTATTAGCGCCACATTGTTTCAAACAGAGCATACTGGTATTTCAGATGATGCTTCAAAGTAGCAAGTCCAAACTCCCTCAGATTGTTGCAATTTTTGATTCAAAGTAACCAAATCTGCAAACTGACAGCTCAGTTACTCAGGCAGCTCCAGCACCTGGGTTTCTTACTCAAATTATATTTCCAAATAGAAGAAAGGTAAAGGTAAAGGTAAAGGTAAAGGTAAAGGTACCCCTGCCTGTACGGGCCAGTCTTGACAGACTCTGGGGTTGTGCGCCCATCTCACTCTAGAGGCCAGGGGCCAGCGCTGTCCGGAGACACTTCTGGGTCACGTGGCCAGCGTGACATCACTGCTCTGGCGAGCCAGAGCCGCACACGGAAACGCCGTTTACCTTCCCGCTGGTAAGCGGTCCCTATTTATCTACTTGCACCCGAAGGTGCTTTCGAACTGCTAGGTTGGCAGGCGCTGGGACCGAGCAGCGGGAGCGCACCCCGCCGCAGGGATTCGAACCGCCGACCTTTCGATCGGCAAGTCCTAGGCGCTGAGGCTTTAACCCACAGAGGTATCACGATGCAAATATAGAACATAAGATCAAATGCTTAGAATCCTTATTCGCTTACAGAAAAGGTTCAGTGGTTGCTCAGATCAATTAGGTTAAAAGTTCTTTCTTTACCTCCACTCCTCCAGCTCTTTGCTTTGAAGTTCAATGACAGCGGAAGACGGACTTCCTGTTTTTCGTCGCTCCGCTTTCAGCCAAATTCAATAGATTTTAGTCTCCAATTTAATAAAGTCCTTCTTTACTCACGGGTTGTTGCTTTTCCACATCAGAAAGCTTCAGGAAAAAAGGTCAGCGCTCACCGGCAGCAGCAGCGCGGCTTCACTCCGTAGCTTGCGGAACGACCCACAGCGCCGCTACCCCCTCCCCGTTCCGGAGCCCCTTACGGGGTTCCTTCAACGTTTCAGGGGTTGCTTCCAGCGCCCGCCGGGTCCCGAGACCACAGGCTTTTACTGCCTGTGGGTTTCCGAAGTGGGTCTCCGCTTCGCCGTTTCCCACGGAGCTTCCCCTTCACCGAAGGAAGAGGACCGCCATTGCCGTTCGCGCCGCCTCTGGAAGTGCTTCAATATGCTTTCCTAAAGGTTAAGTTTTGAAAGCTGGCCTTCATACATTTGTAATTTGTGCTTGTATTTTTACAAATTCATTCTCTCTCTACTCTCTAATTCCATTCAGATTTTTGAATTTAAAGCACAGGGGGAGTTTGAAAATTGGTTGTGGGGAGTTAAAAAGAAATTCATTTTCAGGTCTGGTCTTCATCCATCTCTGTGCACACATTTCTGCCGGGTTAATTCCAGAGACCATCAGCCTCTGAAACAGCCTGGACTGTTTCCACTCTCTTCCTTTTGCAAGCTTTCTCCTTTGCCATCCAAACGCTCTTCTTCCCCTAGTGATCCCTCTCCACCTTCCAAAATCTGCATATTATGCAAATGAAAGAAGCTTTGCCTTTAGATCACCTATGAAAATCTGCCAACTCCAGCACACCTCCAGAGCTTTATGAAAACTGTTTTGGATGCACCGATGCTAAATAATTATTTTTAATCATAAACCAGCGAGATCTGCTTGGAGCTTCAAGCTGATGTAGTTTTGGTGCCAGGTAAAGATTTGCCTCTCCACACCCCCCCCCCCCACAAGGCTTTTCCATAGGCTGAGATGGAGTTGTTTTGTTACCAAGATGTTGTCAAACTTCTTGTGGCTGTTACAGGATGGAGTGTTGGTTGTTTTTAGAGTATACAGTGGTACCTTGGTTCTCAAACGCCTTGGTACTAAAAACAACTTGGAACCCAAACTCTGCAAACCCAGAAGTAAGTGTTCCAGTTTGCAAACTTTTTTGGGAAGCCAAACAAGCTCTGTTTTGAGTGTTACGCTTCCAATTTGAGTGCCACACTTCCGTTTTGAGTGTTACGCTGAAGCCTGTCTGTTTTTGCTATTTATTTTGCATTTTTGTGGCTTTTTTGTTTTGCTTTTGTGACTGTGTGGAACTCAGTTCAGCTACTGACTGACTGTGTGACTGAAGGACATTGTTTATTGCTCTCATTTTATGGATCAATGGTCTTGTTAGATAGTAAAATTCATGTTAAATTGCTGTTTTAGGGGTTGTTTTTAAAAGTCTGGAATGGATTAAAACATTTTGCATTATTTTCTATGGGAAAGCGCGCCTTGGTTTTGGAATGCTTTGGTTTTGGAATGGACTTCTGGAATGGATTAAGTTTGAGAACCAAGGTACCACTGTACTGTATTTTATTAAGTTTTCTTAAACATGTTTTAAGTTGCTTCAAGCCCTTTGGATAAAAAGTCACTAAAAAGAGGCAGTGCGATGGATAGCTCAGTTGGTTAGGGTGAAGGAGGGGATGATGATGATAAAAAGAAGAAGAACAAGAATACTTAGATCTGGAAATATTGCAGATGCTCTCAGTATGGAGCCAAGAGGCTTAAGGTTTTAAATATCAAAAATGGGATGTGTGTGTGTAAAACTCAAGTCATCAAAACTGGAACGGTTCCCTGATGTCTTGTTTGCCTTCTCCCTTTTGGCTGATTCTCCTTTGAATGACAATAAAGTGTTTTGAAGGAACCAGGAGTGAAACAGACCTTATTTTGCTTCTTCTGTGCTTTTTTTTTGGGGGGGGGGTGTTAGGGGAGGGACATTGGAATTAATGCAAACACCTCAGCAGACAATTGTCTGTATAATTCATTGGTGTCTTGCAAGACTTCTGAGCCCTGGAGTCATTTCTAGGGCACATCATATTTCCAGGGGAACGGAAATTTTTCATTTTAAAAGAGAGGCATGACGTTGGACTCCTTGAGCGATTGATCCAGCAGTTAAATGCTAAAGCTTTATTGTGTGGCATGTAAAGAGGACTTGGAAGGATGCAATTTCCCAGCTTTTTTCTGGAAGGGGGGAAGACACTTGATTTGTATGACTCGTACCATTTGATTTGTATTGCAGTGGGGAGCAGGGAAGAGGAAAATTGGGCAATCATAGAATTGTAGAGTTGGAAGGGGACACCCAGGAGTCATCTAGTCCAACCCCCTGCAGTGCAGGAATCGCTGCCAATTACAAGGTGACTTCTACTGCAATGTGCTCTATGAATGCCACGGCTTCAGGGAATCCAGTCCCCTCCCTCACGGCTGGCAGCCAGAAATGGGAAAACAAGACATTCTTACCACGGTATTTTATTCAATATTCACAGAGAGAGGCGGATGGTGCCGCCTCTCAGGTAATGGTGTTGCTCTGACTAAAGTCCCACCCCCTCCGTCCTTCCTATTCTACATCATCCCTGCATCAGCTAATCTGTGCTTTCTGCCTCTGAGCTTTCTGTTCTACTACGCTCAATGCACGTCGGGTCCTGGGAGAAGGAGGGTCAGGAATGCTGTCTAAAGACACCGAGTCAGCTGTCTCTCTCCTGTTGCTGCTTCTTCCAATATTTCCCAGTTTCTCCCCTCTGCAGCCTCCAAACTATGACCTTTGGTGCCATGAATGAGCCAGCTCCCAGTGACGGTTTGCAATCAGCTGAAGAAAGCAGCCAGGAACAGAGAGGGTTAACTGCCAGGCAAGATGAGCACCGGCTAGTGCCAACTCCTATGCCCCTTGGAATGCCGGTTGATAAGGGAATGGCTGAGAGCAGGCCGGCACCCAGCCAATGCTCTCGAAAAGTGCAAACTGGCGTGAACAGAGAAGGAAGCAGTTTGCCAGAACGGGAAGAGATTGGAGCTGAGCCAATCCCTCCTAAGAGTAGGCTAAGGGGAGGGCTGTTAGACCGGAAACAAAGCAAGAGGCGCAAAGTGAGAAAGTTCAGTATCTTCTGTAACCGAAAGGCGTCTTCAGAAGGGTCATCTTGATTGATGATGATGGAGGATTTGTTAAGCCATTCAGAGCTATCTGTTTGTTTTGACAATAAAGCATCTTTTCAGATTACGCTCACTGTGTTACCAAGCTGGGGACTGGACTCCTGACGTTCTGCAAACCACTGTTGTAAATCTATACTGTCCCCCTCTTCTTGGGAAGAGCAGGGGGGGGTGCACTCTACCATTCCTCCTCCTCAGATCAGTCCCTGACAATGAGGGGCTGCCCTTGTGGTTGGTGCAAAATATCACCAACTTGTTAGCTATTGGTGTACATTCAATGTGCTGGTTCTGGTCTATAAAGCCCCCTGCAGCTCGGATCCAGGATACCTGAAAGACCATCTCACCCCTTCTATATCCAGCCAATCATTGTGCACTTTGCAGCTGAAGGCCTCTTGCAGTTACCATCTTATCATGAGCTCTGTTCCATGTGGAAACTGGGCCTTTAGTATGACACCCTTTGGAATCTCATTGCACAGTCTCCTTTGTAAGTCTTGGGATCAACTGTTTCTTTTTCCTTTATTTTAAAGCTCAGTGTGGGACTAGAATCAACATCTTCCATTCCTGGATTTCACTCTGTGCTTTATTTCCAGTCCTCTTTCATTCCAGTTCAACTCTGAGAATTTCTAAAATTAATTTTGGAATTGGTTCATCTGCTTATTGCTGCAGCTTCTGAGTTGCTTTCCATAATCCTAATGACATGCAAATACCACAAAGAAGAAGAAGAAGGAGAAAAGGGTGTGGAATTGTGATGCAATTGTAGGTGTGATATGGTGGCTTTGGCAGAATGCCTCCAAATAACAGTTTATTTGTTTTACAAAATTTGTATACCGCTTGCAAAGTTGAAAAACAAACATCTGAGCAGTTTATAAGGGACAATCTACAGCAGTCATTTCAAAAATACCAATAAAAGCAAACATTAAATGTCCTAAAATCCAACTCTTCTAGACATCAATCATACAAGAAATATGCCAATATTAGAAGCCACCCCAGAACTGGCCCTACTAAATATCTTCCAAGACAATAATGCCTACTCACAACACAAAGAGCTCATAGCCCACCTACTCTCAGCAGCCAGAAACATCATAGCCAGACACTGGAGAGACCTGTAAGGAATTAGCATGGACCAATGGTATCAAATAGTATGGAAATGACTGCTCCCCGCTTAAAACGGGGGGCGCCCTTTGCGTGGGCACGTGCAGCCCTGGATCTGGAGTGGCCCCATCAGCATAGGCTTTGCCTTCCCTCAGGTGGGATACCTGGAGGTCCCCGCCTACCCCAGTGAGTTGTCCAATCCCATCTGGGGGAAGCGTTGCCAGGGAAACCAGGCCAGGTAGGGGGAGGGATTACCTGCCCACACAATAGAGGGTGGATCTTACCTGGTAATCCTCACTTGGCTCCAGAGCTTCTCCCACCCTACCCACCCTACCCACCCTACCCACCCTCAGTTATTGTCTTCTTTTGCAGGTTAACTTTTCTTCACAGGTTTTGCAGGTTAACCTTTCTCCACAGGTATGCGGGCGCTGCTACGATAAGGTCGCTGTTAAAGAGCCGGAAAGGAATTTCCCTGCATTGGCAGGTTTCGCCTTTCCCGTAGCAAAACGTCACAACTTTGGCGGTATCAGGCCTTGGGCGGAATCCTTTAGTCCATCTTCCTCTTTGCGGCGGCGATACCAGGGTTCCCCGTTAAAGGGGTTTCTGAAGGGAGGCTTTGACCGTACGCCGAAAGGTCGTCATTGCTCTCCCCTGCGGCGGCGGCGTAACGGGGGCGGCTATCTCTGCTTGAACATATGTTCTCCAGAGCCAGCCCATCCCCCCCCCACACTGGATAACCCTGTAGCTCCCTAGGTCCCCAGCTGGGGACTGGGGAGGGAGAACGCCCAATGCCTGAGCCAAGGTCTACCCACATTTGAAATTTAATAAAGTTGTGGCCAATTTAATCCCATAGCACGTTGTCTAGAGTCGTTATTCCACATGACGGGGGGGGACCACTCGGGATCTGGGGACTCCGCCTGTCCACGCAAACAGCCTTATTAGAAAAACTAACCAACAAACTGAAACTGACATGGGGACAAATAGAAGAAGACGCCTTCACCCCAGTATGGTTGCCCTTTGTCACATACACAGCCCAACAAGACAACAACAAGAACCCACTAACATCATTCGAATCAATCTGGCTAACCTGATCCAAACACACACACACCCCACTCACACGCGAAAACAAATTTCACTACAGCCTATCAAAGCCAACCAACCCCCAACTTCTCTCACCACCAAAGAAATATAGTGGTACCTCGGGTTAAGAACTTAATTCGTTCCGGAGGTCCGTTCTTAACCCGAAACCGTTCTTAACCTGAGGCGCACTTTCACTAATGGGGCCTCCCACTGCCACCACGCCACCACCACATGATTTCCATTCTCATCCTGGGGCAAAGTTTGCAACCCAGAGGAACTACCGGTACTTCCGGGTTAGTGGAGTTTGTAACCCAAAGCGTTTGTAACCCAAAGCGTTTGTAACCTGAGATACCACTGGACAAGTGAATAGCAAAGAGGACCCACACAAGTGATGGTGACACAAAACCCCCCACATATGCTAAGTAGAATAGAAGCTTTGCCACCCGACCCCAACCCACTCACCATTCCCCTCTTCCCCTCTTTCCCCCTTTTCTTAATAATGGAACACTATTGTCTTAATAGTGACCTGTGGGACGCAGGTGGCGCTGTGGGTTAAAGCCTCAGCGCCTAGGGCTTGCCGATCGAAAGGTCGGCGGTTCGAATCCCTGCGGTGGGGTGCGCTCCCGCTGCTCGGTCCCAGCGCCTGCCAACCTAGCAGTTCGAAAGCACCTCCGGGTGCAAGTAGATAAATAGGGACCGCTTACCAGCGGGAAGGTAAACGGCGTTTCCGTGTGCGGCTCTGGCTCTGGCTCTGGCTCTGGCCAGAGCAGCGATGTCACGCTGGCCACGTGACCCGGAAGTGTCTCCGGACAGCGCTGGCCCCTGGCCTCTTAAGTGAGATGGGCGCACAACCCCAGAGTCTGTCAAGACTGGCCCGTACGGGCAGGGGTACCTTTACCTTTACCTATTGTCTCAACAAATGAAGCTGTAGAAAACATAACTTGAAAAAAGAGACATTGCACATACTTTCGTAAACCAAGAAATCTTTAGTGAAACTGTATTTTTTAAAAAGCAAACATTAAAAACAAGTTAACATGTGTGTGTGTGTGTGTGTGTGTGTGTGTGCGTTTTCAGCAATCTTAAAACTACTATACACAATCATCAAGATTCCTGCACTGCAGAGGGTTGGACCCAGCTCCCTTCCAACTCTACAATTCTATGATTGCATATGAGTGGGTGGGCTTGCTGAGGGGGGGGGTGTTTTTTAGCTGCTGCCAAAAGCAACACAGTTCCCTGCCTAATATTAAATGGGCAGGGAGTTCCAACGAACAGGGGGTACCACACTGAAAGATCAATGCATACAAGACTGCACTGTAATTTTCCACAGATGCTATTTGCTTTGTAGAGTTTGGAAGGATACCAATGGATGCAAAGGTGAACCAACACATATAATTTCATAAACTGTGTCTGTGACCACTTTCTGGGATGTTTCCGCCCTTGCAACATTTTCACCAAACATATAAGAAATCACATTCGGAATTAGGGGTCAGCTGACAATCAGGCCATCTAATGATCAGTATTATTTGCTGCTCCCAAGTTATAATAAAAGTATGTTGCCCAAAGTGTGGTACTGCCAGAAATGTCTGTTTCCTGCAAATTCCTGAGGAAGGTGGCCATGTGAATGAGTGAGGTGGTGGAAGTCATCAAATGGAGCATAATCAAAAGCCAGGAGGGATGCAAGGAGATCTCTGCTTTGTTGCACGCCAATAAAAGGGGAAGATAAGAGTAGCAGACACAAAATAAGATGGTTAAAAAATAAAAGGGAGGGTAGGGGGGGGGAAGCTATGATTTTCCCAGTAGTGATGTATGGAAGTGAGAGCTGGACCATAAAGAAGGCTGATCGCCAAAGAATTGATGCTTTTGAATTATGGTGCTGGAGGAGACTCTTGAGAGTCCCATGGACTGCAAGAAGATCAAACCTCTCCATTCTGAAGGAAATCAGCCCTGAGTGCTCACTGGAAGGACAGATCCTGAAGCTGAGGCTCCAATACTTTGGCCACCTCATGAGAAGAGAAGACTCCCTGGAAAAGACCCTGATGGGGGGCACAAGGAGAAGGGGACGACGGAGCACGAGATGGTTGGATAGTGTTCTCAAAGCTACCAGCATGAGTTTGACCAAACTGCGGGAGGCAGTGGAAGACAGGAGTGCCTGGCGTGCTCTGGTCCATGGGGTCACGAAGAGTCGGACACAACTAAACAACTAAACAACAACAACAGGGGGAAAAAGATAATTCAAGAGAACAGGGGTGTCCTGATGGGCAGATTGCCATCTCACCGAAGAAGTTTCAAGACAAACAAAAATATGGGCAACAGGTTATATTTATGAAAACATAATAACTAGAAGACCTGCCAATCAACAGAACTGGAACCAAATTAGCCTGATCAAACAAGCTCAGGCAAGTGAGCTTTAAAATAGGAACATCTAATCACTCCAATTTTCTGAGCTGGTTTCCAGCTGCATGCTGTGGTCATACAGCAAGGTTTGATAAAACTACCCTCACTTCTATGCCCCTCCAGCATATGAACCCCACCCAGTGTTGACATGAGGGAAAGGATGGTGCAAGAAAGCCTATGAACAACCTGTGATTGACAGACCAGTGCTATTTTTCTAGAAAAAGAGGTGCTAGAGGTCACTATGAACACCTCCCTTGCTCTCTTATACAGTGGTACCTTGGTTCTCAAACGCCTTGGTACTCAAATGCCTTGGTTCTCAAATGCCAAAAACCCGGAAATAATTGTTCCGGTTTTCGAATGTTTTTCGGAAGCTGAACCTCCAATGCGGCTGTCGGCTATTGTTTCTGGGGCGCCTGCACCAATCAGAAGTTGTGCCTTGGTTTTCAAACATTTCGGAAGTCAAATGGACTTCCAGAACTGATTAAGTTTGGCGCTTTTGTTTTTGCTATTTATTTTGCCTTTTTGTTTTTGAGGCTTTTTTGGTTCATTTGTTTTTGTGACTGTGTGGAACTACTGATTGACTGATTGATTGATTGATTGATTGACTGATTGATTGTGTGACTGCGGAAATGGATAAAAGCCCCCCATCCAAACAATGACCATCATCAGTGCAAGTAAGGGGGAAAAAGTTTTTTTAATGTTTATCATCTATAAAACTGTCTTTTTTATCTCATAGTACAGTACATTGATTATTGCTTTCATTTTATGGATCAATCGCTTCGTTCTATAGTAAAATTCATGTTAAATTGCTGTTTGAGTGTTGTTTTTAAAAGTCTGGAATGGATGAATCCATTTTGCATTACTTTCTATGGGAAAGCACGCCTTGGTTTTGGAACGTTTTGGTTTTGGAATGGACTTCCGAAGCGGATTAAGATTGAGAACCAAGGTACCATTGTAATGGCGATGACAACCACCTGAGAGGTGTCAGAACTAAGTTCCGGCAAGTTCCAGCTGAAAAAAAGCCCCGATTGGCACTAAGTTGATGAACGGTGTCTAAACAGCCTTTTTCTAGCAGAATTATTTGGGCAAATGGCTTCCAGCCAACCCTAAAATGTACAAATATAGGATCCTATAAAAATTATAGCTGGTGAGCTCAGAGAAAAATGTGGACTGAATAGGCAACTATAACTCACAGGGACAGGGTCAGCAACTTCACAAAAAATAATGGTGCAACAAGTAGAAATCCGAGACAATGTTACGAATGGGGAACATATGTCAGCATGCCGAAAACCAGTGAAATATTTTGTGCCTTTGCAACGCCGTCTCTTCTCTGTATTTCCTCTCCTGCTACAGAGAGGTGAAGAGGAACATACATTTCTGCATACGGACAGAAGTTTTATGGTGAACAGTAAATTAGTCAGGCTAGGAGAGAAAGAAATGGAAGCTTTCAGGCCCTAAATTAGTTTATAGTTGATGCAAGCTGTAGAGGGAAGATGATAGGCATCATTTGCAACAGCAAGTCAATTAAGAATCCAAGGAGGATCGGATCCTGGCATGATGATTAGTTATTGGAAAGGCACAGAGATAAATAAAAGTATGCACAAAGATTGGGATGCAGATGACGTAAGATCAGAAGGACATATAGAAGGGCAGATCCCAGTTTTTCTGAAGCAAGAGCCCTGAGAAAGCTTGGTGACATTAGAATCAGAGAATTGTAGAGCTGGAAGATACCCCAAGGTCATCTAGTCCAGCCCCCTGAAAATCAGGAATCACAGCCAAAGAATCCCTGACAGTCCTCCAATGTCCATTTAAAAACCTCCATTGAAGAAGAGTCCACCACCTTCTGAAGTAGTCAAATGGTTCTTAATGTCAGGAGGCTTTACCTAAAGTTTAGTTGGAATCTCCTTTCTGGCCATTTGAATCCATTGGTTCTAGATGTCCTACACTCTAGAACAGCAGAAAAGAAGCTAGCTCCATCTTCCATGGAGGCAGATGGAGACCTTTGAAGGCAGCTATCATATCAACTTCCAGTCTTCTCTTCTCCAGGCAAAACAGACCCAACTCCCCAATGAAGACTGTGATGGAGATGATGTAAGATCAGAGGGACATATTGGGTGGCAGATTCCAATTTTGCTCCAGGAAGAGCCCTGAGAAATTTTGGTGACATGAATGTCAGACCTGTGGGTGACAATATCTGTCAGGCTTCGGGGAAGTGGCTTGGAGGTCCCAGGTCTCAAGGAGGTTAGACTGGCCTCAACCAGAGCCAGGGCCTTTTCGGCCCTGGCCCCAGTCTGGTGGAATGCTCTGTCGCAAGAGACCAGGGCCCTGCGGGACTTGACAAAAGGCCTGCATGTCGGAGCTGTTCTGCCAGACCTTTGGTTGGGGTCTAGTCTGACTCCCCTCTTTTTACAAGACCTTGCATATAAATGGCCTCTCTAACGCTTCTCACTGGCTCATACAAATAGCTGAGCCTGGTGAGCACTTAATGTTCCCAACCTCCATAGTTATAAATTGTGGGTTGCCATCTGATTTATTCTGATTTATTTTAAGATGTATTTCAGTCGACTGCTGGATTTTATGTTTTAATGTGTTATATACTTTGATGTTAGCCGCCCTGAGCCTGGTTTGGTCGGGGAGGGCGAGATATAAATAAATTATTAATATTATTATTATTATTATTATTATTATTATTATTATTATCATTATTATTATTCCCCCGTGGCTGTAAATGAGCAGATAAAATGAAAGGGAATTATTACCAGTTAGTTTCTTTAATAAACACAGTGAAGGACAAAAGAAAGCATCTAACCAGAATGGCGGTGCTGCTAATTAAGTTTACCCCACTCCATCCCTATTAATCCACGTCACTCCTACACCTTGAAATCTGAGTTTGTTTGTTTTTTTTAAATGATTTTTATTCGTTTTTCAAACAGATAACAAAAACAATACGAAACAATATAATTTCCAACCCATCGTTTCATACCCTTCTTTCTTTTGACTTCCCCATACCTCCCCATCCCTGCATCCTTGTTTAATGGTTCTTTAGCAACCCTTAGGTCCATTATCTTAATTCCCTTTCATAAAAGTTCCTTTAGTTTTTTTGATTACTGCTGCAATTCTTTACCTCTTACCCCCTGACATCTTAACATTCCTCAATTTTACAATTGTTTTTAAGATATATTTTAAATTTCTTCCAGTCCTCTTCCACTGTCTCTTTCCCCTGGTCACGGATTCTGCCCGTCATCTCGGCCAGTCCCATAAAGTCAATCACCTTTGTTTGCCATTCTTCCAGAGTAGGTAGTTCTTGCGTCTTCCAATACTTTGCCAGTAGAATTCTTGCTGCTGTAGTGGCGTACATAAAAAAAATCCTATCCTTCCTTAACACCACTTGGCCAACCATGCCCAAAAGGAAAGCCTCTGGTTTCTTAGGAAAAGTCCACTTAAGGACCTTCTTAATTTCATTATAGATCATTTCCCAGAAAGCTTTAACCTTTGGGCAGGTCCACCAAAGGTGGTAGAAAGTGCCTTCAGTCTCATTACATTTCCAACACTTATTATTAGGCAAATGGTAAATTTTTGCAAGCTTGACTGGGGTCATGTACCACCGATAGATCATTTTCATAATATTTTCTTTTAAAGCATTACATGCAGTAAATTTGATACCGGTGGTCCATAACTGTTCCCAGTCAGCAAACATAATATCATGACCAATATCTTGTGCCCATTTAATCATTGCTGATTTCACCGTTTCATCCTGTGTATTCCATTTCAACAGCAAGTTGTACATTTTTGATAAGTTCTTAGTATTGGATTCCAACAGTTCTGTTTCTAATTTTGACCTCTCTTTCTGAAATCCTATTTTCCTGTCCTGTTTAAATGTCTCATTTATCTGATGATAGTGCAACCAATCTCGAACCTTAGGCTTTAGTTTCTTATAACTCTGCAGTTTCACCCTTTCACCATCATATTCTAAAATCTCATAATATTTTGGCCATTTAGAGTCCATATTAAGCTTTTTAACTTCCCTAGCTTCCATTGGTGACACCCACCTGGGGGTTTTACTTTCCAGCAGATCTTTATATCTAATCCAAACATTATACAATGCTTTCCTTACAATATGGTTTTTAAAACTTTTATACACCTTTACCTTGTCATACCATAAGTATGCATGCCAACCAAAGTTGTTGTCGTACCCTTCCAGGTCCAAAATGTCAGTGTTCTCAAGAAGTAGCCAGTGTTTTAACCAGCAGAAAGCTGCCGATTCATAATAAAGTCTTAAGTCCGGCAGGGCAAACCCCCCTCTATCCTTTGCATCAGTTAAGATCTTGAATTTAATTCTGGGCTTTTTGCCCTGCCAGACAAATTTTGATATATCTTTCTGCCACTTCTTGAAACAGTCCATCTTGTCCAAAATCTGCAACGTCTGGAATAAAAACAGCATTCTAGGCAATACATTCATCTTAATAGTAGCAATTCGGCCTAACAAGGAAAGTTTCAACCTTGACCATATTTCCAGATCCTTCTTTACCTCTGCCCAACTTTTTTCGTAATTATCCTTAAATAGGTTCACATTCTTGGTTGTCAAGTTTAACCCCAGGTATTTTACCCTTTTTGTTATTTCCAGGCCTGTTTCATTCTGAAAACTCTCTCTTTCTTCCATTGTTAAGTTTTTTTCCAACACTTTCGTTTTTTGTTTGTTCAATTTAAAACCTGCTACTCGACCAAATATTTCAATTAGTTCTAATACTCTTTTAGTACTAGTGTCTGGCTGTTGCAAGGTCAGTACTAGATCATCTGCAAATGCTCTTAACTTGTAATGTCTAACTCCGACCTGAACTCCTTTAACCAACTGGTCCTTTCTAATCATGTTTAACAAAACCTCCAGGACTGATATAAAAAGCAAAGGGGATATTGGGCATCCCTGCCGTGTACCTTTTTCTATGGGTATTTCTTCTGTTACCACATTGTTTACAATTAACTTGGCCTTTTGTTGGGAATATATTGCACCTATACCGTTTTCAAAACCTTGACCTACCCCCATCCCTTGGAGATTCTTTTTCATAAAAGTCCAACAGATATTGTCAAAGGCTTTCTCCGCATCTACAAAAATCAAAACTGCTTTCCTGTTAATGTCAACATCTAACAACTCCAAAATGTCTATAATGTTCCTCACATTGTCTGACATATATCTCCCTGGGAGAAAGCCTGTTTGGTCCTTATGAATCTCATCTATCAACACTCTTTTCAATCTTTTTGCCAAAATGTCTGCAAAAATTTTGTAATCCACATTGAGTAAAGATATAGGGCGGTAGTTTCTAACCTGGTTCTTCTCAGCTTCTGTCTTCGGTATAAGTGAGATGAAAGCCTCTTTCCACGATTCAGGTGACTTTTTCCCCTTCAGGATTTCATTGCAAACTTCCTTCAATGGTTGTATCAAGCATTCTTTCAGCATTTTGTAGTATTTAGCCGTCAGGCCGTCTGGTCCTGGTGATTTTCCCAATTTCATATTTTGGATGGCACCCTCTATTTCTTGTTCTGTTATTTCCTCATTTAGAGTCCTTTTACTTTGTTCTGGAATTTTTGGTAAGCCGTATTTTCTGATGAATTCTTCTATTTCTTGTTCATTAATTGGCCCTTGTGCATACAATTTCTTAAAAAAGCTTTGAAAGCAATTGTTTATCTCATTAGGTTTGTGGATAATTTTTCCATCCATTTCTAGACTGGTTACCGTGTTCATTTTCTGCCTTTTTTTCAATTGCCATGACAGAAGTTTCCCACATTTGTCCGCTGATTCGAAGGTTCTTTGTCTCATTTGCTTTATCTTCCATTCTATTTGTTGGTTCATGAGCTCCATGTACTGCATCTGATAAAACTTTATTTCTCTCAGGATCTCATGAGACTTTGGTTTGGACCTCAATTTCTTCTCTCCTTCTTTTATTTTTTCTAGGATTTTTCCCTTCCTCTCATTTTGTTGCTTCCTCTTTATAGAGTTCTGTTGAATTAGGAAACCTCGCATCACGGCTTTGCTTGCGTCCCAAATTATTCTTTTCTCCACATCTGTTTTCCTGTTAATCTCAAAATAATCTTTTAATGTTTTAAGGGCCTTCTTGTGGGTCTCTTCATCCTTAAATAGGGTGTCATTCATTCTCCATCTAAAGGATCCAGTTGTTGTTAGTTTCATCTCCATCTTCACTGCATTATGGTCGGAGCAAGTTTTTGGGCATATTTCTACTTTTTTTGTTCTTGACGCCAGACTGCTAGAAATCCAAATTTGGTCTATTCTTGTCCATGTCATTTTTGCCTCGGAGAAGAAAGTTCCCTCTCTCTCTAGAGGATTCCTTATTCTCCAAATATCAATCAAGTCCATAGTTTCAGTCATTTCAAAAAAGATCTTTGGTAGTCTCCCTTCTTTTGAGATCACTTGTCTCTGTGCCTTATCCATGTTTGTTGAGACAACTCCATTCATATCCCCCATCATTACGATTTTCTAGTCTATGAAATCAACTAGTGTCTCATGCAACTTCTTAAAGAATTCGGCCTTCCCCTCATTTGGGGCATATACTCCAACAATCAAAATTTTTTCTCCTTGAATTTGTATTTCAATTGCCAGGTATCTTCCTTGTTCATCTTTAAATATCAATTTTGGGGCCAATTTTTCCTTTGCATAGATCACCACACCTCTTTTCTTCACTTTGTCTGATGAAATAAATTCTTGACCAAGTCTCTTATTTGTCAATAATTTCCTGTGTATCCTGGCAATATGGGTTTCTTGCAAACATATTATGTCTAATTGTTCTCTCTTCAAAATGTGAAAAACTTGTCGTCTTTTCCGAGGAAGGTTCAAGCCATTACAGTTCCAACTAAGAAGTTGCAGAGACATTTTGTATTTAAGTAGCTGTTCCTCCAACTGCTCCAAGCTTCTGTTCTTCCTCCGATGGTGGTGGTAGAAGTCCAAATGATAGATTTGCTATATCAGGTGGTTCTTTCTCCTCTGCAGTTCCTTTCTGCAAATCCTCCAGGTATCTCTCCAAAAATTGTTCTTTGTCCTGAATTGTTTTTATTTTGATCTTTCTTCCTTTAAAGTTAAAGGATAGTCCTTGTGGGAACTCCCATCTGAATGGTATGGTATTTTTCTTCAACAGGTCTGCTAGGCTCTTATAGTAGGTTCTCACCTCTAAAATATATTTGGGAATGTCCTTAAAAATCTGTATTTGACAGTTTTGGATCACCAGTGCCTTTTGATAATGCAAGTTCAATATTTTATCTCTTTCTTCTTTTGATCTCAGTGTAATTAGACAATCCCTTGGTTTCTTGTCCTGCCTCCTGCCCAGCCGGAAGGCTGTTGTTATCTCAAATTCATCATCTTCCGCCCATTCCTCATGCCAAAAAGCTGCAAAGTTCTCTGTAAGGAATTCCACAAGGTTTTCCCCTTCCCCTTCAGGAACCAGTCTAAGTTTTAAATTCTTCTCTTTCCTCTGAAGTTCCAATAAGGAGAGGGCTGCATCATGCTCATTGACTTTTTTAATAATAGGCCCAAACTTTTCCCTTGTCTCCTCAGCCGTGGTTTTTGCACTTTCTGCAATCTTTCGTGTTTCAGAGCTCTCCTGGATTAATCTATTTATAGAATCTGTGTTAGACTTTACACTAGCTGTATTAACATCTAGTCTTGTTGTCAATTCTGTTAATTTTTTGGAGTTCTCTGTCGATAGCTTTGTCAATGCTTCCAGAGATTGATTTATTTTAAGGAGTGCCTGTGTCATAGGATCCATAGAAGCTGCTGTTTTTTCCTGTGCAGCTGGTACAGTTCCTGATATGGAGCCCCTTTTCTTGTGGGATTGTTTTGCTTTAAGCCTTGTTACTATCTCTTCTGTAGGGCCACTCATATCCTCAAGGTCGTTTTCACAGAGTTAGTTTCCAAGTGGAAAATCCCACTGTTACTTCTCCTAATGCAACAGTTTCACTTAAGACCCTCTAGAGGGAGCATTCAATTGTATCCAAATGGCAAGGAAAAAACAAAGAAGCAGGAAAGTATAACAGTAGCCATTAATCTCCAATGTCCAAACCACAGAGTCTCTGTCTTCTATGTAGCCAAAATGCAACAGGGTAAAATCTAAGATCCAGTAACTTTGTTACAAACAAGCCCCCACTTTAAAGAGTTTGACAGTTCATATCCCGGTGTCTTGTTTGGGCAGCCCGTCCTGGGGGGGTTTGACAGTGGAAGGTCTTATTTTCCCAATAATTTTCCAGCAGGTTAACAATGTCCCAATCCCTTCCCCCCTTCTCCTGCCTGTCGGGGGGGAAATTTAGTCCGATGTCAGTTTGACAGCTTAAAAAAAAAAGAAAAGTTCCCTTCAAATGCAGCTTGATTTTTCGTTGCTTTGTTTCTCCTGCAGCTCCGGGGAGGCAGACTTCCTTAATTTATGCCTTTCCCGTTTTCAGCCAAATTTCTTATTTTAATGTCCCGTCAATTTCCAATCTTACTCACGGGTGTTGTAGTCAATTTCCAGTTACAGGAAGGAATCGGCGCTCTCCGTTCATGGCGACGCGGCTTCACTCCGCTAGCTGGGTGACGACTCTCAGCACCGCGCTTACCCCGATGCCGCTCAGAAGCCTTTAAAAAGGCTCCCTCACAGTGCCGGGGGGCGCAAAAGGTGCCCACCAAATCTCCTTTGTTCACAGGCTCCGCGCCTGTGATTTTAGGGGTCCCCCGCTTGCCGTAGCGGGTAAGACCCGAACTAGCGAAGCAGTCCTGCCTCGGAGCTCGAGGCTCGGACCGCCATTAAACGCTGGCGCTGACCGGAAGGTCTTGAAATCTGAGTTTGTAGCCTCTGTGCTTTCTGTTCTGACACTTTCTGAGCTCTCCTGGATTTTGGGGGAGGGGAGAGACTGTTAAGTCCCTCTCTTCTGGTGTTTCTTCTCCTAGCTGCTCCCCATCCAGTATTTCCTAGCTTCTGCTATCTGAACTATGCCCCTCTGCAAACCACTGTTCCAAATCTATACTGTCCTCCAGCTCCTGGGAAGATTCAGGATCAGGAGGAGAGGGAATTCTTCCTCAGTGCAGCCCTCCTCAGCACGTACCCTGACATCACCTGACTGTAGACCCTGAGTGTTTCTTCTTTGGCCAAGGGCTCTTGCTTCCCCTTCCACTGGGACATAGGACTGACTTTAGGGTTGCCATACATCTGGAATTTCCCCAGACATATCCAGAATCCTGCATTCAGAAGCAGTGTCCGGGCAGAAATCAGTAAAATGTCCAAGAAAATCCAGACGTATGGAAATCCATGTCAGCAGTGTCATTTTGGGTGATTATCCTTACCAAAAAAAAAAAAAAAAACTGTTCAAATTTTCACTGTTTGAAATATGGCAACCCTAGCTGACTTAGAGGGCTGAACTAAAGGAATTAGCCAAACTGACAGGAAGAATTCGGGATCAGGACCATCAGAGATTCCAAGAAAATTGGAGCAAATTTATTGTATATTTAAAAGACAGTACAAATTTAAGGACACTAGCAGGACTGAAGTAACTCCTACAATGTAAATGGGGGGGGGGCGGGAGAGTGAAAAGATAAAATACATGAATGGACTTCATATGGGATACCAACTGAAGGGAGGGAGGGAAGTCACAAGCTCGGCAGAGCTAAAATGGTTGTGTGTTGGTTAAAGTGTTGTATGAAAGATTATGCACAGAAAACAATAAAAACTTACTGGGGGGAAAAGGTTATATTATGAGAACATTCAGTAGAATATTGGGGCTGGGGAAAGCCAGAGGGCAAGGCAATGGCCCCAACAGGACTCTCTGTTTCATATAATATCAGAATCCTGGATTACCCAACAAAGCTGACTGAGAGAGAATTAGGCAAGTTCATAAAGAATAAGACTTTCAGTGCTACTAGCCACAATGCTTATCCTCTGCTTCCCTGGTCAGAGGCAGGAATGAATCTGAATTTCAGTTGTTCTGGTTTGCCCCTGTGAGAACAGGATGCTGGACTAGATGGGCCATGGGCCTGATCCAGCAGGTTCTACATACATTCAAATTTCTTAAAGTCGGAGTACAGTTCTCCAGCCAAGCAATGTTTACGAAAATGCATTTACTATTGTGTGTATTTAAATGCATATATTGAATTGAATTGAATTTATTATTTCGGTCACAGACCAGTTCCAGCCCACATACAATATCTAGGAAGTCATAAAACATGATAGGGATACATTTGAATTTGCAGTTAAGTATAACAGGGACACTACGGATATAGCAACAGTTAAAAAATATATAAATTAAAACTTAGTCACTAACCTATAACCTAAAATTATCATTTAAGGCCTTAATCATTATGATAGCACAGCTTGTTCCCTAAGTTTTATGGCAATCGCACAGAATTTGGCTACCCTCAACGTGATCTCAGGATCCTTGTCTTCTACCAGGGATTTTAGACAATGCATATATTAGCGAAAATAATGTAGGGGGGGGGGGGAGATGCATTCTATTGAGGGAAATGGCTTTGCAAAAATCTGCAGATCAGGGGAAATTGCACATAAAAACATGCATGGTAGGGGAAATTCGTGCAGATGGATTTTATTCTGGATTTTCTTTTAATTTAAAAAACCCCAGAAAACCAGGATGTGTGAATGGAAATAGAAATGCAGGGAACTGAATTGAAGATTGGAAAGATGACTGACAAATTTTGGGCATCCCCATTTGCAAGTTTCTGGGGTCAATTCATCAGCGGAAGCTTTCGTTCTCGCCCCTTAAGAGGGCAGCTTCCGCAGTTCAAGAATGACAAAGATCCTTAGCTTCATTAAATTCCGTTTTAAACATCCCATTGATGCAATTGAAATTTCAGCAAGATGGATTCCGCTGTCCCCCCCCCCCACGCACACATCTCTTTTCTGCATGCCTCTAACAAGTTTTGTTTGTGTGTGTGTGTGTGTGTGTGTGTGTGTGCTGTTTTCTGCATACCTTTTTAAGCAGAAACCGCAGGGCCTGGCACTCCCCAGAGAGCAGACCTAGCCAGTTGCTTTCTTTCCCTAACAAGCAGAAGGATGCTATGTTGACTGCAGGCAGTGCATCAGAAATTGTAATTCTGCTCTTCTCCGGCCTACGGGGAATTCTCTTCCCACTCACAGAAAGCCAGGCAAAGGGGGGGGGGGGGAGAAAGAAAAGGGGGGGGGAAATAGAAGGACCTCCCCACCACCACAGCCCCCGCAATCAAAGCACAGAAAGGCCTGTGGAGACCAGGGAATCGGACGCCTCCAGAATCTGCTGTCCGCCCCCGCCTTTCTCCAGCTTCCCTGGGAGGCGGCGGAACTGCCTTATTCGGTAGCGGCAGAGAGGCGGAATCTTGACACACTTGGAAGAGGCGATGAAGTTTATTTTGAGGGTTACAGCCAGGGTGTGAAATTTCTAATCGCATTTCCACAGCGGCGCGGGCGAGGACCTCGCTTGGAGTGCTAATTGATTCGGCAGGAACGGCGTTCCATCGCTCCATCTCCATCCTCCCTCCCCATCTCTCCTGTTCTGCTTAGCCGCACAGAGAGAGCGTGCGGGCCACCCGTAGAAATTCAGAGGCGATAATGCGCACAGATGCGTGGCGGCCTAGGATCCCTGGTTCCCCAAATTGAAAGCAAAAATCAGGTATTTGGACCGGGTCCAGTAGCAGAGGAAAGGGATGGAGATCTGCTCCCAACCATACAAATCCTCAGAGAATTCTCAGAGGTGGAACCAACACCCTTTCCCCCTCTAAGAGTTGCCTAGAAAACTCTAGTGTGTGAGAAAGTTCATTTCATGGCAACCCGGAGAGATTCTGACAATCGCTGTTGATTAGTAAGCATGATAAAGATGTACAAAATTATGCATGATTAATTTGTCTCATTGCTTACTGCCATCTAGGTTGGTGGACATCACTGCCTTCTGTGGGCGCACGTTCTATATAGTTTAACTCTGTGCTGCAGGAAGAAGGACTTTTTAAAATATCTGCTCTGAATCTTCCAGCACAGAAAGAGCCCTGGGAAAATTTGGTGACATGAATGTCAGACCTGTGAGTGTCAATATCTGGCTGTAGACCTGGGATTATGTGATCTTCAGCCCAGGGGTCTTGCTTCCCCTTTCACTGGGACATGGGGCTGACCGGGAGGGGTGAATTAAAAAAAAATTATTCTGTGAACCTTCTGCTGAAAATGGAGGGCAGGGACTTTTCTTTCTCTGTTCCTGGTGGGAAACGATCTTCCAGCAGCTCCGAGTAACCTCTGCGGAGCCCCAGGCTGCAGCCTGAGTGAGACGGCAGCCTCACACCCCGGTGCAGCAAACAGCATTTGTACCCATTAATACAGCGCATTAGGGGAAGCTTCTCCATCTATTTATGAGAACAAAAATCAATCTGGGGCATATTGCAGAGAGACAATGTCTGCCTGCTGTGTGCACAAGGTGGAAAGGCGAGTCACCTGCTCCCTCTAACATGGGCAATCAGGGGAGGAGGACTTGAAGCAATTGCCTGGGCTGCCAAATTAAGATGCTGGGGTTTTGCCGGTGGTGGTGGGGGGGGGGGGAGAGAGAGAGAGAACGAAGTAGAAGGAGCCAATTGTGGACTGAGCCTGTCCAAGACGGGAGGAGATGGCTTGTCATTGCCAAGGCTGCCCATCTATTTTTAATAGGGAAAGGATAACTCCAAAGATTGAAATGTGAAGGAGCAGCCATCTCTGAAAGCCTCAACTACTGCTTCGTCAATCGCTCCAGTGTGTTTGCAGGATGGGGGAAGAGGTGATTTTCCCAGAGAAGCAAGAGCGAGAAGATGCCTCTGTTGTGGCTTTGTCACAATTTTTATTCCATTAATTCAATATATGCTTTTAATAGGGTAGGGTAGGGGGGGACATGGGTGGCACTGTGGGTTAAACCACAGAGCCTAGGACTTGCCAATCAGTAGGTCGGTGGTTCGAATCCCCGCGACGGGGTGAGCTCCCATTGCTCGGTCCCTGCTCCTGCCCACTTAGCAGTTCAAAAACACGGCAAAGTGCAAGTAGTTAAATAGGTACTGCTCCACCGGGAAGGTAAACAGAGTTTCCGTGTGCTGCTCTGGTTCTCCAGGAGCGGCTTAGTCATGCTGGCCACATGACCCTGAAGCTGTACGCCGGCTCCCTCGGCCAATAAAGCGAGATGAGTGCCGATGATCCCCAGAGTTGGTCACAACTGGATCTAATGGTCAGGGGTCCCTTTACCTTTAGGGTAGGGTAGGGTAGGGGGCATTAGGGATGAGTTCATGCAACTGAGGCAGGGAGTTAGCCTGCAAAGGTTTGGGAACCACTGATATAGCGCTGTCTCTTTTTTGAGAATTTAAATGCTAGATTAAAAATGATTACTTCATTGAGAAGGGGATTGGAAGAAAAATACTGGGGCCTAATTTGAATAGTAGAGTGCCTGGTATCTGGTGGGCAATCTCATCCTTTATTTCCACACTATGGCTGCTGACCAAATCACCTGTCAGGAGAGTTATGAGATTCAGTTGAGGGTCAGATGCCTTGCTAATCCCAGCAGGTATTTAAGAGGCCTTTGCCCTGGCCAGCCCTTCACCTGTTGTAATGTTATTCTTAGGGAAAAAAACAGGTCTCCTCTCCCCCAACTGTCATCTAGGGGCAGCAGTGGGAGAACCGGGAAGCAGAGCTCACTCCATTGGCTCTGCTGCGACAGGCCAGACCCATCTGGTCTCCTTTCCCCACAATGGCCATCGGGGGGGGGGGGGGGGGCAGCCATTCCATCAGACCGCCTCAGTGGGAGTGATAGGAAGCAGAAGTCATTTCATCACCTTGGCTGCAACAGACACATCCTGCCCCTGAACAAGGCCAGCTGGTCATTATGGAAACAATAGTTTAGGAATTGGTGCCTGAGCTTTGATTACTTTCCTCTTCCCTCCGTGTCCCTTTTCCCTCGTGCGTCGTGTGCTTTTAGATTATAAACCTGCATGTAAGGACTTTCTTGTTTTGATTGTGTGTTAGCCACTCTGGGAGCCTTTTTGGCTGAAGAGCAGAACACAGATGCACTCAATAAATAAACAACACATTGCAGAATGTATCAAAAATGCTCAGAATACCCAGCTAGCAGACAAGTAGATCATTCATGATAGTACAACCATCTGTGAGGGCAGCATTCTTCTCTTTTCCTAGATCCATCTTCTGTTTTCCTCCTCTCTTCCTCCTTCACTTGGGGATGGGAGATATATATATAAATTTCTTTTGCATTCTACTGAAGTAAATGAGGAGAAATACAGTGGTTGACTCATGACAGGGCCATTTCAGTGTTGGTTCCCTGTCTGCAGAATGCCCTCCATGGCGAAATGAAAAAGGTATTTAAATATACCTTCTTGAAGAAACCAGAGGCCTTCCTCCTGGGTATGGTTAGCCATGTGGTGTTAAAGAAGGACAGAACTTTTTTTATGTATGCCACAACAGCAGCAAGGATTCTTATCACAAAGTATTGGAAGACACCAGATCTACCCACCCTGGAAGAATGGCAGATGAAGATGACAGATTATATGGGACTGGCAGAGATGACTGGCAGAATCCGAGACCAGGACAAAGAGACAGTGGAAGAAGATTGGAAGAAGTTTAAAGACTATCTTAATAAACATTATAAAATTAATGAAGGCTAGAAAGACATGGGTTTAAAAATTAGTGGTTTGCAGGGGCGTTGATTAAGGAAAAAGAATAGAATTATTAAAAACTATGGGAAATATGGGAATGGATTTGCTGACAAGATAAATGAGATTAGAATACAGAAGTGTGTGAGGTGTGAGGAAGTCGGGAAAATTAGGTTTAGAAAATAAGGTTTGAATTTATACTTGTTTTTGGTTTGTTGGTTTATGTATGTTGTTATTGTTGTTTGTGTTTATATGTTTTTATTCGAAACTTTAATAAATATCATTTTTTAAAAAAACAAAACAGAATGCCCTCCATGGCAAGGTGTCTTTTGCATTACTGACTTCTGGGAGGCGATGAAAAACATCGCAGTTTAACCCAGGCATTTGATGGCTGAAGGACACAAAGAAGCCAAGAAGAGACTGCCGGATCCAGCCAATGGCCCATCTAGTCCAGCATCGTGTTCTCACAGTGGCCACCCAGATGGACCAATGGGAAACCCTCAAATAGGACCCAAGCACAAGAGCAGTCTCCTCTCTTGTGGTATTCAGAAGCATCACTGCTTCTGACTGTGGAGGCAGAGTAAAGGTAAAAGGTAAAGGAAGTGAAGTCCAGTCAAAGACGAATATGGGGTTGTGACACTCATCTTGCTTTCAGGCCGAGGGAGCCGGCATTTGTCCACAGACAGCTTTCTAGGTCATGTGGCCACCAGGACTAAACCGCTTCTTGCACAACGGAACACTGAGATGGAAACCAGAGTGTACGGAAACACCGTTTACCTTCCTGCCACAGCAGTACCTATTTATCTACTTGCACTGGTGTGCTTTCGAACTGCTGGGTTGGCAGGAGCTGGGACAGAGCAACAGGAGCTTACCCTGTCACGGGGATTCGAACTGCCGACCTTCCGATCGGCAAGCCCATGAGGCTCAGTGGTCAGCCATTGTGTCTAGTAGCCACTGATAGCCTTAACTTTCATGAGATTGTCAAGTTCTCTTCTTAAGCCATCCAAGTTGGTGGCTTTCACTGCTCCATGTGGCCCCTGCCCCTACCTGCCAAGAATATCCCAATCTAGCGTGGTGTGATGGCCCTGGAATGAAATGTCTGCTGTGCGCTACGGCCTTCTAAGCCCAAATAGAACCTGAGTGCATCTTAGTCTGTGCAACATTTTAAATGAAAACAAGCCCCAGAAATACTCGTCCCTCAGCTTCTGAAATCCTGGAGTGATGGATTGGAATACTCAGCAGCCAAAGTCCTGCCAAAGCAAAGGTTCTCAGGGCAGTATTCACTTCACTCCCCATTACACATGCACTATAAATTTAAGGCTACATTTAACAGTTCAGCTAGCAATGAAAATTATTCCCCAGAAGCAGCAGGGTGAAGCCTGATGGAGACAAGAGCAATGCAGGAATCGTGCAAGGTTTAATTTCTCTCTTTTGCCACCCCCTAACCTCCTTCATTATCGGGGGTTAGGGGGGTGGAGGAGACTCTGTATGGATGACACAAGGGGCATTGCATCTTATTTACTAAAGGGTTGGCCAGCACTTCAGAAATAATCTCTCTGCTTTGCTTTCTTTAATTAAGCTAATCCTGTTTAAACAAATCGGCTTGCCTAGGGCTGGGGGAAGTTGGGGGGTGGAAGGGGCTCGGGAGAAAGTGCTAAATGGAGCCGTTCATTTCCGCTCGCCTACTACTTAGTCACATTAAAAGCCCTCAGCACCACTCTAGCGAAACCCTCTCTGCCATTTAATACTTCATCAGAGCTCCGATGAAGCATGGGAGGGCTTGGTTTCCTTTCCTGACTCCCTGGGAACATAGGGAAATGACTTAACATAAGAATATCAGAAGAGCCCTGATGGATCAGGACAGTGGCTTGCCTAGGCTAGTGTCCTCTACTCACAGTGGCCAAGCAGATGTCCGTGAGAGACCCTCAAGAACAGGGGTCAGCAACCTTTTTCAGCAGGGGGCTGGACCACCGTCCCTCAGACTTTGTGGGGGACCAGACTATATTTTATTTTTTATTTTTTTTGGGGGGTGAACGAATTCCTATGCCCCACAAATAACCCAGAGATGCATTTTAAATAAAAGCACGCATTCTACTCATGTAAAAACACCAGGCAGGCCCCACAAATAACCCAGAGGTGCATTTTAAATAAAGGACACATTCTACTCATGTAAAAACACGCTGATTCCCGGACCATCCGTGGGCGATTGGGCTGGATCTGGCCCCCGGGCCTTAGTTTGCCTACCCCTGCTCAAGAAAGACCTGAGCACAAGAGCCATATTCCTCCTGTAATTTCCAGCAACTGGTATCCATTCTGAGGATGGGCCAGCTAGACCAAGGTAAAAAAGGTAAGGTAAAGGACCCCTGGACAGTTAAGTCCAGTCAAAGGTGACTATGGGGTTGTGGTGCTCATCTCGCTTTCAGACCGAGGGAGCTGGCGTTTGTCCATAGACAGCTTTCCAAGTCATGTGGCCAGCAGGACTAAACCACTTCTGGCACAACGGAACACTGTGACGGAAACCAGAGTGCACGGAAATGCCGTTTACCTTCCTGCCGCAGCGGTACCTATTTATCTACTTGAAATGGTGTGCTTTTGAACTGCTAGGTTGGCAGGAGCTGGGACAGAGCAATGGGAGCTCACCCCGTTGCGGGAATTTGAACCGCCGAACTTCCGATTGGTAAGCCCAAGAGGCTCAGTGGTTTAGACCACAGTGCCACCAATGACCCATCTTGTTCAGCATACTGCTGGCTAACCAGATGCCTGTGAGAAGCCCACAAGAGGACTCTGCCCACCTGCAGTTCCCAGAAACTGGTATTCAGCGGAAGAACATAGGAGGAAGAACATAACCATCATGCCTAGTACTACTGAGCTATGGCCATTCATGGACAGGAACATTGGAAGCTGAGTTATACAGAGTCAGACCATTTGTCCATCAGTATTATTATTATTATTATTATTATTATTATTATTATTATTATTATCCTGCCCATCTGGCTGGGTTTTCCCAGCTACTCTGGGCGGCTTACAGCATATCTAAAATGATAATGATAATAATGATGATAATGATGATGATAATCATCATCATCATCATTTAGCTCAGTATTGTCTACATCAGTGTTTCCCAAACTTGGGTCTCCAGCTGTTTTTGGACTACAATTCCCATCATCCCTGACCACTGGTCCTACTAGCTAGGGATGATGGGAGTTGTAGTCCAAAAACACCTGGAGACCCAAGTTTGGGAAACACTGGTCTACACTGACTACCAACAGCTTTTTTTGCGGTGGGGGGGTGTAGGCAGGGAATACCCCCAGCTTTACATGGAGATGCCAGGGATTGGCTCTCAGGTAATATTTAGACTACTTCTGCCCCCTTTCCTCACACACTTACCTGGCATAAGTCTCATTGAACTTGATGAGCCTCACTTTCTTTGGGGAACAGAAAGCAAATGTTGTGGACTTCTGGAAATCTGAGCTGGAGATGACGTAGGATGGATCCGCAGCAACTTCGTCACCTCAGCGACCTAAGAACTGGGACTTAGGAGCCGAGATGTGGCTATGCCTGAGTGGAAACTGCTGTACTGGAAGATCCATGAAAGGTTATGCTCACGGCAGCGGCATTCAAGGAGAAACGGGGGCGAAGAGACACTTCTAATATTCAGCGCCTGCTCCAGTTCTTGCTAGGATGAAATACAAGCAGTCTGAGAAAAAGCCACCGGGCTGGGGGAAGCCTTGTTATTTATCGGGGCCAATTCTCAATTAGGCTTGTTGTAAGGATGATCTAATCAGATCTGAACCTGACCAGAAGCTGTTGATCATTTGTTGTTTATGATTTCCCCGAGACCTCTGGGCAAGTGTAACTTAATTATTTCTGAACGGAGGCACCGAGGGCCAACGAGACATTTGCTATCCAGGTCGCTATTGCCACTAAATTAGAGCACCGCAATTAAAGCCGTCAACAAAGCATAAAAGCGCCTGCAATGCATGCTCAGCACAGCAGAGATAATCGCTCTCCCAGGCACATGGGCTGCAGACCAGGTTTTGCAGACCCTCTGAGAAATTTAAGTCAGCAAGTAGTGGCCTGGAGGGTGATAATTTGGCACTGAAACATCATGCTCTCAGTGACTACTAGGTGTGATGGCTATGTTCTACCTCCACTGTATATAGGAATATAGAATGCTGCCTTATGCTGAGTCAGACCAGTGGTCCACCTATTTCAGCATTGCCTACACTGACTGGCAGCAACTTTCCAGAGATTCATGATGCCTTTAAAAGTGGATTGGATAAATTTGTGGAGTAAAAGGCTATCAATGGCTACTAACCATGATGGCTATGCTCTGCCTCTATGGACAGTCCCTGGCAGCCAAAGGAGCAGAGAGTGTTCTTGGGTTCAGATCCTGTTTTTCTCCCAGTCATCTGGTTGGCAACTGTTGAGAATGGGATGTTGGATTGCATGGGCCATGGGCCTGATCCAGAAGATTCTTCTGATGTCTCTATGTCATTTGGACATGGCTAACTTAGTGCAGTAGGGACGTGGGTGGCACTGTGGTCAAAACCACAGAGCCTAGGGCTTGCTGATCAGAAGGTTGGCGGTTCGAATCCCTGTGACAGAGTGAGCTCCCATTGCTCGCTCCCTGCTCCTGCCAACCTAGCACTTCAAAAGCACGTCAAAGTGCAAGTAGATAAATAGGTACCACTCCAGTGGGAAGGTAAACGGTGTTTCCGTGTGCTGTTCCGGTTCACCAGAAGCAGCTTAGTCATGCTGGCCACATGACCCGGAAGCTGTCTGCGGACAAACGCGGGTTTCCTCAGCCAGTAAAGCAAGATGAGTGCTGCAACCCCAGAGTCCTCCGTGACTGAACTTAACAGTCAGGGGTCCCTTTAACTTAGTGCAACTAATTTAAGCAGGCTACTCAGATACAGCCTGTTGACTATCAGCAGCTGTCAATGGGCTGTTAGGAGGGCAGGTTCATCCACAGGGCAGGAAAAGGATTCGAGACCTAGAGTGCAATCAGCATTTGTTGACAAAAGTAAAAAAAAAAAAAAAAAACATAACAGAGTTCGTCAAAGCTAATCTGGCCTAGTTGAAGATGTTGCTGGAACTGGTGTCTGGCCCCTTTCCTTCTCTAGCCCTCTCCCTCTGGACTCTTCCTAAGCAGCTGTAAATTCTGGCGATGGGGAGGGATCCCCCTCTGGGACTGTCTGACCCATTGCTCAGCAACATGCAAGGTTCTTCATGATCTGGGTGTCAGTGGAGGAGGAGAGCTGATGGAAGAGGGGCTGTCCAGCTGCCGGGCAACTGAAGCAGCGTCTGGCTCCTCTCTGTCTGTGCTCACACTGTGACCCTTGGCATCCAGCTCTCTCCTTCTGATCCCCTGTGTTCACTCACTTCTGCTTCCATCACCTCCAGTGAGAGCCAGTGTGGTGTAGTGATTAAGAGCCACAGTAGCCAAGCAGATGCCTGTTGCAGAACCTGCAAGCAGAACCTGAACACAACAGCATTGCCCCTCCTTAGGTTTCCAGCAATGGGTATTCAGAAGCATTGCCAAGAGAGTCAGTGTGGTGTAGTGGTTAAGAGCAGTGGACTCGTAATCTGGGGAACCGGGTTCGCGTCTCCGCTCCTCCACATGCAGCTGCTGGGTGACCTTGGGCTAGTCACACTTCTCTGAAGTCTCTCAGCCCCACTCACCTCACAGAGTGTTTGTTGTGGGGGAGGAAGGGAAAGGAGAATGTTAGCCGCTTTGAGACTCCTTCGGGTAGTGATAAAGCGGGATATCAAATCCAAACTCTTCTTCTTCTTCTTCTTCTCCCAGCTTGTCCCTTCTGCAGACTGGTCCCTCGTGTCTCAGTACCACTGGCCTGGGTCTCCTACCTCTGTGTCATTCTTGGGGGTTCTTGGGCAGGCAGTGTCCACCTCTCTTCCTCATCCAGCCAGTCCCTGACATCGGCTCTCTAAAGTTTTAGGCACAGAGCCTTCCCTCCCTCCCTCCCCTGCGCCCGACCTGCAGATGTCATTGGAGATTAAACCCAGGACCTTCTGCATCCAAAGCAGATGTTCTGCCATTGAGCCATGGCCCTCCAGTACTCTTTGAGTTGTCCTGCCATTGATTGAGATGGGCTGAGCAAAGCCCTGGGCCCATTCCATCCTTGGGAAATGTGTGAGCTTTAGTCACCTATTGCACTCAGCACCCACCATAATTCAAGAACAGTGCACCTTATCCCTGCAGTGTTTTGGACAGGAAAGATGTTAGCGTAATTTAAAACGACCGTTGCCCCACCTCTGCCCCGCAAATACCAAAATCTCTAATTCAGAGAATAAATTGATGCTTCACAATACGTCCTTGGTACCAATAAAGCAAATAAATACTGCTCCCAAAGACCACATTAACTGCTGGGATTCGTTCTGGCGTGCAGATAAACCCTTTGCAATCAAGCATGGAGAGGCATAATACCCATCCATAACACACTTGGCCTTCCGCACTGTTTTATCTGTGCTGTGATAGATTTCCGCGCCGTGTGCAATTCATCCGGCGCATCTCAGCATTAGCGAGGAAGCTATTTCAGCAGGTATTAGATTAATCACTGCTCATTGGCAGACTGGCTCCGCTGGATGCTTTTCTTGTTTCTCGTGAAACACTGGGTGACTTTTAGAAAGAAACCGAGAACTGTTGGTACAAGCCTCCGCTTGCCAATGCCATGACAAGCGCTCCTTTACAAAATGCTCAGCATAGATTCCATTGTGGCAGTCAGCGTGGAAGAACTCAGATGCTGCTCGTAGGAGATGAATGAATTAATGACGGGCTGTAGCTCAGTGGTAAAGCATCTGTTTTGCATGCAGAAGGTCCCAGGTTCAATCCTCAGCATCTCCAGGCAGGACTGAGCACAACTCCTTCCTGAAATCTTGGAGAGCCTCTGTCTCTTGTTGTTGTTGTTGTTGTTGCTGTTTAGTCGTGTCCGACTCTTTGTGACCCCATGGACCAGAGCACGCCAGGCACTCCTGTCTTCCACAGTTTGGTTAAACTCATGCTGGTAGCTTTGAGAACGGAGAGGTTTGATCTTCTTGCAGTCCCTGGGACTCTCAAGAGTCTCCTCCAGCATGATCAGCCTTCTTTATGGTCCAGCGCTCACTTCCATACATCACTACTGGGAAAACCATAGCTTTAACTATACAGACCTTTGTTGGCAAGGTGATGTCTCTGCTTTTTAAGATGCTGTCACTGCCGGTCAGTGCAGGCAATAATGAGTGGCATTGACCAGTGGTCTATTTGGCAGCTTCCTATCTTCCTACTTAGAAAGGGCCATAGATCAGTGATAGGGCAATGACTTTGCATGTAGAAGGCCACAGGTTTGATACCCATCATCTCCAGGTAGGGCTAGGAATGTATCCTGTCTTTCTGTCAGAGGGAGTCAATACACCTGAATATCAGTTGCCAAGAATCCCAAGTCAAGGGAAGTGATGTTGTGCTCAGGACACAGATACTCAACTGGGTAGATGTAGCACTAAGAATAAAGGAATAGGGTCCCTCTGGAAATCTGCAGGCTTCCCAGAGGCAGTAATGGCCACTGTGATGGACTGGCTGGGGGAGTTTTTGCAGTCAAACCTAGCTACCCTAACAATGTATATCTATGCTAGTTAGTATGTGAAGGGGTTAAGGGCCACAGAGTTCTAAATTACTAGAGTAGACTCTGAGATGTCACATCCTCTCTTATCCAAGGAGGGAGAGTGGAAGGGTTGCTTTCTGTCCCCCCGCCCTTCTGTTTGATTCATGTAAGCTGAACAGGCGCATGAGTCTGGAGCTCCATGCTTAGACTAACGTATTTTGCAACCAAGAATACCTTGTGTGTTGTTTCTGCTGTAGCATTGAACGATGAATGGCTGAGACCTGAGATTACTGTAAGTAAAGCATTTAAACCTACTAAGTTTTGTGGTCTATTCACTCATGGAAGTCAGTATTGCAGGAGAAGGATGCATCTCAACCATGGAGGGCATTCCACAAACAGGGGACCACCACTGAGAAGGCCCTGTCATGAGTCAACTGCCATATTTCATCGTTTACTATTGTAGAATGGGCCATTGGCCTGATCCAGCAGGTTTTTCTGATGTTCTTAGCTTTGCTTTATTTAAAACTGGTTGGAACAGTTATACAGCACAGGCTTTCCATGAGGAAGTTCCCATGGTCGATCCCCGGCGTCTACCCATTTTCAAACCCTGAAGAGGTGTTGCCAATCACTGCTGTTAATCCTGAGCTAGATGGGCCAATGGTGTGAGGCAGCTTCCTCCATTCCTCAAATATTTAGACCAAGCAGGACCTTCAGATTTCACTTTTGGGAAAATATGTGGCCGTAACTTCAGAGTTCCTAAAAGCCGTGAGACAATCCCCCCCCCCCCCAGCCAATGCATTTCTTTCCCACAAAAGTGCAATTCTATTTTAGACCTGACAGACAAAGATGAATTGATCAGTGAATCATTAGTGAATGCTGGCTTGCCAGTAATCTTTACTCGAACACATTCATTTTGTGCAAACGCAGGACAGTCCGAACAAGTAACATATATACTCAGTGCTTTTAAAAGGCTAATTTCCCACAGGTAAAATCAATCAAAGGCTTTGCCTGAAGGGTGGGCGGGAGAGGGGGAACCCAGGCAGCGAAGGTAAACAGCAGCCTGGTGTTGTTTAACAAGGGTTCGGATAGGTGATCGACAGCGACAGCAGCAAAGAAATGAAGATATTTCCCAGCGCTGCAAATAGCACAGAAAACGAACACACTTTCTTGTGGAAACAGAGAGATTGTGAAGGCAGTTAATAAACAAGCCAATTACATTTTGCAGGTTTGCAGTGATGTCACACCAGCATGCGGAGGGCCACAGGGGCAGTTGCCCAGGGTGCAAAATTTCAACATATGGTGCTGCCTCAATACAGCTGCTCACTTTTGTCGCTGGGCTCCATTGCAAATGGCTTCTCCATGCAAATCAGGAAGTGACCTTTCCAGACAATGGAACAACTCTTCTTTTCTTATCTCTGCGGCTGTGATCTCCTGGGTGACATGGACATGGTTAAGCAGTTGAATGCACATGCATGCTCTATCTGTGTTATAATCTGAAACCAAAGGGGTGCAATGGTTGCCAGATTAGAATTTTTTTTTTTTTTAGCTCTCCTACCCCACTATATGAAATTTGCTCCCACAGGAGGCAGTGATGGACACCAACCTAAAGGTAAAGATAAAGGGACCCCTGACCATTAGGTCCAGTCATGGCTGACTCTGGGGTTGCGGCGCTCATCTTGCTTTATTGGCTGAGGGAGCCGACGTACAGCTTCCGGGTCATGTGGCCAGCATGACTAAGCCGCTTCTGGCAAACCAGAGCAGTGCACAGAAACTCCGTTTACCTTCCTGCCAGAGCAGTACCTATTTATCTACTTTGACGTGCTTTCAAACTGCTAGGCTGGCAGGAGCTGGGACATAGCAATGGGAGCTCACCCCATCGCGGGGATTCGAACCGCCAACCTTCTGGCAAGTCCTAGGCTCTGTGGTTTAACCCACAGCACCACCAGCGTCCCTGGCCACCAACCTACCAGTAGAATCATAGAATCAAAGAATCATAGAGTTGGAAGAGACCCCAAGGGCCATCGAGTCCAACCCCCCGCCAAGCAGGAAACACTGTCAGAGCACTCCTGACATATGGTTGTCAAGCCTCTGCTTAAAGACCTCCAAAGAAGGAGACTCCACCACACTCCTTGGCAGCAAATTCCACTGTCAAACAGCTCTTACTGTCAGGAAGTTCTTCCTAATGTTTAGGTGGAATCTTCTTTCTTGTAGTTTGGATCCATTGCTCCGTGTCCACTTCTCTGGAGCAGCAGAAAACAACCTTTCTCCCTCCTCTATGTGACATCCTTTTATATATTTGAACATGGCTATCATATCACCCCTTAACCTCCTCTTCTCCAGGCTAAACATGCCCAGCTCCCTTAGCCGTTCCTCATAAGGCATCGTTTCCAGGCCTTTGACCATTTTGGTTGCCCTCCTCTGGACACGTTCCAGTTTGTCAGTGTCCTTCTTGAACTGTGGTGCCCAGAACTGGACACAGTACTCCAGGTGAGGTCTGACCAGAGCAGAATACAGTGGCACTATTGCTTCCCTTGATCTAGATGCTATACTCCTATTGATGCAGCCCCGAATTGCATTGGCTTTTTTAGCTGCCGCGTCACACTGTTGGCTCATGTCAAGTTTGTAGTCAACCAAGACTCCTAGATCCTTTTCACATGTACTGCTCTCAAGCCAGGTGTCACCCATCTTGTATTTGTGCCTCTCATTTTTTTTGCCCAAGTGCAATACTTTACATTTCTCCCTGTTAAAATTCATATTGTTTGTTTTGGCCCAGTTCTCTAATCTGTCAAGGTTGTTTTGAAGTGTGATCCTGTCCTCTGGGGTGTTAGCCACCCCTCCCAGTTTGGTGTCATCTGCAAATTTGATCAGGATGCCCTTGAGTCCATCATCCAAGTCATTGATAAAGATGTTGAATAAGACCAGGCCCAAGACAGAACCCTGTGGCACCCCACTAGTCACTCTTCTCCAGGATGAAGAGGAACCATTGATGAGCACCCTTTGGGTTCGGTCAGTCAGCCAGTTACAAATCCACTGAGTGGTAGCATAGTCAAGACTGCATTTTACCAGCTTCTTTACAAGAATATCATGGGGCACCTTGTCAAATGCCTTGCTGAAATCAAGGTAGGCTACATCCACTGCATTCCCTTCATCTGCCAGGCTTGTAATTCTGTCAAAAAATGAGATCAGGTTAGTCTGACATGACTTATTTTTCAGAAATCCATGCTGACTATTGGAGATCACAGCATTCCTTTCTAGGTGCTCACAGACTGTTTGCTTAATGATCTACTCCAGAATCTTCCCTGGTATTGATGTCAGACTGACTGGGCGGTAATTATTTGGGTCCTCTCTTTCCCCCTTTTTGAAAATAGGGACAACATTTGCCCTCCTCCAGTCTGCCGGGACTTTGCCTGTTCTCCAGGAATTCTCAAAGATGACTGCCAGTGGTTCTGAGATCACATCTGCCAGTTCTTTTAATACTCTTGGATGCAGTTCATCTGGCCCTGGAGACTTGAATACATCTAAACTAGCCAAGTATTCTTGTACTATCTCCTTAGTTATTCTGGGCTGTGTTTCCTCTGCTGAATCATTTGCTCCAAATTCTTCAGGTCGGGCATTGTTTTCTTTATCGGAGAAGACTGAGGCAAAGAAGGCATTGAGGAGTTCAGCCCTTTCTGTGTCCCCTGTTTGCATTTCACCATCTTCTCCTCTGAGTGACCCCACTGTTTCTTTGTTCTTCCTTTTGCTATGAACATACCCATAAAAGCCTTTTTTGTTGCTTTTAACCTCTCTAGCAAGCCTGAGTTCATTCTGTGCTTTAGCTTTTCTGACTTTGTGTCTACACGTGCTGGCTATTTGTTTGAATTCTTCTTTGGTGGTTTCCCCCCTTTTCCATTTTTTGTACACATCCTTTTTTAATCTTAACTCATTTAAAAGTTCTTTAGATAGCCACCCTGGCTTCTTTAGGCACCTTCCATGTTTCCGTCTCATTGGTATTGCCTGAAGTTGTGCTTTTACTATCTCCCTCTTAACAAACTCCCAGCCATCATGAACTCCCTTTCCTTTTAGTATTACTGTCCATGGGATCTCACCCAGCACTTCCCTAAGTTTTATGAAGTCGGCTTTCTTAAAGTCAAGAAATTGAGTCCTAGTATGCTTGGCTGCTCCTTTCCGCTGTATAGTAAACTTCAGAAGAGCATGATCACTCGTGCCTAATGATCCTTCCACTTCTACCCCACTAACCAGGTCATCAACATTGGTTAGGACCAGATCTAAAATGGCTGTTCCTCTTGTTGCTTCTCCCACTTTCTGGACAATGAAGTTGTCTGCAAGGCCAGTGAGGAATCTGCTTGACCTTATGCTCTTGGCTGAGTAGATGGCTTTAAAAGAGGATTAGACAGATTCATGGAAGAGAGGACCATCGATGGCTACTGGCTCTGCTCTGCTTCAGAACCCCAAGAGGGGAGAGGGTTCTTGTGCTCAAATCTGGCTTGCTGCCTTCCCAAAGGCATCTGCTTAGACAATGTGAGAACACAATGCTGGACTAGGTGGTCCATTGGCCTGATCCAGAAGGCTCTTTTGATGTTCTTTTGAGTGGCCAAAGGGACTTGCTATTTATTTGCCTGTGCATAGGAAGCACACAATCCCAAAGGGCATATATCTGCCCAGAGGGTGATAATGCTCAGCTATGTATCACCAAAATCAGCAGAGCATATGCAATGACTCACCCAGAACTAAGGCGAGAGGCTTGACATTTCTGGCTTGCTTCTTGCTTCTTGCTTCTTACTTCTTCAGCACTCAGTGTTGTTGAGTAAGGATTGCTAGCTGCATTTCCTGGGAAAGGGGGAGCCATCACCTGAGGCACTGAGGTGCTTGGTTCCCTGGATGCCCTAATGGCTTGCAAGCAGTGCACACAAAGAGGGTGAAGGGTGCTTGGCAGAAAGGTGGCTATGAAAAAAAAGGAGCAAATTTTATACAACACTCTGATCCTGAATTTGCACTGCACTGCAGCTTGCAGGAAAATAAAGAACACAGGGGGCACGGGTTGAAGAAGTCACCCTGCAACATGATGAGGACTGTGCTCCCTGATTGGCTGGTGGAGTGCTGTGCTCCCTGATTGGCTGGTGGAGCATGCTTGACAATCCTATCATTGCCTTCTCCTCAGCTGGCTCTTGGTTGAAATTCTCATGGCCGGAGGAGAGAGCAGGAAGCCCTCATTCCAACAGCATTCAGTGCTGTATCAACAAATCTTCCACTTAACAGCCCAAATGGATTATTTTCTGCCTGGCACAATTAGCCGCCCTGGCATTCAACTGGTATCCAAAGAGGGATTTGGCCCAGTCACTGGGAAAACCTTCCATTTTCCCATGTTGCTGCCAATGCAACCTAAGCCAAGGCCTCCATTATCCACCCTTCCTGTCCTGTCTTGAGCCAGGCTGTCTCCACCCTCACCACATTGCTGTCCAATGTGGCTTTTACAGGGTGTTGGCAATTCTTACCCTCCTCGCTGCTTGCAACAGGAAACTGTCCTCCAAAATCAGCATTTAGACAAGGCAATGGTTTGCATCAGAGGGAGGCAGATCTTCCTTCCTTCCCTTGCAACATGCTGCTAATCATTTGCTTAGTCCGAAGAAAGTCGCACTGATTTCAGTGGGGTACTTCCTACCAGTTCAGCGTGCTTAGGATTATCCCCACCCCACAACTTTATAGATGGGACTGGCGGCAAAAGTCATCCCATAATTGCATCCTGCTAAGGTCCATCTTAGGGACGCAGGTGGCGCTGTGGGTTAAAGCCTCAGCGCCTAGGGCTTGCCGATCGAAAGGTCGGCGGTTCGAATCCCTGCGGCGGGGTGCGCTCCCGCTGCTCGGTCCCAGCGCCTGCCAACCTAGCAGTTCGAAAGCACCTCCGGGTGCAAGTAGATAAATAGGGACCGCTTACCAGTGGGAAGGTAAACGGCGTTTCCGTGTGCGGCTCTGGCTCTGGCTCTGGCTCTGGCCAGAGCAGCGATGTCACGCTGGCCACATGACCCGGAAGTGTCTCCGGACAGCGCTGGCCCCTGGCCTCTTAAGTGAGATGGGCGCACAACCCCAGAGTCTGTCAAGACTGGCCCGTACGGGCAGGGGTACCTTTACCTTTACCTTTAAGGTCCATCTTGTAACAGGTAAGGGGAGGCCCTTTCCCATCATGACAATGAGTTGGGGGAGGCAGCTCCCCTTTGAAATAAATCAAGCAGTAAAGGTTGGACCTTTAGGGGAGATGGGACAGCCAGCCCCCAACTGCCTGACTTCAAACTTAACAACCAGCTCAGAGCAGGTGTCCTGCTTCCCAGCTTCCTCCTCCTCCTCCTCCTCCTCCTCCTGAGTCTCAGTGTTGCCCCTTACAGAACTCAACAGAGAAGAGGATGGTGAGAAACCTAGACTTAGTTGGCTCTGCCTGTCATTGGCTCTGGCATCATGTACTGTTGGACTCCTTGCAATAATTGTTTGGAAGATTCAGGACGGATAAAAGAAAGTACTTCTTCACACAGTGCATAGTTAAACTAAGAAACTTAGTCCCACAGGGTAAAGGTAAAGGACTTCTGGAGGTTAAGTCCAGTCAAAGGCAGCTATGGGGTGCAGCACTCACCTCGCTTTCAGGCCAAGGGAGCTGGTCTTTGTCCACAGACAGCTTTCCAGATCATGTGGCCAGCAGGACTAAACCACTTCTGGCACAACGGAACACAGTGACGGAAACCAGAGCACATGGAAACGCTGTTTACTTTCCCACTGCAGTGGTACCTATTCATCTACTTGCACTGGTGTGCTTTTGAGCTGCTAGGTTGGCAGGAACTGGGACAGAGCAATGGGAGCTCACCCCGTCACAGGGATTCGAACCGCCAACCTTCTGATCGGCAAGCCCATGAGGCTCAGTGGTTTAGACCACAGTGCCGCCCACATCCCTTTCTCACAGGAGGCCATGATGGTCATCAACATGGATGGCTTCAAAAGAGGATTGGACAAATTTTTGGAGAAGGCTAACTGTTGCTACCACTATCAGAGGAAGTACTATTTCTGAATACAGTGATACCTCAGGTTAAGCACTTAATTCATTCCAGAGGTCCGTTCTTAACCTGAAACTGTTCTTAACCTGAAGCACCACTTTAGGTAATGGGGCCTCCTGCTGCTGCTGCACCGCCGGAGCACGATTTCTGTTCTCATCCTGAAGCAAAGTTCTTAACCCGAGGTAATATTTCTGGGTTAGCAGAGTCTGTAACCTGAAGCGTATGTAACCCGAGGTACCACTGTGCTAGATTGCTGGGAGCCACAGGAGGGGAAAGTTTTCTTGTGCTCAAATCCTACTTATGGGGTTGGTGACTGCTGAGAGAAGAGGATGCAGGACTACATGGTCTATTGGCTTCATCCAGCAGACTCTTCTTATCTTCTTTTTCACCAGTCTCAATGGTCACCAGCAATTAGTCAGGGAACTGCCATCGGAGCCAAGGGAGGAGAGCGGGCTCCAGAGGGATGCCGGAGAGGGTCCCAGTAGGGAGAGAGGCAGCCCATCCACTGGGGAAGGAAATCAGCGTAGCACCAGTGGAGAAGGGGGGCACATGGGGGAGTCGGAGAAAAGGCTCCTGGACTCCTCACTGGAGACCAGTGGGGAGAGCATGGGTCCTCCACTGCCCACACCCTCCCTGCGCAGAAGACTTCCGCGCAGGGAGAGTAGGAGGCGACTGGGCGTCAAAGAGCTTCTTTGCTGGAAGAAGTTCAAGAAACGCCCACTGACGGATTCTGCCAGCGACTGAGACAGCCACGAGTGCAAGGCTGTCCAGAGGGAAAGGGTTCAACCAGGCAACCTAGCCAGGAGTGGCGGCAACTTACGCACGAGCAACCCCCTTAGAACCATTACACTACTGAAGTCGAACCTGCATTTTGCTAAGTTTTTGTCCTATACCAATGACTTTTTTATTCACCCAGCCAATTGCTAGCTCTTAATAGCCTCCCTCTGCCCCAAACTGGCCGGTTTCCCTGCAAATATTTGTATCTTGTTGCATATCAGTGTGTTGTCTGTATGAAAAACATAGTTGTGTGCTCTGAACCGCCTTGGTGTCATCAACGAAGGGCAGCCTAGGGAAGGTGTAAATAAATAATCTGATGTCCAGGACTTGGGCTAAAAATAAATTTAACTAAAAATTGCTTTGTTTCCCCTCTCCTTCCTCCCAGTAACCTCAAGGTGATTTGGTGCCTGATAGGGCAAATTGGAAGTGAAAGAAACTAATTCAGGGATGGCTGCTCAGAACTGGTTTCTTTCTACTTAATGCATTTCACATTGACTGAAACAGGCAGGTCCCATATTTCCCTACCACCACCACTTACTACAAAACAGAGGCTCATCCCTAAGAATGTTCATTGTTTGACTGTTACCTATTCCAAAATAGACTGAAGTAAAGATTTCCAATCAGGCAGATGCTCTACCACAGACCTATGGCCATCTATATAAACATGAAGTTAAGAAGTTGCCTTTTGGTCTGTCTAGCTCAGTATTGTTTGCACTGACTGATTGAACTTGAGACCTTCTGCATGCTGTGCAGGAGCTTTGTGACAATCCTTTCCCCAAGGACCAAATAGATATGCTTACTCTGTTCAATGGACATCCCTATTTTCGTCAGAGAAATGTTGGAGGGTATGGAGTTATGTGACCCCTGAGCCAAGGAGATAAGTATCTACACAACCTTTAGAAGGAATCTGACTTCCTGAAAAGGGAAGGTTTTCTGAAGGAGCGTCTCCACCTCCATTGTTCAGCCTGGACACTGAGGTCCAGCTCTGAGGGCCTTCTGGCGGTTCCCTCCCTGCAAGAAGTGAGGCTACAGAGAACCAGGCAGAGGGCCTTCTCAGTAGTGGCGCCTGCCCTGTGGAACGCCCTCCCATCAGATGTCAAAGAGAAGAACAACTATCAGACTTTTAGCAGACATCTGAAGGCAGCCCTCTTTAGGGAAGTTTTTAATGTTTGATGTTTGATCGTGTTTTTAATATTCTGTTGGGAGCTGCCCAGAGTGGCTGGGGAAATCCAGCCAGATGGGCGGGGTATAAATATAATAAGTTGTTGTTGTTGTTGTTGTTGTTGTTGTTGTTGTTTGTTTAATTAGGTTTTTTATATATGTTGAAAGCCACCCAGAGTGGCTGGGACAACCCAGTCAGATGAGTGGGGTATAATAATAATAATAATAATAATAATAATAATAATAATTCATTGGATAAATGTTGGAAGGTATGTGGGTCATCAAAAGGTCTGCTCAGAGTATCCTCATTTAAATGACTGGACCTAAGTTAGCCATGCTCATCTATATCAATTGGTCTGCTCTGAGTATGGATATTAACTCCATTTCTGAAACTCTCTCCCCAAACATCTAAATCTTCTTCTGATGCTCCCATGGTTTGGAAGATAGATCAAGGCCCAAGGGACTAGAAAGTAGAGCAGACAAGAGTCCCTTAAGGAATCAAGAGCCAGGTGAGGCTGACAGAGCTGGTGAATTAATGATGTCAGGAACACGGACCTATAAGAAAAGATCTGTTTGTAGGAGAGAAGTTTTGTGGTGCTTCTGATGGGACCATGGCCCAAAGCCATCTCCCGCCTCCGCCCACTGTAATGTGGAATATTTAGTTTCACCATCTTAAAAACTCATGTAAACATTGGAGAAAATGGAGTGGAAAGAGTGTTTGTGATCTCCTGTTCATTACTGCGGCTTCCTCCCCCTCCCCAACCCATCTGACTTCAGAAGCCTCCCCTCATTGCTATGCATCAAGAGCTTCTGCCTTCTAGGTAATCTGGTGTTAATTCTGTGCTCTGATGGTGGAGGAAAGAACAGAGTGATGGAAGAAGAGAGAGAGGGAGAGAGAGAGAGAAGCTCTAATGAACTAGTAAAAATGATTGATGCGAGTTTCCTTGTCAGGCAGCTGAGCGGCTGTTTGTCAAGAAACAACAAAAATGTCACGGGGATTTGTAAGCAATTGTAACCATTACATAAAAAGCACTTTGACTAAAAATCACATCAGATAGCTTCCGCAAGTTGCCACCGCTCTAAGTGTGTTAATATAACCACTGGCTCTGCCTGACGTTTCTCCAAACAACTTATAAATATTCTGTGGGAGGGCCTGGCAGTCGCTTCTGGTCTGGAGGGGAATGGCTGGAGCGGGCAGAAGGGTTGGGTCTATAGAAGGTGGTGGAGAAGATTACCCAGCACCACAACATCAGGATCCTCTTCTCTCTGCATGGCAGGCATTGGATTACATGGTCCTCTGGATCCCTTTGTTGTTGTTGTTGTGTTGTCATTTAGTCGTGTCTGACTCTTCGTGACCCCATGGACCAGAGCATGCTAGGCACTCCTGTCTTCCACTGCCTCCCACAGTTTGATCAGACTCATGTTGGTAGCTTTGAGAACACTGTCCAACCATCTCATCCTCTGTTGTTCCCTTCTCCTTGTGCCCTCCATCTTTCCCAACATCAGGGCCTTTTCCCAGGAGTCTTCTCTTCTCGTGAGGTGGCCAAAGTATCAGAGCCTCAGCTTCAAGATCTGTCCTTCCAGTGAGCACTCAGGGCTAATTTCCTTCAGAATGGAGTCCATGGGACTCTCAAGAATCTCCTCCAGCACCATAATTCAAAACTATAAATTCTTCAGCAATCAGCCTTCTTTCTGGTCCAGCTCTCACAACTCTGCAATTCTATGATTCTGTGTCGAACTATCCTCCCTCTCTGGGGCTTCGTTGCATCTGCAGTGCCCATGGGATCTCCATAGGAAGCAGAGATGATAATGCCTGTCTGTCCCCCTTCAGAAAGATACTGAAGATTGATGTTGTCAAAGGAAAAGGGTGTAGCTCAGTGGTTAAGAACATAAGCATAAGAACACCAACATCTTCTGCATCTCCAAGCTTTTAGCTTCATTGGCTGTCCATGAAATCTAGTGTGATGAAAGAGGGAGAAATACTTCTCTCCGTCTACTTCCTCCACACCAAATCTGCAAGGGGCTGCTCTGTTGTGTGAACAAACCCTTCCCCATTTCCTGCACCAATCGCCAATTATTTTGGTGGCCTCTGTGTTCTTCTCTTATGAAGGAGGGAGAACTCTCTCTGTGCCCATCAGAAATCGACAAGCCTCATCAGTGCCAGGGGATCTGTTATGCTCTGATGGCCAAGCGGATGAGTTTTTCTGCCCTGGCTGCCAGCACCAAGCTGTGAAGAATTCACTGGCACCTCAGTTTTTAGCATCATAGGGCCAAGATCCGTTGCAGGGCACAGCTGCATCATAACCTCCTGGCTCCATACCAGGTGGCATGGGTATTGTTTACGCAAGCGCTGCATCTGGCGCTTACTCCTCTGCGATGCAGAGCTGTCTGGGCACAGCTGGTGCATTTATCCAGCTGGCAATCCCTGGACCCCATTAGCCTTCCCCGTCAACGTGGTGGCAGGGGGCTCCCTGTGCTGAAGCAGCCCAGCTTATATCCAGCACACGTCCAGCTGAGGCATTTGTTGAGAAGCATCCATGTTATCATGGCAAGTAAACCCAGGATTGCTTCTGAATACCAGTTGCTGGAAGCCATGGAAGAGGAGAGTGCCCTAGTGCTTGAATCCTGCTTGTGGATCTCCTACAGACAACTGGTTGGCCACTGTGAGAACAGGATGCTGAACTAGCTAGGCCATTGACCGGATCCAGCAATAATAATAATAATAATAATAATAATAATAATAATAATAATAATGGACTGCAAGAAGATCAAACCTATCCATTCTGAAGGAAATCAGCCCTGAGTGCTCACTGGAAGGACAGATCCTGAAGCTGAGGCTCCAGTACTTTGGCCACCTCATGAGAAGAGAAGACTCCCTAGAAAAGACCCTGATGTTGGGAAAGATGGAGGGCACAAGGAGAAGGGGACGACAGAGGACGAGATGGTTGGATAGTGTTCGCGAAGCTACCAGCATGAGTTTGACCAAACTGCAGGAGGCAGTGGAAGACAGGAGTGCCTGGCGTGCTCTGGTCCATGGGGTCACGAAGAGTCGGATACGACTAAATGACTAAACAACAACAATTATTTATACCCCTCCCATCTGGCTGGGCTTTCCCAGCCACTCTGGACAGCTTCCAACCAAATATTAAAATACAGTAATACATCACACATTAAAAGCTTCCCTAAACAGGGCTGCCTTCAGATGTCTTCTAAAAGTTTGGTAGTTGTTGTTCTCTTTGACATCTGGTGGGAGGGCGTTCCACATGGCGGGTGCCACTACTGAGAAGGCCTTCTGCCTGGTTCCCTGTTACCTGGCTTCTCGCAGTGAGGGAACCGCCAGAAGGCCCTTGGCGCTGGACCTCAGGGTCCGGGTAGAACGATAGGGGTGGAGACGCTCCTTCAGATATACAGCAAGCTCTTCTTACGTTCTTATGGAAACTACAGGAGAGGAGAATGCTCATCTAGTACGGCATCCTGTTCTCAGTGGCCAACCAGATGCCCCAATGGAAAGCCCACTAGCTGAACCCAAGCATAAGAGCACTCTCCCCCCTGTGGTCTCCAGCAACAGGTATTCAGAAGCATTAATAACATAAGTACAGCCTGCCTAATCAGCCCACTGGCTCACCTAGTCTAGCTTCCTGTTCTCACCATGTCTAGGCCAATAGGGCAGTTCCTGACACAGTGATCTGACTCCATACAGAGGGACTGGTGGACTGCTGCAGTCAACTCTCTGGAGGGTGAATCATAAGAACATAAGAAGCACATACTGGATCATCCTGGCCCATCTAGTCCAGCATCCTGTCATTACGATGGCCAACCAGGTGCATGTAGGAATCCTGGTACAGGATTCAAGTTCAAGGGCAAATCAAATTATCTACTACTGAGCTATCTACTACTGAGCTATTTTCAGCCTTTGTCAAACCCAGCCTGGAGTCCTGTGCCCAGTTCTGGGTAACACAGTTTAAGAGCAATATTGACAAGCTAGAACATGTACAGAGGAGGATGTCCAAAACGGTGAAGCATCTGGAAACCAAGTCTTGTGAGGAACGGTTGAGGGAGCTGGGTATGTTTAGCCTGCAAAGGAGAAGACCGAGAGTTGATATGATAGCCATCTTCAAATATCTGAAGGGCTGGATGATGGAAGATGAAGCAAACTTCGTTTCCTGCTGCTGCAGAGTATAGAACCCAAACCTATGGATTCAAATGACAAGAAGGGAAATTCTGACTCAACAGGAAGAAGTTCCTGATGGTAAGAGCCACTTGACTGGAATCAACCACCTTGGGACCACTGAAGTCTCCCTTACTTGGCTGCTTCTGCAGTGGCAGCAAAGTGAGAGGTGTGCTCTTCCATTTCTGCCACCCGAGGCAGCTGCCTCACCCAGCTTCATGTGTGGGCCGGCTCTGAAATGAGGCAACATTTCAATGGGAGCTGGAAATGTTTTCACATTTTTCTTACATAGTCTCCCCCTCTAACTATCTTAGCGTTTGAGGGAGAGTCCATTCCCTTTCCCACTTTATCTAGAGCAAATTCCCTGCTGTCAATCGACCAGATGTCTCGCCCAGATGGGAAGCAGATGGCCCAAACAGCAGGGGGCGGGGGTGTTCGCATCACCTGCATGGAGGAGCATATGTTGAGGTTGTTCACCTTTGGGCTTGTTGATTGATGATGGACACAAACCACCTTTTGCTTGGAGGACACAAAAGCTCCTGGGAATATATATCAAGCAGACAGGCAAGCAAGCTGGGGTTTGGTGGGAGGTGGACATTAGCAGCTGTTCCTTTTCTGGTTTCAGAATTATGATGGGCCATGGTGCTTCCTGGCAGGTTGCAGAGCCGATATCTGGATTTCCAGAGCGGTGGAGGACATCTCATGGAGAAGGTATCAGAGATGCTTCCAAAGATCTCCTCATCCAGATGTTTCCCCGGGTCCTGAATGATCTGGTCCCAAAGTGAAGCTGATGCACTCAAAGGCCACCCCTCTTCATTTATTTATTTTTAACTCAATTTCTGAATTTTGTACACTGTGCTGTGGATGCCATAACTTCTGTCCTGGATCTTAAGGAAATACTTTATACCAAAGGAAAGCGAAGGAGCCGTAGCTCAGTGGCAAAGCATCTGCCTTGCATGCAAAAGCCAGTGTAGTGTAGTGTAGTGTAGTGTAGTGGTTAGAGTATCAAACTAGGAACTGGGAGACCCAGGTTTAGATCATTTCTGTATCAGTTTTCCTTAGAAAAATCAGCACAAAAGTCCATATGCAATTTTTTGCACATTTCTCCTAACACACACATTTGAGCACATAATGTTGCCTAATATATGCATGTTTGCAAGTAAATAAGCTCAGACCCCTTGAAAGCACCCAGAGCTCCCAATGGGGTCTGGGTAGAGTGAATGAACATGCCTGTTCCAGCAGGGGAACACAGAGAGAGTCAAAAATGAACAGGTCTGAACCGTCTGCTCACCAGCTGGCAGAGGCGCCAGGTTGCCCCCAAGCTTGGAGAGCTGTAGTGTGCATCACACACATATGACATCACACGCGCAGCACTTGCGTGTGATGTCACACGTGTGACACATGTTATGTGATGTCATACGCATCTCCCAACACCGTGCAGGCTGGTGCAGCCTTCTGCGATGTCGTGCTGGGCTCCTCATCACTGGGGGGCTGGGCCACCTTCAAGCAAATATTGAGGGGGCTGAAGACCACCTAGAGTTGGGGTGCCTGTCTGCTGTTGAGGATTCCATTCTGCTTAGTTGAGCTGTGTGTGTGTGTTCGCTAGGTGGCAAGTGGAAGATCCAGACCTGCTGCCTGCAGGGGTCTGTTGGGCCAAAGCGTTCCCTGCCATTCAACATTAGCCCCTGCCCAATTGATACAGGGCCAGATCCAGCCTGGATGTTAAGAACACAGGAAGAGCCTGCTGGATCCGGCCAATGGCCTAGCTAGATTCAGCATCCTGTTCTCACAGTGGCCAACCAGATGTCTGTGGGAAATCCGCAAGCAGGATTTGAGCACAACAACTCACTTCTTCCATACCCTCCAACATTTCTCCAATGAAAATAGGGACATCCTGTTGTTGTTGTTTTTGTTGTTGTTGCTATGATGATGATGGTGATGATGACTATTGCCAGGGGTGATTTGGGGCCTTGGATAGGGTTAGCCTGTGCCCAGCACTAGCACACAACTCTTTTCCTTCCACATCCCTCAAAGTGAACCATCCCTCAGATATATGAGACCAAGTACAGGAGAGGGAAGAAAGGTGCATTTGTGTGCTCTGTGAATGCATGTGAGAATGCGTGTGAACCATTATGGGGGGCCAGTACCCACCCACTGGCACACGGACTTCAGAGGGCTGGCCAACTCCCCCAGCAACTCCAAAAGAAACTCCCCCAGCAACTCCCCACTGCTTTGGGGGAGGTGTTTTGTTATATATCTTTTAATGTTCGAATGTATTAGAGTATGTGGTTTCCCCTCACTAACTTCTAAGATGGTATGCAGTTCTTTCTACTGCCTTGGGACTTCATTACCACATTGCTTCCTCCTTCTGCCTTGTCTGTAGAGCCAGCCTTAAATAGCTTTCTGGAAGCATCACAGATCTGCTGCCTCAGAGTCAGCATTTACCAGTCAGCAACTTCTGCAACCCAGTGAAGGTTGCTAAGAGCTCCCAGATCCACTTCCTAATTAGCAGAGAAGCAGGCGGCTGGAGGAAGTGTTGGCTTATGAATCGCACTCCGCTGGGCTGATGTTCCAGTGGACATCCCATAGCATTTTACAAAGAGAGGCAGTGTGGTGTAGTGTTTAGTGGACTGGAAGAAGCAAAGATCACCAGTGTTGAAGCAATGATTCTTCAACATGAACTTTGTTGGACTGGCCATGTTGTGTGGATTCCTGATTACGGTCTTCCAAAGCAACTACAGTGGTACCTCGGGTTACAGACGCTTCAGGTTAGAGACTCTGCTAACCTAGAAATAGTACCTTGGGTTAAGAACTTTGCTTCAGGATGAGAACAGAAATCGTGTGGCGGCAGCACGGTGGGAGGCCCCATTAGCTAAAGTGGTACCTCCGGTTAAGAACAGTTTCAGGTTAAAAACGGACCTCCAGAACGAATTAAGTTCTTAACCCGAGGTACCACTGTATATTCTGAATTTATAAATGGAAAGTGCAATGCTGGTGATCAATAAGAGGTTCAAAAACTCTCTCAAGGTAAATCTAAACAAATGTAGTATAAACACTGGCAACTGGGAAAACACTGGCCTGCGAGCTCTCCAGTTGGAGAACAGCCTTTAGCAAAGGTGTCATGGACTTTGAAGATGCTTGAACTCAGGATAAAAGGGAGAAATGTGCTAAGAGGAAGGCACGCTTGGCAAACCCTCACCGTGATCAACTCCTGCCCGGAAACCTATGCCCCCACTGTGGAAGGACTTGTGGATTCAGAATTGGCCTCCACAGTCACTTACGGACTCACTGTTAAAACTGTGTTTATGGAAGCCAGTGTGGTGTAGTGGTTAAGAACGGTGGATTTGTAATCTGGTGAACCGGGTTCGCTTCCCCGCTCCTCCACATGCAGCTGCTGGGTGACCTTGGGCTAGTCACACTTCTCTGAAGTCTCTCAGCCCCACTCACCTCACAGAGTGTTTGTTGTGGGGGAGGAAGAGAAAGGAGATGGTTAGCCGCTTTGAGACTCCTTCGGGTAGTGATAAAGTGGGATATAAAATCCAAACTCTTCTTCTTCTTCTTCTTCTTACTCGGCTACAAGTGATCACCAAAGAAGAAAGAAGAAGAAGAGTGTCAGAGATCAGGGAGATCAGGGTTCAAATAGCCACTGAGCCATGATGCTCACTGGCTGACTTTAGGCCAGTCACTCGCTCCTCATGTAAGCTACCTCACAGGGTTGTTGTAAGGATTAAACGGGGGGGGGGGGGGGCATGTACAATACCTTGAGCTCCTTGGAGGAGAGGTGGAAAAACAAACAAACTGGATAGATTATTTCCACCTCACACCCTATGCAGTAAGTCATGTTCAATGCTACTTTACATCTTCTATCTGCATATTTTGGTTCTTCTGAAGCTCACCTAAATATCAGTAGTTTTCCTCTTGAGTAGATGTTTCCAGGAAGCAGAAACAGCCCTGCAAAGGTCAGGAATGAGAGGTGCTGCTTAGAGATAGGAGAGGAATCTGATTTGGTTTCCATTTTAACACACGTTTAACCGATTCACGCTTCCAGAAACTTTCTGATAACAGGAACGTTGTTTACCCTTTGAAATTCACACTTCATTGAATTTTGTGAGTATGCACAATAATGCACAATAATACGTATCTCTGGTAAAAAAAAAATTGCATACATGACATAAAATAGAAATGCATTGTTTCAGGGACAAATGCGGCCCATAATATGGTATACTAGAGAAATACTGTTCAGGGATGTCAGAAGCTTCCCCTGCCATAAATCAGAGCAGGGCCTTTGCTGTGGCTGCCCCTGTTCCGTGGAATAGTATTCCTGTTGGGGTACAGAAGGCCCCTTCTGCAAACACTTTCTGCACAAAGTTGAAAACATTTTTGTTTCGATGGGCTTTCCCAGCTGGTTGAAAAGGTCTATGCCATCAGTGTCTACGTTGTATGTAAAAATTAACAAGTCAACTGTTTTCCGTGTTGTGGATGACTCTTTTTATGCTGTTTTTTAAAGGTATAAATCACCTTGAGAGCCACGCGGAGGGCAATAAAAAGGTAAATGGATGTGTATGTGTGTGAGAGAAGAGGGGTGGTGTAGTGGTTAGAACCTAGGGGATCAGGGTTCAAATCCTCGTTTGACAATGCAGCTTATTGTGTGACCCTTGGCCCAGCCACTACCTCTCTCAGAGTTGTTGTGGGGATTAAACGAGGAAGGGCAAGGAACCATGTATGCCATCTTGATCTTGAAGGGAAAAAGGGAATGTAAATGCAATAGTTAGATTCCCAAATGCTGATAGATTTCTCTGAGGATTTTTTTAAAAAAAGATAAATAAATAAATCACAAACTGATACAGATGCATGGAGGATGCAAGACAGAAAAAGTGGCAGAAACCAGATCTGACAGCTTCATCGATCTCTGGTTTCCGTACACACTATCACTGTTACCTCTGCCATGAATATAACCAGCGGAGAAGGCAGTGACCTAAGAGGAATGTAGTTGTCTGTTGTCTGCATGATGCGCCAATCTAGTTTGGCCTGTTTCCAGTCAGGTGTGTGTGTGTGTGTGTGTGTGTGTGTGTGTGTGTGTTCACAGAAGCAATTTTGCAACATCTCTGCAGCAGCGGAGCTTGGATCATCCACTCCATGGCTGTGTTGGCTGGAGCTGATGGGAGCTGTAGTCCATCTGGATGGCAGCAGGTTGACTTAGCAGTGGAAATATCCAAGAAACTTTTTAAGAACAGAAGAAGTGCCTGCTGAATCAGGTCAAAGAGGGGGCACATCTAGTCCAACATCTCATGTCTAGCCCATAGCTGTCAACTTACAGATTTGAAAATAAGGGACCAGCAGCCTCGAAAATAAGGGATCAGCAGCCAAAATAAGGGATTTTCCAAGCACAGGTATGTTCAACTTCTGAGCCCCTCCAAGCCAAAGGCAGAAAGCCCAGCAAGCAGCCAAACGAAGCCTCAAGCAGTGGTTCCTACAGCGCAGCAACCCAGCAAAGGGGATGCAGCAAGGAAAACCACCGTCACTTCTCTGCTGGGAAGCACTGAGCAAAGGTGAGTCCCCAGGCAACGCGGCCGATTTGATCGGCACAAGGCATGCAAGCTCCACCTCCCAGTCATTCTTAGACTCCTTATTGGGTGAGCAACGCAGCCAAGCAACACAGTTGGAACCTCCCTCCTCCCTGGCCAGCAGGGAGGGAGGGAGAGGAGCTGCTTCCTTTGAAACCAGGGAAATTTAAGGGACATCATCAATAAGGGACAGCAGCTGGACACGGCGCTGGGATAAGGGACTTTCCCACCAAATAAGGGACGGTTGACAGCTATGGTCCAGCCAGATGCTTGTAGGAAAACCCACAAGCGCAGGACCTGAACACAAAAGCTCTCTCCTGTGGCTTACAGAAACAGGCATTCAGAAGCATCGCTGCCTCCAATATGTTCAGACTCCAAAGGTGATTAGCTCTTCTGCGAAAGCTGCAAATCCTAGCGCGTCAACTCTGCATATTTTGACACAAGAAAATCCCCCAGACCTGCCAAAAGACGTGACTCAGCTACACAACACATGCGTATATAAATATTCAGCAGATAGCACACTGAACACACACCTCTTCCCAATTTCCCCTTTTATCCCAACAACTCCTGTCAATCCTCAAGGTTTCATTCTTATTTTCTGCTCTCCTCGCTTGGCTTGGGGCCTGGTTTATACATCCTTTTTCTATTCTGGGCTATCTGAAATATGTATGATGCTAGGAGAGACTGTGGGGAGCTTGTGAGAGGAGGGGAACCATACCATTAATGCAATGGGTTTCGTGCGATGAAATCCTTTGTTGCTGCCAATTAGAGATTGCATAATGGCAAGCTCCATGCCTTATTCATCACCTCCCTTCCAGCTGACAGCCCGCCTCAGGTGGTTACTGCAAGAGCTAAAATCCAAAAAAGGGAGAGCCCAGGATTGACATACGTGAGACATTTGTCTGTTTGCACATCTCTCTGTGTGCAGAGGACACCGTAAAGGGGGCAAAAAAAGAAAAGAAAACCTTTATTTCATATATTTTTTGTCATTGTTGAACTTGTACACAAGTAAAATAAAATGCATATCTCATATATATATATATCATATATATATATATATAATTTATATATATATACTGCAGTCTCGAGGGGATGAAAAGGGATGCATTCTTTAACAAATGCCCCTGTAAACATGGCGGAATAATGAAGGTGGAAAGATGGTTAAATTGCAGGAATCGGAAACGCAGGAGCGGCAATGAAATCATTGCGTCACCTCTTCAAATGGTAGGGGGGTATCGGTACTTGCAACATCATTCAAGGACTGTTTCAAATTACAAGTAACACTTTGGAAAACATTTTGAAAATGGCATATTTGCATCTTTTATTTTTTTTCTATTTCATTTTTTTCCATAGGTAAATCTTTCTCTCTCTTTTCCCCCCCTTTTTAACCATCAGCTGTGGCTATAGACTCTCGTGGGCAAGTGCAGTTCCAAGGACGAAATAATAATAATAATAATAATAATTAAAAATTAAAACACATAAATTTCAGGAGGAAATAAATTATGTACAACGTTTTGTTTTTTATAAAGGCATCCAGTTAACTCGTAGCGTAACCAAGTTTTGTTTTTGTTTTTGTATTTCCCCCCCTCTGGGCTTAACTTTCTTCTTGTTTGTGGAAGTGATTTTTTTTTTTAATGGTTTTATTTTTTTTAAGCAAAAGTCCTGGGATTAAAGTATCACTCCTCGAGGAAAGGGGTGGGAGGGCAACAAGAGACATGTTGCTGTCGTTTCAACAGGACCAGAATAGACTCCACATCAACAGAGAGATCGATAGGCTGGGGATTAGCCGTGAGGTGGTACTTTGCGTGGGCTGAGCCATGCGACACTGTGACCTGGATTTGTTCTTTTTCGAACACCCCTGTCTCTTTTTGGTTGGGACTGTCGAAGGTTCGATGGGGCCTAGGAACTCAGGTTTCAAATTGGTCAGTGGAGGGTCCACTGCACTGGGGAAGGTCCCAAAGGGGGAGTCGTTGATCTGTTTGTTGCTGCTGTTTTTTGAGGGGTCCGTCTCCGCCTGGGGCTTAGTTTTGGCGATGTTTTCCTTATCCTTGAGGGGGTTGTTGGAGGAGGCTCGGCTGCTGTGGGAAGACGGGCCTGCCTTGGCTTTGGCTTCATAAATAAAAGACTTATCCATCTCTGGCTGGCAGCATTTCCGCCCACCATCGTGGGGGCTTAGAGGAGGGTCGGCCGTTGGCAATTTGCCAGTCCTGGTCTTAGTGCTAAAGACGCTCGTTCTGATCTGGTTGAAAGAGTCGACGCATCCCTCCAGGTCGGCGCTCTGCAGCCGTTTGAGGTCCCTCCCTGCCAGGTGAGCGGGCAGGTGGCACTCGAGTTCCGAAGAAGACCCTTTGAACTGCTTGAACCAATCCCAGAGCGACCGGGCTTGGCAGTCGCAAACCCATTGGTTGCCGTTCAAGCGGAGATACTGGAGGGAGACCAAGGGAGCCATCGTCTCTCCCGTCAGCACCGTCAGGTTGTTATTAAACAGGTACAAGGTCATCACTTTGCCCAGGTCGTGGAAAGCCCTGCGGTGGATCACACTGACCCGGTTCTGGTGCAAGAGGAGCCGGTCCAGGTTGATCAACCCCCGGAACACGTTTTCCGACAAACTTTTTATTCTGTTCCCATGCAAAAACAGATAGGTGAGGTTAGCAAGATCCAGAAAGGTGTCGTCCAGGAGGTTCTGCAGGCTGTTGTCCTGAAGGTAGAGATACTGCAGAGAGAATAGCCCCCGGAAGAGCCCCGTGGAGAGCTCCAGGAGGCCACAACGGTCAAGGTGCAAGGTATGGAGGTGGACAAGGCCTTGGAAGGTGGAAGGGTTGATGGACCTCAGGTTGGTGTTGTCGCTGAGGTCCAGCTCCTCCAACTTGTCGAGCCCGTAGAAAGCCCCGGGTTCGATCAGGCTGATGTTGTTGGAATGGATCCAGAGGATGGACATGTTCCTGCAGGAGGTGAAGCTGGTGGAGCGGATCACGGTGATCTTGTTGCTGTGGAGGAAGATACGCTGAGTCTGGATGGGGATTTCGGAGGGGATGGCTCCAAGTCCTTGCTGTTGGCAGCTGATGGTGATCTTGGGTTCGCTGTAGCATACGCAAGCCCCTGGGCAGGATTCCGCTTCCGACGGGAAGTTCAAGCACAGCACCAAAATTAGCAGTTTGCTTCCTGGAGGGACAGCCATAGGGGAGGAGGGGGGGAAAGAAGAAGAGAGAATGATATGCAAATTAGATCATTAGCACCTTCTTTTCCAGCATCCCCTACATTAGCTCAAAATGCACCTTTGGAAAATTCATTAACTGCACAACCTTGGCGAACGTGCATGACCTTGATGAAAACATAGGCATTGCTTTTGTTCCACCAGCCTGAGAATCAGCTCAAGGAATGGAAGGAATAAGGCTTAGCAGAGGAGCTCATTGTACCCTTTCCCTTGCCCCCCAGTCCTAGCCTGATTTGGGTCAAAAGTAGATTTGGGGCAGCGGGCAGAAAGAAAAGCAGTTCAGGTAGACCGCATCCACACCATAGCAGTATCATACCGCTTTAAACAGTCATGGCTTCCAACAAGGAATCTTGGCAGCTGTAGTTTGTTATGGGTGCTGAGAGACATTAGGAGATCTCCATTTCCCCCCCACCAAGAACTATAGTTCTCAGAGCTATTTAACCATCAATCTTTCTTCCCCGGGAACTCTGGAAACCGTAGTTTGGTAAGGTGAGATATAAGTTAACTAAAAGCAGCTAAAAGCACAAACACAGCCAACACGTTTAAAAATAGATTATAACACTAAGAAGTGGACACTCCTGGGAAACATCCCATGACACAACAAAAAGGTCTTCAATTGTTCCTGGAAAGTGCAGATAGTGGCCACCTGTTGTATCTCAACAGCAATGTTATTCTGTGAAATAGGGGCAGTCACACTGAAGGCCCTGCTCCTCTGAGTTACTGCAGAGGGGACTTCTGAGATCTTTGGAACTGACAAGAGGAACCCTCCCACAGACAGCAGTGATCTACTGGGTGCATAAGAGATAAGGTGGCATCTCAACATTAGATTAGTTTACCTGTGAGGTCACCTTACCTCTCACATGCCCACTCAGCCAATTCACACCAATACAGGATTCACATGGAAGAACTTGGTCTTTTAGTGTGGCAGTGTCCACACTCTGGAACTCCCTGCCTATTGATATCAGTCACCTTCGTTGTATTCTTTTCAGCACCTGCTAAAACCATTTTTGTTTAGACTAGCCTACCCAGATAACTGGAATATCTCAAATGCTGATGTGTGTTTTAATCTTTTCTTTTTGTTTACAGCTGGGTTAATAATAATAATAATAATAATAATAATGTTTCAAATTGTTGTTAACTGTTTTATTGTTTAATTCTATTCACATTGAGGTTTGTTTGTTTGTTTACAATCAAGCAGGGCATAAATTTTATGAAATAGATAGATCCCATTATATGTATTTTACTGGCAAATGCATTGAAAAGTACGGGTTTACATATAATTATTTTTAAGTGCATATTTTATTTTATGTAGAACTGGCACTGTTGCAGGTGCCATGCTGTATCTATTCTGCATCTATAAGAAATTGATATTTTAGTGTGGCGTCATCCACACTTTGAAACGCCCTGAGTCTTTGCTGTACTCTTTTCAGCCCACGTTAAAAACGTTTTTGTTCAAACAAGCCTACTCAGATTCTAGAACGCTGGAGTGTTTTTAGTTTATTATTGCTTTTATTTTTATTTTATTTTTATTTTAAAAATGCTTCAGTTGTTTTTACTAATAACTTCATTGCTTCATTCTTTTTGTAAACTGCTTCAGTAAACTGCTGCAATCAGGTGGGATATGAATATTGCGAAACAAACAGACACATTGAATGCAAAAAGTGCTTGCAAAATGTGTACCAAAAGCCTATGGCAGGACGTAATGCAGGGTGCAACAAACTACTGACTGACAGTGAAATTGTAGGTGGGACAAGGGCACAGCTCAACTCGTGCCCTCCTTTTTGGCAGACAGCTCTGCAGCAGGTGTGACTTTCACCTTGGCTTGGTGTGACCCATATCTCCAGATGCCTGTCCAATTTGTCCAGCACACTGTCTCTCTCTCTCTCTCTCTCTCTCTCTCTCTCTCTCTCATTGCCTCAGCTGACCCGGCTCTGTCAACTCGGTGACTGAGCTGTGACTTTGCATTAAAGCATAATGAGGCATCAGAATGCATGAGCATCCTTCACAAAGGAGGATGACTCTTTTCCCGAAGAGACACAAGCCGAGAAAGGGGTCCTGAGGCTTGGACTTCCCTAGATGATGGGATGGGTTGCTGGACAATTCCTCCAAATGGAGGGAGTGCAGGTCAAATGTGACAGGGATTCTTGGTGCCTCTTCAAAATGTGGATGGACCAGATTGGCAGAGATAATTCATAATGATGTGGGTTTTTTAATATATATATATTATTAAAGATTTCTTGGTTGGTTTATGGTGTGGTTGTTTGTTTGTGATTGGCTGTAGTGAACTTTGTTTTCATGTGGGAGTGGTGTGTGTGTGTTTGGATCAGGTTAGCCAGATTGATTCGAATGCTGTCAGCGGGTTCTTGTTATTGTCTTGTTGGGCTGTATATGTGATAAAGAGGAACCATAGCGGGGTGAAGGCGTCTTCTTCTATTTGTCCCCGTGTCAGTTTCAGTTTGTTGGTTAGTTTTTCTAATAAAGCTGTTTCCCAAACTATTTGATACCATTGGTCCATGCTTACTTCTGACAGGTGTCTCCAGTGTCTGGCTATGATGCTTCTGGCTGCTGAGAGTAGGTGGGCTATGAGCTCACCTATGAGCTCACCTGTGAGTGGGCATTATTGTCTTGGAAGATTGTTAGTAAGGCCAGTTCTGGGGTAACTTCTAAAACTTGCTCAGTTATTTTGCATATTTCTTGTATGATTGATGTCCAGAAGAGTTGGATTTTAAGACATTCCCACCACATGTGGAGGTATGTGCCTGTGGAGGTGCATCCTCTCCAGCATTTTGGTGAGGTTCCTGGGCATATTAGTGTTAGTTTCCATGGTGTTAGGATGAGGGCAAATCTTTGTCTAAAATGGTTTGTTTTAATTATGCATTAGGTACTGTGTACTACAAGGGACGCGGGTGGAGCTGTGGGTTAAACCACAGAGCCTAGGACTTGCTGATCAGAAGGTCGGCGGTTTGAATCCCTGCAGCGGGGTGAGCTCCCGTTGCTCTGTCCCAGCTCCTGCCAACCTAGCAGTTCAAAAGCACGTCAAAGTGCAAGTAGATAAAGTAGATAAGTAGATAAGTAGGTACCGCTCCAGTGGGAAGGTAAATAGCATTTCCGTGTGTTGCTCTGGTTCGCCAGAAGCGGCTTAGTCATGCTGGCCACCTGACCTGGAAGCTGTATGCCGGCTCCCTCAGCCAATAAAGTGAGATGAGCGCCGCAACCCCAGAGTCAGCCACGACTGGACCTAATGGTCAGGGGTCCCTTTACCTTTACTGTGTACTACAGTTTAGGGGAAGAGTTGAAGATTAGGAGAAGAACCATAGTTCAGTGATGGAGTGTCTACTTTGTCCCTGGTTCAATCCCCAGTAGCATGACCAGGTAGGGCTGGGAGTATCCCTGGCCTGAAACGTTGGAGAGCTGCTGCCCACCAGTGTAGACCAAAGATGCTGCTTGCCTCCAGCTCCCATCATCCCCAGCCAACAAGAGCAATTGCTATAGAAGATGAGAGCTGAGATCCAAGAACTTCTGAAGGGCCACAGGTTCCCTGCCCCTGGTGAAGGCAGTGCTGAGCTGGATCAATTCATTTTCCCCAGCACTACCTGTTGATTCCCCTGAGATGTCCCTTTGCAGAGTAGGACAGACGTCATTATCACCACCATCATTATGAACTTCTTGCATAAAAGAGAAAATGAACTTGTAATAGCTGGATTTGAAGTTTGAAGAAAAATACTGGTTTATAGAAGATAGAATGGCTGGATCTCTGCTGGACAGTGAGCCGGAAGTCATTTTATTCTTCTTTATCTTCCTCTAATCTCCCCCCCCCCCCCCGAAAAGCAATGACAAACCTAGACAGCATCTTAAAAAGCAGAGACATCACCTTGCCAACAAAGATCCGTATAGTTAAAGCTATGGTTTTTCCAGTAGTGATGTATAGAAGTGAGAGCTGGACCATAAAGAAGGCTGATCGTCGAAGAATTGATGCTTTTGAATTATGGTGCTGGAGGAGACTCTTGAGAGTCCCATGGGCTGCAAGAAGATCAAACCTCTCCATTCTTAAGGAAATCAGCCCTGAGTGCTCACTGGAAGGACAGATCCTGAAGCTGAGGCTCCAATACTTTGGCCACCTCATGAGAAGAGAAGACTCCCTGGAAAAGACCCTGATGTTGGGAAAGATGGAGGGCACAAGGAGAAGGGGACGCCAGAGGACGAGATGGTTGGACAGTGTTCTCAAAGCTACCAGCATGAGTTTGACTAAACTGCGGGAGGCAGTGGAAGACAGAAGTGCCTGTCGTGCTCTGGTCCATGGGGTCACGAAGAGTCGGACATGACTAAACTACTAAACAACAACAACAAAAATCTCCCCCCCCCACACACACACAATGACCGCTCACCACTTAAAATGGGGGGCGCCCTTTGCGTGGACGCGTGCAGCCCCTAGATCTGGAGCGGCCCCAACAGCATAGGCTTGGCTTTGCCTCCCCCAGGTGGGATACCTGGAGGTCTCTGCCTACCTCAGTCAGTTGTCCAATCCCACCTGGGGGAAGTGTTGCCAAGGTGACCAGGCCAGGTAGGGGAGGGATTACCTGCCCACACAATAGAGGGAGGATCTTACCTGGGAATCCTCACTTGGCTCCAGAGCTTCTCCCACCCTACCCACCCTCAGTTAATGTCTTATTTTGCAGGTTAACTTTTCTTCACAGGTTTTGCAGGTTAATTTTCTTCACAGGTATGCGGGCGCTGCTACGTTAAGGTCGCTGTTAAAGGGCCGGAAAGGAATTTCCCTGCATTGGCAGGTTTCGCCTTTCCCGTAGCAAAACGTCACAACTTTGGCGGTATCAGGCCTTGGGCGGAATCCTTTAGTCCATCTTCCTCTTTGCGGCAGCAATACCAGGGTTCCCCGTTAAAGGGGTTTTTGAAGGGAGGCTTTGGCCGTACGCCGAAAGGTCGTCATTGCTCTCCCCTGCGGCGGCGTAACGGGGGCGGCTATCTCTGCTTGAACATATGTTCTCCAGAGCCGGCCCATCCCCCCCCACACACACTGGATAACCCTGATGCTCCCTAGGTCCCCGGCTGTGGACTGGGGAGGGAGAACGCCCAATGCCTGAGCCAAGGTCTACCCACATTTGAAATTTAATAAAGTTGTGGCCAATTTAATCCCATAGTACGTTGTCTTGAGTCGTTATTCCACATGACGGGGGGACCGCGCGGGATCTGGGGACTCCGCCTGTCCACGCAAAACACTCTTTCTCCTCTTCTCTTTCTTTTCTTTCCCCTCTCCTCTCTGCCCCTCTCCTCTCCCTTTCTTTAGGTTTCCCTTTTTCTTGTCTTTACTCCTTCCTACCTTTGTTCTAGACTAAGTAGCTGTTAGTATATTGTAAAAAGTCACTTTGCAACGGACATGCATTTTTGTATATCTCTGAATAAGGATCAATAAATAAATTTCCAAAACAAAAAAGACGTCGCCAGTCATCATGATCATTGGCATTCTCATCATCCTCTGCTGCTTTGGTTTCTAGGTGATGATTTCCTCCTTGGTCCATCCTCGGGGATGGTTAAGTGGGTGCCAGGGCAAGCAGGCAGCAGAGCCTATAGCTTACATAGCCCCACAAACCCCATCCACAGGCCAGCTGGCCTGCAAGCATATTGTCTACCCATATATAGCAGGGCTGGGGAACAATTCTCAGCCTCAGGCCCACCTCCCCTCCTGGGCCACCATCCAAGGGCAAGAAGCCATAGCCTCCAACATTCTTCTGATGAAAATTGGGACAGTGCAGCACCCAAAGACACAATGTTATCAATAATAATTTATTATTTATCCCCCACCCATCGGGCTGGGTTTCCCCAACCACTCTGAGCGGCTCCCAACAGAATATTAAAAACACAATCAAACATCAAACATTAAAAACTTCCCTAAACAGGGTTGCCTTCAGATGTCTTCTAAAAGTCTGATAGTTATTTATTTCTTTGACATCTGATGGGAGGGCGTTCCACAGGGCGGGTGCCACTACTGAGAAGGCCCTCTGCCTGATTCCCTGTAACCTCACTTCTCGCAGTGAGGGAACCGCCAGAAGGCCCTTGGAGTTGGACATCAGTTTCTGAGCTGAACAATGCGGGTGGAGACACTCCTTCAGGTATACTGGGCCGAGGCCATTTAGGGCTTTCAAGGGCAGCACTAACACTTTGAATTGTGCTCGGAAATGTACTGGGAGCCAATGAGAGCACAGAACCAGCAGAAGCACCAGTGATGCCTACAAGCACCAACTCATCTTCCTATCGCATACCAATGCTTATGCACCCTGCATCAGAAGAAAGGAATAAAATTAATGGTTTCATCCTATGTTACCCATGTACCTGAGTAGGAGAGATGGTGACTGGCCCAAAGTCACCAGAGTCCACTTCAAGGCTCAACAAGGACTGTGCTTTCGTAATCTCTTCCTGACCCACCAAGCCCACTCCTCCATCTTGGATCTCAACTCCACACACGCCAACTGTTGTGAGATGGAGTGTGCCAGAGAAATACTCTTGCATGCTATGGAGAGCAGGGCAGAAACCGGGCTATAAATCTCAATCGATAACTTATTATTGCTTGCTAGGTCGATACTATAGATATGGCTTGAATGTTTTATTGGGGGAATGAGAATGGTGCCAGGGGGGTGATAACCATGAAGAAGGGAGATTCTCTCTTTGGGGTAATCAAAAGCTGGAAACCTAAACCGGAACTGCAATCTTGTCATCATAACTCACTCGGTGCACTTAATAAAACTGCCAGAATCCGAAGCATCTATGTGCTTCCATACACTTCCATATCAGATATCAGGGGAGAGCTGGCACCTGCCTGGAACGCATGCCTAATCTGTCCCAGATATTATTAGCTTCTGCACAGCCCCCATGAGGCTCTGGGTTAGGGATTTGCCTGGTGCCATCTGCTGGCTGGCTCACCATCTTTTTTTGACACATCACCGCCCATCGAATGGGATAAAATAACACAAGGCGCATCAAGTCCCTGCTGGGAGTGTATCACACTGGGAGGCATCCCTGGGGAAATTAAAGCATTGCAGGCACCGCTCTCTGCCCAGCACTATTTCTTACTGGGTGAGAGAGGCAGCAGAAGGATATATATATATATATATATATATATGGTGCAAAGGGGAGAACATTCTGGAGCTAGATGGCTGCTGATCATGTATCAAGCGGGTGAGGTGCAGTAGGGATTGGGAGGTGTTCCACACTTCCTCATACTTCTGCGTTGTGAGGGCAGCAAGTCAGGGGTATAGCGTGGTGAGGGCCATAGCCCCAGGCACCGGTCCAGGGTTGGACTGAGGAGGAATGGTGGGGACTGCCCCAACCTTCTCCTAAACCTTCCCGAGAACAGGAGGACAGTATAGATTTAGAGCAGTGGTTTGCAGAAGGTCACAGTTCAGAGTCTGCAGAGGGCAGAAGCTGGGAAATATTGGAAGAGGAACAGCAGGAACAAGAAGCACCAGGGGAGAGGCAGCTGACAGACTCAGTGTCTTTAGAAAGCATTCCGGACCCACCCCCCTTTCCCAGGACCAGGCGTGCATTGAGAGTAGTAGAACAGAAAGCTCAGAGGCAGAAAGCACAGATCAGCCAACGCAGGGGTGACGTAGAATAGGAGAGACGGAGGGAATGAAACTTTACCCAGAGCAATGCCATTATCCTAGGTAGACTGCATTCCTTCATCTCTCTCTGTGCATAGTGAATAAATTCCTTGGTGAGAACTGCTTTTTGGTTTGTCTGCTGCTTGGCTGCCACCATGGAAGGGATTGGATTCCCTGAACCCTGACAGCATCATGCCCCCACTCCCCTCACTGAATGGCCACCCAGACAGTGTTGGAGGGATGCGCCTGCCCAGGGCTGCATCGGCCAGCCTGGCTCCCCCCTGCATGGGTGGGCAGGCAATGCAGCAGGGCCCTGAGAACCTTCCATGCCCCCCACCCACCCAGAAGTGGGGGTTGAGTGTGGCAGGTTTTGTTTACCCTCCACACCCCAGCCCCTGGTCCTGCCTGGTGTTTGTATACGTATGCCCCGGGTACCAGCAAAGGACGCAACGCTACTGCACCAAGCTCCACCTGACACTGCCCATCTGTGGGGCTTCAGCTTGGCCAATTCTATCCATTCTATCTCAAACATGAAAATAAGATGGCCAAGGAAATGGAGAAACTCCCTTATGGAGGTTGCAGTATTTGCCCCTGCGGAGGTTGCAGCAATTGGGACTTTCTAGTTTAGAGAAAAGGCAGGTGAGAGGTGGCATGGTTGAAGTTTATGACCTTTAAAGCCCTTCATGGCCCAGAACCCTCGTACCTACGGGACTGCCTCTCCCGGTATGCCCCACGGAGAGCCTCAAGGTCCATAAATAGCAACACCTTAGTGGTCCCGGGCCCTAAGGAAGTTAGATTAGCTTCAACCAGAGCCAGGGCCTTTTCAACACTGGCTCCAGCCTGGTGGAACGCTCTGTCTCATGAGACCAGGGCCCTGCAGGATCTGATTTCTTTCCACAGGGCCTGTAAGACAGAGTTGTTCCGCCTGGGCTTTGGCTTGGAGCCAATTTGATTCTCTCCCCCTTTCTTTTTTTCCTTTCTTCTCCTGTGATGAGGCTGCATTTTAATGTTTCAATATTTTAATGTTGCATTTTAATCTTGTTTTTAAGTTGTATTCATTCAACTTATTTTTATTATTGCTTGTTAGCCGCCCTGAGGAGGGGAGGGTGGGGTATAAATTATTATTATTATTATTATTATTATTATTATTATTAATTATGCATGGCATGGAGAAAGAAGAAAGAGAGAATTTTTCCTCCTTCTTTCATGACACTAGGGGCATCTAATGAAGATTAACATAGACTCAGGCCAGAAAGTCCTTCTACATGCAGTACAGAGTTAAACTGTGGAACTCTGTCCCACAGGGTGCAATGATGGCCACCAAGTTGGATGGTTTTAAACGAGGATTTGACAAATTATTGAGGCCATTGATGGCTGTTGACCACAATGACTATAATCTGTGTCCATGGTTGGAGGCAGTGACGCTGCTGAATACCAGTTGCTGGAAGCCCTGGGAATGGTGTGAGTGTGTGTGCGCGCTCTTGTGCTCAGGTTCTGTCTGTGGGCTTCCCATTTCATAGAATCATAGAATAGTAGAGTTGGAAGGGGCCCTGAGTGTCATCTGCTCCAAAGCCCTGCAATGCAGGAATTTGTCCAACATGGGGTTCAAACCCACGACCCTGAGATTAACAGTCTCACGCTCTACCAACTGAGCTATCCCTAAGGGACAAAACATTACACCAACAAAGCTGGGGTATCTGTGCTTGAGTCCTGCTTGCTGGCTCTGGAGCTTCTGTTTCGCCACTCTGAGAACAGGATACTGGACTAGCAAGAATATTATTGGCCCAAAAATGGAAGCAAGAAGAATTACCAAGAAGAATGGAGGATGAAGTTAATGGACTATGCAGAATTAGATAAACCAACAGGAAGAATTGGAAACCGGTGGGACCAGACATTCACGGAAGACTGGAGTAAATTTACGGACTATTTGAAAAGTATTTGTGAAGATCATACGATGTTTGTAGGCTTGCAAGAAGTTCTGTGAGGAGTATTATTGGAAGTATTGCAAAAATAGATAGGGGCATTTGTTAAGAGACTTAAAGGCAATACAAAGTTAAGAAATGTATAAGAAGTAGATGCAACGATGGATTATCAGAGGTGCTGATAGAAGTAAAAAAAAAGATTGGATAAGTGATAAGTTTCGTGATACATTTTATAATTGATATGTTAAAATCAATAAAAATTATTTTTTTTAAAAAAGAGAGAGAACAGGATACTGGACTAGATGGACCATTGGCCTGAACCAGGAGTCTCTTCTTACTTTAGTTTGTTTTTACCAACTTTAAAGGTAAAGGTACCCCTGCCCGTACGGGCCAGTCTTGACAGACCCTGGGGTTGTGCGCCCATCTCACTTAAGAGGCCAGGGGCCAGCGCTGTCCGGAGACACTTCCGGGTCACGTGGCCAGCGTGACATCGCTGCTCTGGCGAGCCAGAGCCGCACACGGAAACGCCGTTTACCTTCCCGCTGGTAAGCGGTCCCTATTTATCTACTTGCACCCGGAGGTGCTTTCGAACTGCTAGGTTGGCAGGCGCTGGGACCGAGCAGCGGGAGCGCACCCCGCCGCAGGGATTCGAACCGCCGACCTTTCGATCGGCAAGTCCTAGGCGCTGAGGCTTTAACCCACAGCGCCACCTGCGTCCCCCAACTTTGCGTTTACCAACTTTGCCCGCGCACAACTCCAGAAAAAAATGTTTGCAGCACCCTGCCCACTTCACCTCCTCCAAAAAGGCTCGTGAAATTGTCAAAAGGACTCAGCCCTGGCTACACAGACACGAATCCTAAAGAACCCAATCACAAGCCCTTTCAACATCTAACACACATCACCTTCATGCTGCTGAAACTCGACGTTCATTTTCCCCATGGCCTCCGAGGCAAAGTGGAGAGCAGTGGGCCGCAAGTGTTTCAAAGTAAACCGGATCGCCTTTTATCCCTCCCTGCAGAGACAAAGGCAAGAGAAGGCTGTTTGACTCAGCAAAAGTCTTTGAACTGCCTATGAGCCCCTTTACGTCCAAGGCAGGAGAGAATTCTAATGATTATTGATCCGGCTCTGAAGGGAGGCTGCATTATCATATCCCCGAATCAATAGATTCGAGAGGCAAGCAGTTGTTGGGGGGGGGGAGCGAGGAGAAGGCCAGGCCTTGGCAAGCGGAAGAAAATTGCATTTTGCTTGGGCCTCTGAAAAGAAAAGAAGAAGAAAAAAAAACGGAGCATCTATTAGTGGTCTCCAGAGTCTTTTCCTTCTAATTGCCGTGTCTGACAATGTGATCGCGCTGGGACCAGCGGAAAGGCAGATAATGGACCCGCTCTAATTGCTTCCCTGTTCTCTGAGTCATCCAACACTTTGGAGATGGCAAAAGGGTCGTGCCGACGTTTTTGACTGGAGGAGGAAACTAGCTTTTAAGAAGGCCACGGGAGAGGCAAACACCCGATTCAAAGCCCATCTCAGCAAGAGAACGGATGTTATCAGGATGGTCAAGTGCTTGTTTTTCTACAGAGGTGCTTTTGACCTGAGAGACACCCTGTACGTTTTGATTGTGGTTCTGCTGAGAGATGGCCCTTGTGTGAGGGGGGAAAGGGCTTTTAAAGATAAAGAGGAATGAGGAAGAGGGCAAAGGGGAGCTGATGGCTAGTCTATAGGAATGGAGAGGGGCGTCTGGCAGAGAATACTGAGCTATGTGGGTTAAACCACAGAGCCTAGGACTTGCCGATCAGAAGGTCGACAGTTCGAATCCCCGCGACGGGGTGAGCTCCCGTTGCTCGGTCCCTGCTCCTGCCAACCTAGCAGTTTGAAAGCACATCAAAGTGCAAGTAGATAAATAGGTACCGCTCTGGCGGGAAGGTAAACGGCGTTTCCGTGCGCTGCTCTGGTTCGCCAGAAGCGGCTTAGTCATGCTGGCCACATGACTTGGAAGCTGTATGCTGGCTCCCTTGGCCAATAAAGCGAGATGAGTGCCGCAACCCCAGAGGCGGCCACAACTGGACCTAATGGTCAGGGGTCCTTTACCTTTTTAAGGCCAGTAAGGCAGTGTCGAGTCAAAGGTAATAGGGCTTTTTTTCAGCCGGAACGCACCAGAAATCAGTTCTGGCAGCATTCAGGTTGGCTCCATTGCCAGTACAGTCGTACTTTGGAAGTCAAATGGAATCCGTTCTGGAAGTCTATTCGACTTCCAAAATGTTCAGGAACCAAGGCGCGGCTTCCGATTGGCTGCATGAAGCTCCTGCAGCCAAAGACGTTCAGGTTCCAAAGAACTTTCACAAACTGGAACACTCACTTCTAGGTTTGCAGCATTCAGGAGCTGAAACGTTTGACTCACAAGGCTTTTGACTTCCGAGGTATGACTGTACAGTGGTACCTCGGGTTACAGACGCTTCAGGTTACAGACCCAGAAATAGTACCTTGGGTTAAGAACTTTGCTTCAGGATGAGAACAGAAATTGCACGGTGGCGGTGTGGTGGCAGCGGGAGGCCCCATTAGCTAAAGCTAAAGTTTAAGAACAGTTTCAGGTTAAGAATGGACCTCCAGAATGAATTAAGTTCTTAACCCGAGGTACCGCTGTATAAGAGAACAAGGGAGGCATTCATGTTGAGTTCCAGCACCTCTTTTTCTAGAAAAATGGCACCAGTAACTCTTACCTGACTTGCATTCAGAGTCATAGATTAGATCCAGTGAGTTAATAAGAACATAGGAAGGTCCTGCTGGAAGACAGTGGACCATCTGTTCCAGCATCCTGTTCTCACATTGGCCAACCAGAAGCCCCAATGGGAAGCCAGCATGCAGGACCCGGCACAAAAACACTCTCCCCTCCTTTGGCTTCCAGCAACTGGTATTCAGAAACATAGTCTCTGACTGTGGCGGGGGAGCATAGCCATCATGGCTAATAGCCATCAATGGCCTTCTCTTTCCTCCAGGAATTTGTCTAATCCTCTTTTGAAGGCATCTGCGTTGGTGGCCCTCACTGCCTCTTGTGGGAGTGAGTTCCAGAGTTTAACTAGACACTGCATGAAGAAGTCCTTTCTTTGGTCTGTCCTGAATCTTCCATGTGAACTTCAACTGGCTGATGCAGTTGGTGAGGCTGCCATGGAATGATGCAGGAGGGAAGGCAAACTCAACCAAACTTACTGGACTAACAAGGAGGACAGGGAGGGGGGGAATTGAGATTAATTACACTTTTTGCATATGGATGTTGGAGAAACTGCCAAAATCTTGTCATGCCTGAAGCCTATAATCAAACTGGGGAAAAGGAGACGTCAAAAGAGAACACAGTGACTGCCAAATTCATGGGGAAATGGCCACATCTCAGTGACAGAACATCTGCTTTGCATGCAGAAGGTCTCAGGTCCAGTCTCCAGATAGGGAAGAGAATGGTAGTGAATGAATAAATGAACAAACGAACAAATGAACAAATGAGCAGGGCTGTGAGGATTGACTAGGGCACCTTAAAGACTTCCATTTTTTGTGGAAGAATAAGCTTTAGTGAACTACAATCCATCAGATGCACAAAACATCGCCATCCTGAGCTACACATGGTTGGAGCAGGAACAGAGGAAAATGCCTTTGTTGTTGTTGTTTAGTCGTTTAGTCGTGTCCGACTCTTAAAGACCCCCTGGACCAGAGCACGCCAGGCACTTCTGTCTTCCACTGCCTCCCGCAGTTTGGTCAGACTCATGTTGGTAGCTTCGAGAACACTGTCCAGCCATCTCATCCTCTGTCATCACCTTCTCCTTGTGCCATCCATCTTCCCCAACATCAGGGTCTTTTCCAGGGAGTCTTCTCTTCTCATGAGGTGGCCAAAGTATTAGAGTCTTAGCTTCAGGATCTGTCCTTCCAGTGAGCACTCAGGGCTGATCTCCTTAAGGATGGAGAGGTTTGATCTTCTTGCAGTCCATGGGACTCTCAAGAGTCTCCTCCAGCACCATAGTTCAAAAGCATCAATTCTTCAGCGATCAGCCTTCTTTATGGTCCAGCTCTCACTTCTATACATCACTACTGGGAAAACCATAGCTTTTACTATATGGACCTTTGTTGAAGATGCCTTATACTGAGTTAAACCCATGGTCCATCCAGCTCAGTATTGTCTACAAGGACTGGCAGCGACTCTTCAAGGCTTCAGGCATGGAGTCTCTCCCAGCCCTACCTGGAGATGCCATTTTGGGACCTTCTTCATGCAAGACAGATGCTCTACTACCAGCTATGGTCCTTCACCGTTGGTCCACCTAGCTCAATATTGCTTACACTGTCAGTCGTTCTCCAAGGTTTCAGGCAGGGGTCATAGCTGGAGGTGCTGTGAATTGAATAGAGGACCCTCTGAGCACAAAGCTCTAATCCTTGCACAGTGGCCTCCTCCTTCCCCTAAAAATAATGTAAGGTTCTAGTCTTCATTGTTCTGAGTCCTGTGAACTGCCCTGAGACTAACGGGTATAAGGAGGTATATAAATTTAATAATAATAATAATAATAATAATAATAATAATAATGGACTAAAAAAAGATAGGAACAGGGGAATCTGCCCTGTGCTGAGTCAGCCAAACAGCCCACCTGCACTGACTGGCAGCAGCTCTCCAGGGGTTTGGGTGGAAATACTTTCCAAGCCCTATCTGCAGATGCCCAGGGCCGGATTTAGGTTTGATGAGGCCCTAAGCTACTGAAGGTAATGGGGCCCTTTATATGTCCAGCTGTCCTGTGTCAACAACCAATTGTCACTGTTTTTGTGTGTTGAATATACGCTATATGGTAATTTATGGACCTAATAGGTATCTAAAGCCATTTGCACATAACAAAATATGTATTTTATCAAAGTAATTGTTGAACTGAAATACATTCCATGCAGAATGTAAGCACTCCATATATAGAAATGAGGAAACCCGTGATATTTTAGGGAGCAGGTGAGCCTATCATAGGAGCCTACCCAACACAAAACACTCTTGCTGTATGTAGGTTTTATTTTATTTGTTTTATGGTCTTCTATTTTGGAAATATACATCCAGGTTTTTTTCTTTTAAATTTTTTTGGGGGCCCCCAAGAGAGTGGGCCCCAAGTAATAGCTTGTTTAGCTTATATGTAAATCTAGTACTGCAGATGCCAAAGGTTGAACCCAAGGCCTTGTTCATGCAGGGCAGATGCTCTGTCACTGAGCTCTGTCCCTGCTTTGGGAACTGTGAGATCAGAAAGAAAAGAAAGAAACTGTGAGAAAAGAAAGAATCTGTGAGATCAGAAAGAAAAGAAAGGCAGAAAGGTATACAAACAACACACACATATTCTGCACGAGAAACCAAGGTTTGACAGTCTGACTATATGACCACCAGTTATAATTCATTTACTTTACTCGTGCTATATAATGGTGCTGTATAAACAACCCCTAAGCATCTCCATTAACCCTTTGCCTTGCTAAGCAGGCATGGGACATGCACACACCGCAAGTTTAATCTGGGCTGCTCTTGCAACTCAGAGGAAAGTTATTTGACTGGATCATTGCCTTAATGAGGCTGAAGCAAGAGTTTGCTTAGCCTGATTGTTTAAATCTTTAACAAACCACCCAAATAGGATTATGGGCTTTGTTAATAACCCAGATCCATCATCCTCAAACATTCCGTTAGCAAAACAATAGAAACCAATGGAATGGATCTAGGCTGAAGTTTGAGCAAATATTTTTCCAAGTTGTTAAAGTGAAACGGGGGAGGGAAAAGGGAACAGAAAAACATAATTTTATAGGTGTAAGAGAACCTGGTTGAAAGAGAACAGAATGGACGTCATGTGGTTCTGGGCAATTGGAGATTTCATCAAGGATTTAGCAACAGTTCTATTATCAATTTATTGCCTTTTGCATCCCATGTTTTTCTCCAAGGTTGCATGCGTGGTCCTCTCCCTCTCCCAATTTAATCCCCACAACAACCCTGTGAGGTAGGTTAGGCTGAGAGGCAGTAACTGGCTCCAAAGTTCACCCCGTGAGCTTCATGGCCACATGAGGAATAGAACCTTGGTCTCCCAGGTCCTAGTCTGAGCGACTAAACATGACATCACGCTATCTCTAAGCATCCTATGTAAGAAAGGCAGTGTGGCGTAGTGGTAAGAGTTCTGGACTAGGACCTGGGAGACACCAGGATTCAAATCTTCATGTGGTTGTGAAGCTCGCTGAGTGACCTTGGGTCAGTCACTCTCAGCCCAACCTACCTCACAGGGTTCTTGTGAGGACAAAAATGGGAGAAGGAGAACAATGCATGTCTCCTTGAGCTCCTTGGAAGAAAAGGTGTGATAGAAATTTTAAAAAGGCAATACATAAATAATAAAACTAACCACTACTCAGAGCAAATCCGCTAGAATTAATGGAACTAACTGCATCCATTTCATTTGTTTCAATGGGTGTACCCTACCAACGTTGCCTACAGCACTATGGGACACGGGTGGCACTGTGGTCTAAACTGAGCCTCTTGGGCTTGCTGATTGGAAAGTCATAGTTTGAATCCACGCTACAGGTTGAGCTCCCATTGCTCTGTCCCAGTTCCTGGCAACCTAGCAGTTCAAAAGCATGCCAGTGCAAATAGATAAATGGGTACTGCTGCAGCAGGAAGGTAAACAGCGTTTCCATGCAATCTGGTTTCCATCATGGAGACCTGTTGTGTCAGAAGCGGTTTAGTCATGCTTGACCACATGACCCGGAAAGTTGTCTGTGGACAAATGCTGGCTCCCTTGGCCTGAAAGTGAGGTGAGCACCACAACCCCATAGTCGCCTTTGACTGGACTTAACTGTCCAGGAGTCCTTTACCTTTACCTTTTACAGCAGTACATCTTCCTTTGAGAGTGCCTAGTGCCTGATTAACCGTGAAATTAATGTGTGGGTTGGGGGATAAAGCAGGCCAGACAACCCCTTTTCCATTAATAACCCCCTGAGACCAACTTAATCAAATCCCAGTGTTTGCATGGAATCTGATTTCGTTCAATTTGATTTAGATAAATTACACCATTCTCGATTTGAATTCATGAAAGATGGTGAATTACTGGAGATGGTGGGTTGACAGCGATGAACATGCACCGCAGTGCAAATTTGTGTGTGTGTAATCAGAGATTAAATTATGCACAACCGCCCCTGAGCTTTAACTCTGCTTGCTAACAGGGACCTCTTTCTGAAGGAAGGAATAATCTGAAGAAATAATGTCTCTGTCCCAAGACGTAGGCAAAGTGCTCCTTTAATTCCTCCTACACCAGTGAAAACAGGCTGACCTTATCAGGCATTTACCCTGATCCACAGGAAAAAAACACCAACAACTGGGAAACAATGGCCTCCAAGCACTCCAGTTAGAGAACAGCCTTTACCAAAGGTGTCATGGGCTTTGAAGATGCTCAAACTCAGGACGTAAGGAAGAAACGAGCTAAGAAGAAGGCACGCTTGGCAAATCTACACCATGATCAACTCCCACCTGGAAACCTATGTCCCCACTGTGGAAGGATGTGTGGCTCCAGAACTGGCCTCCACAGTCACTTACAGACTCACTGTTAAAACTGTGTTTATGGAAGACAATCTTACTCGGCTACAAGTGATTGCCAAAGAAGAAGACATAGGAAGGGATGGCTTGAGAAGAGGAACTCATGGAGAAGACTATTTAGGGCTACTGGCCATGATCACCATGTTCTGCCTCCATGGTCAGAGGCAGCAATGCTTCTGAATACCAACTGCTAGAAGCCACAGGACATCCTGCTTAAGGGCTTCCCTAAAGAGGCATCTGATTGGCTCCTCTGAGGATGCTCATCCAGCGTCAGGGACACGCCCAGCAGAGAGGAAGAGGAATTGGCTGTACCTGAGTCTCCAAGAAGCAGGAGGCGGAGCAAGCGATTAGAGCAGAGTCGGGCCAGCAGGAGGCGGGGGAGGATGTGGCGTGTATCTGGCCTTGGGAGGGGTCAGAAGCCAGTCCAGTCAACTGACTCCGACGGCGAAGGATGAGTTGTGGAAGCTTGGACTGCTGTAAGCCTGTTATTGCGAAATAGACCTCAGCTACTTAAACTGCCAGCGTTCCGTGTCTTGTGTGGGAGAAGCGCTAAACCTGACATCCAGCAAGGCTCTTCTTAGGCTCTTCTTATGGTATTTAAAGCATTTATGCTTTGAAATGCTGTGCCTTCCTGGAGCATTTGATTGGATGTGGTGCCGTGGTTGACACTGCTCGTTTTGCCCATTAGACCCAGCACCTTTGGAGAGCTGAATTTGTATGCCTAGCTGACAGCTCTGCTTTACGTGGGTCTATGCAGACTATTAATAAGTGACAGCCCACTGTGTAATTCCTTATCGATTAAAACCCACATCAGATCCGACTCCCCCACGTCCCCGAGGGTCAATGGAAGCCTAAGCAGATAGTCCCATCTCATCTAGACTGCTCAGAGCACTAGAACATAATGAAAGGGACCTGCGTACATTTTCAAAAGCGGCGTTTGTCGAGGTGTGAATCTTTTCTCTTTCTCTCTTTGTGCTTTCTGTGCATCTTGGTTTCTGAAGTTCAGTTCACCACATTCTGCGCAATCCTTAGTCCTTGATCTTTGACTGACTGGGTAAGAAGGAGAGCAGAAGGCTGCAAGGCAACACCTGCTGGGCAAGAAATATGGCTTGGCCACTGGTCTTTTTAAATACCCAGGTACAAGAGTGATGCAAAAACAAACTGTAGAAATTTACCAGCGTTCAATAAACTGCACTGCGCAACCTTAGCAACTGAATGGGAAAAACCCTTGCCCCATTTTCCTGCACACCCTATGCTCTGACTCTGAAAGAGTCTTCTCTGAAGGAGCATCTCCACCCCCATCGTTCAGCCCAGACACTGAGGTCCTGCTCTGAGGGTCTTCTGGCGGTTACCTCAAAGCAAGAAGTAAAGCTACAGGGAACCAGGCAGAGGGCCTTCTTGGCAGTGGTGCCCTCCTGGTGAAACACCCTCCCATCAGATGTCAAACAGATAAACAACTACAGTGGTACCTTGGTTTTCAAACATAATCTGTTCCAGAAGACCGTTCGAGTTCTGAAACGTTTGAAAACCAAAAACTCAAGGCCTCAGCGGAAGCCGTGTGGCATGTTCGACTTCCGAGACGTGTTCAAAAACCGAAGCATTTACTTCTGGGTTTACTGTGTTCAAAAACCAAAATGTTCATCAACAGAGACGTTAAAAAACTGAGGTACTACTGTATTTGACTTTTGGGAGACACCTAAAGGCAGCCCTGTTCAGGGAAGTTTTAAATAGTTGATGCTTTATTTTGTTTTTAATATTTTGTTGCAAGCTGCCCTGAGTGGCTGGGTCAACCCTGCCAGATGGGCATTATTATTATTATTACTACAGTGGAACCTCAATTTTTGAGTGTCTCAGAGGCCGAACATTTCAGAAGCCGAACGCCAAAAACCCAGAAGTAATCACTTCCATTTTCGACCACACCTCAGAAGTTGAACGGCTTCCACTGCGTGTTTTTCTTTTTTCTCAATGGATTTTGCTGACCACACATTGCTCCTCAGTTTTTGAACGTTTTGGAAGTCAAATGGTCTTCCGGAACGGATTTCGTTTGAAAACCGAGGTTTCACATTATTATTATTATTATACCATCAAGCTGCTTGAAGAGAAAAGGTGGAATATATAATAAAATAATACTAAACACCCACTGTAACATTGAAAGCTGTCCCTTTCCACTGTCCTCTCTTTTCATGGGGCGGGGGTGGCTTACGTTGGGTTAGAAAGCAACCTATTTTCTCATGACTCCTGCCCGCCATGTAAACATTACTGCCTAAGTGCAAAGAGAACTCAGAAATGCTTTTAAACTTTTCCAATTTGGGACCAAGGAGTTCAAAGCAACGTCCACCCTTCCCTTGGTGGTTCTGCAGAGCCTGCCACAAACAAGATGATAGAACAGTCATGAACTGTCTGCCATACCTTGACAACAAAGCAAACCCTGAAATTAGCGCATCCATCTAGCGATGGACTGATGGCTTGAATTAACTCTGCATTTAGGACAGACTGATGTTTTCTCCCTCAAAGTTCACAGGAAGTGATAAGAATATTTAGAGGGAATATTTAGAGGGCTCTCTTTTCCCCACTCTGCTCTTGAAATGTTAGATCATGAATCGTGTGGGTCTTCGCTGAATCCCAAACATCTCGTCGTAGCATTTATTAGAGAGTTATGTAATGGTGTCCTGGTTTCAGTATCCTTTGTGATTTCCTGCGCCATACCTAGGGACAAATGAATCAGCCTATTTCCATTCTCTGTCAGTTTTTGCATGCAGTCCATCATAAGTCTGTTCTGCCCTGGGTTTTGTGAATTCATTAAAAGAAACGCATGGGGGAAAATGTACATTTAAACTGTTTTCATTTTCTACACATTTTGGGTGCATTCATCCCCTGAAATGTGCATTTTAATATGCTTCACAGTTACATTATTAGATGTAGTACTAGCAACAGCAATGTTTCAATTTATTTATATACCATTCTTCAGCCCAATGACCCCCCTCTAAAGTGGTGAAAAGCATATCAAAGGAATGAAATATATACCAGAGTACAATAAAATGCCCTAAATCAATTTGCAAGCAAAAGCATATGAGAGAATTAATTGACACACATAGGAAAGCCAAAGGAAAGCTTCACAAGCTAGAGGGGTACTTTCACCAAATCTATATCCCACATTCTTAGGGACTAGAAACCTGAACAGTGATAAATATCGAAAACAAAAACGCCTATCCCAGTTAGAAGAATGAAGGGTACTCTCACCAGCTCCATTTTAATGATCCAATGCACAATGCATTTTAACATCACACACACACATACGCAATTTTGGGACTCTGAATTGCAAAATTCAAAGGAGTGTGACTCTGGCTGCATTCTGATCCCACTCCACACAAATTTGGAGTAGGGTCTTCAGAGTAGGTGCCCCTGTCCACACTGTCTGCACTTTCCGTGAATGCATTTTTTTTTAATTGCATGGACTTTCCCAGCTGGATAAATGGGTATTCTTTTAAAAATTATCTGTTTTCATTCTCTGTGTTGCTTTTGAATGTTTCCACTGAATTTTGTACAAGCTGGTGCCAAACGTATTGTTCTGCTTTCCTTTGGACCACATCAGCGAGGCTGGGGGTGGCGGCGGGTCTTGTCATCTGGGCATCCCAGGACCTCCATACACACCACCCAGGCTTGTGCCCTGGGGAGGTCACTTTGGTTCTGCTTGTTGTGATATTCCGTTCCATCTTGAGAACAGTCGTGTGGAATTGTTGTATGTCACATGTCTGTTGACACTGCAGCACAGCTTGCTGGGAACTTCCGTTTGTGTATAGCTTTTGCTTTTAGCTGTCTTGCTTTGGACACAAAGGAAATCAGACATGTTTCCTTTTGTTCTGCTGTATGCTGAATAAGGGATGCGGGTGGCGCTGTGGGTTAAACCACAGAGCCTAGGACTTGCCGATCAGAAGGTTGGCGGTTCGAATCCCTGCGACGGGGTGAGCTCCCATTGCTCGGTCCCTGCTCCTTCCAACCTAGCAGTTCGAAAGCACGTCAAAGTGCAAGTAGATAAACAGGTACCGCTCCGGCGGGAAGGTAAACGGCGTTTCCGTGCGCTGCTCTGGTTTGCCAGAAGTGGCTTAGTCATGCTGGCCACATGACCCGGAAGCTGTATGCCGGCTCCCTCTGCCAATAAAGAGAGATGAGCACCGCCACCCCAGAGTTGGTCACGACTGGACCTAATGGTCAGAGGTCCCTTTACCTTTATCTATGCTGAATGAACTGCTTGTAAATATGCTCACTCAGCCTCTCCAGCCACTTCTATTGCATAGTGTTTACTCTGCTAAGTAGCGTGCCCTAGCTTCCGAAGCTCGGGTCGCAGATGCTGCACTAAGGACTGGAGATCACCCGGCACACCGGCTGGAGCCAGCTGGGGACCAGCCAATTGCCCCCATTTCCTTGGTTGCATGCCAACACTGCTAACTCAGCGGTTTGACTTCACCCCTGGAGGCACACTGCATTGTCTCTCGAAACAGACGGATGCCAACAACTACCTTGAGCCATGTGTGTGGAAGGCGATTAATAAATAACAAGAATAGGTAAAGGTAAAGGGAGCCCTGACCATTAGGTCCAGTCGTGACTGACTCTGGGGTTGCAGCGCTCATCTCACTTTATTGGCCAAGGGAGCCGGCGTACAGCTTCCAGGTCAGGTGGCCAGCATGACTAAGCCGCTTCTGGTGAACCAGAGCAGCACACGGAAATGCTGTTTACCTTCCCGCCGGAGCGGTACCTATTTATCTACTTGCACTTTGATGTTCTTTCGAACTGCTAGGTTGGCAGGAGCAGGGACCGAGCAACGGGAGCTCACTCCGTCGCAGGGACCACCGACCTTCTGATCGGCAAGTCCTAGGCTCTGTGGTTTAACCCACAGCGCCACCCGCATCCAACAAGAATAATGTAAGTCATAACAATAAAAGAAGAGTCTGTCTGGATCAGGCCAATGGTCCATCTATTCCATCAGCCCGTTCTCACAGTGGCCAATGAGATGCCCCAATGGGAAACCTTAAACAGGACTGGTGCATGAAATCACTCTCCTCTCCTGTGGTTTCCAGGAAGTATTACTGCCTCCTGTGGTATTCAGAAGTATTACTGCCTCCGATTCTCTCGTCCAGGACTAGTAAATTGCATCAGTCAATTGCCAAACGACTTTCTCTTCCGTCCCAAGCTGCTTATGTAATGATGCTAAGTGTTGAAGGTGCCTGATGCGTCATCCAGCAACATTATTTTTGGCATTGGTTTGATTTTGTGTGCTCTCCTACCGATGGCACGGGATCACCAAGCCATCTTCCTTATGCAAGTCATCGCTGATGGGATTCGAGAATCCCACGGAGGAACTAATTACCCAACTTGCCATTCCAGGCACGGACAGAACTGGGAGGACTGGGGCTGGATGTCTTCCCCACGTTCTCCCAGAAGTCTGTTCTCCTGCTGCCATGCAGGGGGATCTGTTTTTAATGAGAGCTAATCAAGAGGCTTCTCCTCACAGAGCCCATCAAAAGCAAACCTGCTTTGCTGGCTGCTGATAAAATCATTAATGGCTCGGCATCATCAAAAGGATGGAATTGGACTCTCTCTCTGTGTGTGTGTGTGAATGTGAAGGATGTGTGCCATCAGCTCTCCTTTTTTAAGAAGTTGGCTGGCAAATACCTGCAGATATTTTGAGGATCGAGCAGTTGCATGGCGAGTTCCCGCCTCCCACCAGAAGAAATAAAGACACGAGACACAATAATTAAGGCTAATGGGGGAAAATTGGCCACAACTTTATTGCTTACAGGTGATGAGCGGTATTGGCTTAGGCATTGGTCATAATCAACTATCCGGCTTCAGACCGTCTGTCTGAGAGGCCAGGAAGACTACTCTTCGCAACTGGGGGAGGTGATGGCACTCCTCCCCCCCCCCCATTCATCTACATAACAATACCCCGACCAATGCCTAACTGCCAAACCATGGAAGTTGTGACGATTTGCTACGAGGTAGGCGAAAAAACCAAATGGCCGGTGCCAATTTGCCAAGTGGAAAAATTCCTACCAGGCCCCTTAACGGCGACCAACTGAAGTCCATAGCAAGGTCAAAGGAGAAACCTAAAGGGAGGGTGGGTGGGAAATTCCCCAACTGATCGGTGGCAAAGAGGAAGCTCCTCTGCCGCACTTGCCTTAAATGCAGCAAGCCACGCCCCCTGAGCCAGCCGATAGGCTGGCCAGGGAATGACACGGCAGAGGATTCCCCCTGTACGTGCAGAGCTGGGAGCCAGCCTCCGCGCAGCTGTTGGGGGCGGGAAGCCCGCAACACAACCTCCTCCCTAGGGTCGGAAGTGGCTTTCTCACCTCCCAACAGATCTGAATTGTTCTCCATCTCCATAGCTGTGAGAAGCTGGAGGGAGCTCAAAATCTGGAAGGAGGAATTTTGATTGACTGATTGCATTTATAAGCCACCCTTTCCTCCAAGAAACTCAAGGCAGTGTACATAGCTGGATGTCCTATGGTTCTGGGCAACTGAAGATTTCATCAATAATTTGTCAAAGGTTCTGATTATTATTTACTAATTGCATTGAAATCCCACTTTTTCTCCAAGAAGCTCAAGGTCGTGTACATAGTTCTCCCCCTCCTCACTTAATCCCCACAAGAACCCTGTGGGGTAGGTTATGCTGAGAAACATTGACTTGCCCCAAGGTCACACCCAGGGAGCTTCATGGCCGAGTGGGAATTTGAACCCTGGTCTCCCAGCTCTTACTGAAATGCTCTATCCAGTGTGCTTTAGTCATTAAATTAAAGAGAATAAGAATATAAGAATTTGGCCACATCAGGCCAGTAGCCTAGCATCCCAACCAGTTGTTTTTATGAGAAGTCAGGAGGCAGAAACCTTTCAATCTGAATCAGAGGTTAGGCCTCAATGTTCAGGAATTTTTATCCTAGGCCTCTCCCTTCTTTCTGTCAGACATCAAATATGAAATCTCGTCAGCTGCCAAGGACTAAATGCCTTTGCGTAATCAGCTCTCAAGGACTGTCAAATATTAAAACACCATTAGATGTCAAACATAAAACACTGTCAAACATTAAAATCAAATATCAGAATGCTGGGTGGATATTTGCTGCTACTCCAAGCATTCACAAATGACATGGGCAACATATGAAACCAACATTCCTGGAGGGGGATCTCTAAGGGCATGTGTGGGTCATCTCTGCCATTTCCCAGTGAAATTGACTGCCAGCCAAAGTGGTTGGAACTGGCCCTCGGCACAGGGCTGGATGTATTTGCCATAAGAACATGTAAAAACACAGGAAAAGTCCAGCTGGATCAGGCCAAAGGCTCAACTGGTTTGGTAAAGGTAAAGGTAAAGGACCCCTGGATGGTTAAGTCCAGTCAAAGGTGACTATGGGGTTGGGGCGCTCATCTCGCTTTCAGGCCAAGGGAGCCAGTGTTTGTCCACAGACAGCTTTCTAGGTCATGTGGCCAGCATGACTAAACCACTTCTGGCGCAAAGGGACACCATGACGGAAGCCAGAACGCACGGAAAGCCGTTAACCTTCCCGCCGCAGCGGTACCTATTTATCTATTTGCACTGGTGTGCTTTTGAACTGCTAGGTTGGCAGGAGCTGGGACAGAGCAACGGGAGCTCACTCCATTGGGGGATTTGAACTGCCGACCTTCCGATTGGCAAGCCCAAGAGGCTCAGTGGTTTAGACCACAGCGCCACCCGCATCCCACTGCTTCAGTATCCTGGTCTCACAGCAGCTCAGAAGATGCCCCCAAGGGAAGCCTAGAAGCAGATCACAAGTGGCAGAGAAACTCTCCCATACCTTCCAATGCATAGGAACCAACTCCTAGGGGCTGTGGGGCATTTGCCCCCCCATAAAATATTTGAGGGGGCTGCCCCCCTTCCAGTGGATGGGCATCGCCATTCAAATGTGATGCATACACCGCATCGTGTGATCAATTGTGTAGGGCAGGGCTTACCTGCCCTCACAATATTTTATTTACGGTAAGTTGGCACCCCTGCCCCAACATTTCTGCAATGAAAATCAGGACACTCCATTCTACACCAGGAAGCATTTGATCTCCCACACCACACTGGCGTCATATGCACATCCACATCGGTCACCTTGAGCCATTTACAACACCTAACCTACCTCGCAGGATTGTGGTAAAGGAAAAAATGTGTGAGGGAAGGGATCATGTACAACACCTTCAAAAAATACATGGCATTAAATAAAATTTTAGCTGCAAGCTGCATTGAGTCAGGGGGGAAAGGCAGGCAATAATCATAATCATAATGGAAACAGAGAGAATGATCAGAAACATACCAGAGAGTCAATCCTATTGAACTCAGTGGGACTTAGTTCTGAGTAAAAAATGCTTAGGATTGCCATGTAAGGCTCCACAGTCTAGTTACCTGGGAGTAAGCTCCATTGAATACAGTGGGAGAATAAGCATGTGTGTAACTAATTCATAAAGAAAACATCAGACCTGCTCACAACAACTGTACGTAATACCAAACAATAAAAACCCTATAAAGAGGGTTAAAATCAGAACTCAGCTGACTATTGTGGAAAGATGTGTTCTTTATTGCCTGCATAAGCCTGGTGGAATAGAAAAGTTTTCAATGGGCATTTCCGAATGCATTTTGAGACAGAAGGTGCCTATTGGATCCATAATGGCAGAGTATTCACATGCCTGGGTTGATAACACTAAAGACTCAGGGAACGAGCAGCAAGTCTCCTGCACGTGATCTCAGTGATCTAGCTGAGATATAGGGGTTCAGGCAATCCCTGAAGTTCCCTAGCCCTAAGTAGTTCAGAGCTTTGTAAATTAATGCAAGGACCTTGATCCCGGCTCAGTTGTAGATGTGTAGTCAGTGCAGCTGTTTTAACAAGGGTGTCGCACGTTTTCAGCCAGATGTCCCCATTAGTAATCTGGCCACTTCCGAACCAGGTCTGAGGGCAACCCCACATAGAGAGTACTTTAGATACTGTGGGGTTGGGGAACCTGCAGCCTCCCAGATGTTGCTGAACTGCAACTTCCATCATCTCTGACCATTGGTCTTTACTGACTAGAGCTGACAGGAGTTGTAGTTTGGCTGCATCTGGAGGGCCACAGAGCTCTGCTCTGACATCTTGCTTCAGGAAGTGCTCATTGGCTGGGTTTCCCTGAATGAACATCTCCCTTGTCCCTCTGGTTAGATAACCTTGCGCTGCTAATGAATTTGAAGAGGGCACTTGTAGAAGCAGGGACATCAGGCCCATTACGATGAAGAGGATAAAGCCTACTCTGCAGCCTGTTATATAACTTAGGCTACTCCCTGGAAGTTTTCAACTCTTGTTTCCACATGCTCCAGTTGAAATTTGCTATAAAAATGGGGCAAGAAAGAGGACGAGGTGATGCAAGAGAATGGAGAAGGATGGCAAATTACAGGAGATCAACCCCCCCTTTTTTAAAAAAAAAAATCAAGTTTCAGAGTAGAGCTTTATACAGCTTTCACACATAAGACTTAAGAACGAATGAAGAGACTTGTTGGATCAGGCTAGTGACACGTCTAGTCCTGCCACCTATTCCCACAGTGGCCAACCAGATTGCTTAGGAATAATATAGGGGTTAAAAGATACCTGCTGTAATCACTGGCAAAGAAGGAGGGGGAACCTCCCCAGATCCGTTTGGCGTTCAGTGTTGGTGATATGCTGTTTGATGGCTGATTTAGCCTAATCAAAACCCATTCCTGAAGGAGCGTCTCCACCCCCATCATTCAGCTCAGACACTGAGGTCCAGTGCCGAGGGCCTTCTGGCAGTTCCCTCGCTGAGAAAAGCCAAGTTACAGGGAACCAGGCAGAGGGCCTTGTCAGTAGTGGTGCCCGCCCTGTGGAACGCCCTCCCACCAGATGTCAAAGAGAAAAACAACTACCAGACTTTTAGAAGACATCTGAAGGCAGCCCTGTTTAGGGAAGCTTTTAATGTTTAATAGGTTATTGTATTTTAATATTCTGTTGGAAGCCACCCAGAGTGGCTGGGGAAACCCAGTCAGCTCTGCCAATGACTAGGGATGATGGGAGTTGTGGGAGAATGAGTTCTGGAGGGAAGGTTGACTACAGCTGTATTTTGTGATTTAATACGAATGAAGTGCATTGGCCGAAGCAGCCTTTGTTTAGCTCAGAAGACAAATATTGAAGAGCCAGTGTAGTTGGACTAGGGACCTGGGAGGTAAAGGTAAAGGTAAAGGTAAAGGTAAAGGGACCCCTGACCATTAGGTCCAGTTGTGACCGACTCTGGGGTTGCAGTGCTCTTCTCGTTTTATTGGACGAGGAAGCTGGTGTACAGCTTCTGGGTCATGTTTATAATGTTTATAATGTTGCACTGTTTTAGTGTTGTTAGCCGCCCTGAGCCCGGCTTCGGCTGGGGAGGGCGGGATATAAATAAAAATTATTATTATTATTATTATTATTATTATTATTATTATTATTATTCCAGAATGACTAAGCCGCATCTGGCGAACCAGAGCAGCACACGGAAACGTCATTTACCGTCCCGCCGGAGCGGTACCTATTTATCTACTTGCACTTTGACATGCTTTCGAACTGCTAGGTTGGTAGGAGCAGGGACCGAGCAATGGGAGCTCACACCGTTGCAGGGATTCGAACCGCCGACCTTCTGATTGGCAAGTCCTAGGCTCTGTGGTTTAAGACCAGGGTTCAAATCCCCACTCAGCCATGAAGCTCAATGGGTGTGACCTTCTCAGTCTAACCCACTTCACAGGGTTGTTGTGAGGATAAAATGGGGGGGCGAGGTCTCTGTACACCTTGAGCTCCTTGGATGAAAGGTAGGATATAAATGTAAAAAAATGAACAAATTAAATAAATAAAAAGAACTAACAGGCATCTTTTTTATTTTCTTTCAAAACTGGTGGCTCCCATCTGGAAGGAGAATGATTATTTGTGTTTTAGGGTCTTTTCCCAAAGCTAGGGGGTTGGATGGTGGTTTGGGGTCCAGTAGAGCCCCACATTTTAATGGCTTGAGTGTACCCTCTCTTCCGATCTTGGTGAGCATACCCAATTTCATGGCCCAACAATATAATTTCGCCCCCTCTGTGCTTGCGCACACATCACAATTATTCAGGAAATGCAAAAAGCGCAGAGGAGGGTGCTTCTGAAATTAATTACTTTCCAACTCATTTGCTCAAGAGCTACACTGGGAGCCTGTGAAGAATTACAACCTTAATTAGGGAGTAAACGACCCCTAACTCATAACAATGGTCTCCTGGCTTGGGGAGCCATTTGCTAACAATAATGAAATGCATCCAGCTTTATTGCAAAACCCAACAATGGAAGGTGGAGGCTCACAGTACCTTGAAATTAGCTCCGGCATGGGGGTTACGGTGAGCAAAAGAGCTTTTCCCATATCTATCTTGGTTTAAGCCAGTCACTGGACAATACCCATCTGATCTCTGGATGCCCACAATTACAACCAACCTCAGAAGAAACTCAGGCAGCAAAAAATGACCCACTGAAGCTGCCTCTGGTCCATCTAGCTCAGTACTTCCTACACTGACTGACAGCAGCTCTCCAGAGTTTCTGGCAGGAAGTATTTCCCAGCCCTGCCTGGAGATGCTCCTTGGGGACTGGACCTGAGACCTGCATGCAAAACAGATTGTCAGGAACTGGCTGGATGAGGAGGAGAGATGGAAGCCGCCTGGCCAAGAGCCCCCCAGGGAAAGCACAGAGGGAGAGGATTTGGATCCTGGTGGTGGGAAACTGACTACATCCCAGGGGAGGGGAAGAGGTGGGAAGCTCTGGGGGCTTGGAGGGCGATGAAGAGGAGGAAACAGGCAGGTTCCCCAGCACAGGGCAGAGATGGGAATCAGACTTAGCAGCTCTACCACACAGCCACCCTGACAGCTTCTCTGCTGGTAGCCTGCAAGCCCCATTCCCCACTCTAATAATAATAATAATAATAATAATAATAATAATAATAATAATTTATTTATACCCCACCCAACTGACTGGGTTTCCCCAGCCACTCTGGGTTGCTCCCAACAAAATATAAAAAACACGATAAAACATCGGACATTTAGCGGGCACCACTACCGAGAAGGCCCTCTGCCCCGTTCCCTGTAACCTCGTAAGGAGGGAACAGCCAGAAGGCCCTTGGCACTGGACCTCAGTGTCCGGGCAGAACGATGGAGATGCTCCTTCAGGTATACTGGGCCAAAGCTGTTTAGGGCTTTAAAGGTCAGCACCAGAACAAGGCGTCTCCCATGTTTCTGAGCAGAGAACAAGGCAGACACAGAGAGGGTCCCTTGGGGTTCACCATAGACTTAAGGAGGGGCCTGACACAGAGGGATAGGGAGGGGAGGAGTTACAAGCCAGTCCGGGCAACTGCTTCATCTAGACAGGAGCAAGCAACCCTTACAAGTCTCTGTGTGTTCTCTGTTCTCCTTAATAAAGTAACTAATAGTAAGTTAGCTGGTGTTCACACTGTCTTTCTCTTATCTGTGTACAACCTGTTCTCCTTGATGGTTCCCTGACAGAGATGCTCTGCCACTGAGCTACAGCCCTTCTGCAAGGTTTGTGACCAAAGCCAATGAAACAAGCAGTTGTGACACAGGTGAAGCTTATATAAGCTTACTCAAGGATCTCTTGGGTGGCAATCTGTGTTGGAAGCTACACCACAAAACTATTCAGATGAATCAGTCCCTGCTATGGGGAACTGATGATTTTTAAAACTCGCCCTTGTCCCTTTGGAATGAATAGGGGACCCTTCTAATTCACCATAAGCACTTAAGAAGAGGGTGCTGGATCAGGCCATCTAGTCCAGCATCCTGTTCTCACAGTGGCCAGCCAGATGCCCATAGAACCCCGCCATCAGGACCCAAGCACAAGACCATTTTCTCCTCCTGCGGTTTCCTGCAACTGGCGTATTAAGTATTACTGCCTCTGACTATGTAGGCAAAGCTGGGGAGCCAACTTGAATAAAATATTGGGGGAGCAGGTAAGCCCTACCCTGCATAATCACATGACTTGGCACACACACACACACACACACACACACACAATTTGAATGGGAATTCTCCTTAACTTTTTTTGAGGGTGGGGGCACCACCGTCTAATTGCCAGGCTTCGGGGAATCCCACGGTGGCAGTCAAGAAGCAGAGAAATGATAAAAGTTCTTACCATGCAATTTATTCAATAATTCACAGAAAGCAACGAAGGAATGCAGTCTTCCCTAAATAATGGTGTTGCTTCAAGTAAAGTCCTACCCCCTATGCCTCCCCTATTCTACGTCACCCCTGCACTGGCTGATCTGTACTTTCTGCCTCTGAGCTCTCTGTTCTACTACTCTCAAGGCTCACCTGGTTCTGGGAAAGGGGGGGGGGTCAGGAATGCTTTTCAAGGACACTGTCAGCTGTCTCTCCCCTGGTGTGTCTTCTTCCTGCTGTTCCTCTCCCAATATTTCCCAGCTTCTCCCCTCTGCAGCCTCTGAACTATGCCCTTCTGCAAACCACTGCTCTAAATTTATACTGTCCTCCTGTTCTTGGGAAGGTTCAGGAGAAAGAGGGGCGGTCCCCACCATTCCTCCTCAGTCCAGATCCTGACACTAATATTTTTTAGGGCAGGGGGCTGAAGGGACCTCAGCCCCTAGGAGATAGCTCCTAAGAGGCAGAGCGAAGACATGGTGGGAGGTAGCATTCTCCTCCAAATTTATCCCATCCTCTTTTAACGCTATCCAAATTCATGGCCATCATTCTCCTCCAAATTTATCCCATCCTCTTTTAACGCTATCCAAATTTGTAGCCATCGTTTCCTCCTGTGAGAATGGGTCCCATAGTTTTAACTATGAGCTACCACCTGCTGATGTGTCCCTAACAGGCCGATTCCTGGCCATGCTAACCTCTGACGAATGATAGTGCTCCATGAAAAAAAGTTGGCCCCAGGCGCCTAGCAATAATGCAGCAAGCTGGTTCGAGCATCATGTACAGCAGGGATGCCCAACAGGTCGATCACAATCTACTGGTGAATCCCTGTGAGGTTTTGGTTGATCGTGGTTGATCGCTGGGCCCCTTGGCCCGGCCTGCCTTCCATTGTTGGAGAATGGAAGATAAGGCCATTCCCCACCCCCCCAACGATCCTTTGGTGAGTTGCTGTTTCTCCTTGACTCCAAAATAATGTAAAAATGTTGCACACACCCCCCCCCCAAAGCTAAGCAACTTATGCCTCCCAAAACGGGGCTTTTCCCCTTCTCCCAAAAAGCACAACAACTTTGACCTGAACCCCAATAAAATGGAGGTAGATGACTGCCAGTTTTTAATTCTGTGAGTAGATCGCAATCTCTTGGAAGTTGGCAACCCCTGATGTACAGATATGCACATTTATGCATAGCATCCGCAATCCGAAGAGAGGGAGAACTGCAATTTTTAAACAGAGTGGAAGAGCTGCATTTCTTAAAACTCCCACACCACACCGTTTCTGATGGAGATAAACTACGGGCAAGCTTTTGCATTTCACAGTGGGATAAAAAAACAACAGGTCCCCCTTAGGGCAATTGAGATAGCTCTGAGGGCAGGCTGTGACATAGAGGCACTAATTGGCCTACCCTGCTTTATGGGACAGCCACCTGCCTTGGGTGATACTCACCCCTGCCTTACACTAGAGGAGCCCAGAACATCACCTTCCCGGGCTGCACCTCTCTTTCACCCCAGCAGCCTATACAGCCTATTCATTCTTTATTGGGGGGATTAGGAAGGCGTTTGTGGTTTCTTTTATTTTTTTTATTTTGCAGAATTCTCAGCTCCTCTGAGTCTAATTTCCTGCCCTATAAATAATACAGCAGTGATAGCAGCAGGCAGCACTTCAAAGCAGAGGATTCTTTTGGTGCCCCTCACATGGGGAAGCGGCGATGCTGAAGTTTTCCTCCAATAACGCCTCCACCCCCCCCCCCTTTCTGATGCCACTGGACTGTTTCTCACCATCATCTGATTTAACGGGCATGTTAGAAGGATGGAAATTGGAGAGGAAAGCATTGCTGAGGCAGGTGAGATTGCACCTTTTTGATAACTGCGACTCAGGGGAGCCCAGGGGAATAAGGGCCATTGTCTCTCTCTCCCCCACCCACAATAAATGAAGCATTGCGTATAAAAACACTAGCCTCCAGCAGAATTATTAGATGAGCAAGACAGCATTCCCACACCCCACAAATATAAAAGTTACTGTCTAGGGATATGTGTGATTCACTGCCTTCACTAGTGTGTTCTTGTATAATAATAATAATAATAATTTTATCTATATCCCACCCTCCCCAGCCAAAGCCGGGCTCAGAGTGGCTAACAACAGTAAAATGATACGACATTCTAAAATCATTTCATTATAAAATCAGGTTAATGGCAACCATTGGGCTAGAGTTCAGTGAGGATTGCCAAAGGAGGGGGTCAGGCTGTGCCTTGGCCAAAGGCGTGGTGGAACAGCTCTGTCTTGCAGGCCCTGCAGAAAGATGTCAAGTCCCGCAGGGCCCTAGTCTCCTGTGACAGAGTGTTCTACCAGATCGGGGCCACAGCCGAAAAAGACCTGGCTCTGGTTGAGGCCAGCCTAACCTCTCTGTGGCCTGGGACCTTCAAGGTGTTTTTGTTTGAAGACCGTAAGTTCCTCTGTGGGACATACCAGGAGAGGCGGTCCCGTAGGTACGAGGGTCCTAGGCCATATAGGGCTTTAAAGGTTAAAACCAGCACCTTAAACCTGATCCTGTACTCCACCGGGAGCCAGTGCCGCTCTTTCCTCTTTCCTGCAGTTCCTTAAATTTATTTTAAATATTTTCTGCATATCCAAATTAACTGAACTTGATCATTTATACATCTACTTTAAATATATACTCTTAGGAAACTGCAGGTTATTGCAATAACCCTGCCAATGTTCTTATTGGTTCACAATTTGTTTGTAAATATTCAATAAACCATTTCTGTTCTTTTATAAAAAGGTTGTTATCTTGATTTCTTATTCTTCCGGTAAGTTTCATCATTTCTGCATATTCCATAAGTTTTTGTATCCATTCATCTTTCGCTGCGACTTCTTCTTCTTTCCATTTTTGGGCTAGTAACATTCTTGCCACTGTAGTCGCATACGTGAATAAATTTCTGTACAGTTTGGGTAGTTCTGTCCATATAAGTCCCAAAAGGAACCACATTACTGCCCAGGCTTGTGCCCGGGGAAGGTCACTTTGGTCCTGCTAACACAGCAGTTAGCAGGGCTCTCTATTGTCTCTCGAGACAAACAGATGCCAACAAATCAGTACAGCAGCAACAGTTTAAAACATAAGGAATATTTAACTACAAATCTTCACACGAACACTGTCATCACCAGCTGTTCAGTTCATGTAGACATCGCTACATTCACATTTCTAAACCAACTTTCTACTGTACTGAGTGTCAGCCCAAGACAGAGCAGCCTAAATCTTATTTATTTATTGCAGTTGTATCCTTCTTTTTTCTCCAGCAAGCTCACGGTGGTGCACATGGTTCTCCTCCTTTCTCATTTAATCCTCACAACAACCCTGTGAGGTAGATGAGGCTGAGAGGCAGTGATTGGCCCAGAGTCACTCAGTGAGCTTCATGGCTGTTCCGCTCCACCTTCCCTGGCACTCAGTTATACTCATCTCCCTTCCAACAACGTTTGGGCAGATGTTTTCAAAAGACAACAACACTGCACAAAAATCTGCTTTGAAATGGTGCACATTTTGCATGCATTTTGTACAAACTTTTTAATTTATTAATTTATTTTTAGCAATTTAATACATATCCCACTTTTCTCTCCTTGTTTTTATTTGGATCTAAACCACTGTCTTGGATCTATCTGGGAACATGCGCAGAGGAAGGCGATCAAGATGATACAGGGTCTGGAAATGGAGTCTTAGGAGGAATGGTTGATGGAGCTGGGTATGTTGAGTATGAAGAAGCCTGAAAGGTGATATGAGAGCCATCTTCAAATTGGGGTCCATGCAACACTGGTGTTAGAAGTGGGATAGTGTTTCCTGGAAAAGAATGTGTGAACCCTTCCATCCTATGCTCAGGTTGTATCTATGTGCAAATGAAACCATATCTCATTAGGACACCCGAGTCTCTGCTGACCTTCATTCCAAGAAAACTGAACCCTGGGTAAGTGTGGGATCCCCTGAAGTCTCTTGCTCCATGGAGATTAGGGCGTGTGCAGCAGTATCATATATCATGCTCCAACTCCTTGGCTTCCAGATGTTCACTTCCAAATCTTGGTTGACAATCCTGAGTAGTGTTTGTTGTGTGTGTGTGTGTGTGTGTGTGTGTGTGTAGCTGAGATTGATTTTTGCATGTGTACATTGCTGCAGATTGATTCCATTGTTTGGCAGAAGATGATGGCGAAAGATTAGCAGGCAAGCTTCAAAGGCGGTTGGCACAGTGCATTCTGGGTAAGCGTATTCTAATTAGGCCTCCTCATTTGTCTGCGTCCTCATTGGTATGCGTTTACCCAGAGTGACCTTCAGGAAGCTCAAAGGGGGGAAATGTATACTGCTGATTATGAGTGGCAGGGTTAAGGAAGGCCCCATTATTCTCTGTCTCGTTGCAGGAGACGGACATTAGCAGGCACCTTTAGAAAGACGAAATCCCTCATCAATCATGGATTAGATTTCAGCAGCCTGACTCGGAGTTCTTGCTTGCACTTCCTCTAAGTTTACCACATTTGAACTCTTGACAAATAAGTACACATGAAGGGGGGCGAGTTTCACTTGGATTGCATAAATCATCAGTTTCGGGTTGCAAAGGCTGTTCTCTTTTTTTGCTAAATTGATTTTCATGCTTTTCATGCCCAAAATATTGCCGTACCAAAGGTCACCAAACTTTTAGGTGGACAGAGAACTCTCCTGCATGATACATTTAAAACAGTATCATGCTAAAATGTCATGGGGCATGGGGACTATTCTTCTGAGGTCCCAGTGAGTTCAAATAGAGCCACATTCACACCATATTTAAAGCACAACTGGAGGGGGTGGGGTCACTTGGTCGGCATCTGGGCTGGTGCCTCACTCTGCCTGGTACATGACCATCTGTTGGAGAGGTTGGAGGATTCTATGACCTCAGAAGGTGGTGGAATCTCATTCAAGGTTTTTTTAAACATTGAAATAAAAAAATTAAGGGCTTATATATATAATAAAAGGGACACGGGTGGTGCTGTGGGTTAAACCACAGAGCCTAGGACTTGCCGATCAGAAGGTCAGCGGTTCAAATCCCCATGACAGGGTGAGCTCCAGTTGCTCGGTCCCTGCTCCTGCCAACCTAGCAGTTCGAAAGCACACCAGTGCAAGTAGATAAATAGGAACCGCTCCAGTGGGAGGGTAAACAGCATTTCCGTGCGCTGCTCTGGTTTGCCAGAAGCGGCTTATTCATGCTGGCCACATGACCCGGTAGCTGTACGCCGGCTCCCTCGGCCAATAAAGCAAGATGAGCGCCGCAACCCCAGAGTCGGCCATGACTGGACCTAATGGTCAGGGGTCCCTTTACCTTTACCTTTATATATAGTAAATGTTCATAAATGTACCAATCTAGTATGTACATAGAAATGGGGACCATATGTCTGGAGCAGCACAGGAAGACCGCCCTGAAACCATTTTGACTCCCAAACTGGCCAAATGTTTTCTCTGCAAGGAGGGAGGGGGTGACGGAACCTCCCCGTTTTCTCAGGAATTGGGTAATCACCATCTCAAAGGAATGGCCAGACTACCAGGAAAGGCAATCAGATAAGGCATTATCAGGTAACCTGGCAGACAGGAAAAACAACAACATTCAAATTTCTGTTGTAGACCACCCTTTCTGTGATGTAGGTATGATGTTTGTGGGGGGTGGTCTTGGGTTACATCCCTTCTGTGATGTAAGCATGATGTATGGAGTGGTGGTCCTGAGCTCCAGGGCAGGGAATTTAAAATGTCTATATAAGGGCAGGCACACCTCCTCCTTTCCTGCGTGTGAGGGGAGCACCCTGTTGCAACAATTCAATAAAGATTAGGCTTACGAGCTGCTTTGCTTCTCAATATTCTCTGGTTGGCCTCTGTTCTTTTCTGCGACCGATGGAGAACCTACAGAGGACTCTATAAGAGCTCTTGTGTCCCCCATAAGGGAAAAGGGGCAGATTTCGTTTATTACAAGAGGTTGGTAATAATGATGAAGATGATGTCTGTTGCTGGGTGCACATGCCTGAGAGCTGTTTGACAGTGGAGCAGACTGCCACAAGGAGTGCTGGACTCCCCTTCATTGGAGGTTTTTAAGCAGATTTTGGGTGGCCTTCTCTCATGTATGATCTAGTTGACATTCCTGCATTGCAGGGGGTGGACAAAATGACCCTTGGGGTCCTTTCCAACTTCACAGTTCTGTGATTCTAACTATTGCATACTCTCCAACATTTCTCCAATGAAAATAGGGATGTCCCATTCAATAATGATAATTTTACTATTTATACCCACCACTTACTGGCTTGCCGTAGCCACTTCCAACATATATAAATACAGTCGTAACATGGAATTCGAATGGAATCCATTCCGGAAGTCCGTTCCACTTCCAAAACGTTTGGAAACCAAAGCACGGCTTCTGATTGGCTGCAGGAAACCGCAGAAGCCCCATCGGATGTTCGGCTTCCAAAAATAGTTCCCAAACCGGAACAGTCACTTCTGGGTTTGCGGCGTTCAGGAGCCAAAATGTTTGAGAACTAAGCTGTTCAAAAACCAAGGTATGACTGTACATAAAAAAAATTAAACATTTTTTTTAAAAATTCCTGTATATAGGACTGCCTTCAGACAATTCAGGAGTCAGATAACTCCATATCCTCCAACATTTCCCCAATGAAAATACAGTGGTACCTCCAGTTGCGAACGAGATCCGTTCTGGAGGTCCAGCTGGATCCCAAGGTTTCCGCAACCCAAGGATCACTGTTCTGCGCATGTGCACAGCGGTAGGCCTCTTCTGCGCACACGTGCGGGATGGTAGACTGCTTCTGCACATGCGTGCACGGCGAAACCCAGTCCAATACTTCTAGGTTTAACACTTTCGTAACGTGACATTTATGTAACCAGAGGGTTATGTAAGCCGAGGTGCTACTGTAGCGACATCTTAAGGAATAGTGGGACATTCCGGGATCAAATCAGAAACCAGGACGACTTCTCTAAATCGGGGACGTCCCTGGAAAACAGGGACGCTTGGAGGGTCTGCCATTGCAACCCTGTTTGAGATAGCAACAACGGGGTTTTTCCCACTCCCAGATTGGAAATGCAGGCCTGTGGATAACACCTCTAATGGAAATTCAATGTGGGAATCGGCTTTCAACAGAAGCACTCTGAACTACTCGCTGGTTCAAGTACAAAACCATGCTAGCCCCAATGGTGTGTTTGCATTGCACAGGGTGTATGTGTGTGTGTGACAGCTCTCCATTCAGCCTGTCAAGAACCTGCTCGCGATGAGGAATGCTAAGGCCTTCAAAGTCCACAGTGTTCCCGTAGCATGCGTGGGCGGTTGCTTTAAACTTTGGAAGGCTGATGTTTTATTTAAACACAAAGGCCCAGAATTCCAGCTCGTTTCGGAAAAATAAAAAACGTCTCTGCGAAAAAGATGCCTGTATTCATATTTCTATATCTATCAATGCAGGTACAGAAACAGGCTCCATTTCAGACCCTCCAAGTATCCCTATTTTCCAGGGACACCCCCTGATTTAGAGAAGCGGTCCCAGTTTCTAATTTGATTCCGGAATGTCCTGCTTTTCCTTAGGATGTCCCTGTTTTCATTGGTGAAATATTGGCGAGTTTGTAATTATCAGACCCCCAAGCTTCTCTGAAGGCAATCCTGTATGGGCAAGGTGTGGTTTAAAAAAAAATGTTTAATGTTTTATTATGCTTTTATGTATCCTGGAAGCTATCCAGAGTGGCTGGAGCAAGCCAGTCAGATGTTTGGGGTATAAATAATCAAATTACCATTATGGAACGGGACATCCCTATTTCCATCGGGGAAATGTTGGAGGGTATGCCACTTGCACTATACATTTAAAGCGCTCTTCAAACAGGCATGGCTTCCCCCCAAGAATTCAGGGGGCTGTAGTATGTCAAGGGTGCTGAGAATTGTTAGGAGTGCATTCCTTTTCCGAGAACTGCAATTCTCAAGAGGGCTTTAACAGTCAATTCCCCTTCAGTGAAATCAGGCCATTGTAACTGTGCAGCGGCAGAGCATATGCCCGCGCTGCCCAGGGTGGGCGTGCTCCTGAGGGGGGCGTGGCGTGGCGGGTGCCCTCCCAGGCACGGGATAGCTGCTTGGGTGCCAGAGTGGCACACACACCCTGCAGCCGAGAGCAAAGCGAACCGCCCATGGCGGACATTTGGCACGCCACCTGTCCGCGACTCCCAAGCCTCCCAAAAGCTGTCAAAATTAGGGGGGAGGGGGAATGCTGCCAGCAAAGCAGCACAGCTCCCCCCCATTACCCCGACGGCTCAGGGTAGGCTTGGGAGTCGCGGGCGGGCGGTGCGCCAAATGTCACCCCCCCTCAGTGAGGGCACCTCGGGCGGTCAGCCCCCCTTCCTACGCCCCTGCCTCTATGAGGGAAATAAAGGGTCTCCTAACCATTCTTGGGACACAGGTGGCACTGTGGGTTAAACCACAGAGCCTAGGACTTGCTGATCAGAAGGTCGCGGTTCGAATCCCTGAGATGGGGTGAGCCCCCTTTGCTCGGTCCCTGCTCCTGCCCATCTAGCAGTTGGAAAGCATGTCAAAGTGCAAGTAGATTAATAGGTACCGCTCCGGCGGAAAGGTAAATGGCATTTCTGTGCGCTGCTCTGGTTCACCAGAAGCGGCTTAGTCATGCTGGCCACATGACCCGGAAAATGTACGCTGTCTGTGGACAAACGCCGGCTCCCTCAGCCAATAAAGTAAGATGAGCGCCGCAACCCCAGAGTCGGCCACGACTGGACCTAATGGTCAGGGGTCCCTTTACCTTTACCTTTTAACCATTCTCAGCACCTTCAACAGATAAATGGAATGAAAAAATTTTTTAGCTGTAAGCTGCCTTGAATCCCTGTCAGGGACAAAAGCGGGTAGTAGTAGTAATAGTAATGGTAATAGTAATAGTAATAGTAATAGTAATAGTAATAGTAATAGTAATAGAAGTAACTGTGAGAATGTTCAGGAACACACCAGAGAGTAAATCCTAGTGAACTCAGTGGGACTTACTTCTGAGTAAAAATGCTTCGGGTGTCAGGGTAATGCTGCCCAGTCTTTACCCAGTTACCTGGGAGTAAGCTCCGTTGAATACAGTGTGTAAAGGCTTGTAGTGTACGGCTCAGTTTACAATAAAGGAATAAACACTCCATGTGTTTCCTTTAAAAAATAATAATTGCTGGTTGCTGAAGCACTGCAATTAAAGAATTTAAAGTGGGTTGGTTACGTTTTCATTTAAAATTATAGGAAAGGCTTTGTATGTCAGCTTCACCGTTTCCTTCATTTGGCACAAGTATTTTATTTTCAGTATAAACAGGACTCCTTTTTTGCACCTACACACACACACACACACAAACCAAAGGCTTCTGTTTCCAAAAAGGACTGAAAGGGGAGGTGTCAGATCTCTGCACCACTTTTAATTCTTCTCCAAGATGTGGAGGGGAGGTGAAAGGACAACCGGGACATTCTGGGATCAAATCAGAAACTGGGATGGCTTCTGTAATTCCAGGACTGTCCCTCAAAAATCAGGACACTTGGAGGGTACGTTCCAGGCATGGTCCTGGGCTGGGCAGAGAGGGTTTCAACCTTTCCACCCAGTCCAGTGCTACAATCAAGCTGAAAATTATGTAGATATAGATAAATATATATTACACAAATTCACCTCCTTTTATGTCCCCTCACCACCCACCACCAGTGATTCTATTAATTCCATCTCCAGTGTGTTTTATCTGCAGGAGTGCCGTGAAATCCTCCAGTGCAAACACAGGCTTTTTAATTTCATTTTGGGATCGCGGATGGAAACAAATTTATTAACTAAAGTCAAGTAAACAATGATCCAACCTCTCCTTTGTTATTAATATTCTCTGTTTCTTTGTGTTCCTCTCCTGGGAGCCTGAACAGAAGGGCTGCAGGAGGGGGAGGGCGGGTAGCAGTTTGTACTTGGGTAGAAAGATGCACCATTCAAGGATGCTTTGAGGAGCCAAGTGGGACTCTTTCATGACAGGTACAAAGATTTTGTTTTTTTAAAGGCATCTGCAGTCATCAGTTACCAAAAAAGGATAGAAACAATATTTGCAGTCCAGAGCATGTGTTATTAAGAACATAAGGGATGGCTGGATCAGGCCAATGAACCCTGCGTCCTGTTCTCACTGTGGCCAACCAGGTGTCCATGGGAAATACTCCAGTGTCAAATATGGGAGTTCCAGTGGCTCACCGATAAGAATTAATGAACATTTAGTAGATTTATAGTCTTTACAGTGGTACCTTGGGTTACATACGCTTCAGGTTACATACGCTTCAGGTTACAGACTCTGCTAACCCAGAAATAGTGCTTCAGGTTAAGAACTTTGCTTCAGGATGAGAACAGAAATCGTGCTCGGGTGATGTGGTGGCAGCAGAAGGCCCCATTAGCTAAAGTGGTGCTTCAGGTTAAGAACAGTTTCAGGTTAAGTACGGACCTCCGGAACAAATTAAGTACTTAACCCGAGGTACCACTGTACAGCATTCTGTTATAAGCACAAACAGGCAACTCTCTGCAAGGATCTTAGTTGCCTACTCTAACTCCTCCTTGCAATTTCCACAGCAAGGAGCACGCCAAACAGAAGTCCACCCCCCACATTTTCTTTGTTCTCTGACATGCTCAGACCTCCAAGTTCAGGGGGAGGGAGGGGATTCCCCCCCACACACACACTTGATTAATGTATTGCCCAGCTGCTCCCTCCCTTCTGGTTGCTTAGCTACTATCTCAAAGCTGGGCAGCTCCTCTCTCAACTGTGTAGCTTCTGTGTCCCCCTGCTTCTGCAGACGCTGGAAGCAAAGGGGAAGGTGAATATTCCCCCTCTTCTCCTGTTAGGATCTGATCTTCCAGTGATTGCACTCCCCAATCGTCCAATTCAGACCAGCCCCGACATCCAGCAGGATTTGAGTGCGAGAACCACCTTCCGCACTCCCGCAGTTTCCAGAAACTGCTATTCAGAAACATCGCTGCCTCAACTACACAGAGCAGAGCAGAACCCAAATCACGGGTCAAAACTGACTAACTAAAAATAACAATCAAAACCTGTTTTTTGAAGTGCAAATGTCCAATGCAAGTCTTGTGGCCTGTGCATAGCTCTAATGTACGCCTTTGACCTCAGCTGTGAAGGGCCCTCACTCCTTTGCCCTTGAATGCCCAGGATATGGGCCTGCCAGCTTATCTACCAGCCTGAGCGACTTCGTTCTCCAAATCCCCCTGTGCCCAGCTGATGGGTCGTGCCTTCAAATAGCATCGCAGCCTTGGACCATCTCAAGGAGAACTGCTGGTCAGCAAAAGCCTGGCATGGTGAGGAGACCAGCTTCATTCCCAGACCAGAGAAAAGGGGACTGCGTTGCTAACCTCTATTAATAATGCAGTTCCTCAACCCATCACCCACTGCCCAGCAGAGCACCAAGAAAATGCTGATTTGTCACTTGGACATATTTTATTTTTCTTTGCAGTGCAATGGAATATTTCTGCAAAACTTTGAATACACACACACACACGAGCAAATGGTTGAGTCAGCAGGACGGGGATTTCCTCCAGAAGAATGGAAGAGATGGAATTTGAAGAAGCAAATAAAGGACAAATCCAGCCCCAAAGACACTCAGGTGGTTCTTCCCCATTGCCATCTAGCCTGCATAAATGTCAATGAATTAACATGTGTAAATCAATAATAGTTCCTGCCCCACCCCTTCCCAGCTGGGAAGGGGGCCAGTCACTCTCCCGTTTTCTAATTATTGCAATGGCAGACTTTTTAAAGCATTAAAAATGTAAGCGCATAAGAAGAGCCCAGCTGGTTCTAGTCTAGCATCCTGTTTTTACAGTGGCCAGTAAAGAGACAGGATGAGGCAAACTTATCTAGCATGGATTAGTGCTGTGCCAGAATATGTTCTCCATTTTCTTGAAGTTGCCTTCCTCTGTGAAAGGGGTTTCTGCTTTTCCAGACCCAGGGTACTAAAGAAATCCTTTAGGCTATCAGTTGGTGAAAGGTTTCAAGCTTATCTTATCACTGAAAGAGGTAGCTGAGAGTGATGTGTGTTTCCTTCCTTCCTTCCTTCCTTCCTTCCTTCCTTCCTTCCTTCCTCACTTCTCCAGAGTTCTGCATCCTGCCCAACTACCCATGCTTCCGAATGAAAAAAAGCCCCCTGGAGGAGTTAAATCACAATGGGGGTTAACTGAAGTATGGGCACCCAGGGAGGCTGCAGAGAACACTGGTTGTATGATTTGTAGAAAAAAAGGGCACTCAGAAACACCCATCAGCAAAACCATAGAAGAAGAAAATCCCAATGTTTTTTCCTGGGGGTTAACTGAAATGTGGGCAACTGGGGAGGCTGCAAAGAGGTGCTTTGTTTACACCTCCACCCTTACCAGTGGCAGGACAGCCGCAGCAGCCAGGACGACTGCAGATTAGGTAAAACTTTTGCCACCAGCTCCCTACTCTGCTTCTGACGCTGCTCTCCCTGAAAGAAGAGGAGAGGTGCCAATCCATCCCTGGACATGCCCATGGACATGCCCATCAAGAACAATTAATCATTCATGCTAGCTGAATGAAACAGCCATATTTCTAATGGTGTACAGGAAGTGGACAGGGAAATGTTATTCTCCCTATCTCATAACACTGGACCTCATGGATATTCAGCCCTGGAAACCACAGGGCAGGGGGCTTATACCCTGGGTTTGTACCCTGCTCCTTGGGGGCATCTTATGCTAGGCTAGATGGCCACTGGGCTAATCAAGTTCTTATGTCCTTATGGCAGGTTTACTATGGGGGCAAACAGCAGGAACTGACTATTGCTCTGGTGCCCTGCAAACTTCCCTTGCAATCTTCAAAGGCATCCAGCTGACCACTGAGGAAACAGGTTGCCTGACAGGACATTGGTACAATCTAAGAAAGGAATTCTTATTCTAAAAGATTGTAATCTTATGCATGAGTCTCCAAGTCGTCTTGAGCTACTGTCAAATCCTCCATTTTCAACATTCTGTTTACACTTCACTTCTTGCAAATAACAAGGCACATTTTTTTTCCCAATGCAATGCCAGTGTTTGCCATTCTGCAGCTCCCCTAGCAATAGCCAGCAAGAGAGAAAGCAGGGGCTGACGCCTGTCCTGTGATGCTCAGCACAAATCATTTCGCGGTGCAATCACTCAGCAAGCCCAGGGACAGCTGAGACAGATCAAGGGCTCGGTGCTGATGAACTGGGCTGGCGTTGCACATGCCTGACAAGCTCAGCTTCTGGTGTGGCCGGTGCTTACTCTGAAATGAACAAACGATGGCAAGGAAATAGGCTGCTGAAATGACCTGAAGATTGAAATTGATCTCCCTTGCCCTGTCCGTTGAATAGAAAGAATCAATAGCGCTGGGATGGAGAGCTGACTAGTTTGTTGTTTGTTGTTGATGCTTGAAGCATCGGTATATCCGACCTCCGTACTCACAAAGGTAGAAAGAACATAAGAAGAGCTTGCTGGATCAGGCCAGTGGCCCATCTAGTCTAGCCTCCCGTTCTCCCAGAGGCCTGTGGAAAACCTACAAGCACAAGTGCCCTCTCCCCTCCTGTGGCTTCCAGCAACTGGTATTCAGAAGCATTATGACCATGGAGGCAGAACATTGCCACAATGGTTGGTAACCATCAATAGCTCCCTCCTCCACAAATTTGTCTATCCTCTTTTAAAGCCAAGTCTGCAGCCATCACAGCCTCCCATTGGAGTGAGTTCCATAGCTGCACTGGCTGTCATCCATGCTTCCGTTCTTCAGGTGTGCATCTAAAACTGTAAAGCATGAATGAGGACATCCCCTGCTGATAAACACCTGACTCCTAAGTTTATCAGTGTTGACGGGAGTAGATGAGGCTCCCTTCAGATTGCTCATTTGGTTGGCATTTGGAAAGGTGCAGAAGGGGTTAGTCCTTTTACAGGCTCTTGAGGTGGGTTAGAAGAATCTTACACAAAAAGGAACCGTCATCTGCTTGGCCCGGGGCTGTGCGGGGGTGGGATCCATATTAGAGCAACATTTTCTTTAGGCCAACCAAAATGTCACAAATGATTCTCTTGCCGCTCAGGGGTAGAACTTCTCCTTATTTCCCAAAGGAAGAACTTCCCTACTTGAAACCCTGGAGAGCTGCTGTCAGTCAGTGTAAACAATACAGTGGAGGCGGACCAATGGTCTAACTCAGCAGAAGGCTGTCTCCTACGTTCCTAGTTGGAAGGATTAACAGAGGACTGGTTGAAGGTATCCTTTGGTTGAAGGTCCAAAGATCAGGCACCCTACGAAGATGTCAATCAACTCTTAGTACCTGGACTGCAGACCTGATCAGGTACCACAGAGTCAGCTGTCCATAACCCTCCCCACTATGGTGACCTGCATTGTATTCCTATTTCAATAATGGCTGGGGAACTCTGCAGCCTTCCAGATGTTGCAGACTGACAATTTCCATCATTCCTGAATGTTGGTCATGATAAAAAAAAAAGAAAGTGCTGGATCGCTCAGTTGGCAGAACAAGAGATTCTAAACCTCAGGGCTGTGGGTTCAAGCTCCACAAGATGACCATTGTGGTCCATTCCAAATACATAATTATATGACCCTACGATAAGAGTCACAGTCCATCCCGGATTTAAATTGTGGTGTTTCTTTCTACACTGGCATTTATGCATGTGCAATTTTTATACAGTGGTACCTCAGGTTAAGTACTTAATTCATTCCAGAGGTCCGTACTTAACCTGAAACTGTTCTTAACTTGAAGCACCACTTTAGCTAGTGGGGCTTCCTGCTGTTGCTGCGCCGCTGGAGCCCGATTTCTGTTCTCATCCTGAAGCAAAGTTCTTAACCTGAAGCACTATTTCTGGGTTAGCAGAGTGTAACCTGAAGCGTATGTAACCTGAAGTGTATGTAACCTTAGGTACCACTGTACTGATCTCCACTATCTCTTCATAATAATAAAGAAGCAACCTTGGCTGATGTCCTATCTCTAGAAACCAAAAAATGGTTGACAGTCTCTATCCTTAGGCAAAAGGCACTGCCTTGGTACATTGAAAACAGGACTAAACAGAAACCGGGCAGTTTTCTGTATCAGCAATGGTGCCAATTAATTTTAGGTGGCATGCCAGGTAAAAATAAAAATAATAATTACAAGGTTAATACACCTATAGCAGAAGGAAATATGATTGGGGGCAGGGGCAAAAGTCTGTCAGCTAACTCTGAAGGGTGTAAAATTAGAAGGGATAACTTTTCTCTCCTCTTTGATGATGATTTTCAAAGGCAATTCCTTTTCTCATTAATTGATGGGGAGCAGCTGAACTGGCAGCTATTAAATCACCAGAGCAGGGACTTGTCTATCTGTCATAACAATGGCACTCATGGACAGTCAGTGCAGCTGAATGTTGGAAGACTCAGGACAGGTAAAAGAAAGGAATTCTCAGTGCCGGAACTTGGGATCTCAAATTCCATGGGTAGCCTGTGCAACGTCAAAATTTGGCGTTCCTCCACCTCTCATGCTGCATTGTAAATCATGGTTGTGGCACCCCCAGTGGCACACCGAGGCTCTGCATCCAGTGCAACCAAGCTGGTTGCGCTCCCCTAAATCTGCCTGTGGACTTCTTCACCCAGTGCATAGTTAAACTATGGAACTTTCTCCCAGAGGGAGCAGCAGTGACTACCAGCTTGGATGGCTTTAAAAGGGGATTGGACAAATTCATGGAGGAGAGGGTTATCGATGGCTGCTACAGCTGGAAGCGGTAATCTTTCTGAATGCCAGTTGCTAAAAAGCAAAGGTGGTGTCAGGAACGTGGTTCACCAGAGCGCAGGGGAAGAGTCAGACTCAGAAATTGAGCTAAGTGTGTGAGAGAGAGAGACTCTGCATATGAGAGCTGGCTGACAGAGCCGAAGAGGGGCAGTTCGACCCCCCCCCTTCCCGAAGAATACACTGTTAGCTCTCAAGAAGCGGGAGAGTTGGGAGGCAGCCAGAGCATTGCTAGGCAATCAGCAGATAAGCAGACTGTGTCAAGTGAAAGGGGGGAGGGGGAGGCCAGCCTCTCAGTCCCCGTTCAAGGAGACTGGATAAGATCAGAGGACAGGGGAAGGGCAAGAGGGGAAGGGCAGGAATTTGGCATCCTTCCTTCTGTGAAAGGGTTGGAAATTCAGACTGACCAACTATTGTCAATGCGAGCAGGCGAGAAGCCATGCTCTGGATGTGTGTATGTGTGGTGTTGTTGTTTTGTAAATAAACATACATAAAATTGCGGGAGAGTCATTACTTCTTTTCGGGGCTTGCTTGCCTGCCTCAGATCATTACAGATGGGAACTGCTTTTGTGCTCAGATCCTGCTTGTGGACTTCTCATGGGCATCTTTTTGGCCACTGCAAGAACAGGATGCTGGGCAAGAGGAGCCATTGGCCTGATCCAGCAGGATCTCCTTGTGTTCCTTTATTTAAGAGGCTCTGCAGTTCGATGCACATTGATGGCAGTGTAAGCAAATGAATAAGAAGCGTGACATGGTTTTAGCATCCCAAGAGGGTCATGCCCACATCTTCAGCGATCCTAATAAAAATGAGCCAAGGTCATTCTGCGGTAAGGATGCTGAGGAGGGAGGCTGAAGAGTACTTGGTCCATCAGTTTTAACAGGGTGGGGGAGTGTGGGGGGGAGGTACATTTTCCATTTCATGAACCACCAGCTCTCATTTCTCCAGCCCCCATCCCTTTGCTGCCTGAGCAGGTTTCACACCAGTAATCGCTTATTAGAAAATGTGATGTCCAGCAAAGCAACACGGCTGAGTCACCATCGTCTGGCTGAGCAGTGGCAATGAGCCAGTTAGCGTTAAACTCCCTCCTAACACTCCTGAGCCCGCAGTGTGACATGAAGTGGGTGATGGTCATTTCACGCCAAGGCCGGTGGTTCGCATCCAAGCTGCAACATCCTCTTCGCGCTGGCTAAGCGGCTGGAATGTGGCACTTAGGATTTTTCTGTTCCTGAATAGGGACATCAGGGACGTCTGGTGGAAATGGGAACAGAAATGGCCGAGATCAGCTTATTCATCTCATATTTGGAACAGAAATTAATCCAGCAAGTACGCTGTTTCCAGGAACTCTTCTCGTTGTGAGGCTTTTGTAGGTGAGCTGAGAGTTTGTGTGAAGCTTGGGTGAGAACCACAAGTGGCGGGTTGCACCTGACATGGGGGGGGGGCTGACATCACACCCATGAGGCATGTGACGTCACATATGTTGTACATTGTGCAACCTAAAATTGATTTTTATATACAGTGGTACCTCAGTTTTCGCATGTCTCGGAAACCGAACGTTTCGATTTTTGAAAGCCTAAAACCCGGAAGTAAATGCTTCTGTTTTCGAATGTGTCTCGGAAGTCGGACGGCTTCCACTGAGGGTTTTTTGTGGGGTTTTTTGCAATTTTCTCCATTGACTTTGCAGACCGCCCTTTGCGCCTTGGTTGTCAAATGTTTCGGAAGTCAAACGGTCTTCTGGAACGGATTACGTTCGACAACCGAGGTACCACTGTATTAGTAACTTTGTATTGATGTTACATTTTTATATGTACAGTAACTGTGTATTTTTGTAATATTTCAAGTTGTTCTCTATCGCTTCCAATTTTTTTGTACTCTGCTACAAGACATTTGTAATATATTAAGCTGTACAGTGGTACCTCAGGTTACAGACACTTCAGGTTACAGATGCTTCAGGTTACAGACTCCGCTAACCTGGAAGTAGTACCTCGGGTTAAGAACTTTGCTTCAGGATGAGAACAGAAATTGTGCGGTGGCAGCACGGTGGCAGCAGGAGGCCCCATTAACTAAAGTGGTACCTCAGGTTAAGAACAGTTTCAGGTTAAGAACGGACCTCCGGAACGAATTACGTTCTTAACCCAAGGTACCACTGTATAGGATTTAAATATAATCAATCAAACAACAATCACTCAAACTGGGGAGGCATCTTCTTGCAAAGGAGCTAAGGAAACTGCTTCATACATTGATCCATAGGAGCCAACTCCTAGGGGCTGAGGTTCCTTCGACTGCCCCCCAATAAAATATTTAAGGGTTTCGGGGGCCCCAAAGCTGATTGTCATTGACATTCAAACAGGGGGGGGGTGCACTGCATCATGTGACTGATTATGAGGGCCAGGGTCTAATTGCTCCCCCCAATATTTTATTCCAGTTGGCACCCCTGCATTGATCCATCTAGCTACGGATTGTCTACACTAGGAATGGAGAAGCTTTAGAACGTGGGTAGGCAAACTAAGTCCCGGGGGCCAAATCCGGCCCAATCGCCTTCTAAATCCGGCCCGCGGACAGTCCGGGAATCAGCATGTTTTTACATGAGTAGAATGTGTCCTTTTATTTAAAATGCATCTCTGGGTTATTTGTGTAGGAATTCGTTCATTTCCCTCCCCCCCCCAAAAAAAACCCCTGTATAGTCAGGCCCCCCACAAGGTCTGAGGGACAGTGGACCGGCCCCCTGCTGAAAAAGTTTGCTGACCCCTGCTTTAGACAAATTCATGAACGAGAAGGCTATTTATTGCTACTAATCCCACTGGCTGTGTTCTGCCTCCCAAGTCAGAGGCAGCAATGCTTCTGAATACCAGTTGCTGTCTAACCCAAGTATGGGGAAGCTTTAGACAAATTCATGGAGGAGAAGGCTATCAATTGCTACTAGCCATGAACTCTGTGTTTCACCTCCACCGTCAGAGGCAGTGATGCTTCTGAATACCAGTTGCTGGAAGCCACAGGAGGGGAGAGTGCTGTTCTGCTTGGGTCCTACTGAGGGTTTGCCACAGGCATCTGGTTGGCCACCATGAAAACAGGATGCAGAACTAGATGGGCCTCCTTTGCCCTGACCCAGTAGGCTCTATTTGTGTGTGTGTTTTTTGACCCTCTGGATGTTGCTGAACTCCAACTCCCATCAGCCCAAGCAAGTGTAGCCAATGACCAGGGATGATGCAAGCTGTAGGTCACCAACATCTGGAGAACCAAAGGTTCCATACAACTGATCTATGCTGGTTGACAGTGGCTCTGCAGAGTTTCAGGCAGGGGGCCTCCCCTGTCAGCCCTCCCTGGACTGAACCTGGGACCTTCTACATGCAAATAGATCTCAGACCATGGAGATCCTGAACATAAGGAATTTGGAAGATACTCCAAAGCTATTTCAGATGAGGTCATGCCACTGTATAACTTCAAATAATAGACTCTCAGCCTGCAGAATAGAGTTACCCTTGAACTTCGTGAGAGCAAGATGCCAGGGCTATAAATGGGCCATTGGCCTGATCCAGCTACAGGGGCTCTCCTTGCATGCTTCAATACTTGCTGCCTGCTGTAGAAAACAGCATCCTGCTCCACCCTGCCAGGCCAGCTCCCTCCCAAGCTCGCTGACGGCACGCATCTGCCTGTCGCAATAAATTTGGAGCTCTTAATTATTGATCAGTTAGCATGCAAAGGGAGGATCTCGTGGTGAGCCGGAGGGAGGTGGGAGGCAGCCGTGCCCGTGCGGATCTTTCCTTGGGAGGGAATAAATAAATAAATAAATAAATAAATAAATAAATAAATAAATATTTGGATGGGTGGCCGAACGGCATGAATTTTTGAAGAGACCTTCTTGCGACTGCTCAGGCTATCCTTATGCTAAGCTGCCCGCCTGCCCTGACCCCCTGCCTTCCCTTCTTGGCAGCTATTTCGGGGGGTGGGTTGTCGCTCCAGGGTGAGAAGGGGGAAAATTCTCTCAGCGGAAAAAAAAAGGGGACACACAAACACGCCATTGGTTGCAAGCTTCTGCCAGCCCGAGCCACTACACCGCCTGAATCCGCTTGCCGGTTTCCTCAGAGAGCTGGTATGAATATTCACGAGGGAATTTGAATTTCACAGCTTAGCACGGAGCAAGTAACCACAGGAGCATTTCGTTTTGATCAGCGTTTTGCTCTCAGGTTCATTATTTTATGGTTGGAAGCGGATGGGGGTGGGAGTTGTAGCAAAGGCTACTAGATGAGCAGGGGTGCCAACTTGAATAAAATATGGGGGGGCAGGTAAGCCCTGCCCCACATAATCAATCACATGACACGGTGCATGCACACTCTTTGAATGGCAGTGCCCATCAACCTGGGGGGGGGGCTGCTGGCCCCCTCATATATTTTATTGGGGAGGCTGAAGCCCCCATGGCCCTTAGGATTTGGCTCCTATGGAGATTCTGTGCCCCCAGAAAATTCTTACCAAGGGGCTGAATTTGTCTTTCTTTGCTCCCATTCATGGGGCCAGAGGTTTTTTTCAGGGGGAATTTCATGGAACTCAGTTCTGGCACCTCTCAGATGGACGCCATTGCCATTCTAAGAGAAAGAGGGAGGCTTTCATGGTGAGCTCCAGCACCTCTTTTTCTGGAAAAATAGCACTGCATGGGACCCAGAACTCATTGCTTTGCCATAAGAAGGAAGGATTTTATTTTATTTTATTGATTTATTTATATCCCACCTCTCCTCCAAGCAGTGGCGTAGCGTGGGGGGTGCAGGGGGGGCCGGCCACACCGGGCGCAACATCTGGGAGTTAGGGTTAGGGGGCGCAAATCCACGGGTTAGGGGGCGCAAATTACTTGCCTTGCCCCGGGTGCTGGCAACCCACGCTACGCCACTGCCTCCAAGGAACTCACACACTTCTCCCTCCCCCTTCGTTTTATCCTCACAACAACCTTCTGAGGTAGGTTAGGCTGTGAGGCAGGGACTGGCCAGTGGGCCTCATGTGGCTGAATGGGGATTTGAATCCTTGTCTCCAAGGTCCTAGTCCAGCACTCTAACCACTACACCACACTAGCTATCAATACAGTCAGGTAAAGGAGGAGTGGAGAAACTATGGTCTTTCAGCTGAATATTTGTACTTTTGTCCATTTAGTATTTATTTTTCCTGATTTGAACTATAAAATGGTGGTTTTCTTGTGTCAAAATGAAAGTACCCCTAAATCTTTTTTTTAAAGAAAAAAAGCACTGTGTGTGTATGTGTGTGTGTATACACACACACATACATACACACACACACAAATATTATTATGAAGGCTGTGCATTTACTTTATTGGACAGGAGAATGGACTACCTCAGAAGTTGGTGGATTATCTTGCCAATTAATTTTTATTAATTTTAGAAGGTGGTAGATACTCATTTATTGGAGACTTTTATACAGAGGTTGGGTGACCGGCCATCAGGGAATTTTTAACTATGATTCCTGACTTGCAAGGGGGTTGGACTAGAAGACTCTAGTTCTACATTTCTATGATTCCCTGCTCTTTGCATCTTAAAATAAACCATCACTAAAATGGGGGGGCTGTGAGAAATCTAATGAAGTTGCATAGGTGAAGCAAGGCTGGGGCGCCATCACTCTGCCCTGGTTTCGGCTGTCGGCCCCTTGTAAAAAGTGACATATGGCTCCCCTGATCCATATACGCTGCAAAAAGGAATTTATTTCACTGTAAAAAAGAAATGTTCCAGGAGAATCGGTAAACGGCGTTCCTGGGAACAGCCAGCCTGCAGCCATATAGAGTCGTTTGCACAAACAATTGCTTTCTCCTTTCCCCCCTCCCCAGAAGGCTTCCATTCATCTCTGTTCACCTCCGTGGTCATCCTGGACTTGGAAGAGAGAATCAGAGCTTGAAAAGCTCACCAAATAAGGCTGGAAAAGTGTCAGTGCCCTCTGCCAGTCAAGCGGGTCCAAACAGGTTAGATGACCAGACTCACGAGCCAACAGAAGAACACAAGAAGCTGCTATGTTTGTTAAATTTATATCCCTTTCTTCCAGGGGCGGCCTCAGGCATTTTGGCACCTGAGGCAACACACCCTGTTGCTACTACCACAGTGGGGGCACAGACTTTGAAGGAGCTGCCCTGCCAGGCAGGGAGGAGATCCTTCCTGGGTCTCCCACCCTCCCACCGTACTACAGGACTTTCCATCACCACCTCCCTTCAGGAAAAGGCAGTGCAAAGCCCCCCCCCCACACACACCTACCTCCAGGCAGTGGGAAATCCCCACCCAGCCAGCAGCAAAGCTGGGTGGCAGAACACCTCCCCTCTCACTGGGCAGCAGGGGAGGCATTCTGCAGAGCTTTGCCACCAGTACCTCTCTGTCAAGAGTCCAGGTTCCCAGCTTGATAATACAGTGAGTGTAGGTCATTAAGAAGGAGGATTTATTACAAAAACAAACAGATAGCTCTGGACGGCTCTGACAAAGCCTCCAGCATCATTAGTCAAGATGACCCTTCTGAAGACTCCTTCCGTCGTTGACAGAAGATATGGAACTTATGACTCTTACGTCTCTTGTTTTGCTTCCTATCTAGCAGCCCTCCCATTCGCCAACTCTTTGGTCTTAGTGGATCAGCTCCAACCTCTTCCTGTTCTGAGAGGCTGAGTCTATTTGTGCTTAAGAAAATGCAGGGCAAAAGGTAAGTGTGGATAAGCCCTTAGTCTACACTGACTGGGGGTGGATCGCTCCCATTCCTACCTGGAGATGCTGGTGGTTGAACTGGGACCCTTCTGCAAGCACAGCAGATGTCCTTCCACCAGCCTACAGGCCTTCCTTGAAAAATAAGTTCAGATTCTAGTCCTAAAAAGAGAGAGCTGAGTTAAGCAGCTAGCTGCCTTATACGGAGTTAGACCTACTGAGGTCTATCTAGCTCAGTACTGTTGACATGACTGTCAGCGGCTTTCTGGGGGTTCAAAGAGGAGCCTCTCCAGCCCTATCTGCAAATACAAGGGATTGAATTTGGGACTTTTTTCAGGCAATCTGAACTACGGCTCTCCTCATACAAAGTCAGAACATTGTTTCATCTAGCTAAATATTGTCTACACTAACTTGCAGCAGCTCTCCAGGGTTTGGGATAGGGGTCTCTCCTGCCTGGAACTGGTGCGTATTAAACCCAGGATATTCTACGCAAAAAGAAGGTGCTCTGTCACTGAGCTACCTTCCCAAAAGAGCCAAGGTGTATGAGAGAAGATGAGTCAAGCGGGACTCTCTCCCACCCCCACCCCCCACTTTAAATATGTCAAAAACCTCCTTTGTGAGCGGGTGATAAGCCGGGTGTAAGATTGATGTTCTGGTGGCCCCAATGGAGAGAGAGAGAGAATCTCATTTGCTGGCAAGAAGTCAGAATAAGTGGAGATAAAATGGAGTTTGGATTGTTCAGGCCCATAAATTGCTTTTTCTGATTTTGCACAGAGTGATTCTGGGAACATTCTGCTGTTACTGCATCAGCTACAGTGTGCCGGGTGCTTCATAGTAGAGTAAATGCAAATCTCCTTTCCTCTAGGGCTGATTGAGCTAGGAAGTTACTCATACAGCTGGAACAGATTTGCTCCAGAAATTCCTCTTTTTAAAAAAGTCACCCTCTCTAAATTTTGGACACAGATATCCTCCAAATATTATCTGGAGAGATGGTAATTTGGAGCCTGGATTTTAGACATTGAGATTCAGACTGCAAAATGTTAACGACGTGTTGAGAAATCTCATCCTGGATTGAGTCTGTAGCTAAAACACTTTTTTGTAAATGACCTGTCAGGGTTATCACCTTGCTATCATCATTCTGGGATACAAACCCAGTAACCATTACACATGTGTCTGACCAAGTGAACATGAGTCCATGAAAGCTTGTGCTGCAGAAAATCTATTCATTATTGTCAGCAGCTTAGTGGCAAATTCAGAAGTGCAGTTTCCCTTCATAACAGTCAGAGCCATGCCCCTTCACAGTTGCACCCCTTTGAAGATTATACAACACTCTGAGACTATAATATAATCTCAGAGTGTTGTATAATCTTCAAAGGGGTGCAACTGTGAGGGGGCATGGCTTTTTACAAATAAAATTATTATACAAACTTAATAATTAGGGATGCATTGCAACGATCAGTGTAGATCTCAGGGTTTTTTTTCCAGCTAGATCTACCATTTTCTGTACACCTAAGTAGGCAAATGATTCAGGGTGCTTTTATACCTTCTTTTGGAGTGACTGAGACTGTGTTTTCCATGAAGTTCCTTGAAATTGCACACCATTCTCTTGAAATGGAAGCACCTTGCTTTTTCAGGGTTCTTAAATGCTTAGATTTGGAGCATTGTTGTTGTTTAGTCGTTTAGTCATGTCCGCCTCTTCGTGACCCCATGGACCAGAGCACGACAGGCACTCCTGCCTCCCGGAGTTTTGTCAAACTCATGCTGGTCGCTTTGATAACACTGTCCAGCCATCTCATCCTCTGTCGTCCCCTTCTCCTTGTGCCCTCCATCTTTCCCAACATCAGGGTCTTTTCCAGGGAGTCTTCTCTTCTCATGAGATGGCCAAAGTACTGGAGCCTCAGCTTCAGGATCTGTCCTTCCAGTGAGCACTCAGGGCTGATTTCCTTAAGAATTGAGAGGTTTGATTTTCTTGCAGTCCATGGGACTCTCAAGAGTCTCCTCCAGCACCATACTTCAAAAGCATCAATTCTTCGGCGATCAGCCTTCTTTATGGTCCAGCTCTCACTTCCATACATCACTACTGGGAAAACCAGGGCTTTAACTTTACGGACCTTGGTTGGCAAGGTGATGTCTCTGCTTCTTGTTGGAGCATATAATACAACAATTCCTCAATGTTATTATCCCCATGTGCCTTCTCCAGAGTGACCCTAGGAGCCAATCCTCAGTGGTTAACTCACCACCATTCACTCTGACTGGTTCCAGTCAGCACAGAGGGCAAAAAGATTTCTTCTCTGTGGTTAAAAAGCACCCTTTTCATGTTGGTTGGCCAGCTCTAGGATGCTGGAGACAGATCCTGCTGCAGAAATAGGAATGAGTCTCTGCCCCTACCAGGGCCGGATCTAGGTTTGATGAGGCTCTAAGCTACTGAAGGTAATGGGGGCCTTTATATGTCCAGTTGTCCTTCGTCAACAATAAATTGTCATTGGTTTTTTTGTGTGTTGACTATACGCTATATGGTAATTTATGGACCTAATAGGTATCTAAAGCCCTTTGTACATGTTGCCATGCAACAGTCCATGCAGAATGTAAAAAGGTAAAGGTACGCCTGACCATTAGGTCCAGTCATGACCGACTCTGGGGTTGTGCGCTCATCTCACTCTATAGGCCGAGGAAGCTGGCGTTTCTCCGCAGACAGCTTCTGGGTCATGTGGCCAGCATGACAAAGCCGCTTCTGGCGAACCAGAGTAGCGCACGGAAACGCCATTTACCTTCCCGCCGGAGCGGTACCTATTTATCTACTTTCACTTTGACGTGCTTTCGAACTGCTAGGTTGGCAGGAGCAGGGACCGAGCAATGGGAGCTCAACCCATTGTGGGGATTCAAACCGCTGACCTTCTGATCGGCAAGTCCTAGGCTCTGTGGTTTAACCCACAGCGCCACCTGCATCCATGCAGAATGTAGGCACCCTATATATAGAAATGAGCAAACCAGTGATATTTTAGGGAGCAGACTAGCAGGTGGGGCCCATTACTTACATCATAGGGGCCTACACAACACAAAACACTGTTGCCATATGTAGCTTTAATTTTATTTGTTTTTTATCTTATACTTTGGAAATGTACATCCAGTTTTTCCCCCTTTATTTTTTGGGGGGGGGGGGCGAAGAGAGAGGGGCCCTAAGCTACAGCTTGTTTAGCTTATATGTGAATCCGGCACTGGTCCTTGGCCCTGTGACCCAGGACCACTACAGCACCAGTTGTCTCCACAATGCCGCCAGACACTCTGTGCTTTTGACATGTTCTAAGTGCTTTAAAAAGCATTTTTTTCAACCACCCTGAGATCCTAACTGATGTGAAGTGGCTTAAAAAGTCAAATAAATATATAAATCAATACACTTTCCCTTTGCAGTTTAATCCTGGATATATCCAAGAGCTGGTCTTGGTGCATTGCTGGGAAGCTTTCTTCTGCTCCCTCCCCGCAAACCCCTCCCCCCCCCTTATATATCAAAATCTGCAACGGTGGCACTTTGTGTGTTGAGAGCAATAGATTCACAAACATGCTTTGCTTGCCCCTGCCAGCATTGTGTCTTCATTATACATTTCTGATAAACACTGAATGGTGAAAACGAAGAAGAAAATGGCGTCTGAGACAACTGTCTGAGCCTTGGGCTGCAGGTACCTCATGAAATGTCTCCTGTTGCCAGGGATTAGGGACTCATTGAGCATGAAGCTACATTCCCAAGCCCACTTGGAAAAGAGCAGGTTCAATTCTCTATGTATCTGCCTGGAGCTTTTAAAAAAGATAAATTGATATATTTGGCACCCAGACTCACGCAAGCATCATGTGAGGAAAACAACTTTATACACTACAGAAAGAATAGAACGCCTCTCTGCAGGTCTGCTAGGCAAACTTTCACACAGAAATAAGAAGATAAGGAGAAATTTGCGCTGAAATGTTGACATGTTTTTATGAGGACATGGGGGGGGGTTAAAAATGAGGAAATGTGGCAAATTGAATTTAAGACTGGGAAAAGGAGAAAGAATGAAAGCAACAGGTTCATTCATCCCTGATCCAGATGGGCTGCCCATTGAAAGAGAAACAGAGAATGGAACAGCAGCTGCCTTCTGAGAGGCATGTGGGTGGGCAGATGTAGGCATTGTTCCTCTGCACGGCATTCCGTTCAACGGGGTGCACATTGGATTAGATAAGGAAGCATCAGTCCAGTTGCCACGGCAACAGAGAAGGCTCCCCTCTTCCTCCTCACCTCCCCACCCCATCATCCCAAGCTGATTGGGGTGAAGAAAACCATGAACACACACAATGGATAAACAGTGAAAAGTAAAAGTTTTTCATTAACATTTCCACACTCCGCAAATGACAATCTTAAGCAAAGAAGAAGACAGATCTGACGAATCTGTGGCTCATGCTTGTTCACCCAGATTGTCATTTTTACTGAAGGTGTTTGTATAGAAGAGAAAGTTAAACTGGGTTGGTGGGTGTGTTGGAGAAAGTGGGGAGGGAGGGAGCATGTGAACATAGCATGAAACATAGGGCATCATCTTTGGAGTGAAAAACAAAGCATTACAACTATACAAGTTGTCCTTATCAGTTGCCTCAACAACATAAGGTATTTTAAAAAATAAAATAAAAAAGTTAAAATATTTAGGGTTCTGTTAGACGGAGTCATACTCAAAGCAGACCCAGTGAAAACAAGTTGACAAGTTAAACAGACAACCAGACTGAAGTCATGCAACTAAGAATGATTCAACTTTGCTTCTTTAAGTTCATTGATTGCAAAGAGTATGGATTAAATGGATGCAGCTTTTTCATCGCATTGCACAAATCAAAATGGCATGCAAAGGACTTCCCAAGTGACCTCTCATCCAGGCACTGAACAGAGCTCCCCGGACCTGCTTAGCTTCAGCAATCTGGCTAATAACAATAATGTTATTGTTTATATGTTGCTCATCTGACTGGGTTGGCCCAGCCACTCTGGTCCTCTCCCAACAAAATGTTGAAAACAAAACCGAACATCAACCATTAAGAGCTTCCCAATACAGGGCTGCCTTCAGGTGTCTTCTAAAAGTCATATAGTTGTTTATCTGTTTGACATCTGATGGGAGGTTGTTCCACAGGGAGGGTGCCAGTACCAAGAAGGCCCTCTGCCTAGTTCCCCTGTAACTTCACTTCTCACAGTGAGGGAACCACCAGAAAGCCCTCAGAGCTGGATCTCAGTGTCGGGACAATGGGGGTGGAGAAGCTCCTTTAGGTATACAGGGCTAAAGCTGTATAGGGCTTTGAAGGTCAGCACCCACACTTTGAATTGTGCTCAAAGTCAATGTAGATCCCCTCACATCATGCTCTGGGACCAGTTGCCTTGAGAACACACTACAGTGGGCCATGACCAGGCACCTTGTCTTCTAAGGCATTCCGTTAAAGTGCTGCCCTTCACCAAAGCAAAACCCAAAGCAAATTCCGAGGTGCCGTTTCAGGAAGCCTTCCCCAACCTTTCTGCTGTTTCGGATTGAAATTCCCAACAGCACCATCCAGCAAGGCCATTTTGGGCTACAGCCCTTATCACACCTAGCCAACATGCCGACATGTTGGAGCTGAAGTCCAAAACAGCTGCAAGTCCCCAAGTAGGAGGTGGTTGGTCTATGGCATTTCACGTGGTGCCACGAGACTACCAGGAAGATCAATGGGACTGGGACCAACCACAAGAACATCTAAACATCACTTGCTTGCCCAAAGTGAGGCACATGCTCCTCTGCTTTCTTCCAGCCTCTTCTCCTTTTTGCCATTCTCACCACCTGAGCCACATAGCTCAACAGAGAGACAGGCAACAATGCTGGGCATTTTTCGGGATGGGGCTGTCCTCCCATGCATTTCGCTATGGCAAGTTAAGAAGGTGCTGCATTAAGAAGCTTTAAGAGTATTAGCATCAATCATCAGCATTAGCCATGTGGTCAAACCACTAAGATGTTGGTTTGCTGGAGTGAAAAGATAAGCCGACTCTCCACCGTGGATCTTTCTCTTATCTGGACTTAAACCATAATCTACTTAAGTCCATTGATCTCAGGAGGTGTATAGCAGGGAGATTCAAGTCTGGGTCCTCACTAGCCAAAGTGCAAAATGTACCCTTACATCCAGGTGGGAAAGGCTGCTGTCTCCCTGAGACAACTTTGGAAGAGCTTTGCTGAAAAGTGCATGATTAAGCACGAGCCAAAAAACACCCTCAGTGGTGCTGAAGAACAGCTCCTTTCCTTGGCAACTACCCAGAACTCCTTGTGAAACTCTGATTCCGTTTCCCAAAGCCCTCCTCTGCCCTTCCTCTCTGCTGCCTTCATTTATCCTCAGTGATATTGTCACAGTTCATGGTGATACCATCAGGCTACCAAATCTGATAAACTGTGTTGCATCTTGTGTCTGTATTTGGAATAATAGAATCATAGCTGGAAGGGTCATCTGGTCCAAGCCCCCTGCAATGCAGGAATCACAGCTAAAAAATCCCTGACAGATGGCCACCCTGTTAGGGGCTCAGCCTACACTTGAGTAGGACCCTGGCAGAGACACATGCCTGACTGGCAAGTTCTCTCCCTCCTGGTCATTTGTTCAGGAGCTTCAAAAGCTGTCTTCAGCCCGAACATCACAGCGACTGATGCTAACAGACATCGGCACACTTAGGGATCCACAGAGTTTGGTCAGTTGTGTAGCAGACCTCAGCAACTCAGCATTTTGGCTAATCTACTTTATTTACATATAAATACACATGGAGCACTGCAACACGGCTCCCTCTCTCTCTAGCATCAGAAAGCAAAAAAGCAAAAGGACAACAGTCCCACTTCAGGGAACACAGTAACACAAACATCCTGTCTCCATCACGTCCCACTCTGTGGAGTCAAAACATATGCCGTCATGTGATAGACAAAAATCCCATGACTGCAATCATGGAGCAGGAATTCTAACACATCCAACCTCTCTTTAGAAACTTCCAATGAAGGAAGGTCCATCACTTTCCAAGGGAGGCTGGTCCACTGTTGAACTGCTCTACAAGTCTATGATTTTATTGATTGCAGGGGTGGCCACGCTCTAAGGGAAGAGCCTTTTGGACTGACCCCACCCACCTAGGCTAACCATTGCATCCTATTGGCCAGGGAGGAATATATAAAGTGCTTCCTGTATTATGATGTACCAGTAACACAGCTGTTCCAAGATGCTGTGGAAGAAAGACGGACTCTCCCTTCCTTCTATAGTCAAAAGCCTTTAACCAAAGCTTTTGCACTAACTGTCTTAAAAGAAGATATAAATGACACATACAAAGAGCAGGGGGAGCCCTCCTAAACCCTGATCTTCAAAATGAACCAGACCACTATGCTGGAAATTACACCAAAGAGGATTTAATTTGCTTTTTGATCTGCTGCCTGAAAGGCTCGCTCTATCAGAGGAAGTCTCTTCATAATTTATTCACAAGTAAGCGCATTTAAAAGTCTGTCTGAAGTCCTCACAGTAGTTTAGGGTGGGAGAATTATTTTTATTTAAAAGGGGTGGGTGGGTGGAGGAAGAGACCATAAGGAGATTCATGGTTCAATTTCCCAAAGAATCGGAGATCCACTTAAACCACTGCAGAGATGGCTTTAAGAAATACTTTCCAGTTGTTTCTCATTGGAAACAGATCCCTTTGAGAAGAATCTCTCTTCCCAAAGGGAACAGCTATTATAGTTAGCTATGGTTTGTCCTCTGTCAATATCGGTCCCACTGAGTTCAATGATACTCCCAGACAAACAGGGTTAGGATTGCAGCTTCTAGGATGTGCAATCCTAACCAGGTCTACTCTCAAGTAAATACTAGATGTTTCTTTGGCTTGATTTAGGAGGGCTCTTCCTATGATCACAGAAACCCATGAGATTTCACCAAATTCTCTCTCTCCCCTTTGATCATTTTTGAATGCAATTTATTTTCTGATTAACTGATGGTGAATTGTTTAAAAGAAAATGCAGGATAACATTTTCAACACAGCACAGCATTACTTTTTAACCGGAGACACCATGGATTTAAACACAGGACATTATGGATGCAAACCATACTGTTATAGGTTTGCGGGGGTCAGTTTGGATGATACGCGTGGATGCCTTTCCAAGTCTATGATCTTGTTTCTGTGAAGTTAGAATCTAATAAGGGGAGACCTGCTGAACCAGACAAGCCAATTCCTTTGTTAAGGTAATAGCCTTGGCTGGCCAGTTAAATACCACGATTTGCATATCTAAAAAGGTTGCCATGGAGACAAATGGGTGGGCCCTTTCCCACCTCACCTGGCTGGATGCCACATCATCCTAGAAAGGACAAAATAGGTCATGGGAGGCTGTGTGTGAGATGGAGTTTTGGCTGATGCATTCCCTCTAACATGTCCAGCAGAAAAACTGGGGAGCACATTTCCCGGGCCGCACTCCTGGGTGAGTCAAGTGACCTGTTTGAGAATATTGAGCCTCAAAATACACATTTTGGGTCTCCATGTTCTTGCACAAAATCACAATCTTTCACGTTTTTGGGCTCCGTGCTCCCACAGGACTGTTCAGGTTTTATTGGGGCAATTGAGTATGTAGATGCTGGAAGCTGGAGACACAGAAACATGTCTTGCTCTGTGCTAGACCCAAAGCTCTTGCTTAGGGATCTCCCTTGAAACCTAATGAAGAGGCAATATCTGTTGGAATGGTAATGCGGTGAGCCTCTCCATTCTCTGCCCAGGATGTATATGTGCGGCAATAAAACCATAAATCCTAAAGACACCACAGTCTCCATTAACCTTCATTCCAATGAAACCAAACCCTGGATAAGCCCTGAAGACTCTTGCAGCACAAATATCAGGGTACATGCAACCATTTGCTCTAATGCTAAGATATGGTCTCACACAAGATGCGATGGGGTGAGGCACGAAGTTCAACACCCTGCCTCACCTTGTGGTAATTCCTGACGCCCCAAAGGAATTCAAGAGCTTAGGGGACACCCCCACACACACACACATGCTCAAAACCAGTGTCATAAGGGAGCCTTCCAAATAAAAATGCCCTTCGTCCTTTAAGCAGCCTCCAGAACTCTCTCCAGGTCACATGCTCCCTTCATCTTACTGGTCCTGCTTTGGAACATGTGTATTGGTCTGGTTGGAATATTGTTCTTGAACCTGGTCAATATTCTAGCCAGTTTACTTGGGTGCAGGAAGCTACATCAAGCTTACTGTACAAAGGTAACCTTTACATTGATTGCTCCACTCAGTTTAGTCTCTCGTGGTGCCACTCATGGGCATGTTGCCAGCAGAAGCTTGCCAAGAAGGGAACATGACCCTTGGGCAGAGAAAGAGATCCACCACCTCTACTTAGCACATCCATCCTACCCTATCTTGAAGCCCAACTGCTGGAGAAAAATTCCTGCAGCATCATCCACCCACACTCATTTACATGTCGCACACTTGGCACAGAAACAGAATCAAACTCTCTGGAAATGCTGTCCCCTAGGCTCACCTCAACATCTCTTTGCCCCTTGGCTCACCCTCTGCTGCCGCCACCTCCACCCCCACAAGCTATTGCTCTGGCAAAAGCAACCTTTCCAAGCAGATTGATTGAGCCAAGTGATCCTCTAAGCAGGCGCTCGCCGGCAACGGGACATTTAAGGTTCCTTGTAGCCGAGCACTTCATCTAGTTTATATTTACAGCGTAATGGCTTTTCAGCCTCACTAACTTCCATTTCCAACAAAGAGACTTCTACTGTACTGCCCTCAGCTTAAGTGCTAACTACAGCTTCACGTTAATAAATATTTTAGACCTGGGGAACTTTAAACTGCGGCGGCTCCATGCCAGCTGTCTGCAGCCCTCGATGAGAGGGAGGGAGGGAGGGAAAGGGTTTGAATGTGCAAGAACAGAAGAACATCAAAAGAGTCCTTCATAAGAACAATGGACCATAGGGTCCAGCATCCCACCCTCACAGCGGCAAATGGGGCTGGGGGATATATCGATACATCGTCCCAAACTGGTTTGAAGTCAATAGTGTGATATCGGTTTTGTAATTTTTTACCTGGCAATATATTGTGAATCATGTGTGTGTGTGTGTGTGTGTGTGTGTGTGTGTGTGTGTGTGTTATCACAATGTGGGGGAAACTGTGAAGCCAGCTAAGGCAGTCCCTGTTAAATCTGCCAGGTCACCTCTCCCCTGCGTACTGGAGAGGACATAACCATGAAGCCAGCCAATGCCTCTACATAGTTCCATCTTTATTTCAGACATTGTGATATATCAGTATATCTGGTTATACGTATATCTGTCAGGGACTGGGCAGAGGAGGAATGATGGAGGTTGCCTCCCAGCCTGACCCTTCCAGAGAAGAAGGAGACAGTTCAGAATTACAACAAGGGTTTGAGGGAGGTCACAGCTCAGAGGAAGATGAGGGGGAAAGTTGGGAAATAATGGGAGAGGAGGAGGAGGCAGAGCTGGAGCAGCTTGCTGACACGTTATTACTAGAAAGCTTTCCAGACCCACCATCTCCCAGAACCCGGCGAGCCTTAAAAATAGGAGAGCAAAGAGCTCGGAAACAGATGGCCCTACTGTTGATGAATGAGGAAGTGGGAGAGAAGAGGGAATGGAGATTTACTCGGGACAAGGCCATTATACCAAAAGGCTGCATTCCCAAGCCTCTCTGTGTAAATATTGAATAAAAAGTAGATGATAAGGACTTTTCCTTGTCTTATCCATTCCTGGCAACCTGCCGTGGGGGTTAGAACCTCTACAGCCTGACAATATCACAGTGTTGAAAACCAGATACAATGGTACCTTGGTTCTCAAACGCCTTGGTACTCAAACAACTTGGAACCCAAACACTGCAAACCAAGATGTAAGTGTTCCAGTTTGCGAACTTTTTTTGGAACCCGAAAGTGATTCATTTTGAGTGTTACACTCCCGTTTTGAGCGCTACACTTCAGTTTTGAGGGTTACTCTGAGGTCTGTCTGTTTTTGCTATTTATTTTGCGTTTTTGTTTTTGCAGCTTTTTTGTTTTGTCTTTGTGACTGTGTGGAATCCAGTTTAGCTACTCATTGTTTGATTGTGTGACTACAGTACATGGTTTATTGCTTTCATTTTATGGATCAATGGTCTTGTTAGATAGTAAAATTCATGTTAAATTGCTGTTTTGGGGGTTGCTTTTAAAAGTATGGAACAGGTTACTCCATTTTGCATTACTTTCTATGGGAAAGTGCACCTTGGTTTTGGAATGCTTTGGTTTTGGAACGGACTTCTGGAACGGATTAAGTTTGAGAACCAAGGTACCACTGTATTGCCCTGTCCTAATGGCCAACCAGAGGCCTGTGGGGGAAGTTCCAGTAGGCTTTGAGCCTTCTCCCATCCTATGGTTTGGAGCAATGTAGTCACTGATAGCCCATGAATTTGTCCAATCCTTTTTTAAAGCCATCCAGTTTGTTGGCCATCACTGCCTGCTGGGGGAGCAAGTTCCGTACATCAACTATGCGTTGCATGAAGAAGGACTTTCTTTTATCCATCCTTCATCTTACAATCATCCAAATGAATGGTTAGGCTACCATGCTGTGTGCATCAGGTGAAGAGCTGGGGAAGAATATTTGCATTCATTGACAGCATCAGGCCAAGGACTTCTTCCCTTGCAATACACAAGAGCAGGATGAATATATCCACATCGGAGGAGGAGGAAGCCACAAATCCATCAGAGAAGTGGGTTAGCTCCACTTGCCATTGTCTGCCTGGTCTGTGTTGTGGGAAGAATGGGCCTCTCTAAAAGAATATGCTGCCAATGGCATTGTATGGAGAAATTTAAAAAGCCTTGTTTGTAGGGAAATTGTGGGGGGGGGGATGGGGGGAGAGATCCACTTGACTTGAAGAATCGCAAGACAAAAAAACCACCCTCCACTCTCTCAAATAAGTGTCCCCTTCTGTTGCACGTGACATTACCTTCCAAAAGGGATATGCAGAAGAACAGGATTTTCAGATGGCTTTGATTTCCTCGCTAACTGCAAACCCTATTCATTAAGAGGGAAGTTTGGCATTCATTAGAAGGTGCATTAAAAAGCCTTTGTGATCTTGCTAGCCTCAAGAATTAGGCCTCAGAGGGCAATAAAAAAAAAAGAAGAGAGAGAATGTTTTTATTGAATATCCTAATAGATACACATGGGTTTCATATTTTTTTACAAAATATATTATTTGCCTCCAAATAATTTGCCTCCAAAGAGGCACGGCGGGGGTGGGGAGATAAAAATGGGTCGCTCCTTTCCACAAGCTGTGTGAGCAAGGAGGGTTCAACCTTGGAAATTACTACAGTACAGCTGGCCAATGGAAAGAATAATAGAATCATTGAATTGTAGAGTTGGAAGGGGCCACAAGGGTCATCTAGTCCAACCCCCTTCAACGCAGGAATCTTTCGCGCATTGTAGAGCTCAAACCCATGACCCTGAAATTAAGAGTCTCATGCTCTAGCAACTGAGCTGTTTGTCCAGATAAGAGTGAAAGGTGAGCCTAGGGAGAGGCATCAAGAACAGTGAAAGCTGGGAGCATCATTGACTTCCCCATCTTTGCTTAACCCAAAGGTAGGGAATCTGTGGCCCAGCACATCTTGCTAGACCAGAATTCTCATCATCCATAACCATTGGCCACACTATCTGGGACTGATGGGATTTGGAGTCAAACAGCATGTGGAGAGCTACAGGTTCTTCATCTATTGTCCTAGGTGAATATTGCACATTTAATATGTGATCCCTGATTGGTTGGGACAGGAGTCTAGGACAGGGCTGGAGAACCAGAGCCCTTCAGATGTTGATGGACTACCGCTCCCATCATCCTGAAACATTGTCCAATCTCAATGGGTCAGTCTGGAAGACCATTGAGTCCCCACTCCCGCCTTAACCAATTCAGGAAAAGCAGAAGGTCAAATGGCTTCACAGGTGCCTTCAAGTCCCCCACCCCAGAGCTTTTTCCCTAGAGATTTTTCATGAAGTCATAAGAAGAGCCTGCCTTTCATCGACTCCAACACCATTTGCTCTTGTGTTCTTTCTCTTCTTCCCTACCAGCCCCAATGGACAGCAGCCATCACTGGCATAGGATGAAGACATTACTGCAGGGTGCTGCAGCACAATTGCTTATGGGAGTGAGGCCCTGTCAGCATACAACACTGGTGCTCAGAGATATGCACTGGTTCCCGATTTGCTACCAGGCCAAGTTCAAGATGTTACTATTCGTATTAGGGAGAGGGAGGGTGGTGCTGTGGTCTAAACCACTAAGCCTCTTGGGCTTGCCGATCGGAAGGTCGGCAATTCGAATCCCTGTGATGGGGTGAGCTCCCATTGCTCTGTCCCAGCTCCTGCCAACCTAGCAGTTAGAAAGCACACCAGTGCAAGTAGATAAATAGGTACCGTTGTGGCGTGAAGATAAACAGCATTTCCGTGCGCTCTGGCTTCTGTCACAGTGTCCCGTTGCGCCAGAAGCGGTTTAGTCATGCTGGCCACATGACCCAGAAAGCTGTCTGTGGACAAACGCCGGCTCCCTCAACCTGAAAGCAAGATGAGCGCCGCCACCCCATAGTCGCCTTTGACTGGATTTAACCATCCAGGGGTCCTTTACCTACTACAGTGGTACCTCAGGTTACATACACTTCAGGTTACATACACTTCAGGTTACAGACTCCGCTAACCCAGAAATAGTACCTCAGGTTAAGAACTTTGCTTCGGGATGAGAACAGAAATCTTGCTCCGGCAGTGCGGCAGCAGCAGGAGACCCCATTAGCTAAAGTGCTGCTTCAGGTTAAGAACAGTTTCAGGTTAAGAATGGACCTCCAGAACGAATTAAGTACTTAACCCAAGGCACCACTGTATTAGTACATAAAGGCCTTAACAGCTTGGAACCAGTTTGCCTACAAGATCGCCTTACCCCATATAAACATCCATACAACTTCTTCAATAACTGGAACTGGCACCTCTACAGGTTCCACATAGTACCCATTTTGCATTTGTAACTACTCCATCTTTGAGTGTGGCAGCAACTACACTTCGGAACCCCCTGCCTATTGATACCAGACAGGAGCTTTCGCTGTGGTCTTTTGGCACCCGCTAAAAACAGTTTAGAAAGTTGGTGAGAGTTTTAATCAGTTTTTAAGTTTTCAAATGCCTTAAATTAATGTTGTTAATTTTTTTCTTATTGACAATTTTATCTTTTCAGCAAACCACTCCGAGGGGGGCTTTTTTTAAAATAGCCAAGTGGCATATAGATTGTACGAAATAAAATGAATGAATGAATGAATGAATGAAGAGGCATAGAGCCCTGACATCTCCGTGGAAATTCTAGCCAACGCTCTTCTTCATCTTGATTTCCTTCCCTACCAATGTGAGGGAGATTGTTCTGCTTGCAAAATTACCCTCATTCTAAGTTCTTGTGCACAATCACACACACACACCCCACAAAAAAAAAAAAAAATGACGAAAGGAGACTGCAGAGCTGAGAGAGACCCAGAATGGTATTTTGGGGAGATGGGATTCACGGGAAATTGCGGCACGCCAAAGGTTTAGTGATGAATCAGGAGACATGCAGACAGGAATGGAGATAAAGTTTAAGGTGTGGAACCCATTTGATTGCCGGGCTTCAAACAGGCAGCAGCTGGCTTCAGAAATGTCTCACCTGGACCAGCGCTTAACAGGGAAATCTTGAGCATGCCGGTTTTACAAATGGGGCATTCAAAGGGTAATTGGACCTCTGCGCTTTTTTTTTGAGCCAGCATCCGGATGGAGCGGAAGGAGGACACATCAGAAATAACAAGGAGGCTGATCACTGGGAGATTCACTTTGAGACAGCAATCGAGCAAAAGGCAACATAATGGCAAGGCAAGCCCAGCCATCAGCAGAACAAGAGGAAATCAGAGACGGCTGCAGCAGGGCAAGTTTGGCTTTGTGAGACATATTCAGACCAATGGTGTGGACAGACGTTCTGCTCCTGGCACATTGAGGAGAAACCAGATCATCCCCCCTCAAAAAAAAAAAAAGTGGACATTTGTGAAATAATCCAAGCTCCAAATTGGTTCACCCCTACCCGCTCCCTTCAGCCTTGCCTATTTGTGATTAGAAAATCCCAGGAGTTGTCACTCATGTCCTTCTCACCACAGCCACCAGCAGGCTTGAGCTGACATAAATTGGAGCGAGACCAAAGGAAATGAGAAGTGGTTAAGACGAGGCATGTTTCAACAACCGTCCAAAGTGTCACATTTTCAGGGGAAGCTGAACAAGAAGCAGCTCATAATCTGTGACTCACCCACCCAGCGAGGGCTTCATGAATGCCAGATCTTCACCTGAAGTAAACATCTTCCTTGGTTGAGAATGATTGTTGTTTAGTTGTTTAGTCGTGTCCAGCTCTTCGTGACCCCATGGACCAGAGCACGCCAGGCACTCCTGTCTTTCACTGCCTCCCGCAGTTTGGTCAAACTCATGCTGGTAGCTTCGAGAACACTGTCCAACCATCTCGTCCTCTGTCGTCCCCTTCTCCTTGTGCCCTCCATCTTTCCCAACAGCAGGGTCTTTTCCAGGGAGTCTTCTCTTCTCATGAGGTGGCCCAAGTATTGGAGCCTCAGCTTCAGGATCTCTCCTTCCAGTGAGCACTCAGGGCTGATTTCCTTAAGAATGGATAGGTTTGATCTTCTTGCAGTCCATGGGACTCTCAAGAGTCTCCTCCAGCTCTATACAATCTGGGGTGCTCTGGGGAAAGAGCCCCGGCTCGCTATTGGCAATGGGTGGCCTGTGGCTATCCGGGTTCAAGGCTGTTGCTTTAATTCACATAGCCCTAAACAACATGGGCACAAAGTAACGATGGGTATGCTCTGATTCCACAACTGAAGGCAGTGATGTTTCATGCTCAGATGTTGCCTGATGTTTTCCCACAGGCCTTTGGTTGGCTGCTGTGAGAGCAGGATGCTGGACGAGACGGGTCATTGGCCTCATCCAGCAGCCTCTTCTTAACATTCTTATACTATATGCTTCTTCTAGGGAGCCAACAAGCAAGACCTAAGTGCAACTGTCCGCAAAACTGGCATTCAGAGGCAATACTGCCTCCAGCAGTGAAGGCAGAGCATAGCCATCATAGCCAGCAGCCACTGATAGCCTTCTCCTTCATGAATCTGTCTAATTCTCTCATAAAGCCATCCAAGTTGATGGCCATCGCTGCCTTCTGTGGGAGCGAGTTCCAACCAGATGCCTCTTCTGGGAAGTCCTGCAAGCAAGATCTGAGTTATAATAATACAGCTGTACCTCAGAAGTCAAACGGAATCCATTCCGGAAGTCCATCCGACTTCCAAAATGTTCAGAAATGTGCCTTCCGATTGGCTGCAGGAAGCTCCTACAGCCAATCAGAAGCTGAGGAAGCCTCATTGGACATTCAGGTTCCAAAGAATGTTTGCAAACCGGAACACTCATTTCCGTGTTTGCGGCGTTCAGGAGCCAAAACATTCGACTCTCAAGGCGTTCAACTTCCGAGATATGACTGTAATAATATTTTGAAAAATTTATATCCCACCCATCTTGCTGGGTTCCCCCAGCCACTCTGGGCAGCTGACAACATATATAAAAACACAACAAAGCACCAAACATTTAGATATTCTATACAAGCAACAAACAAACCAATACACCAATAGAAACCAATAATTACAACAACAGCCAGTTTACAGTTATACCCAAATTAAAATAACCGCCAACCCCAACAAAACATTTAACCAACATCAACAGGACTTTCCCCCTTCTGATTCCCGGTAACCAACTCAATGTTCACATTCCTTTAGATGCTGATATGAGCTGGTAGTGAACTGATCGTCATCTAAATAGAATCAGGTGGGAAAGGATTTCTTAACCCTTTCCCTCCTGCTGCTTCACTCCCCCGAAACTGCTATTTGCATTTGGGGGAAAACAAGAGCTTCTCTCCCAAAGCTTCAGAAGAAGCATGATTCTTAAGGCTGCAATGAGGCGAGGAAAAAATGAAGTAAGTTCCCTTTTTGTACCTTCCATTTTCCCCAATAATTCTAAGGGTATAGTATTTGCACTTAAAAATAAACAAACAAACAAATCTCATTTGGCTCTGAGTCCACATCACACAGGCAGCATAGCAAATGGAAGAAAAATCCCATTCATGAGGCATGAGCTCATTTGCCGCTGACAAATGGGTGTGTGTCCCTGAGAAACTGGGTCACCAATGACAGGTGACAGGCCTGCCTTTCGTACCTGAGATGCATGACTCCCTCTGGGGTTTATTTTCGTCCACCCTGCAGTTTCCATCCAGGAGAGCAGGGAGTTTCTCTGAAGATTATGACTAGTTGAGCAGGGGGAGAGCCTTTGGGTCTGCTTAAGTCACCTCAACATCTGCTAGATTAGCTAGCAAGGCCTTGGGTCTCTTCGATAACCCTCATAATATCACCATAGCTGCATTATACTCAGGGCAAGGCTGTCTGGGAAATGGAGGGATTAAGAGAAGAATTCATCAGCAGTGACTTCTCTGTTTCTCGTTTTTCTATTCTAAAGTTCAAGTCATCCCATTCCTGCATTTAGTTTGCACCTTAATATAATAATTAAAAAATCCACACAATAATTCATATGTGATCAAGTCCCGCCTGGAAACCAACGTTCCCACTGTGGAAGGACGTGTGGATCCAGAATTGGTCTCCACAGTCACTTACAGACTCACTGTTAAAACCGTGTTTATGGAAGACAATCTTACTTGGCTACGAGTGATCACCAAAGGTACATTTTTGCACATTACTTTCACAGATGTTGCTCACTACTTTTGTGCACATCCCCCCCCCCCGTTTGCATATTTTGGGTCTGGTGAGCTGCATCACAAAATTCAGAGAAGTGTGACTCTTGAAGGACAGTGGTCTTTCTTTTCTTTTCTTTTCTTTTCTTTTCTTTTCTTTTCTTTTCTTTTCTTTTCTTTTCTTTTCTTTTCTTTTCTTCTCTTCTCTTCTCTTCTCTTCTCTTCTCTTTTCTTTTCTTTTTTTAGAGGAAGAGTTTGGATTTGATATCCCGCTTTATCACTACCCAAAGGAGTCTCAAAGCAGCTAACATTCTCCTTTCCCTTCCTCCCCCACAGCAAACACTCTGTGAGGTGAGTGAGGCTGAGAGACTTCAGAGAAGTGTGAGTAGCCCAAGGTCACCCAGCAGCTGCATGTGGAGGAGTGGGGAAGAGAACCCAGTTCACCAGATTACGAGTCCACCGCTCTTAACCACTACACCACACTGGCTCTCAGTGGCCTTGCTTTTTGGTAGCCAGAATGGCGAATTAGATGGATCCTCTTTAAAATGCAAATGAAAACAATTCCTAGGAGGTGGAGTTGGTGTGCGAGAGCGAAAGAAGATGGAGGGCACAAGGAGAAGGGGACGACAGAGGACGAGATGGCTGGATAGTGTTCTCAAAGCTACCAGCATGACCAAACTGCGGGAGGCAGTGGAAGACAGAAGTGCCTGGCGTGCTCTGGTCCATGGGGTCACGAAGAGTCGGACACGACTAAACGACTAAACAACAACAACACCCCATCCATCTGGCTGGGTTTCCCCAGCCACTCTTGGCGGCTTCCAACAAAGATTAAAAATACATCAAAATGTCACACATTAAAAACTTCCCTCTCCTGCCACCCTGAACATTTTCACAGAATATAACCGATTTGTAGAAAGGACTCTATGAACTGAGACACTTTATGTACTTTCACAGCCCAAGAAAATATGTAATAAAAACAATACAACAACAACAACAACCCCATGTGTCTTTAAGTGAAGAGGTAATCTGTACCCTGCATTTGAGAAAGTGCAAGGTCACCACACCCACTTTGGGTCACACCCAACAGCAGCATGGTGGTTGACCAAGAATGAATTTGTCCCTTGGGCTGAAATGATTCGGGTTGTCCACACCCATTGTACTCCCTGCTCCACAACCAAAGGAAGAACAGAATTCTGAGAACCTCCGCCAAGAGATAAGATGCTGCTGAAGCCTGAATTCTTCCCCATCCTCCTGCTGCCCTGACAGAGCATGTACCTGTCATGGAAGAAGAAGTTTTGGCTCTAGCAAATCCACCATACTGATCAAAACGCCCTGGGAATTATGCAGAAAGTAACCTTTTAGTTTATTGCTCCTGTTTCCATTTCGGAAATGTCCTTCAAAATGCCAGACAGTGATTGGATTGCACCCTCCCCTCCTAAGGATGTGTTTTGTGGGGGGTTTTTTAAGGTAGATATAAACTGCAGTCTGAAAGCACACTCCTTTCCAACATCATTTTCTTGGTATTTTTTAAATTATAGCAAATCATTATCATTCATCTGATGCAAGGTTCTGTTTCCTTCTCTGTGTGTGGACATACCCTGCTTTCTATACTGTTTATATTTCTCTCACACACACATACCACCCTTAGAACAAAGTTTTCAGGGTGACTTACAGCGGGGAAGAAAAAAATGAATTAATATTCAGTGAAGCTCTCTGAATTCTGGAGATTGTCCCGCACACTCTGCAATGGTCCAGATCACAGTCTTCTTATTTCCCCAACTATTTCAGTTGGGCTGGTATAGACATATTAACCTCCCACAATTTTAAAAATAAACTATTTATGATTTTCAATTTTATGCATTTCAATAATTTTACAATCATTTTAACATTCCAAAACTTGACTTCCTTCCCCCTCTTTCTGCAGTTCCTTAAATTTAGTTTTTTATATAATTTCTGCATTTTCCAAATTAACTTCACCTAATCATTTATTCATCTACATTAAATGTATACTCTTATAAAACTGCAGGTTATTACAATAACCCTGCCAAAGTTCTTACCCGTTTGCAGTTTGTTTGTAAATATTCAACAAACCATTTCCATTCTTTTGTAGACAGTTAGTTACCTTGATTTTTTATTTTTCCAGTAAGTTTTGCCATTTCTGGATATTCCATAAGTTTTTGTATCCATTTCTCTTCCATTGGGACTTCCCCACTTTTCTTTGCCAGTGGGTTGTGTCCCAGGGGGGGAGGGTGCAATTTTGCTTTTCCTATTTGGGCAACGAATTGTGTTGAGGGTTGGATGCAGCAGACATAGGGAGCTGCTTTGTATTGAGCCAGACCATTGGGTCCACCTGGGTCAGTGTTTTCCACACCTGGGGTAACCAAGGTGATACCCTCCAGATTTTATTTTATTTTTGCTGTATTAAGAAGAAGAAGAAGAAGAAGAAGAAGAAGAAGAAGAAGAAGAAGAAGAAGAAGAAGAAATATTTATTTGTACCTCGCCCTCCCAGGCCAGAGCCGGGCTTAGGACGGCTACACCAGTGAAATTACAATTTAAAGGTAAAGGTAAAGGGACCCCTGACCATTAGGTCCAGTCATGGCCGACTCTGGGGTTGAGGCGCTCATCTCGCTTTATTGGCCGAGGGAGCTGGCATACAGCTTCCGGGTCATGTGGCCAGCATGACTAAGCCGCTTCTGGTGAACTAGAGCAGCGCACGGAAACACCGTTTACCTTCCCGCCGGAGCGGTATCTATTTATCTACTTGCACTTTGAGGTTGGCAGGAGCAGGGACCGAGCAACTGGAGCTCACCCCATCATGGGGATTTGAACTGCTGACCTTCTGATCAGCAAGCCCTAGGCTCTGTGGTTTAACCCACAGCACCACCCTATACCACATTGGCTACCCATGGTCTAAAGTGATGGGACATCCCCAGCACCTACCAGAAGGTGCCAGGGTTTGAACACTTCTGCATGCAAAGCTCATACCTGTCAGGGACCATGCGGAGGAGGGCTGCACTGAGGATGGAGGGTGGGAGCCGCCCCGCCCCCTGCTCCTAATCAGGATCTTGAATCTTCCCAGGAGCAGGAGGACAGTATAAATTTGGAACAATGGTTTGCAGAGGGGCATAGTTCAGAAGGCAGAAGCTGGGAACTACAGTGGTACCTCGGGTTAAAAACTTAATTCGTTTCAGAGGTCCGTTCTTAACCTGAAACTTTTCTTAACCTGAGATACCACTTTAGCTAATGGGGCCTCCTGCTGCCGCCGCCGCACTACCGCCACACGATTTCTGTTCTCATCCTGAAGCAAAGTTCTTAACCCAAGGTACTATTTCTGGGTTAGCAGAGTCTGTAACCTGAAGGGTCTGTAACCTGAAGCGTCTGTAACCCAAGGTACCATTGTACTGGATGGGGAACAGCTAGCAGAAGAAACACTAGAAGAGAGAGGGTTAACAGATTCCTAGTCTCTGAACCTCATTCTCCCCCCCCCCCATCCCTAAGGACAGGGAGAGCTCAGAGAGTATTAGAACAGAAAGCGCAGAAGGTACAAGCTCAGATTACAAGGCGCAGGAGTGTCGTACATTCATAGGGATAGAGGAGGGTAAACCTTAATTGGGAGCACCCCCATTCTAGGGATACGCTTTCTTTTGTCTCTTGCTGTGTTTATTAAAGAAACTAACGGTAAGACCTTCCTTTGATTTGAACTGCTTATTGACTGACACAGAGAAGGAAGTCGATTCCTGAAGCCTGACAATACCCTCCAACATTTCTCCAATGAAAATAGGGACGTCCCATTCCATCATGATAATTTTACTATTTATACCCCCACACATCTGATTGGGTTGCCCCAGCCACTCTGGGCAGCTTCCAACATATATAAAAACATAATAAAACAAACATTTTTAAAAACTTCCCTATACAGGATTGCCTTCAGATGGCTCAGGGCTCAGATAACTCCATACCCTCCAACATTTCTTTGATGAAAATAGGGACATTCTAAGGAAAAGGGATGTGGGTGGCGCTGTGGGTTAAACCACAGAACTTGCCGATCAGAAGGTCGGTGGTTCGAATCCCCATGACGGGGTGAGCTCCCATTGCTCAGTCCCTGCTCCTGCCAACCTAAGAGTTCAAAAGCACGTCAAAGTGCAAGTAGATAAATAGGTGCAAAAGCACGTCAAAGTGCAAGTAGATAAATAAATCTGGCGGGAAGGTAAACAGCGTTTCTGTGTGCTGCTCTGGTTCACCAGAAGTGGCTTAGTCCTGCTGGCCACATGACCCGGAAGCTGTACGCCGGCTCCCTCAGCCAATAAAGTGAGATGAGCGTCACAACCCCAGAGCCGTCCGCAACTGGACCTAATGGTCAGGGGTCCCTTTACCTTTAAGGAAAAGTGGGACATTCCGGGATCAAATCAGAAACAAGGATGGCTTCTCTAAATCAGGGGCATCCCTGGAAAATAGGGACATCTGGAGGGTCTAAAAAGCTGGTGCTGTACCACTGAAGCATGGTCCTCTGCTTAGGGGCCTAGGAAAGTGCCTTATGATCAGCTCAATCACCTCTCTATTTCACTATTGTCTATACTGGTTTGTAGTTTCTCTCCACTTTCAGACTGGGGACATTCCCAGTCCTACCTGGAGCTATGACCTTCTACATGCAAAGCAGATGCTGGGCTATGGGTCCTGAGCGTTCTGCACCGCTTTGAACTGCAGCGCCTGCTCCCAGGGGGTGTGGAAAGGGCAAGCTGCAGGAGCTCTTCGCAGGACGTCATCGTTCCCATCGGAGGCCAATTAGGAGACCGCTTAAGACCTCCTTAATCTCTTGCCACTCCCTCATATCTGCAGATAAAACCTATTATAAGCCCATCACAAGCCACAGTAGCAATCACCTTAATTAATTAGCACTCAGGGCTGATCTATGCTAGCGTCTGACTGCGGGGTGATATAAGGGGAGAGAGAGAGAGAGAGAGAGAGAGAGAGAGAGAGAGAGAGAGAGAGAGGCAGCCAGGTGGCTTATATTATTTTGAAGCCCCGGGCAAATCTTAGAGCTGCCAACTGTGCCACTCTAAGCCACGGACACAGACGTGAAAACCAGTCTGATTCCAGGGCTCACTCATTTTATCCCATTTCCATCTTAATTTCTGTGATTTGAATTTAAGTAGATATTTCCCCTCAAAATACATTTTTTAAAATATATATATATATTTATTTATTACATTTATATCCCAACGTTTTTCTCCAAAAAGCTCAATGACGTGTCTTGGTTCATTCTCCTCCTCCTCAATTAATTCTCACAACAACCCCGTGAGGTAGGTTAGGCTGAGAGGCAATGACTGGCGCAAAGTCACCCAGTGAGCTTCATGGCTGAGTGGGGATTTGAACCCTGGTCTCTCAGGTTCTAGCCCAACACTCTAACCACTACACCACACTGGCTCTTATTGCCCTACTTTTTGGGGAACCAAGGACCACTTCAGGATGCTTTCCTAAGAAGGAAAGGGGGCACCATCCCTCTCAGAATCTACAGAACTTCAACTCCACAATCATTTCTGAGTGAAGATGGATGAATCTGTTAACTAGGGTTTCTTTCGGTTGTTCCATTCACACCTGCAATCCTAAACTCAGGAAGAAGAAATACTGAACCACAAGTTTCGTTGGAAAAATTGTAGCAATGCCATGTGCTTTTATTGACTTCTCCTTCTCGCTGTTCAAATACAGGTTGTAGTCCACTAAATTCTCTGGTAGCTCAGTTGGTAGAGCATGAGACCCTGAATCTCAGGGTTGTGGGTTTGAGTCCCACATTGGGCAAAAGATTCCCGCATTGCAGGGGTTGGACTAGATGATCCTCATGGTCCCTTCCAACTCGATAATTCTATGAAATTCTACTTATAGACACATACCTAATTTAGCCATTCCCATTCATTTCAGTGGGTCAACACTTGACTAGCTTATCACGAACATTCATTGAGGCTGAATGTTGGAAGATTTGGGACAGACAAAGGAAGCACTTCACAGAGAGCCTAGTTAACCTGTGGAACTCACCCCCACTGGGCACCAACTAGGATGGCTTTAAAAGAGGATTGGATCAACTTCAAGCTATTGATGGCTTCTAGCTATGATCTGCATCCCTGATCAGAGGCTATGTGGTTCAATTCAGTGTGGATTTAAATTCAAAACAAAAAAAGTGGGACCCAGCAATTAGGCGTTTGGCAAACAGTAGGCTAAGGTGGATAACATTCTCCACACAACACAGCAGGGAATGCCGGCAAGTCAAACACAGCAGCAGGAGCCAGGAAGGGGGGAAGCAAGGCAATTTCTGCAGCAAATAACGTTTGCTAAGCTGAGCTAATGATATGGGTATATCTCAACTTCTCCTGAGTCTCTGGGTAAGCTGATCACCTCCATGCCTGAGCTTGCCTAGCAGCAAGGGGGAAATAGCTCTGTGCAAAGGCGAGTTGCTCTGGCTGTGTAAGGAAAGGGCATCAAGAGGCAGAATGCTGATGTCGAAGGCTACAGCCAACAGGAATGGGAAGGATTTAAATCTGCATTCAGGAGGAGGAGGAGGAGGAAGAGGAGAAGAAGAGGAGGAGGAGGAGGAGGAGGAGGAGGAGGAGGAATTTGGATTTGATATCCCGTTTTATCACTACCCGAAGGAGTCTCAAAGTGGCTAACAATCTCCTTTCACTTCCTCCCCCACAACAAACACTATGTGAGGTGAGTGGGGCTGAGAGACTTCACAGAAGTGTGACTGGCCCAAGGTCACTCAGCAGCTGCATGTGGAGGAGCGGAGACGCGAACCCGGTTCACCAGATTACGAGTCTACCGCTCTTAACCACTACACCACACTGGCTCAAGAAGAAGAAGAACTTCAAAACATTTTGCAGTTGGGCATCCAAGTTCAATGGCAGATTTTAATGCATAAAGTCGTGTGCATCGTTCCATGGACAAATCCATCCACAGCTGATGTCAGACACGGCTTAGCCATCACCTAATGCAAAACATCCGAAGAATTGCCTTTTGTTTCAGATGGAACATTAAGTCAGTTCCACACAGCTTTGTGGAATAACAATGTCAAGAATGTCAATCAGGAATTCATCCCAGCTTCATTAGGGTGATTTTCGTTTGGGTCTAACAGTGATAGAAGAGGTGTCAAAAGGTTGGAAAGGACCAGAGCAAAGTCAAGGATATAAAACAGCCTTCTCCAACTGGGTGCCCTCTGGAAGGTTTGGTCCATTTCCCCACTCTTTTTGCCACCGCTGCCAGAATCAAGTGGGGTCTTGGAGCACCAGGAAAACAATTGCTTGTGGGCCAGAACAGGCCCTTTATGTTTGTGTTTGGTGCCCTTACAGCAAATGAGTCCATTGCTGTATCGCTGTCTTATGTCACAGCCATGACGGCTGTGCTCTGCCTCCACTGTTGGATGTGGCAATACTTCTGATTGTGGAGTAAGAGAGCTGGAAAAAATGCCAATATATTTCACATCTGGCAACCAATGCACCCCTTTGGTTTCAGATAGTACCTGATGGGTAAGGTAAAGGTAAAGGGACCCCTGACCATTAGGTCCAGTCATCACCGACTCTGGGGTTGCGGCGCTCATCTCGCTTTATTGGCTGAGGGAGCCGGCGTACAGCTTCCGGGTCATGTGGCCAGGATGACTAAGCCACTTCTGGCGAACCAGAGCAGAGCACAGAAACACCGTTTACCTTCCCGCCGGAGCGGTACCTATTTATCTACTTGCACTTTGACGTGCTTTCAAACTGCTAGGTTGGCAGGAGCAGGGACCGAGCAACGGGAGCTCACCGAATCACGGGGATTTGAACCGCCAACCTTCTGATCGGCAAGTCCTAGGCTCTGTGGTTTAACCCACAGCACCAGACGCAAAGCCCAGGACACAATTTTCATGGCCCTCTAGCAGCTATGGTAGCTCATTTACCAGAAGTAATTAGCGTTAACTCTGGAAAGGTATACTTGCTTCTGACCAAACTAATAATAATAATAATAATAATAATAATAATAATAATTTTATTTGTACCCCACCCTCCCTGGCCAGAGCCAGGCTCAGAGCGGCTAACATCACATAAATAACACAGTATACATAAAAACAGGCATCAATTAATTAAAATACATCTTAAAAATTAATTCAGACAAATTAACATCTGGACAAACGGCAGTTATCAGGTTAAGCTTGAGAGTGAATAATACTTGCCAGGACCAACTGTTTTCACTGATCATATAAGGACCTGTGAACAGGCCTCACCCCCTTTGAAACCCCCAAAGCCTCCTGAATTTCTAGTAGCCAAGGCATATTGTTCTTCCCTGAGTCTAAATTGGCAGCACACTTCATGCTTATACTTGCAAAATTAAGAGAAGATTCTGTCGCTTGGTGACATAAAAATGACTTTGCATGCAGAAAGGTGGACTTTCACTCCCCAGCTTTTCCAGGCCAGGTACCAAAATTCGAGAAAGTCCCCTTAAACTAAGCCTCGTAGAGCAAAATATACACCAGCCAAAATTAGCACAATCCTAGTAAACTACCGTATTTTTCGCTCTATAAGATGCACCAGACCACAAGACGCACCTAGTTTTTGGAGGAGGAAAACAAGAAAAAAAATATTCTGAATCTCAGAAGCCAGAATAACAAGAGGGATCGCTGCTCAGTGAAAGCAGCAATCCCTCTTGCTGTTCTGGCTTCTGGGATAGCTGTGCAGCCTGCATTCGCTCCATAAGACGCACACACATTTCCCCTTACTTTTTAGGAGGGAAAAAGTGAGTCTTATAGAGCAAAAAATACGGTAGCTAAAATGTACAAAACATGGTCAAATACACAGTGGCAGAGGAAGCCTCTCGGGCACCTGGGGCGGCATGTCCAGGGGTGGGGCAAACTGCCCGTAAGGGTGGAGCAGGGCACGTGGTACCCATAGGGATGGGATGGGGCGTGGGGCGCCCTTAGGGAGGGATGGGAGGGGGCACGGCACCCATTGGGGGTGATTGGTGTGGCGATCAGCATCCAGGGGGGCGATTGGCACCCAGGAGGGTGGTGCGGTGATCCACCCAGGGGGGATTTTGTCACCCACCCACCCCAGGGATGACACCCAGGGCAGCCCGCCCCCCTTCCTACGCCCCTGCAAATACATGCTGGAAATGGAAGGAAAAAGACGCACCTTTTATCATATGTGGTGGACATGTACTGTAAGGTAGTAAGAGAATTATGGGAGATGATATATAATGAACTGAGAAAAAAATCTTCAAAATAACCTTTTCTTTAAAAAAAAACCAAAAAACCCAAAGCTTTTCTTTTTAGAATTCTAGGTGCCCAAATTCCAATGGATCAGAAAAGACTATTTATGTATGTGACCATTGCTGCTCGGATGTTACTAGCCCAGAAATGGAAAGAACACAGAGTCTCTACCAGAGAAGAATGGCAGGCCAGAAGAATCAAAAATCAGGAAGACCAAAATGTTAATAAGAAATGGGGGAAATATATAATTTACCTTAAAAACCATTGTAGGATTGGAATGACACGTGTAGTTTAATGTTGAATTTTGGGTACAATGGAGATCTAAAAGATTTGGATTAATAGACAAGATATAGGAGGGAAAGGTTAAGATAAGGACCCACAATGGTTGTTTGATAATTGTTTGTAAATTTTTTAAAATCTGAAAAACTCAAGAATTTTGTTTAAGGAAAATGGCACAATCTTGACCCAAATTTGCACTGACCATGATGGCGCTTCTCCGCCAGAGATGGATTCAACTGGGTGTGTGACGGTGGCAGAACAATGGTGACAGGAGCAGGTAGGTGGTGGCAGAAGTGGCAGGAGTAGCAGGACAAAGCTGTCCTTCCCATTTTGCCTCAAGTGGCAAAAAGGGATGAGCTGCTCCTGACTGCAAACATGCAGAATTCTCCAATACAGTGGTGCCTCGCAAGACGAAAGTAATTCGTTCCGCGAGTTGCTTCGTCTTGTGATTTTTTCATCTTGCGGAGTGCGGATTCCCTGGGTATTAAGCCCATAGGGAAATTCGTCTTGCGAAGCACCTCGAAAAACGGAAAACCCTTTCGTCTAGCGAGTTTTTCGTCTTGCGAGGCATTCATCTTGCAGGGCACCACTGTATCCCCAATTTGGCCATGCAGATGTTGAATGCTGAAAGTCAACAGTGTGTGGCTTTGGCGCTGCTGTTCCTTTCCACCTCTCAAAATGATCCTCCGGCAGGCTTTAGAGTTGTTTGCATCATGTGGTGGCTTGTTTGTTTTTATCAGGCACCGAGCATCATCTCTCAAATGTCAAATGCTGCCATGTGTTAAATATTGCATGTCCTCGATGCAACGCCATCAAGGGACTAAATGCTTGATGCGCCAGCCCTCCACTGTGGGCAAATATGAAATGCCGTTGCACGTCAGCAACCCCTGCCAAGTATAAATGCCACGAAATCTACTCTGCTACAACCGACTCCATTAAATCTTGCTCTGCTTCTCCAGAACATCTGAATCAGGAGAGGTTGTGAAAGCTCTGGATTGGTTTCTGAATGCAGTGAAGCTCTAGATGTGGGCCAATAAACTGTGCTTGGATCCTGCAAAGATGGAGGCTCTTTGGGTGGGTGATTCCCATGTTTGGGAGACGGGAAAGTTACCTGTTCTGGATGGGGTACCTGAAGGAGCATCTCCACCCCCATCGTTCAGCCTGGACACTGAGATCCAGCACCAAGGGCCTTCTGGCGGTTCCCTCATTGCGAGAAGTGAGGTTACAGGGAACCAGGCAGAGGGCCTTCTCGGTAGTGGCGCCCGCCCTGTGGAACGTCCTCCTATCAGATGTGAAGGAAATAAGCAGCTATCTTATCTTTAAAAGACATCTGAAGGCAGCCCAGTATAGGGAAGTTTTTTTAATATTTAATGCTGTATTGTTTTTAACATTCTATTGGGATGTTGTTGTTGTTGTTGTTGTTGTTGGGTTGCACTGCCTCTGAAGGAGCAAGGGCATAGGTTGGCGCAGTGGCGTAGCGTGGGGGGTGCAGGGGGGCCAGCTGCACCGGGCGCAACATGGGGGGGGGCGCTCACCGCCTCCGGAGTCGCCGAAGAGCCTCAGGCGCAGGCTGTAGCAGAGCCCCATGTCTCGCGGAACCGACGAGCTGTGCATGCGTCCGGGCTGAAGGCGTCTGGCAGGCAGCGGCTCTCAGCGCTCGCCACGGTCCCCGCGTGTCAGGGCCGCGGAGGGCGCACCAGGCAGCCCCTCCTCACAGCCCCGCCTCCACCGCTGCTGCTGCAGCTGCTGGGCCATGTTGCATTTTCCTCGCCTCTCTGCCCTCCTCCTCCTCCGGGCAAGCGGTGTCGTTTGGGCGGCAGCGCCAGCGGCAACTCGCCTCAGATCACCTGACACGGACCCGCCGCTACCACCGTGGCTACCTTACCGTAAATACCCCAGCCCAGGCAGCAGCAAGAAGAAGCTGGCAGCGGCGGCAGGTTAGGGGCGCAAATTACTTGCCTTGCCCCAGGTGCTGACAACCCACGCTACGCCTCTGGGTTGGCGCGTTCTCCTGCCTTTTACCACCTTCACCTCATTTTCCAGCTACAGCCGTTCCTGCACTAAGATAGCCTGACCACTGTAGCCCATTTATTGTTAACCTCGAGGATGGATTACTGCAATGCGCTCTATGTGGGGCTGCCCTTGGGCCTGATTTGGAAGCTCCAGCTGGTGCAGAATGTGGCAACCAGAAATTTGATGGGGGCATCTTGCTGGGAACCCAGGATACCATTATTAAAACAGCTGCACTGGCTCCCCACCTACTGCTCAGCCAGGTTCAAGTTCCTTGTGTTAATTTACAAACCCCCACATTTATATCCCAGCTTGATCACTGAGATCACCTGCAGAAGCACCATTTGTCATTCCAGAGTTGGTGAGGCTCACCTAACAGCAACAAGAGAGCTTTCATGTCATCAAGCCCAATGTTGCGGACTACTTTGTGTCAATAGGTATTCAGCAGGAACCTTCTGTTTTGATTTTTAAATGCCTGCCGAAAACATTTCTATTCTGCCAAGCCTGTGCAGGCAATTAAGAGTACAGTGGTACCTCGGGTTACATACGCTTCAGGTTACATACGCTTCAGGTTACACACTCCGCTAACCCAGAAATAGTGCTTCAGATTAAGAAATTTGCTTCAGGATAAGAACAAAAATCGTGCTCCAGGGGCGCAGCGGCAGCAGGAGGCCCCATTAGCTAAAGTGGTGCTTCAGGTTAAGAACTGTTTCAGGTAAAGTACAGACCTCCGGAACGAATTAAGTACTTAACCCGAGGTACCACTGTACATCCTTCCACAATGGTGCATGGATGCCTGTTTTTAACTTTTTTTAATAAGATTTTTATTGTACTGTTTTTTCTTGTTGTAAACTGACTGTGTATGTATGTGTTTATGACATAGCAGTAACTAATACAGTCATACCTTGGATCCCAAATGCCTTGGTACTCAGATGTTTTGGCTCCTGAATGCTGCAAACCTGGAAGTGAGTGTTCCGGTTTGCGAACGTTATTTGGAACCCAAAAGTCCGACGAGGCTTCCACGGCTTCCGATTGGCTGCAGGAGTTTTCTGCAGCCAACCGGAAGCCACGCTTTGGTTTCTGAACATTTTGAAGTCGACCGGACTTCCAGAATGGATTCCATTCGACTTCCAAGGTACGACTGTATGTTATTTATTTTCCTTTCTGGTTCTAACCACAGAACCATTCCACACACAAACCTGGTTCGTGGATTTTGAAACCATGAAACCACACCATGGACCTAACGTGAGCAGGGTTATCTGCTTGCAATTTTTGAAAAGGCCTTGGATGGGGTGTGGAATAAGCGCATGGATGGAGACAGGGTTAGGTGCTAGCAGCTCAGAGGTTGAAACCCAGTGGATAAGATGTGCACACAATGGGGGGGGGAGGAAATTAACCCTCTCCTGGGCTCAAAAGAGAGCTTGCATGGTGTAGAGGTTAGAGCAGCTAGGGGAAACCTGGGCCCATCCTAGTTTTGAACTCCCAGAAGCTCCAGCCAGAAACATCAATGGTCAGGGGTGATGAGAGTTGTAGTCCCAACATCTGGAGGCCAAATATTTCTCCCCACTCCTAGATAAGAAAACCAGATTTAAATCCATGCACAATCCTGAACAAAGGACTGCTTGGTTAGTGTTGCCTCATGACAGGGCCCTTTCAGTGGTGGCTCTCAATTTGTTGAATGTGCCCCCAGGTGGACACATTCCTGGCCTGTCTCCATCTTTATTCAGGAGGCATTCGGAAACATTCCTGTTTCCCCAGATGCATTTGGCGACTGAGGAATACTGCTCCCGACAAGCTTGAGATGGGAGGGTGTTTCTAATTCCAATTGCTTTTGGAATGTTTTGAGCCTGCTTTGGAATGTTATTTTTTCTTTGGTTTTAGATCATTGCTGCCTTGGGCTCCTTGGAAGGAAGAAAGGGACGGAGGAAGGGAGGGAGGGATATAAACCCGACAAAGAAAATAACTAAAAGGAAGCTCCTCCCTGAATAACAAGCCATCATTGCTGAATAGAGCCCACCTTGAAGGGCTGTTGTGAAAATCCCAAAGGGGAAAGGAGTTCTGGGATTCTACCTGGAGCTCCTTATGGGAGAGCCAGAATATAAATGTAACCAATAAAAAAAGCTGGTTTATTTAGTGAAATACTGAAAAAAGATCAAATATCCATTGGCTGACAAACAATACTCTTGGCTAGCCCCTTCTCCCTCAGCCCTCCTAAAAGGCCATGCTAGGCCTGGGCCCTGGGGCCATTATTATTATTATTATTATTATTATTATTATTATTATTATTATTCTGCTTAAAACACACTAGTAAAGGGTCTCCCTGCATGGCCTTTTGCCGAGGGAGAAGGAGAGAGAGAGAGAAAGCGAAGAGAAGCTTCTCCGGTGAGCAGGAGGGGCCGTTCTGGGTCTAAACCACAGTTACAGGGCTAATGGAGATTTTACAAGGACACAGAATCAGGGAGTGATGAATTATTGAGGTTGCAGCAGACGGCATCCTCCACAGGGCTTTCCATTAATGCGAGGGGAGGGGATGTCACTTGGACCACAGCAGAGAGGCTGCTCTGCTGGGGCTAGAGAGTTGAGAATCCTGGGCTTTAGAGGGCATGCATAGTGAGCAAAGGGGTGTGTGTGTGATGAGCACCTTCTTTCTGAATTGGAAGGTGCCCACCCCTTGACTGGATTAAGATCCAGCCTGCCTGACCCCTTCTCCAGATTGAGCACAGCCAGGCCTGACAGCTAAGTGGGGTAATCATGGCGAGAGATGCCCTCCTCTCCCCACATCAGCTGGGCCTTGTCAGGGGTGATGGATGGAGCCAGCCACTAATAAGCCCTCTCCATATTTGTTTCCTCATTTGCAAGCAGCGCCTTGCCGTGGTTTCCCACAATCCATCATTCTTTGCGTGGCCGGGCGCTGTAATAACAATTATTTATGCTCCCACTATTGTCAGAGAGATTAGCGATGAAGGCAGAGAGAGAGAGAGAGAGAGAGAGAGAGAGAGAGAGAGAGAGCGCGCGCAGCAGGAGAGGGGAAGTGGCTGCATTTGATCAGTTGATGTGACCCAACCCTCCTCCGCCTCTTCTGCCTCCATCACCAGCAGCCCATGCACAAATTAATACCCAAAAAGATTCAGGATGAAAGCACATTCTGGATGCTGTGTACAATACAGGGAACTGGCATGGTGTTGCACTACAACTCCCATCAGCCTCAGCCACTTCCCAGAATTCTTTGCGGGAAACCATGACTGTTTAAATTGGTATTATTCAACTGAATAAAAACCTCCAGGGAAGGAGAGTCCACAACCTCCTGAGGGAGACTGTTCCACTGTTGGACAGCTCTGATGTTTAGCCAGAATCTCCTTCCTTGTAACTTGAAATTGTTGGTTCAAATGCTACCTTGCAGAGCAGGAGAAAACAATCTTGCTCCATCTTCCATGAGACAGCCCTTGAGATAGTTGAAGATGGCTATCACATCTCCTCTCAGTCTCCTCTTTTCCAGACTAAACACACCCAACTCCTTCAACCATTCCTCATAAGGCTTGGTTTCCAGGTCCTTGATCATCTTGGTCGCCCTCTTCTGCACATGTTCCAGCTTTTCAACATCCTTCCCAGAACTGGACACAGACCAGGCCTCACCAAGGCATATATATGCATATACAGTGGACGCTTGGGCTGCGAATGTGATCCGTGCGGGATGCACATTCGCACCCCACAGCGTTCGCAACCCGCGTCTGCATGTCTGTGCACGCACGCGTTGTGATTCGGCACATCTGCCGAAACCCGGAAGTAACCCGTTCCGGTACTTCCGGGTTTCAGTGGTCCACAACCCAAAAAATCACAACCTGAAGCAGCTGTAACCCGAGGTATGACTCTGTGTGTGTGTGTGTGTGTGTGTGTGTGTGTGTGTGTTTCTCCACTCAAGTCTCTGGTTTGAAATGTTTCCAGACTTTGACCCTTCCTTGCCTCGGAAAGAATGGAGAGACAATAGTGTGTGTGTTTGTGTTTTTCCCTCCCGTTCATTTTCTCTCTTTCAATAAACCCAAGCAAAGGTCTCAGCAGCATTCAATACAAACATCTTCAATGCGATAAACAGCACCAGGAAGGGGAGGGGGGGAACCATACAAAAAAACACAGATGTTTGTATGCAGTGCAAATAGACTCGTTGAGTGGTAAATAAAAGCTCGTGGAGCAACTCCCACCTGACAAGGCGGACGGGGCCGCTCTTGAACAGTTTGGAGGCAGGAGCGACAGGAGTGTTCAGCGCAGATGGGCTAATGTGTCTCCTCTGAAGTGAAAGGGACAGACAGCCCTCTAGTGTAAAGACAGAGGCAGGAGTGTTTTGCCTTGGCTTGGAAAGTGCTGTCACTCAGCAGCAGCAAGGAGGAAGGACAGAAGGCGTAGGGAGGCATCTCTGCAACCAAGCACAGCTATGCCAGACTTGGCTGAGAGATCAATGGCATGCGGCTTCCTTTATGGTTCCTAATTAATGAGTTACAATTAGGATACTCTCACTCTCTCCCACACACATCTATGTACTGTATATGTCCCAGGGGATGAGGAAGGCTGATACCCAGAAAAGCAAGAGATGCCCTTCCTAGCAAAAAGGGATGTGGGTGGCGCTGTGGACTAAACCACTGAGCCTCTTGGGTTTGCCAATCAGAAGGTTGGCTGTTCAAATCCCCAAGATGGAGTGAGCTCCAGTTGCTCTGTCCCAGATTTTGCCAACCTAGCAGTTTGAAAGCACGCCAGTGCAAGTAGATAAATAGGTACCGCTGCAGCAGGAAGGTAAGCGGTGCTTCCGTGCGCTCTGGTTTCTGCCACAGTGTCCTGTTGCACCAAAAGTGGTTTAGTCATGCTGGCCACGTGACCCAGAAAACTGTCTCTGGACAAACGCTCTCGGCCTGAAAGCGAGATGAGCACGCAATCCCATAGTCACCTTTGACTGGACTTAACCATCCAGGGATCCTTTACCTGACCTTCCTAGCCCTTCTAGAGCCCTATATGCACTGCACATTGAAAGCAGCATATGGACTTTCAAGGAAGCTGAATGTCAGTAGACTCATAGAACTCGTAGTTAAGCTATGTACCTCACTCCCACAAGCAGCAGAAATGGCCACAAGCTTGGATGGTTTCAGGACTAGACAAACGGACCGAAGACAAGAGTCTCAATGGCTACTAGCCACAAGGGCTATATTTGCTGGTTGCTGGGACTCGCAAGCAGGAATAGTGCTCTCACACTTTGTGGTGTGGCATTGGTTACTGCCAGGTGGGGTGAGGCGCCAGGCCAGATGCCAACAGAGCAACCCCAACCCCACAATGTGGGGCCATGCTGAGCCACCTGCCCGGCCATGTGGGGGGAGCCCAGTTGGGCGACATGCCCTTGGCGGGCAGAGAGAAGCACCAGACCAGACCAGACCCTGCTGGGTGTGGGAATGTTCAGGGAGGCAGGAGAGGATATATTGTTTAGTTAGCAAGTCCCTTTACTTAGCAGAGTGCATTCCCCTTTTAAGCACACAGTGGTTAGCTTGTTGCAAGCTTGTTTAAGCTTCTCAATACAGTGGTACCTCTGGTTGCAAACGGGATCCGTTCTGGAGGCCCATTCACAACATGAAATGCAACCTGCAGCGGCGCAGGTTTAATCTCACTGTAAACAAGTGGTACAGTGACAATGATTTCTTCTATTTCTTCTTCTATTCTTGCAGGTCTCCCACTGGTTGGCCCCTCTGCAGACACAATACTGGCCTTACGGGTCAGGATCTTCATATGTCCTTATTTTTTTATGTATGCAAACAGTGACAGATAGCAGCGGGTGGCAATAAACAGGGAGCATACGCTCGCTCATCTGCTTGCAAAGCCACATTTGCTAATTCAGTGGGGCACACAGGAATTTCATGATAAAAGACATGTTTATCCATCCGTATCTCAGAAGCATATACCTGTGTGTAAATATCTCACCTTGCTGAACCAGGGTGACGGTTCACACACACACAGAGACGCCCAAACTCTCATTGATTTAACCCTACCATTTATTATACACTGCCTTCTGTCACTCACAATTACAAAAAACACAGAAAGCTAAAGACAAACAAAAGGTAACAGTGAAAAGTAGAATTGGAAGCAACCCTGAATTTAAACAATATAAAAACTCAAGTATATTAAAATACCAATAATAAACACAGCATCACAATATTAAAAGCCCTTTCCTTAAAGAGCAGCCAGTTCCCAAAGGCCTGTTGGAATCAAACAGTCTTTACTGGCTGGCATAAGGACAACAAGGAGGGAGCCGGTCTACCTGCTCTAGGAAGGGAGTTCCAAAGCCTGGGAGCAACCACCAAGAAGCCCCTGTTCCGCGTCCCCACCAAGCATGCCTGTGAGAGTGCTGGGACCAAGAGAGGGGCCTCCCTTGAAGATCTCAGAGCCTGGGCAGGTTTGTATGGGAGGATAGGGTCCTTCAGATAGCCTGCGCCTAAGCTGTGTAGGGCTTGCAGCCAGGAGCCAGTGGAGCTGTTGTAACAAGGGAGTTGGATGTGCCCTATAACCAGCCCCAGTTAACAGTCTGACTGCAGCTCTTAGGCCAGTTGACATTTCTGAACAATCAAACATTGCCCCATGTAGAGCATGTTAAAGGTAAAGGTAGAGGACCCCTGACCATTAAGTCCAGTCGCAAACAACTCTGGGGTTGCGGCGCTCATCTCGCTTTACAGGCCAAGGGAGCCAGTGTTTGTCCACTTCCACAGACAGTTTTTCCGGGTCATGTCTTGTGAAACCAGAGCAGCGCATGGAAATGGCATTTACCTTCCCGCCGGAGCAGTACCTATTAATCTACTTGCACTTTGATGTGCTTTCAACATGCTAGGTTGGCAGGAGCAGGGACCAAGCAACAGGAGCTCATCCCGTTGCGGGGATTCAAACCGCCAACCTTCCAATCGGCAAGACCTAGGCTCAGTGGTTTAGAACACAGTGCCACCCACGTGTTACATGAATGTAACTAAGGCATGTGTCACTGTGGCCAGAGCAGACATCTCCAAGAACAGGGTTAGCTGGCACACTAGCTTTGCCTTCATACCCTCCAGCATTTCTCTGATGAAAATAGGGACGTCCTATTCAATAACAGTAATAGTAATTGTTGTTGTTGTTTTATTTATACCTCGCCCATCTGACTGGGTTGCCCCAGCCACTATGGGTGGCTTTCAACATATATAAAAATAAAATATTAAACATTTAATAACTTCCCCATACAGGGCTGCCTTCAGATGTCTTCTAAAAGTTGCATAGTTACTAATCTCGTTGGCTCATGGGGTCGCATAACTCCGTACCCTCCAACATTTCTCTGATGAAAATAGGGACGTCCTAAGGAAAAGTAGAACATTCCGGGATCAAATCAGAAACCGGGATGGCATCTGTAAATCCAGGACTGTCCCCGGAAAATAGGGACCCTTTGAGGGTCTGTACCTGTGCAAATGCACCACTTGCCAGCACAGAAACCTGGGCATCCATGCTCAGGGCTGAATCCAGGAGCATATCCACAGTGTGAACTCTTGGAAAAGCACACAATATCGATTTGGAGTGTTTCAAAGCAACATACAAATTTAACAGCCCCCCGAAATCAGCCGCCACATAAACGCACAGGGCAGCGTGTCACAGACCTCCAAAATCTGATGGGAAATGCGCCGAGTTTAAATGCTTCCCTGCAAATCTGGCTTGCAAAGAAAAACCCTGTTGCTTTGATGTGGGAAAAGCACCTCGCCTCAGACGAATCCATCATATTTACTCACTGTTTTAGTGCTAAGTACACAGCTGAACTCCCGGCAAACATGAAATGGCTCCTGCAAGAGAGCTCAGTCTCCATATGGTTCTGCTGTTGCTCTTCAAAGCAACTTCATTATTTCCAATGCAGAACAGCCCCCAAGGCAGGGGAGAAATTGTGTCTCAACTCCTGGACCTAGAGATGCTTGAGCACCTGCCCCCAAAGGGCCTTAAACCTTGACAAGTATGCCAAGCGAGCGCACATTCAGAGTAGCTCATTCTCCAAGCGAGCATGTCTGTGATGGCCTGGGATTCGGACTCGGAGGCTGAACCTGAGGGATCCCAGCCTGCACAGGATTCCCTGCCTCCAGAACCAGCTGAGCCAGGGCTGGGGCTGGGGCTTGAGCCTGAAGGGTCCTCACCTGTGCTGGATCCTCAGGTGCAGGCATCAGCTGAGGCTGCTCTGGCTTCTGAGGTGATGGAGGGCCCATTGCCTGCAGGTGCTGCCTGCACCCTGCCCTGCTCTTCTGCCAGAGTTCCTGACCTCACCCGACTCCCTGCCTTGGACCCAGCTTCAGCTCTGACGGACTGCCTCCATACTGCACCCTCGACCTCGGACTGGACTCGGACCTCGCCGCACGGTTAACACTCGGGACCAGCACAATGTCCAAATTACTGGCCACATCAGAAGGTAGAGTGAGGTGATCACCTCAGAAGAGCCTGCTGGATCAGGTCAGTGGCCCATCTAGTCCAGCATCCTGTTCCCACAGCGGCCAAAGTGATGCCTCAATGGGAAACTGTGGGATGTGATCCATGAGAGGCAGTCAAGTACGACATTCCTTGTAATGCTAGAGAAGACATGCAAGGGAATGTTTGGCCCAACCAGTCAAAACTTCTTCCTGGCTGGAGCATCCTTCCTTTTGCATGTGACAGAAGGTGGGTGTGACCCAACCTGTCCAGAAAACAAAAAGGACGAGTCACACAGCAACCTTCCTCTTTGTGACTCCCTTCTTCGTTTGACCAGTTTTTAGCTAGGACTGCTCTGCTAGCTCTCAGCTAACAGAAGCACTGGGATTATTCCCCCATATGGGGTAGATTCACTTGTACATATTTGTAACTAAGTCTGCTTTCAGGAATCCAACTGTGAACTGATGTAAGTAAACTTCTTTTATTGACTTTCAATAAGATTGTGGCATCTTTACTCTTTTAAAAGGGGTGCAAGGGAACTTACCAGGAATATACAATTCAATCTGAGACAATTCAACCTTGCCTTGTACTGAATCAGACCATCAGTCCACCTAGCTCAGTACTGTCTGCACTGAATGGCAGCAGTGGCTTTCCAGGCAGGGTTGCAGGCAGGGGACCTTCCCAGCTTTACCTGGTCAACCTGGGGCTTTCTGAGCAGTGTTCAAAATGAGCCAGGTGCCAGGCGCATTTTGCACCTGGCTTTCGACCACTTGCAACCAAGTGAAGATGCCTGGGTACCAGGATGGCACCTGACATCTCCACCATCTGGGGATCATTTGATCTGGATCAGTTGTTGTTGTTGTTACACCACCCATCTGGCTAGGTTTCCCCAGCCACTCTGTGCAGCTCCCAACAAAATATTAAAAACACAATAAAACAACATTAGAAACTTCCCTAAACAGGGCTGCCTTCAGATGTCTTCTAAAAGTCAGATAGTTGTTTATTTCCTTGACATCTGATGAGTGGGCTTTCCACAGTGTGGGTGCCACTACCGAAAAGGCCCTCTGCCTGGTTCCCTGCAACCTCACTTCTCACAGTGAGGGAACAGCCAGAAGGCCCTCTGAGTTGGGCCTCAGTGTCCGGGCAGAACAATGGGGGTGGAGACACTCTTTCAGGTATACTGGGCCAAGGCTATTTAGGACTTTAAAGGTCAGCACCAACACTTAGAATTGTGCTCGGAAACATACTCGGAAATGTATTATTATTATTATTATTATTATTATTATTATTATTAGACCGTCCCAGGATCAAGTGACTTTTCTTCAAGTTCTCAAAGCTCTTAACCTAGTTCAAGAGTGCCATCTGAAATAACCAGATGTTTAACTGAGAATCAATCAGTTGAAAAGAGCTGTCTGACCCCCAAAAAGCAACTAGACATTCCGTTTTGGTGACTGCAACTTTGGTTTAAAGAGCCTTTTGGTGCCTACCTTATTTATCTGCGTTTCTAACACTGCTTCTGAGCTGAGCAGCTCTTCCTTGCAACAACTTTTTTCAGGCTGGGGGTGAGCAGAGCCATTGCACCAAATTTGCATGACCTGAAGGGAGACAGAGTTGCATAGCCTCACTGCAACCCTTTAAACCAGCCTTGTAGGCAGTTTTGTTGTTGTTTTTTAAGCGGGGGGGGGGGCTGTTAAAACCAGATTATGCACCTTAAGGAGAAAATTGGAGATTTGATCTTGTTAAGAGAGAGACAAGTATGCAGGGTTAGCAATATCTCTGTTGCAAGAGGCTGCAAGGACAATGCAAATATATGGGGGTGGTGTGTTTTTTTCCCTTTCCCCTTTCCTCTTCTTTTTCAGCTGCACCTCAGAATCAGCAGAAGACAGGAGCTGACTTAATTAGGTGTACTCTCTCCTTTCCCCCTGGACTTGAAATGCTTTCTCTTGCCATCACCTTCATTAAGATCTTCCTCTGGCAGCCAAGCTCTCCCCTTTGATGCTTCTGGCGAAGGGAGGGGGGTATTTATCTAGGAGGTAGGAAGGAACATCAACAGCTCTTGCCTTGGGCCAAAGGAGCTGCCTGGCTGTGGCCGAGGCAGGCGCTGGAGGGCACATAGAAATATGTTCTCCGAGATGTTCACAGAGCCATTCCCAAGACCACCTCGGGCACTTTGAAGGCTGCAGCCGCCTACGCACCATACACTTAAAGCACATGGGTTCCCCCAGAAAATCCTGGGGGCTGTAGTTTGTTAAGGAGTGCTGGGAATCCCAGCTCCACATGGGGTGAACTACAATTCCCAGAATTCTTTGAGGGACACCGTGCCATTATCAACTTTCAGGAAGAATGTGAAAGCATTCCTCTTTTGCAGGCAAGAATAGTGAAGAATGCTGCTCCTGGGTTTTTTAAAAACTGTAACTGATTTTAGATGCTTTTAATTGCAACTGGGTTTTTAAAAAATCTTTTAATCTGTTTACTGTTCTGGGCTCCTTGCGGAGTAAGGGCAGGACATTAATTCTGATAATGATAATGGTAATGATAACGACCAGTGCTTTTTTTCTTTTAAAATGTTTAGGGGTACTCTCATTTTGACTCAAGAAAAACCACCATTTTATAGTTCAAATCGGGGGAATTAGATACAGTAAATGGACAAAAATACAAATATTCACAAAATGTTTAGGAGTATGCGTACCCCTGCATCCCCCCAGAAAAAAAGCACTGAAGGAGGAGGAGGAGGAGGAGGAGACATTTATTATGGGGAGATAAAGGGAGGTGGTATTGTTTGTTTGTTTGTTTGTTTGTTTGTTTATTGCCTTTAGCTCCCATCTGTTTAAGGAGATCAAGGTGGCATGAACAGTCTCTCTCCCCCCCCCCCACACACACACCTATTTAATTGCCACAACAACACTGTAAAGTAAATTAGCCTGAAAAGGGCCATGACTGGCCCCCAAATTCACACCCAATGAGCTTCATGGCTAGGTGGGAATTTGATTCCTGGTCTTCCAGGTCCTAAAAGGTAAAGGGACCCCGATCGTTAGGTCCAGTCGTGACCGACTCTGGGGTTGCAGCGCTCATCTCGCTTTATTGGCTGAGGGAGCCGGCGTAGAGCTTCCAGGTCATGTGGCCAGCATGACTATGCCAATTCTGGCAAACCAGAGCAGCACACGGAAACGCCGTTTACCTTCCCGCCGGAGCGGTACCTATTTATCTACTTGCACTTTGACATGCTTTTGAACTGCTAGGTTGGCAGGAGCAGGAACCGAGCAACGGGAGCTCACCCCATCGCGGGGACTCAAACCGCCGACCTTCTGATCGGCAAGTCCTAGGCTCTGTGGTTTAACCCACAGCGCCCAGACAACAACCCTGCAGGGAAGGTCAGGATGAGAGGCAGCAGCTGAGCCAAGGTCACACCCAAGTCAGCTGAGAATGGATTTGAACCCTGGTTTCTCCCAGGTCCCTGTCAGACACTCTAAACACTACACCACCACTGGCTCTCGTGACCATTTCACATGACCATCTAATGAATTTACATAGAATTAATATGCAGGCACAGTCACTCACTTCATTTTAAAATTGGGATTAGGTATATTTACATAGGGCCACTCTACCAGCAGTAACTGGTCATGATAGGTAATAAAGCTTTCATGTACAAGAGCAGTATACCTCTGAATTTCAGGTGCAAGGGAACAAACAACAGGGGCAGGCCAGCACGTGCATGCTTTTCTTCTGGGGCTCCCAAATCCAACTGCATTGGGAACAGAACACTGAACTAGACTGGGCAATGGTCTATTCCAGTAGGACATTTTTTTTCTGTTCAGAAATGAGAAAGCCATTTCTGACCCTTGGGGAGGAGATGGGGTTGCGGTCTAGCCCCTCCCCCAAGCGCGGGGGCTGGCATTTGGCCCCCGCGAGATCTGTGGGAATCCCTGGGCGTGCTTTCCACCGCCCGCCAATTGGCGGGCTGGGGAGGTGTGGCCTAGCATTCTTAAGGCCAGGCACGCCCAGGGACCGCCCTCTTTACTCCTGGCCAGCTGAGAAGTTTTCCCATCCCGCCCACCCTTTGGTATAGGTAGACATAGGTAGGTATGACCTTGCTATGGACTTCGGTTGGTCGCCGCAAGGGGCCTGGTAGGAATTTTTCCAAGTTGGCGAATTTACGGCCTTCTGGTTTTTTCGCCTACCTCGTAGCAAACGTCACAACTTTCCTCAGTATTGGCGGTTAGGCATTGGCTGGGGTTCTATTGTTATGCAAATGGATGGGGGGGAAGGTACGCCATCACCTTCCCCCAAGAAAAGGGGTAGTCCGGTAGAGGACTCCGGGGGGCGTTGTCTTGTCCGAAACCTGGGAAGGTAAGGGCCTCCGGCACGCCCCCAAGCGGTGACACCCATGGGATCCTAGTTGGCGTACTTCAACAGGACCCCCACGGTTTGTGTTAACCCTTCCCGGTCACCATGCCGGGTAGTGGATAGGAGCCAATGCCTAAGGCCAATACCTTCAATTCTCTAATCAATAAAGTTGTGGCCTTTTCATGCCCAATTAAAACTTAAACTACGTGTCCTGTGTCTTTATTTCTCATGGGGGAGGGGAATTGACACGCAAACAAATCCCTCTGGAATGGGAGCGTTCAAAGGGAGCTGTCCATGGTCAGGTTTTTTGCAGCAGACTTCAGGCTTGATCAGAGATGGAGAAATATGTTTCAGTTCAACATTTAAAACCAAAGAACACAGGACCCAAAATCCTTCAAAATGTGCCCTGATCCAAATTTTGAAATGCAGTCCTCTAAGCCACCAATGTTTACACATACAAAAATAATGCATATGTTGAGTGAAAGTGGGCATAAAAATGAAGATAATTGTGAAAATAACATACAAAAATGCATTATTAGGAGAAATTGGGGACATTAGTCAAAAGGGCATGCCAAAAAAAAAAAAAAAGATGGTGAAATCCCCATTAAAACACTGAGGGTTTTCTTTAAAAAGAAAATGTGCAATTGCTTTATTTATTTTATTTTATGTATTCATTTATTTATTGAATTTATATACCGCCCTATACCCGGAGGTCTTAGAGCGGTTCACAGAAAAGATCACAATATCAGAAATGTGGAGAACCAAATTTAAGACTGGCAAAATGAGAGCCTGTGATAAACGAAATAAATAGGACCTTCCACTCCTAGTCTTGACTGATCTCCCTTGTTTCATTTGGCTTTGGTACTAGAACTTTGACATCCATCAGCCAAAGTCTGATGCAAAATGATGGTGCTGAGGGTGCAGAGAGCTTCAGAATGAAGAGGCAGATTGCCCTGGAGGCCAGATAAATGTTTCTCAGCTCTCATCCCACACAAATCCACTCATGATTCTCCTGCAATCTTTCTTCATTCTGATTACCTAGTTTAACAGAGGGAGGAAGCAGGCCATTTGTTGTAGTATACAGGTTGTCGACCTTGAGGCTGGATTACTGCAATGTGCTCTTTGTGGGGCTGCCCTTGGGCTTGGTTCAGAAGCTCCAACTGGTGCAGAATGAGGCAGCTAGACTGCTGGTGGGAACGTGTGACGCCATTGATAAAAGAGACAGGTTCAAGGTCCTTGTATTAAGCCCTGAGCGACTTAGGTCCAAGGTACCTCAGGGATCACCTGAGCCCTTATATCCCAGCTCAACCACTGAGCTCATCTGCAGGAGCATTGCTGGTCATTCTCAGAGTTGGTGAGGCTCCTTTGACAACAATAAAAGACCAAGTCTTTAGTGTCATGTGGAACTCTCTGCCACTAGAGACTAAGCAGGCCTCTTCTGTGCCAACTTTTACATGCCTGTTGATAATTCTTCTCTTCCACCAGGCAAGGCATACACAGGCAATTAAGAACACACCCTTCCAAAGTGGTTAATTGATGTCTGTTTTTAACCTTTTTTTGGTTGTTTTTAATGTTTTAGTGTTTTTAGAAATTACTTTACAGTGGTACCTCGGAAATTGAACGGAATCTGTTCCAGAAGTCCGTTCGGTTTCCAAAACATTCGGAAACCAAGGTGTGGCTTCCGATTGGCTGCAGGGAGCTCCTGCAACCAATCTGAAGCCACAGAAGCCATTTCAGACGTTTGGGTTCCAAATAATGTTTGCAAACCAGAACACTCACTTCCGGGTTTGCGGCATTTGGGAGCCAAAACATTCAACTTGCAAGGCATTCGTGAACCAAGGTATGACTGTATCCTTACACCACAGTATACAAATATTTTCATAAATAAATGCCACTCAAAGTCAAAAACCCTTGCTGATCTACTGCAAACTTTGTCTCAACCTACTAGATCTGCAATCCATTGTTTTATTTTAAACACCTGCATGCTTCTCTATAACAGGGAAGTTCAAATGTGCAGCAAACCAAGGACAGCTGCTGCTTGTCATTCCAAAGCTTATCAACCTTACCTTAATCCCCAAATGCTGCCTGTTATAGCAGCCATCCCAGACTCAGTGCCCTCCAGATGTTTTGGAGCATGACATGAATCAGCCCCAGCCAGCATGACCAGTGCTCAGGGATGTTGGGGGCTGTAGTCCAAAACCTGGAGGCTGCCAGGTTTAGGAAGGCTGGGCTCATTCCAGAAGTCCCTGTGTGGTTTCCCAAAGTTACTGCAAACTACAGCGTTCCCAAGCTACAGCATTCCCTCGCCACAAAGCAAAAACAACTTAAAAATCCTGCTTGCCCTTGCATCTAGTCCAACCAATGCAGGAATCATGTCCCTGAAAGATGGCCGTAAGATTGTTATGGGAATAGAAAGGGGACCTTGAGAACCATGTACACTGCCTCAAGCTCTTGGGAAGAAAGCTGGGATATAAATGTAATGAAATCAGTAAGTAAAATGCACCATGTAGAGTGGTACCTCTGGATACAAACGGGATCCATTCTGGAGCCCCGTTCGCATCCTGAAGCAAACGCAACCCACATCTGCACATCTGCGCATAAGCAGGTCGCGATTCGGTGCTTCCGTGCATGCACGTGATGTCATTTTGAGTGTCTGCGCATGCACGAGTGGCGAAACCCGGAAGTAACGCACTCCATTACTTCCAGGTCACCACGGAGTGTAACCTGAAAACGCTCAACCTGAAGCACATTTAACCCGAGGTATGACGGATAGGTGTGCCAGGCTTGTATAAGCCTCTAAAGTAAGTTTCCTGGTAATTCCCCTTTTATTCCCTCACAAAAAGATAGACACTACACAGTCTTGCATAAAAGTATAAAAGAGTTTACTCACACACATTCTGTTCACAAATGGATCCCAGAAGGCAGACTTAAGTTACAAAGTATATGCATGTGGAATCTATCCCATAAGGAGATAATTCCTTTGTCCTCTCTTGGCTGGAAGCATCTCAGACTAAGCAGATGTTGCTTCTTCGAGGAATGGAGTCAGAGAGAGATATATGGCTGCCTCTTCTGTGCTATTTTGTTACCTGCACAGGTGAGGCCATGCCCACCTTTGGTCACATGCAGAGGAAGTTTGTCCCAGCCCAAGAGGAAGCAAGAAGTTCTGACTGGCTGGTCCAGACATCCCCTTTTTACGTCCACTCTAGGAATGTTATATTTGACTGCTCTGTATTTCACATCCTACACATATGACCTTTGGTCAGCCACTACATCTGGCTGAGAGCCACTGGGTCCAAGAGGGTGGATCAGGCCAAGTGTCCAAACGCCACTCCTCCAGCAACAAACACAGTCAGTTAAAGCACTTCTGTTCTCCGTTTCAGTCCACAGAGGACGCTCAAGGTGGTTTCACAATGCATAAAACATGAAATGCAACAAAACGCACAGCACCACTCAGGATAATCAGCAATTCTTAAGAGAAAAAGCCAGCAGAGGGATCCAACAAAGGATCAACTTCAGTGTTGGCTGCACTGACCGGCAATGACACTCCAGGGTTTCAGAGACGAAGTCTCTCCCATCCTGACCTGCATGCAAGGCTGATGCTTCTAACAGTAAGCTATGATCCTTCATGGCTTGGTCAGGTGTGGCACAGTGTTAGAAACTCAGATATAGGTAAAAAGGGTAAAGGAACCCTGGACGGTTAAGTCCAGTCAAAGGCAACTATGGGGTTGCAGCACTCATCTCACTTTCAGGCCAAGGGAGCCGGCGTTTGTCCACAGACAGCTTTCCGGGTCATGTGGCCAGCAGGACTAAACCGCTTCTGGTACAACGGAACACTGTGACAGAAACCAGAGTGCACGGAAATGCTGTTTACCTTCCTGCCAGAGTGGTACCTATTTATCTACTTGCACTGGCGTGCTTTTAAACAGCTAGGTTGGCAGGAGCAGGGACTAAGCAACAGGAGCTCACCCCATCGTGGGGATTTGAACCGCTGACCTTCTGATTGGCAAGCCCAAGAAGCTCAGTCATTTAGACCACAGCGCTACCCGCTAATCACCAAAATGCACCTTAAACCTGGGCTTTGGTCGCTACAATGGAATGTCTAGGTGTCATTTTTCCACCAACAAGGTTTATTATGTTTATTATTATTATTATTATTAATTCCATTTCTACACCGCTTTATATTTTAAAGAAAAAAATCTCAAAGTGGTTTACAACACATTAACACGTCAAATAAAACAATCCAGAATAAAACAAATTCAAGCTTAAAGGAAAATATTTCAGATCCTTCTCCTTTTGCTTTCCCCATATTTATTTACCTACTTATACAGCTGCCCCTTGGCAGAAATACTCTAGGAAAGCAGTGTGGTGTAGTGGTTACAGTGTTGGACTAGGACCTGGGAGATCAGGGTTCAAAACCCCACTCAGTCATGAAGCTCACTGGGTGACCTTGGGCCAATCACAACCCCACAGGGCCATTGTAGGGATTAACTGAGGAGGGGGGGGGGAGGTTGAATTATGTAGTCTTTGAAGCAAAAGGTGGGATATAAGTGCAATAAATAAGCTCTTCTGCTTGCCTGCATAAGAAAACTTGAGGGGCCAGCCAGGTGAGATGTCAATCACCAGTGTGGCCTCCAGAGATCTCAACATGGTCACAATTGGACCCATGCCAGTCACAAACCGTGCCTGGCGCCTGGCTAATTTCTAACACTGGTGGGGGAAAGGGCAACTAGCAAAGGGTTTTAATATTTGTATCATTCTGCAAATTCACTTTGAGTCACTCTTTGCGGAAAAGTTACTGATCATAAGTAATAATATTAATACTATACTGCTAATAATACTCTAGGAACAATAAAACTCTAGCAATACTAATACAGTACTGTACTGCTAATAATACTCTAGCAACATCTGGCAGGCCACAGGTTCCCCATCCTTGGCCTGTAGGTTTTTTTCAGTTCCGAATCCCACCAGAGGGGATCTGTAGAAGAATATATTCCTTTGGGAGAAGCCATAGAGTGAACAGATGTTCTGTTTGACAGAGCCTCACATCTGGGGTGTGATCACCATCTTGCAGAATGCATGGCTTGCTGAATGTCAGAAAACCTCTGTAGGCTCCTATCTGAAACTGTAGCTCAGCAACCAACCTTTTCTCCCCAGTGTTTTTTTTTTTCTTGCTTGCTACCGTATATTTAAAAAACAAAGCAACAACAGCCAATAGAGACTAGACACAAGCCCACACTCTCCAGAGCAGCAGAACATCTGGGCAGGTTGATGGTGCAACCATTCACGATAACTACCTTTTCTCTCCAAAGAAGTCAGTCTGCCCCCCCCCTAAAAAGAATTTCACTTGCCTCACTTGCAGGAGAAGGGAGGAGGTAGTTGGAATGAAATAGTGGGGCTTCACCACAGCAGTTATAGCTGATGACCTGAGACACTAGTTCTCAAACTTTTTGGGTCACCCTTAGTCCCATGAACTTATGCCCAGTGCCCCCTACTTCACCCCATAAAAACCATTACAGTGGTACCTTGGTTCTCAAACTTAATCCATTCCAGAAGTCTGTTCCAAAACCAAAGCGTTCCAAAACCAAGGCATGCTTTCCCATAGAAAGTAATGCAAAACAGATTAATCTGTTCCAGACTTTTAAAAACGACCCCTAAAACAATAATTTAACATGAATTTTACTATCTAACGAGACCACTGATCCATAAAATGAAAGCAATAAACAATGTACTGCAGTCACACAATCAATCAGTCAGTAGCTGAATTGGGTTCCACGCAGTCACAAAAACAAAACAAAAAAGCCGCAAAAACAAAAATGCAAAATAAATAGCAAAAACGGACAGACCTCAGCATAAAACTCAAAACAGAAATGTGGCACTCAAAACGGAGCACGTTCGGCTTCCCAAAAAAGTTCGCAAACCCAAACACTTACTTCCGGGCCGGGTTTGCAGTGTTTGGGTTCCAAGTTGTTTGAGTACCAAGGCATTTGAGAACCAAGGTACCACTGTATTCAGAATAGCAGTTTGCACAACCCGCTAAGGGAGATAATAACACAATAAAATTCAAAACAGTAACAATTAATTGCACATTTAATCAAAATCCAATTAAAATGACTTCTTCAACAAAGCCAACAAAATTTATGAACTTGATCCAGCGGTACCAGCTTTTCAAAGTCTGATAGTCGTTTACATCTCCAGCATCCCTCTGCTACCCATTTTCCTCTTAGCACCCTCTAATCCATCACCTCCAGGCGGAAGTAGCCCCCAGTTTGGGAACCACTGATCTAAGACGCAGGGGTCTGTTTCAAACCTTGATCATCTTTCCCCTTTGTATTCTCTCTGTCTCTCTCTCTTCTTTCTTTCTCTCTTATTTATTTCCATGGCCCCTTTCCATTAAAATGTTAATTTTTCCTCCGCAAAAGTTAGAGGCAATGAGAGCACAACAGCAGCATCAAAACCAGTTGCAGGAAGCAACAACAGATCAAGTACAGTAGCAAAGGGCCTTCAAGTGCTTATATATAAGTCACCTCCCCAAAATAACCCATTCCCCACCTGTAAAAAGCATGCTGTGTCGTAAATCTAAACATCCAAATGAAGGCGCTTCACACGCAAACACAGAAAAAGAAATCAAATCTGGAGAAGGGGGAAAGGAAAGTACTCTAGTATTGAAACAAATCATTCACACTGGATGACCATAAACAGGAGAAAGGCCTGATTCTGCTGGCAGGAATCAATCAGAAGAGTTCAAGGTGGGGTTCCTAAAAAGAGTTCAAGGAGGGAGTCCCAAAAAGGCAGTGTGATTTAGTGGTTAGAGTGTCGGACTAAGACCTTGGAGACCACAGTTCCAATCCCCATGCAGCCAGTAAGCTCGCTAGGTGTGATCTTGGGCAAGTCACTGCCCCTCTCAGCCTAACCTACCTTGAAGGGTTGTTGTGCGGATTTAAAAGAGAGAGAGACAGCCATGTACGCTGCCTCCTTGGACAAAAAGTTAGGAGATAAATGCAATAAATGCTTTTGCACCAGCTATTGAGACAACTGTGAACCTTTTTGCCCCCCATTACAGTGCATTTTTATTTAACTGCTGTGGTTAATACCACACATTGCTACAGTACACCTGAAATAAAGGCATGACACAGGAGAAAGCACACCTGCAGTAAAACAAAACTTATTTCGTATAATAATTGATTCTGTACTTTTTACTACTTTGTAAATTTTTGTTCTGCTACTAATTGGAGGAAGGCAACAAGGTTCCACCTGGAACTGCCCCCACACAAGGATGTTGTAGCTCCTGCAAGGAGCAGAAACCTCTTCGTGCATTTTATTAAACGAATCCTCAGGAGGATGAATTCTGTGCTCTTCTTTCAAGCCCTAGTGGAATATAGGCGTCAGCACAGCCCTGTTTGCGTCTCTGGTTCTCCTTCAGGGGCGATTTAACAAGAGTGCCAACAAGGGCCTTTTAATCCTGTAAAATGAGCTAGTCAGGACAACCTCCCCCCCATTGAATCAACACATATCAAGTGCTGTTGGTGGGAACATACAGAAGGGCCTGTGGAACTCTCTGCTTGAAGTTAACCCTCTGGCTCCCCCTGTGGTGACTTTTCATCACTGCTTCAAAAACTTTTTGATGTATTCTTTTTTTTGGGGGGGGGGGGGAGATCATTTATATGAGAATTGAATATAACAACAACAATGACCACATTTTCCTGTTCCATTATATATGGAGAGAGGGAGTTTAGTCCAGGGGTTCAAATCCTTGTTCAGCTATGAAACTCACTGGAAGGCCCTGGGTCAGTCCCTGTCTTTCAGCCCAACCAACTTCACAGAGTTGTTGTAGGGATAAAATGAAGAGGAAGAGGACCACCTTGAGCTCCTCAGAGGAATGGTGAGATATAAATGTGATTGGTAAATAAATAGTGTCACAGTTCTTTCTTGGCTTCTGAGCGCTGCAAGATCCATCAAAACGAAACTCCTGGGCTGCTTGGTAGCTCATGTTCATTTCAGTGGAGCTCGTCTAGGCAAACGTGCCGCAAATGCTGCCTTGTGGTCCCCATTATGCCACCATTCCAGGCATCCAAAACCTGCCCCCTGTGGCCAGCCGCCGCCTCTCCTCCAGGTTCCGGGCAGTGCTGCCTCTGCAGCCATCTGATCCCCACGGAGCACAGGTATTTGAGCAGACCTGGAACAAGACCTCATCTCCCTGCAACTGGCAACCCCCTGCACACACAGTTCCCTGCCGAAAGCCAGATGCCTTCCACGCCGATTGCATCGGGGGGGGGGCATCATTACCCAGTGGAACGAAAGCGACGCCTAACCTACAGAACATGATTTCCTCACTTTGCATGTAATTTCACACACAAAGCCTTAATCCAGTTTAGCGCCTTGATTCCCTCCCCCCCTTTTTTTTAAATGAAGCTGAGCAGAGGAGCAATTAGCTAGTGATGCTTTGGGCCAGCCCTGCTCATTACACCAACAGTGACACCCCACTCCCTTTTTCCTTCCTCACCCCACCATTTTCCCCAGGACCATCACTGTGGAGATCAGATCTGCAGGGGCTGGAGGAGGATGAGATGCCATAATCCCCTCTTTTTCCCCCATTCATCCTTTTCCTCCTAACAAAGAGCTTTGGTGCCTTTTGAGGGTGGAGAACATTCCCCACCAATCCCCCAAGAAAAGAATACTTCATGACCCTTGGAAGGTATTGTACATAGGAATCTGCCTTATCCTGAATCAGGTCATTGGTCCAGCTAGCAGTGGCCGCCCAGGATTTCAGACAGGAGATAATCTCAGACCCAACCTGGAGATGCCTTGGGGCCAATTGAACCTTCCATATGCGTAAGAGGCACTCCCACCACTGAGCTACAAACATAGAAAGCCGCTAGGCCATCTAGCTGGACCAGAGCTAGGCCATCTAGCTCAGTATTCCCAACACTGACTGGCAGCAGCTCTCCGGGGTTTCAAGCAGCAGACGTTCCAAGCCCTATCTGGAGATGGTTGATATTGGACCTGGGACCTCCTGGGTGCAAAACAGGCAATTCCACCACCAAACACAGAAAACTACCTTAAACAGAATCAGATCATAGATCCATCTGTGTACACGGACTGGCAGTGGCTCTCCGGGGTTTCAGGCAGGGGGCATTCATTCCCAGTCCTGAGGATTAAACCCAAAACCTGTATGCAAAGCAGGTGTTCCAAGGACCAAATATATATTGTTTTAGTTACGAGATATCCCGGAGGTGACACACACAACCCATTATAAATGCACACTCCCATTAACAGCTCTGTCTAATCAGGTTGCTCTTGTCTAGATGGAATGTCACGTTATCGCTGCGGAGTTCAGACAAGCTCTGGGAAACTTTGGCCAACTCCATGGAGCTTGCAGCGCAGCTTTCTCCTGCCAGGGAAGGAAATGCTGCTAAAATACTTGATGCTCTGGGTGGCGGTGGCAATACTCCTAAAATGGCCATGGGGTCTTTTCCACTAACACCTCCCATCATAAAGTCCCCCCTTTTCGACACAGGAAAGGAGCGAAAGATTGCCTCCCGCATCCACACGCCGAGGAAATGCACCGCGGGGGGGGGGGGCACGAGGGGGACCACTGCCCGCCCCGGTCTTTCCACGCTGGCCAGGCAAGAGCGCCTCTGCAGACACCTGCTGGAGCCGCAGACCGTAAGGGCCTCTGGGGGGCGCTCTTGAGAAGCCCATGAAAGATACGGGGCCCGACCTAAAGCAAGCTCCTTCAAGCGGGAGAAGGAGGTGGGATCTGAACTGGCAAGCCAGGAACACGGAACTTCTGCATCTCCAAAGCTATTTTTGAGGGGGGTAAAATGCTAACCCTTTCCTCTCTCTCCACCTGGGGGAGATGTTGTTTCTCTGACAGCCAAGCTGCCCCAAACTGGCGACTAGCAAAAAGAGCTATTTTGGACACACACGCTAAACAGCATTTCCTTTCATTGGAGGCCTTTGACTGCACCCCATGCCATCTATTCCACCTCTCCTCAACCTGCTTTGGGGTCCGAGTTGAAAATGATTGAGATGGAGTTCTTTCTCCCCGACAGACACTCCCCCCTGCAATAGCACAAAAGCCTGGCATGGAGGAGGGAAGACAGAAAGACGATGATAATAATCCCCCGCTCCGCGCGCTCAAATCCAGGCGCAACGCGCCGTCCGGTCTACATTCCTTGTAAACGCGCCAACGTCGAACTAGATTCTCCTCTACACACAAACACACGTCCAGGGAGGAATTCTGCGCCAAGCGGGGCGGGGGAAGGGGGGGGGGAGAAGCGAAGGTCCTTCAAGGGCGGGGTAAGTCCCGCGAGCACACCCCCCCCCCAAAGAAAAGACACAAACACACCGTCTATCCTCTCCGGACTTTCAGCAGGCGATGGCAAGTCTCCGTAGCCTGCCTCTTTGAAAAGGGCGCAGTTGGCAAACGCTTCCCCCCGACGCCCCTCGCCTTAAGTTAGACGGCTCCCCCCTCCCTCGAAGTTGGCCCCCGCCGTCCCCCCTCCTTCCCAGAGCTTCCACGGCCCGCGACAGACAAAGTTGCCTCCTCGGAACTTCTCCCCGCGCCGCGCGCAAAGGAAACCCCGACTGCCACACTCTTTCATCTCCCCTCTCCAGCCCATATTTGTGTGTGTCCCCACCTAAAAAATTTTTTTTCCCCTTTGTGTCTCTTAGTCCGTGCCGTCACTTACCTTCAGCGATCGCCCTCTTCATTTTAGGGGCTCGGGAAAGGCACGGCTCGGAGGGCAACGGGGGGGACGCAGCGGCAAATCCTTCCCAAAAGAAACGCAGCGGAGCCTCATGCAAACTTCCACCCGGGCGCGGGCACGACAACAGGGATGCTGCTGCTGCCTTTACCGGCGACAAGCCCGATGCCCGCCTGGCTCATCGGGCTAGCGAGGCGGAGCGCTCCTGCGGCCGGAGGAGACAGCATCCAGGCAGAAGGGACTGAGGGAGGAGACGCCCCGCGCGCTGTGGCTCACACCAACCCGCCGGCGGCTGCGACGCAGGAAAAAAGAGGCAGGCGCCGGTTCCACCGAGCGCGTCCGCCCTGCTTTGCCTCGGCTCCGCTTCTGCTGGTCTTGCCCTCCCGGCGTCAGGGTGGGGAGGAGCGGGTAGTTGTTTTTTGTATGGCGAGGCTTTCCCAGCTGGGAAAGGGCGCCCGATCCGGGGCTCGGAGAAGGAGGGACGGCGGCGCTGGCGAGGCTGGTTTCGGCGGCTCCGGCGGGGGGACTGAAAGGTGATGAATGTTTTATGGGATCATGTGGTTTGACGTGAGAGGAATCGGCCTAGATCGGATTTACTGGCTGGAGGAGGTAGAGGGAGAGGGAGGAGGGAGGGGCCGCCGCCGCCGCCGCGAGCTCCGGCGAGGGGGGCGCACGCGGAGCGCGTTTGGGAGTCCTGCAGAAAAACGAGGAGCGCTTGGCCGGAGCGGGCTTGGCTGTGGCTAGACGTTGCTCTCCACCACCACCAGGGGTTTGCCTGCGGGGAGACGAGGGGGACAGCGGCACCTGGCCCCAACCCACCCACAATACACGCGCGAGATGTATGGGTCCCGGGAGCCTCTCTCCAAAGAGAAATCACTTCGGACTTGTTCGGAGGCGTGTTTGAAGATAGGAGAGTGCGAGGAAGACCCTTCAGGACTATGACAGGGCCCCGTTCGGGCTGGAAAAGGGTTCGGAACTGATGGGAGGTGCGGAGGGGAGGGGGTGACAGAAGAGAAGACTGCAGCAGCGATGTTTCTCCCGGCCCGGGTCTGTCCGCGGCAGCACGCTGGCCTAGGCGACGAGGCTGGCAGCTCATTCCTGGAGGGACGGTGCCACCTATAGGACGCCGAGGAGAGAATCCGGACTGACTGTGCAGGGGGGCGGGGGCGCGTCGGAGTGCGGGCGCATCTCTCCCTTCTGCTTCAGAGAATAGACATCTCATTCTTGCCTGTGAAGCGAGACTCCGTCCTGGGTGGCATCGAGCACACTCCACGCCCACCCGAAGACATTCCCACACCCGCATTTCCCAATGCTTCCTACCCTGGATATCTGACTGTCTCGAATATCGGTTCCTCACACTTCTGGGACAGGGTGACGCATCCCTCATCACCCCCCTCAGCGCTTGACACGCGTGAGACCCATTTTGAGAAGGGGTGGGGGGTGGGGTAAACAGAAGGAAATTGGTTGTGTCCTCAGACACACAAACACATGCACAGTCCCCCCTCGCGTGCCTTATGCTTGATATGCAAGCTCTAATCCATATTAGTGATTTGTTGGGACAACAAAACCAGCAGCTTGAAATGGGAGTTAATCTAGATTAATCTTCTCTGAAAGGGGACGGGGACTTTCGCTCTTAACTCTCTGTGTCTTAATGTCCTCTTATCGCACCACACTGATTTGAAAGACTACACAGCGAGTTTTTTTTTTTTTTTTACCTGCTCTAATTCACCTCTTGGGAATACAGGAGCTTGAGGCAAAAAGTCCCGACTTCAAAGGGGACCTTCCTCTGATACGATGGTGGCTGGTGCCCATTGGTTGTGGTAGGGCAGAAGACAAGGAGCCCAGCATTAGAGGGAGCCAGAGAGCATAAGAGACGGGACGAACAAAGGTGGGGCCAGTGTCAATAATAGGTGGGGGCAACTATTTCTAATTTTGTCCCCATCCTCCCCACTGCTGAGTTCGACAAGGGCCACACTGAGACTGAGGAGGAAGAGGAAGAGGAAGTTGATGGGCAGTTCTTCCACTCCCCCAAGACTGTAGGCAACTAAGTAGATAAATAGGGACCGCTTACCAGCGGGAAGGTAAACGGTGTTTCCGTGTGCGGCTCTGGCTCTGGCTCTGGCTCTGGCCAGAGCAGCTTCGTCACGCTGGCCACGTGACCCGGAAGTGTCTCCGGACAGCGCTGGCCCCTGGCCTCTTAAGTGAGATGGGTGCACAACCCCAGAGTTTGTCAAGACTGGCCCGTACGGGCAGGGGTACCTTTACCTTTACCTAAGAAGCAGCACTGGAGTGCTGCAGAGTCATGGGAAGTCAAAGCCCTGTGATTATTTTTGCAGCAGGATCCCTGTATCCTTTGAGGAAAAGGTTTGCTATAAATGCAGTCAATCAGTTATAAGATATCAATGTGCATAGGGTCACCTCCTGAAGCTTGCATACTCCTGCCCCACAGGGTAAACTTTGGATCACACAAACACCCATGACACCCACCCCCTTTCAGATGCTTTGGCATGCTGCCCAGTCTAAAGGATCCTTTCCATGCAAGCTGCTCTCAAGATCGATGCCCCCATGCCACCAACTGCCAAGACCTGCAAATAAGAAGGTGGGGCCTTTGAAACCTCCTGCTGCTGGTAGGGATGCCTGGGGGTGAGGTGGCTTGGATCACAGCATCAACACTCCAACAGATCTTGCTTCTTCCATTCATCACAGCTATCGTTCTATCACATGTCTCTGTGTCTCCAGCTTCCAGCCTGATTCCAGCTCAGCTCAGCTCAGTTCACACACACACTGATGGCTATTGTTCTCCAAGAGAGCTAGACGATTGGGGTGGTGGGAAGGCTCACCTATTAGCCCAAAGGGCACCATTACGTAGCTGCAGCTCTTGTAACCTGGCTGCTTCTTTGGGGATGCTGATGAGGACACCTTAGTGGCCAGCTAAGGTCACTGCGTTACAAGGAACCTTGTCTATTTCAGCAAGCTCCTCTTGATTCTCAAGCTCACTGGGTATCCAAAGAACTGGAAGACTGACACACACACCCCCAACCCACAACAATAGCACAAACATAACATGCATTCAAATCCAAGACAGATGCCAGCTGGGATGAATATTTCAGAAGGCTTGTTGAAAGAGGAACGTCTTGAGCAGTTACTGAAATGCCAATAGAAGGAATGCCCACCCCCCAATATGCAGTGGAAGGTTGTTTCAGAAAGCAGTTACCACCTTACTAAAAGACTGATTCCAACATCATACAGAGCAGACTTCCTGAGAGGATGATCTCTGCGAGATACTGTCTCCTGCAGAATACAGTGTTCAATTGGGCATATAAGGGTTGGGGTGAAATTTAGGTATCCTGGACGATATTGGGCTTTGTACAGCAAACACAACACCTTGAACTTTACCTGGTAGCTATTTGGCAGTCAAGGCAATTGCTTTAGCGGCTCCATATGTGTTGGCCATTTTCTGTCCCAGCTGCAGCATCTGGGCAGCCCTCCCCCCCCCCCACTGAATACCAGAAGAGCGTGCTGGATCAGGCCAACGACCATCTAGTTCAGCATCCTGTTCTCATAATGGCCACCCAGATCCCTGCAGGAAATCCAGAAGCAGGATCCAAGCACAAGAGCACCCTCCCTGTCATTTTCAACTGTGGAGGCAGAGGTTTGACATCTTGGCTAGTAGTCATTGATAGTCCTCCAGGATTTTGTCTAATCATCTTGTAAAGCCATCTAGGTTGGTGGCTATTACTGCCTCCTGCAGAGGCAATTTCCATAGCAATTTCTATGCCCTGTATAACAAATAATAATATATTTTGTAGAAGTCCTTCCTTTAATCTGTCCTGAATCTTCCAGCCTTCAGCTTCACTGAAGGTCCAAGTGGGAGATAAACTTAGAGCATAAAGCTCATTATTCTCCACTAAACTAATACATCATTAAAAAGCTCAAATTTTCAATGAACTGATTGTCTTTCTTCCCCAACTCACGCTACGTTATCAAAAGAAATTGGTCGTGTAAGCAGTGTGTCCCAAACTCTCAGAAGCCACTCATCGATGGAGGGCAGATTAATCTTTTTCCCATCTAAAACTCCAAACCATACAAGCCACAATCAATAAACGAACCACTGTTTCTCAGTCTTCAAGCAAAGCCATACGTCTGACATCATGAAATAAAAGAACTCTTGGATCTAGCGGCTGTGTATGCCCTGAAATGCTTTTGATTTCATTTACAACAGAAACACTGTTGCTTGTGAGTTGAGAACATGACCAAAATATGTGATATATATATTTGCTCTAAGGGAACGAACATCTCCAGCAATCATCCTTCACCGCGTGCGGATTCTGTTCCACCTGAACGATGCTAAATATCAACTGAGCAGAATTTTCATGGAGGAAAAGGCTATAAATGGCTACTAGCTCTGATGGCTGTGCTCTGCCTCCATGGCCAGAGGCAGGAAGGCTCCTGAATCCCAATTGCTAGAAGCCACAGGAGGAGAGATGGCTGGTGCTCATGCACCACTTCTGTGTTTCCCATTTGATTGGCCACTGTGAGATCTCAGGATGCTGGACCAGATGGACCACTGGCCTGATCCTGCAGGACGCTTCATATGTTCTCCATTTTAGAAGGGAAAGAAGCTTTCCTAAAAATTCATACACAGGTTGTTCCATGTACAGATGCACATTTTGATATCAAGTACATTCACCTCCTCCTCCTCCATTTAAATCAATTCCCTGATTATCCTGGTGTGCATTTTTGACCATCTCCATGCCATCAAATATTTAATATATCCAGATCAAAACGTATTTGCTTGATCATACAAACAGAAATGGTACTGGGAACAAAATTTTGATGTTAATAACCCCATGCCAAACTTTTAAATGCTGAAATGTTGTGAGGGATGGTGTGGCCTCGTTCATTTCATTTCATTTCTGAGTCGCTTCCATGAGGATTGGGGACCAGGAAGCAACTCCAGTCTTTTGTGTTTGACCCGGGCTGTGGAGCCTGGAAGGTCTCAGATAACATCAGGTTGGTGCAGCTTGAGAATGGCAGACTGATGGATGGCAGATCACCACACAACCAATTCCACAGAGCTCTTTTTCAGTTTGGAAGAGAGCAAACTTCTCTCTGATCCTGATGAGCTTTGGTGCCGTAATTATAGGCTCATCCCTCCCTAATTCTTAATTATAGTATGGCACAGCCTTCTGCTTAGAATCAAGAGTCTTGATTGAAGGCTACGTAGCTGCTCTCTTTGGGTAGCACTGTGATGGAGAAAGGTCTCAGAGAGAGGAACAGAAAGGAAGGTTGTGACTTTGCTCCTGCCCAACACATCAAGAGGGAGGTGCTTACTTGAAAGTAGGAAAGAGACCTTTATTTAAGCTGGCTGTTGGTGGCAAAAACATGAGAGGAACCTTCTGGCCCAGACACTTTCAAAATCCCCCCCCCCCCAATGAGCCTCCCCCCACAGCCATACCTGCCAACTGCTGCTGCTCCTCTGCTTCACTACTGCTGCCACCTGCCTCTTTTCCAATGAGTGCCCTCTCTTGCCCTCTTTTCTGATGACAAATTTCCTCCTTTTGGAGGGAAGAGACATGTTAAACAGCCACCTGCGTCCAGTGATTTGAAACTAGCTCTCCTTTCCTGGCGTGTGGGGGATTTCATCTCTCTTGACCTGGAAAAAACACCACCAGCTCAGGACCTTGTTGTCCTGGAAAAAACACCACCAGTTCAGGCATTGAATTGGGCTTCCAGAGCCCGACATCACCAGCTGGAGCCCTTTGTGTGCTGCATCTCATGTCTGCAGTGTGATGGCACACCCAGTGCTCAACCCAGCACCACCTCTTATTTGGATCCAGGTAAGATTGTGTTTGATGACAACGCTTTGCCATTAGCTTCCTCCAGCAGATGCACAAGCTGTTCCTGTCAACATGGCAAGAGGGAGGGTTCCGTTTCTCTTTTGGAAGATGGACAAGCTAGCCAAACTGCAGACCCAGATCCAGGGCAAGAAAGGCAAGTGCTGGTGGTGCTGTCAGACCTGTTGGCTGCTATGGTGAAGACATGGAGACCCAAAGACCTTGGTTTCCCAGGAAGGTAAAGGTAAAGGACCCTGGACAGTAAAGTCCAGTCAAAGGCGACTGTGGGATTGCAGCACTCATCTGAAGGAGCGTCTCCACCCCCATCGTTCTACCCAGACACTGAGGTCCAGCACAAAGGGCCTTCTGGCGGTTCCCTCACTGCGAGAAGCCAAGTTACAGGGAACCAGGCAGAGGGCCTTCTCAGTGGTGGCGCCCTCCCTGTGGAACGCCCTCCCACCAGATGTCAAAGAGAACAACAACTACCAGATTTTTAGAAGACATCTGAAGGCAGCCCTGTTTTGTGAAGCTTTTAACGTTTGATGCATTACTGTGTTTTAATATTTTGTTGGAAGCTGCCCAGAGTTGTTGTTGTTGTTGTTGTTGTTGTTGTTGTTGTTGTTGTTGTTATGCTTTCAGGCCGAGGGAGCTGGTGTTGGTCCACAGACAGCTTTCTGGGTCATGTGGCCAACATGACTAATCCGCTTCTGGCACAACGGGACACCATGATGGAAATCAGAGCATACGGAAATGCTGTTTACCTTCTTGCCACAGCAGTACCTATTTATCTATTTGCACTGGTGTGCTTTCGAACTGCTAGTTTGGCAGGAGCTGGAACAGAGCAACGGGAACTCACTCTGTTGCGGGGATTTGAACTGCTGACCTTCTGATCAGCCAGGCCAAGAGGCTCAGTGGTTTAGACCACAATCATGACAGTAATGCTGCCAGATGGTTAGCCAAGCTATCAATGGTGATTAGCTAGGATTGCTGTGTTCGGGTTCCACAACTGTAGACAGCAATGCATCTGAATCCCAGTTGCTGGAAACCACAGGAGAGGAGAGCACTCTTGTGTTCCACTCCTGCCTGTGAGTTTCCCATTGAGGCATCTGGTTGGCCCCTGTGAGGATGCTGGACTAGATGTTTGGAAGCTGTGGCTGGATGGTTACGTGGGAGCCAGTTGAAGCTAAATCCTTCGTTTTGTTGTTTTTTTTAATAATAATTTTTATTAATTTTCCAAACAAATAATAAAAACAGTATAGAATCGTATAACTTCAAGCTCATCAGTTCATACCCTTCTTTCTTTGACTCCCCCATACCTCCCCATCCCTGCATCCTTGTTTAATAATTCTTTAGCAACCCTTAGGTCCATTGTCTTAATTCCCTTTCATAAAAATTTCTTAAGTTTTTTTCTTTACTGCTGCAATTCTTTACTTCTTACCCCCTGACATCTTAACATTCCTCAATTTTGCAATTATTTTTAAGATATATTTTGAATTTCTTCCAGTCCTCTTCCACTGTCTCTTTCCCCTGGTCCCGGATTCTGCCCGTCATCTCGGCCAGTCCCATAAAGTCAATCACCTTTGTTTGCCATTCTTCCAGAGTAGGTAGTTCTTGCGTCTTCCAATACTTTGCCAGTAGAATTCTTGCTGCTGTAGTGGCATACATAAAGAAAGTCCTATCCTTCCTTGGCACCACTTGGCCCACCATGCCCAAGAGGAAAGCCTCTGGTTTCTTAGGAAAAGTCCACTTAAGGACCTTCTTAATTTCATTATAGATCATTTCCCAGAAAGCTTTAACCTTTGGGCAGGTCCACCAAAGGTGGTAGAAAGTGCCTTCAGTCTCATTACATTTCCAACACTTATTATTAGGCAAATGATAAATTTTTGCAAGCTTGACTGGGGTCATGTACCACCGGTAGATCATTTTCATAATATTTTCTTTTAAGGCATTACATGCAGTAAATTTAATACCGGTGGTCCATAACTGTTCCCAGTCAGCAAACATAATATCATGACCGATATCTTGTGCCCATTTAATCATAGCTGATTTCACCGTTTCATCCTGTGTATTCCATTTTAACAGCAAGTTATACATTTTTGATAAGTTCTTAGTATTGGGTTCCAACAATTCTGTTTCTAGTTTTGACTTCTCTTTCTGAAATCCTATTTTCCTGTCCTGTTTAAACGTCTCATTTATCTGATGGTAATGCAACCAATCTCGAACCTTAGGCTTTAGTTTCTCATAACTCTGAAGTTTCACCCTTTCGCCATCATATTCTATTCTCATGATATTTCATCATCTATTCTCATGATATTTTGGCCATTTAGAATCCATATTAAGCTTTTTTACTTCCCTAGCTTCCATTGGTGACACCCACCTAGGGGTTTTACTTTCCAACAAATCTTTGTATCTAATCCAAACGTTATACAATGCTTTCCTTACAATATGGTTTTTAAAGCTTTTATACACCTTTACCTTGTCGTACCATAAGTATGCATGCCAACCAAAACTATTGTCGTACCCTTCCAGATCCAAAATGTCGGTGTTCTCAAGAAGTAGCCAGTGTTTCAACCAGCAGAAAGCTGCTGATTCATAATAAAGTCTTAAGTCCGGCAGGGCAAACCCCCCTCTATCCTTTGCATCAGTTAAAATCTTAAATTTAATTCTGGGCTTTTTGCCCTGCCAGACAAATTTTGATATGTCTTTCTGCCATTTCTTGAAACAGTCCATCTTGTCCACAATCTGCAACGTCTGGAATAAAAACAGCATTCTAGGCAATACATTCATCTTAATAGTAGCAATTCGGCCTAACAAGGAAAGTTTCAACCTTGACCATATTTCTAGATCCTTTTTAACATCTGACCAACATTTTTCATAATTATCCTTAAATAAGTTCACATTCTTGGATGTTAAGTTTACCCCTGAAGCTAAATCCTTCGAAGACAGAGGTCCTGTGGCTGGGACGGGATGATATGGGATTGGGGGGGGGCAACTCCCATCTCTTGCGGGGGCGCAATTAGTGCCAGCACCGTCCGTTAAGAGTTTGGGTGTAACCTTCGACACCTCCCTTTCCATGGAGGCGCAGATTGCAGCTATAACAAAGGCGGCATTTTTCCATCTCCACCAAGCTAAGCAGTTGGCTCCTTACCTCTCTTGCCCTGACCTAGCCACTGTGATCCATGCGACGGTCACCTCCAGACTGGATTATTGTAACTCGCTCTACGTGGGGCTGCCCTTGAGACTGACCCAGAAACTCCAGCGGGTGCAGAATGCTGCAGCGAGACTCCTTACGGGGTCTTCGCTGCGAGATCACATTCACCCGGTGCTATAACAGCTGCACTGGCTCCCGGTGGAGTACAGGATCAGGTTTAAGGTGCTGGTTTTAACCTTTAAAGCCCTATACGGCCTAGGACCCTCGTACCTACGGGACTGCCTCTCCTGGTATGCCCTACAGAGAAACTTACGGTCTTCAAATAAAAACATCTTGAAGGTCCCAGGCCACAGAGAAGTTAGGCTGGCCTCAACTAGAGCTGTGGCTCCAATCTGGTGGAACACTCTGTCACAAGAGACTAGGGCCCTGCGGGACTTGACATCTTTCCGCAGGGCCTGCAAGACAGAGCTGTTCCACCAGGCCTTTGGCCAGGGCACAGCCTGACTGCCTCCCTCGGCAATCTTCGCGGAGCTCTGGCCCAATGGTTGCCAGTGGCTTGATCTGAATTAATTTTATAATGAATGGTTTTAGAGTGATGTTTGTGCTGTACTTTTGTACTGTTTTATTGTTGTTAGCCGCCCTGAGCCCGGCTTCGGCTGGGGAGGGCGGGATATAAATAATTTATTATTATTATTATTATTATTATTATTATTATTATTATTGGTCATTGGCCTGATCCAGCAGGGATCTTATGAGCAGGAAAGGAGACCACTAACAGGCTGGCAAGGTGGTGAAGGGAATAGATCAGCCTTTCCCAACCTGGCACCCTCCAGGCAGGGGCACCTTCTAGGGAGGCCATCCTCAAAGTTCTGTGACATCTGGATGGGCAGCTAGGACCCCAACGTCAGTGTGGAAGTGCAGCCACAGTGGCTCATAGCAGCTCCTTTTCAACCTCCTGCCATGGAGGAGAAGCAGTCTCTGGCCCATGGCAGCAGCAGGAGGAAGAGGAGGTGGTGGTGCTGGCACAGCTGGCCATGGAATTGAGCTGCTGTGTGATGATGTCATGAGAGCCAGTGAGTGTAGCGGTTAAGAGCGGTAGACTCGTAATCTGGTGAACCTGGTTCACTTCTACGCTCCTCCACATGCAGTTGCAGGGTGACCTTGGGCTAGTCACACTTCTCTAAAGTCTCTCAGCCTCACTCACCTCACAGAGTGTTTGTTGTGGGGGAGGAAGGGAAAGGAGAATGTTAGCCGTCTTGAGACTCCTGAAGGGGAGTGAAAGGCGGGATATCAAATCGAAACTCTTCATCAGGCACACTGTTGTGACATCACATGCAACATCAGCCTCCTCAATCTCCTACCTGTTAGGCAGCAAAGGAATCAACCCCCACAGCAGGTTGCCAGGAATGGATAAGATTGGAATGGAGAGTCTTTACCATCTGCTTTTATTCAGTATTTACGGAGACAGGCTCAGGAATGCAGCCTCTTAGAATAATGGCATTGTCCCGAGTAAATCTCCACCCCCCTTCTCTCCCAGTTCCTCATTCGTCATCTCTTCTACGGGTGGCGCTGAGGGCCCTTTGCTTCTGAGCCCTTTGCTCTCCTACTTTTAAGACTCGCCAGGTTCTGGGAGAAGGTGGGTCTGGAAAGCTTTCTAGTGATAACGTGTCAGCCAGCTGCTCCAGCTCTGCTTCCTCCTCCTCTCCCATTATTTCCCAGGTTTCCCCCTCATCTTCCTCTGAGCTGTGATCTCCCTCAACCCCCTGATGTAATTCTGAACTGTCTTCTTCTTCTCTGGAAGGGTCAGGCTGGGGTGGTGGTCTCCACCATTCCTCCTCTGCCCAGTCCCTGACAGGCAGGAGGAGGAGGAGGAAGAAGAGAGGGGTGCTGGCACAGCAGGCCATGGAAATCGAGCTGCTGTGTGATGCCCAGATATGGCATCATGACATCAGACACATTATTGTGATGTCACATGCAACATTGGCCTCCTCAATCTCCTACCCGGGTCGGCATGCCTGCCTCCAGGTGTTCTGGACCAGCTGTGCTGCCTGGGTCTGATGTTGGGATGGGCAAATCTGTCAATTTCAGCCTCTCTCTGTTTCTCATTATTCCTATCTTAAGTTCAGTTCTCCACATATTCATAGCAGTTTGGCATTGTTCTTTAAAAAGAAAAGATCCCCATGAAAAACCATCGGCATTTTGGTGGGCCTCTGCATATTTTTGCAAAGTAATTCCACAAAGCAATATGCAGCATTGCCTAATAGACACATTTTATTTATTTTTTGCAATTTTCCTAAATATAATGCATTCGTCTGTGTTATCTTCACATGTTTTTATGCACCGTTTTCTCTCGAAAATGCATTTTTGGACACATTGGTTGGCTTTAAATGCAATCGGAATCTAGACATCTGGAACATGGGATGTCCCAATTTTTTATTTTTTTATTTACAATTGGAATACTGTATATAATTGGTGTATTGCTATTATAGTAATTTGGATTGATTTGATTTGATTTGTCATTAATTGGAAGATTGTTATTGAAAATAAATAAAATTTTAACAAACAAAAAAATGCAATCAGAATCAAACTTGTGTATTAAGTAAAGATAATGTACAAAAATGCATCCTATCGGGGGGGGGGGAATAATTTTGCAAAGAAATGTGTCCATTAGGCAATATTGCATATAAACTTGTGTATATATTTTTTTAATACATTTTCATTAATTTTAACATACAAATTATAAAACATACCACACAAATTATTACAAATACACTTTTTTTGGACTTCCATCAGCACCTCCGATGATCTTCCGTCTTAACCTCTTTTTATGCATTACTTAATTTTATATTGTCTTTACCTCTCTTAACTTATCATCTCCCCTTTTCCATTTTTACGATATTTCCAACAATACTCCTCACAGAACTTCTTGCAAACCTACAAACATTGTCTGATCATCACAAATACTTTTCAAATAGTTCCTAAATTTACTCCAGTCTTCGGTAAATTTCTGGTCCTGCCGGTTTCGGATCCTTCCTGTTAATTTGTCTAATTCTACATAGTCCATCAACTTCATCCTCCATTCTTCAATCATTGGCAATTCTTCTTGCTTCCATTTCTGGGCTAATAGTGTTCTAGCTGCTGTTACTGCATATAAAAAAAGCTTATATTCTTTTCTATTTATATCACTTCCAACCATTCCCAATAGAAATGCTTCTGGTTTCTTTGTAAATGTATATTTCAACATTTTTTTCAACTCGTTATATATCATCTCCCAAAAACATTTCACCTTTTTACATTCCCACCACATATGATAGAATGTTCCCTCTTTTTCTTTACATTTCCAAGATTTATCGCTAGATTTATACATTTCCGCTAGCTTAACAGGAGTGATATACCATCTATACATCATTTTCATCACATTTTCTTTTAATGCATTACATGCAGTAAACTTTAAACCTTCTTTCCATAATTTCCCCCAGTCACTCAGTTGTATATTATATCCAAAATCTTTAGCCCAATGAATCATATTAGGTGACATCATCTGATGAATGCTTATGAGGACTTTTAAAAAACCACAAACCTTTGCCAAAATGTGGTGAATTAAACTTTAGGGTGGAGATATGAGAAGCTCAGAGAAACTGAAATTGACTGAGGCCATATCCATATCAGACATTTAAGGTACAGTGGTACCTCAGGTTACAGACGCTTAAGGTTACAGGCGCTTCAGGTTACAGACTCCACTAATCCAGAAATAGTACCTCGGGTTAAGAACTTTGCTTCAGGATGAGAACAGAAATTGCACGGTGGCAGCAGGAGGCCCCATTAGCTAAAGTGGTGCTTCAGGTTAAGAACAGTTTCAGGTTAAGAACAGACCTACAGAACGAATTAAGTTCTTAACCTGAGTTACCACTGTCTTATTGCAGCAGTTTAAACTGGCAGGGCTTCCCCCAAAGAATTCTGGGAACTGTAGTATGTTAAGGAGTTGTTAAAAGACCCTCCTTTTCCGCTCCCAGTTACAATTCCCAGTGTTTTTGTTGTTTATATCCACCTTTTCCAATACCGGAACTCAAGGTGGCTTACCCAAATGAAACCAGCATGAAAAGCAAAAATGACGCTGCCGACATCGGATGCCATACGTCCAGATTTCTCTGACCTTTTTTTGCCGATTTTCTCCTGGACACTGCTTTCGGATGCAATATTCTGGATATGTCCAGGAAATTCCGGACATATGGCAGCCCTAAACTAGATGACGCTCAGGGTCCCTTCCAACTCTATGATTCTATGAGTCTCTATGAGTCTCTGCTGCTGAGTCAGGGCCCTCCCCTGGTTAAGTGTCCTTCGCCAGATTTGAGAGCACTAGCAAATACCCAACCGTCCCACTTTCTGGACCCAGCCCTGCTGTGAGTTAACCCACAAAAACCTCAAGGTTTCCCAGAGATTAAACATAGCTAATCTGGTATGGCGCATCACAGCTTTTGCCTGGGAAGAGAGAATGGGCCTAACCATAAGCAGCACCTAGCTGGGGAGACGACGACAGCCAGCCCCGAGATATGAATAAGTGCTAATTGAATTCTGAGATCTGGGCAGAGGAGGGGGGGCAGGACCTGCACGCAGAGTGGGCGGCTTCTCTACTCTGAGGCTCAGCCAATGACGGCATCCACCGGAAAGATGCAGATTTTTAATATTATTTTTTTTAAAAGCTAGCTTTGGAAGGCAAACAGATTTTTTGGTTGGGAGGTGAAAAGATGTGAGGGCCCAGAAATAGAAGAAAGGGGTAGGCGGAGTGTTGAGTGCCTGCTGTCATCAAAGGAAAGTATAGGGCACTTTTTTTGGGGGGGGGGAGAGGGTGGCCAACCTTGCATGCAGATGCAACACAAAGCCCAGCCTGGTGGGACAATCAGAGCATGCTCCTTTGGCCCCAGAAGAGAGGGAGGAGGGAAGACGCACCGCTTGTGCATCACTGAAGAAAAGGCATTGTGATATATATATATATATATATATATATATATATATATATATATATTCTGAGCAGAGAGTCACAGGATGTGACTGGATCTACAAAGGCGGGACATGAAAGCTGCAGAGAAGGTACCAAACTGGACTGTGCAAAGTGGGTCTTATAGACAGGCCAGGGTTGAGTTGGAAATGCAGGTATGAAATGCTAAGAGGAAGCCAGGCTTGGGTTTTGCTAAAACTGCACTGTGGTTGTACAGTGGTACCTCGGGTTAAGAACTTTGCTTCAGGATGAGAACAGAAATCATGCGGCGGCAGCAGAAGTCCCCATTAGCTAAAGTGGTGCTTCAGGTTAAGAACAGTTTCAGGTTAAGAATGGACCTCCAGAACGAATTAAGTACGTAACCAGAGGTACCACTGTATACGATGCGTTCCCCCTCCCCCCACCCCCGTGCACCTGCCAGTTCAGCCAGGGCTGTTAGGCAGAATGGGGCAATAGCTTGACAATCTCAGCCAGCCCCTCCTGTAGGGATGTGTATAGATGCTAGGAGGGTGTATATGCTAGGAGGGAGTTTGTGACTTCAGCAAAGTGCATCCCTTTGCAGCTTAAAAGGGAAGCTTAGATAGACTGGTTTTAGTCTTTTCATTTAGGTAGTCCAGGATGCTCTAAGGCAGACTGGATTCTCCTTGTATTTCCCCCTTTTCTCCCCCATAAAACAACAATCACACAGACAATCTTGCAAAAAGGTAAAAACTGCATTTACTCCCTTGGAATACTCATTGAAGATGAACAGATACAGCAGCTTTGTTCAGGCAGTCTTAAAATAGTAATTCAGTTACAAAGACATACTTAAGTCAAGCTTAAAATGGAGTCTGAGTTGCAGCTCAGGCTTAGCCATTTGTTTCTTCTCAACAAATTTCTTGGTGATGAGATGAAGCGGTCAGAGTGAGGAGAGGCAAAAAAAGAGGATGTATCCAGGCAGGTAAGAGAATATATATATAGCTATGCCCTCCCCCTGTCAGAGCACAGTTGGAGTGACTCTCAGAGCTCTCTCTAGCAAAGTTACAGGGAAACTCTGTGAGTTTCAGCTCCCATCATGTGCCTATCTAGCAAACATGCTGCTTCTTCTTCTTTGGCAATTGCTCGTAGCCGAGTGAGATTGTCTTCCATAAACACAGTTTTAAAAGTGAGTCTGCAAGTGACTGTGGAGGCCAATTCTGGATCCACACATCCTTCCACAGTGGGGACATAGGTTTCCGGGTGGGAGTTGATCACAGTGTGGATTTGCCAAGTGTGCCTTCCTCTTAGCACATTTCTCCCTTGTGTCTCTTGAGTTCGAGTCTTCAAAGCCCATGACACTTTTGGTAAAGGCTGTTCTCCAATTGGAACGCTCGCAGGCCAGTGTTTCCCAGATGTCAGTGTTTATACTACATTTATTAAGATTTGACTTGAGAAAGTCTTTGAACCTCTTTTGTTGATCACCAGCATTACACTTTCCATTTTTAAGTTCGGAACAGAGAAGTTGTGCTGGAAGACGATAATCAGGCATCTGCACAACATGACCAGTCCAACGAAGTTGATGTTGAAGAATCATTGCTTCAACACTGGTGATCTTTGCTTCTTCCAGTACACTGGTATTTGTTGGTTTGACTGCATTGTCAATATCCCACACCTCCACCTGACTGCCTTCTTGCTTACAGCCAGGGGACAGCACTGCTGCACTCAGCTCCCACTGGGGCATCCAGTTCCCTGCCGTGAGGACAGGATTACGGACTAAATGGGACATTGATGTGGTCCTGCATGTTCTTCTGGTGTTCTTAATGCTTCTAGAAAACACAGGTGGGGAAAGTGCTCCTGTGTTCGAGTCCTGCTTGCTGGCTTCCCATTGGTGCATCTGGGTGGCCACTGGGAGAACAGGATGCTGGACCAGGTGAGCCACTGGCCTGATTGTGCATGCTCTTCTTATGTTCCTAGATCCTTCCCTCCCTACTCACCAACACCAGCAAATCTGCCCCTGGAAGGCAAAATAGGCCCAGCTCCCACCAGCAGAGCCAGCCATTCCAGAAATCCCACTTCCTACTGGAAAAAAATAATAACTTACATTTGCCTAATGCTTTGTCAAACTGCCCAGGATCTAAGATTGACGCTATCAGGTTTATAAAATGGCATCAGCTTCAGACGGTGAGATATTGACGTGTTGCCTGTATTCATAGCTCCATAAAACTATTTTACAGTGATATAATACCCCTAAATATGGCCTGTATTGGCAAGTGTGGATTTGCAACTGGGGGTGCTTTATCCATGATGAAATACATACCACCACCACCCCATTCCTACCCACCCCCCAGGCATCGATACAGGATTCTGGATGGAGTCAAGTAAACAGCCACTTTCCTTCAATATTCCTCTCTCTGCTGTGGGTCGCAAACACATCAATATAGATCCATTGCCGTCTCTTTAGAATGAGGCATAAATCAGGGGGGGCAGTTTTCCCTTGAGAAAGAGTGTTTTCTTATTAGAACAGTGGAAAGCAAGATCTAGGGTGTTTGCTAACAAGTTTCATAATCTGCAAGGCTAATGACAGCTTCACGCCTCCCCCAGAAACCTTTGCAGGGATGATTTGCATCTCTGGGCAAGAAAGGGGGGCTGGAGAAAGGAGAGGGCAATGGTTTTTGTTGTTGCTCATCCTGATCCCGTTGATGTAGTGGAAGGAGGGGCACACCTAGCATATGCTCCAGGGTTGACAGAGGTTCTTAAGAAGAGAGTTACTGGGGTTTGCAAGAGGGAAGTGTGACTTTCTTCTGGGCTCCCTGGTGGATTGGCAGAGCAAAGAAATTCATCTGCCCTTGCTTTGCTGCTCATCAGGGCTAAAAGCCAGGTCTAGCATCAGCAGCTGATGATGACCTGCCTAGTCTGCACCCTCTAAAATATTGGTGCTTACCTAGTCTCTCTCCCCCCGCCCACTCTAAAAATTAATGCTCCTGCTGTTTGGAGGTTAAGAACATAGGAAGAGTCTGATGGGTCAGGCCAAACAGATGCCCCAAAGAGAAGCTCACGAACAGGATCTGGGTGCAACAGCAATGCTCTCCCCATTTGTAATAATAATAATAATAATAATAATAATAATAATAATTATTATTATTATTATTATTATTATTATTTATACCCTGTCCATGTGGCTGGGTTTCCCCAGCCATCCTGGGCAGCTTCCAACAAAATATTAAAATACAGTGGTCTGTTAAACATTAAAAGCTTCCCTAAACAGGGCTGCCTTCAGATGTCATCTAAAAGTCTGGTAGTTGTTCTTCTCTTTGACATCTGGTGGGAGGGCGTTCCACAGGGCGGGTGCCACTACCGAGAAGGCCCTCTGCCTGGTTCCCTGTAACCTCACTTCTCGCAGTGAGGGAACCGCCAGAAGAACCTTGGCACTGGACCCTCAGTGTCCGGGCTGAGTGATGGGGGTGGAGACACTCCTCCAGGTATACTGGGCTGAGGCCATTTAGGGCTTTAAATGTCAGCACCAACACTTTGAATTGTGCTTGGAAATGTACTGGGAGCCAATGTACTCAGTGGCATTTTCTGCCTCTTAATAGTGGGGGTAGATCATAGTCATCATGGTTAGTAACCATTGATGCAGTCCAGCATCCTCTCCCCTTTTAAAAAAAGGACTAGGCAAATTCATGAAGGACAAAGCTACCAGTGACTACTAGCCAGGATAGTTCTGCGCTGCTTCCACCGTGCTACAATTTCTGGAGCTCCCCAGAGAGAGTGTTTGATTGTTAAGCCACCCTGATAATTGTAGCTCTGTCAGGGGAAATGGGGTGGGCGGGCAATCTCTCAGCACCCTCAACAAACTACAGCTCCCAGGAAAGCTGTGACAGTTTAAAGGGATGCGGGTGGCACTGTGGTCTAAACCACTGAGCCTCTTGGGCTTGCTGATCAGAAGGTTGGCAGTTCAAATCCTCACTATGGGGTGAACTCCCATTGCTCTGTCCCAGCTCTTGTCAACCTAGCAGTTTGAAAGCATGCCAGTGCAAGTAGGTGCCATTGTGGTGGGAAGGTAAATGGCATTTCCATGCGCTCTGGTTTCCGTTGCGGTGTCCCGTTGCACCAGAAGCGGTTTAATCATGCTGGCCACATGACCCAGAAAACTGTCTGTGGACAAACACCAGCTCCCTTTGACTGGACTTAACAATCCAGGGGTCCTTTACCTTTTTACCGATGACAGTTTAAAGTGGTATAAAACTGCTTTAAATGTACAGTGGTACCTCAAGTTAAGAACTTAATTCATTCTGGAGGTCCGTTCTTAACCTGAAACTGTTCTTAACCTGAAGCACCACTTTACCTAATGGGGCCTCCTGCTGCTGCCGCGCCACTGGAGCATGATTTCTGTTCTCATCCTGAAGCAAAGTTCTTAACCCCAGGTATTATTTATGGGTTAGCAGAGTCCGTAACCTGAAGCGTCTGTAACCTGAGGCACCACTGTATAATAGATGGGACCTACAGATTTTGAAAATTTGAATGAGGGAGTTTTGTATTAAACCCCATTTTGCATTAAATTGCTCACTGGATTGAGTTTTACTGCTTGTTTGTTGCATTTATATCCCACCTTTTTCTTCACAGAGCTCAAGGTGGCATACATGGTTCCCCCCCTCCTCATTTTATCTCCACAAAAGTCCTCTGAGGTAGGTTGATCAGAGAGTGAGTGTCCGGCCCAAGGTCACCCAGTAAGCTTCTTGCCTGTGTGGAGATTTGAACCCTGGTCTCCCAGATCGCACTCTAAGCACTACATCCCAGTGACTTTCCTGCAGGGGTGCCAACTTGAATAAAGGATGGGGGGGAGGTAAGCAACCACCCCACGTAATCAATCACATGACACGACACACACACACCATTTGAATGGCAATGCCCATCAACATTTTTTTTGGGGGGGCACTCCCTCCTCTGCTTTTCCACATCCGTACTATAGCTTCAAGATTCCTACTCGAGACTAACTTTCCAGCATGGCTGTAAGCTGTGTTGGCTAAAAAATCTTTGTGACGATAAGGCTCGTTTTTCAGGCATGATGGATTCCTGTAAGCTTTGTTGAGTCAACAATAGCGAGAGCTGAAGCCTTTGGAAAAAAGATTGATACCTGGCAAATAGAAGCTGGAGTGCATTTAATTCTGTTTAGCTATAAGCCTTCATGCACACACATGACCGCGGATCCTCTTTACAAAGGTCACCGTGATATAGAATGGCCATCATCTGTAACAAAGCTGCTTAACCACTGAAAACTTGTTGCATCCAAAGCAAATGTTTGAAAGAAGAGGAAAGCAGAAAGTGGCATATATGCATTGGGAGTGGGGTGTGGGGCATGCTCAGATCATGGGATCAGATCCAGCATCCTCTACTTGCTAGCAGTAAGAGCCCTTGTACTAGGGAGTGTCAGAGCTGAAAGGTTGAGCAACAAAGGAATCCAGCGCAACAGTTGTACAACAGCTGATTTATTTGGAGCCTATTGTTATGCAGAGTGTGCAAACTGTGCTTTGTGCATTTGGTTAGAGAGCAGACTTTACCTGTTGCAATCACACACAGAGAGGGATGCATGTAGAATAAGAAAATAACAACATTGTTTATTATAGGAAGTAATGTAACTTGGATGGAAAATGTGTTTGGTTCAAATCCAGAGAAGAGAAAAGCAGCAATGCTTGCTCAGTTGTTCTCAGAGGTTAGAGGCAAGCAGTGGCATAGCATGGGGGGGACAGGGGCAGTTGCCCCAGGCGCAACATTCTTAGGGGTACAAAATTTCAACACCTGGTGCTGCTTCAATACAGCTGCACACTTTTGTTGCTGGGCTTTGTTGAAAATGGCTTCTTCATGTGAACCAGGAAGAGACATCTCCAGACAACGGAACGACTCTCCTTTTCTTATCTCAGCAGCTACGATCTCCCAGGTGACACACACACTGTTAGGAAGTTGAATGCGCATGAATACTCCGTCCGTTTCCCTCCCTCCGCACGGCCTCGGGTGCTGGCAACCCATGCTATGCCACTAGAGCCAAGGCAACCTTTCATCTTGAGGACCGAGAGAGAAGTGTGAGGAGGAGGAAGTTGTAAGCAGGATGCAACCTAAGGCATATCAGTCTAAACTCTGAAGGAGAGGGAGGTCACATAGAGGTCCGTTGCATAAAAATCTTCAGTAAAGGACTTGTGTTTTCTCCTGTGCAACAAGGTTCCACCAGGGCAGAAAGTCTGCCATGAAGTGAGAGCTTTGTGGCTCATTGAGTATCTGAACCCTGGACTCCCAGCTGCTTGCCCAATTCCCTAACCATTATGGCTACCATCTCCCATCAGCCCCAACCAGCACAGCTTTGTGGGACAAAGATTTCTGCCTGGAATCCAGAAGAGCCACTGCCTATTTGTGAAGATGATGCTAGAGAAGATGGACCAAGGGGCTGGGCTAAGGAGTAACTCAAGGTGAGTGCCTCTGCCTTGCATGCAGAAAGTACCAGGTTCAATCCCCAGCCACTCTGTAGCTCAAACCCTAGAGAGGTGCTGCCAATCAGTGTGGACAGGACTGAGTTAGATGATCCAGTGGTCTGACTCAGTTATAAGGAAGCTTTCTATGATAGGGCAAGGGATGCAACTCAGTAGTAGAGCATCTGCTTTGTATGTAGAAAGTGTTGTATTTGCAGAGTCTTTTACACAGCGGAATGATGAGCAGTACGTGCCACATACTTTACTTTACTTTATTTACACTTCAATGCTGAGAAATTACAAACATGCATCTTGCCTCTGCGAGAGCAGAGAAACAAATTCATCTCTCCTCGGAAACACCGAGAGAACAGAGAAAAACAGGAAACCAGTGTACGTCACATCCAGTCTCCTATTCCCGTGGGAAACCCAACAGCAACTCTGACTGTGGAATGTAAACAATGTCTTGTGACAAGCATTTCGCTGCACAAAGAAAGCAGAAACCAACATCCTCCCCCTTTCTGTGAACATCACTGGGCAGCGTGTTCATACAATATCAGTACAAACCCAACTTCTGCACATAGGTACAGTGTTGATCCCTTGATACAATCTTGGACAATACATCAGCAGGAATTTCATTACCTGGCATATAGGACACCGTTACGAGTCCCTTCTGAATACGTTCCCTAGCATGTTGCAACTTCAATTGCAAGTGCTTCGTGCTTTGCTTACAACCTTCAGAATTCAGCAAAGCCAAACATGCTTTGTTGTCCTGGTAAACCTGGATTGGACATTTGACAGGAATTTTCATGTCTTTGCACAATTGTAACAACCATTCACAATCTTTAAGTGAATAAGACAGTGCATTCAGTTCAGCTTCACAAGTACTTAAGCTAACTGTTGTTTGCTTCTTGCATGACCAATCAAATAGACCCTGATTGTACATGTAGCAAACTCCAGACGTGCTTTTCCTGTCTGTAGTGTCACTTCCAAAACTTGCATCTGCAAATATCTCAAGACCACCAGACTGTTGGAATAATTAGCTTGACGTGGCTAATTGCTTTACGACCCCAATTAGGTGCAGTTTATAGCGGTCCGGCACGTTTCCCTCTCAGCTGCGCCGATCTGCTTCGCTCCGTCACGCCTTGCAGAGTAAAACACAGCGGAAAAAACTGTTGCTTCAGATCCTTGCAAACACACTAGGCATTTGTGTGCTTATTTATTAGCCTTTATTACAGCAGAATATTTACAGCTCAACATTTCTCAGATTCTCCTGGGCTGCTAGCATTCATGGCTGCCTTCTCCTCCGAAGAACAAAGAAGACAATGAATAAAACTCCTCCCTTCTTCCAAACCTGACATCAGAATGTGAGAAGTCACTCAGAACATCTTAACCCTGTAAGTTCTGAATCTCCACACCCCTCTCGTCTTGCATTCTGACGAGACCTGTGGATGTACCTTTACAGACCTCTGTGAGATCAATCCCTTCCCCAATGCCTTGCGCCTTTTCCTGGCGTCTCTGTCAGGCACCTGTGAAACCTCCTCACAACTCTCAGATTCGCATTGTGCGAAACCAACCCACACACCTGTGGCCTGATACCTTTCAGGTGGAATACCCTTCGTTGTGCGACTGGACCGCCTGGGCACAAACTCAGGTATTTCCTCTGTCTCACTGCGGTCAGCAGGTGTGTCCTCTGTATCACGGGATTCCCCCTCTGACTTAAAGCGTCTTCGAATTCTCTGCATTACGCTAACAGGAGACGTAGGCTCACTCTTGGGCTCTCTTTTAACAACCTGTGGAGATGCCCCATCCTGTTCTTGACCTTGGTCAGTGACCTGATCCTCATCAGCAGGTTCAGCACCTAGCTCTCCTTCCTCATCAGAAACTTCCTGCTCTGAATCCCCCTCTGAATCAGACAGACATTCTGAGAGAACGTCACGCCTTGCAGAAGTCTTTGACCAACCATCCTGCTCATAGAACTCAGCATGTTTGCTGATCACAAGCTTACTCTGATCACCTTCTGGATATGCAAACCTCCATGCTTTAGAAGACGGTTCATACCCACAGAAGATCATTTTCTGGAACTTGGGTCCACCTGGCCTTTGCAAAGCCTTTGGCACCGGCACAGATGCGGCTGACCCGAAAGAACGGAGAAAATGAATCTGAGGTTTCCTGCCGTGAAGCATGAAAAACGGCGTGTCTCCTACCACTGAATTGTAGGACCTATTCCAGGTGAAATTCACATTCTTAATTGCCTCCATCCAAAAGCTTGGAGGTAACCCAGAATCTGACAGCATCACCTGTGTAGCCTTAACCAGAGCCTCACTCCTGAGCTCTGCCACCCCCCTCTCTTGAGGAGAAGTCACTTTGTGACGTATCCCTTTCTGGTGAAAGAACTTCTGCAGAGCAGACCCAGTAAACTTTGCACCTCGGTCACTATTGACTGCTTGCACCTTGGTGGAGAACCTTAGTTCCACCTCCTCAACCCAATTTTTAATCAGTTGAGCTGCATCTCCCTTGGATTTCAGAGCATGGGTCCAGGAATTCTGGCTAAAATCATCCTGCATCGTCAGCAGAAACCTGGCCCCTCCCAGACTGGGCTCTTTCATGGGACCCAACAGATCTATGTGAACAAGTTCAAAAGGTTTTGTGGTTACCCTGTCAACCCTAGGGTAACTGCACCCTTTTACCTTTGCCTTTCTGCAAGCCTTACAATTTATGGCTCTTCCACATTCCTGAATTTTACAGCCTTTGGTACACTCCTGTAACACCTGGAGTTCTTCAAGAGAACTATGAGCTGTCTTCTTGTGCCAAACACATGCACATGAAACATGAGTGGGAACTGTAGCACGCATAGCTTGTGTCCCCTCACCCTTCAGAGGCGTTTTAAGAATAAAGAGATCATTCTGCCCCTTTTCAACTTTGACTAGCTGCTTCCCTCCTTTGTAGATTGTGCACACATCATGTTCAAAGTAAACTTTAAACCCCTTCTGCAACAAATAAGGGACAGATAAAAGACAGTGACGCAATCCAGGTAAAATGCAAACTTCCACCTGCTCCTACAAAACAGAAAGAAAGACATTTGCAACATTAGGTACATTTTTCCTTTCCCCACTTGCAAACTGAACAGTTTTTCCAGCTGGAATTGCCTTGCAATTCCACATCTCGACAGCAGGGGTCTCTGGAATCAGGTTGCGGTTAGCTCCTGAATCGATGATAAAACTGAGTTCATTGTCTCTCTCAGAGCTGTCCTCAAACATTGCCATACTGGCTGTCAGCTGATAAGCATCCTCATCGTCCCTAGCACGTCCGCCTTGCGCATTCCCACGCCTGGCCCCCTTTCTGGGCTGGTTACCACAGAAACCTGGCTGGTTCCCATGAGAAGCGACCTTGACAACATCCTGCCTCGTCTCTCTGCCTCGGTGGGGGCAAAAGCGACGCAGATGTTCAGTAGAATTACAGATAAAACAACGACGACGATCACCAGTGGAAACAGTGGAAAAACACTGCCCAGGGCTCCTTTCAGCTGGCCTGGCCCCCCTTCTTCCGGAAGAGCTCTCTGTGCCAGCCCTGCCCTGTCTGAAACTGCATTCCACTCCAGCACTCTCAGTGGAAAACTTTTCAAACTTGCCTTTGGAATTCTTCGCCCCCCGACTTGCCCATCAGGAACTGGGGCTTCAGCCATCTCTGGGCTTTTTCTTACTTCTCCAGGGCTCTGGCCTCCTGCTGAGCTTTCACACAAAGCCCTCAGCACCTCCCAGGCAGCCCTTGCTGACTTTACGCCCTCCAAACTAGGCAAGAGCGATGCGTGTACACATGCTTTCAGCATACCAAGCTCTCTTTGCATTCTCTGCTGGCTATCTTCAGGCAACGCAGCCTCAAAGCCTGCAACGTCTGTCCCATCCGCACCTGGACTGAGGGGTAGTGGCTCTTTCTGGCTTACATCCCAAAGCCCTGTAGCCAAAAACAAACCCCACACTTTTCTGGACCAGATTTCCCATCCTTGAGTAGTCAGCTTTTCAAACGGGATGTCTTCAAGGACCTGGCTGTCTGCCATGTTCTTCCCGGGGCCCCAAGCTTACTCACGTAACAGCTTGTCCAGCACCCGGTTCTCAGCCGCTCTCAGCTCTCGGCTCTCAGCTCCTTTCAGCCAGCTGCTCTGCCTCAGAACACAGACCTCCGCTCTCGGTAGCGTCTTCCCAGCTGATTTCAAAGCACACCGGCACACTTCGCAACAGCTTTTATAGCGGTAATTAGTCCCATAACTAATTGGAATAATTAGCTTGACGTGGCTAATTGCTTTACGACCCCAATTAGGTGCAGTTTATAGCGGTCCGGCACGTTTCCCTCTCAGCTGCGCCGATCTGCTTCGCTCCGTCACGCCTTGCAGAGTAAAACACAGCGGAAAAAACTGTTGCTTCAGATCCTTGCAAACACACTAGGCATTTGTGTGCTTATTTATTAGCCTTTATTACAGCAGAATATTTACAGCTCAACATTTCTCAGATTCTCCTGGGCTGCTAGCATTCATGGCTGCCTTCTCCTCCGAAGAACAAAGAAGACAATGAATAAAACTCCTCCCTTCTTCCAAACCTGACGTCAGAATGTGAGACGTCACTCAGAACATCTTAACCCTGTAAGTTCTGAATCTCCACAATCTTCTGATTGTTAAATCTCAGTCTGTAATGCATAGTGCCTTTCAAATAGCGCGCTATGCGTTTCAGAGCTTTCCAATCCTTAACAGTAGGATTGTTGACTTGTCTGCTTAGCAAATTACAGCTAACAGCAATGTCAGGTCTTGAACATCTGGCAATGAAGTTTAGCTTGCCTAGCACACTTCTGTACAGTGTAGTGTCAGAAAATGCTTCTTCAGTGTCATCTACCTGATAACCTGTTGTCATCGGTGTGTCTACAGGGTTAGCATCCATCAGGTTTAGTTTGTTTAACACATCAGCAATTTTCCTTGACTGGTGTACTAGAATGTTACCGTTTTGATCTCTCTCTATTTCCAGAGATAGGTAGTTGTTTACCTCACCAAGATATTTCATGTCAAAGTGCTCTTTCAGTTGAGCTAGGGCGTTATTGTACATTGTGACATCTTTCCAAAAGAACAAAATATCATCAACATAAAACAAACAATATAGCTTCTTTTGCCCCTCCTCTTTGACAAATACACATGGATCAGCTTTCCCTTGCTGAAAACCTAGAGAAAACAATACTTCAGTGAGTTTTGTGTGCCAACACCGTGCACTTTGTTTGAGACCATAAAGGGACTTCTTCAGAGCACAAACAAATCCCTGTTTTACCTGTACGCCATCAGGTGGAAGCATATAAAGTGATTCACCTAGAGATCCATACAAAAATGCTGTATTCACATCGTGGTGACTAATGTGTAGATTCTCCTCTGCAGCCAGCTTGAGCATAAGCCTAATGCTCTCATACCTCACAGTGGGTGAGTAGGTCTCGTGATAGTCTTCACCTGGTACCTGTGCAAAACCTCTGGCTACCAATCTGGCTTTGTGTCTGACTATCTTGCCATTTTGATCAATCTTCACTTTGAAGACCCATTTGCTTCCAAGCAGTTTCATTCCTGGAACTACTGGAACAAGCTCCCATGTTTTGTTCCTTTCTAAGGAATCAAGCTCAGCCTTCATGGCATTTAACCATGGCTCAGCATCCTTTGAATCCAAATCCTGGATTTCTTGGAAACTTGAAGGTTCAAATACCTTCTTGGAGCTTTTAACAGCTGCTACTGCTGTCTTAGCAAACTCATCAGCAAATCTCTTTGGAGGTCTGCCTTTTGTGGCTCTTTGTGACCTGCGAATTAGCCGTAGGTCTTCAACACTCTCCTCTTCCTTCTTAGGAGAAAAGTGACCTATTGTGAATAATGGTTCCTCCAATTCTTGATCAGAGCTTTCAGAGGGTCGCATAGAGGCTTTCGCACTCTTGAAATCCTCTGAATCACCCGATTCAGTTTCAGACTCAGAATCAGAACCTTCATCAGTGGGTGTGGGTTGTTGCGGCTGCTTTTGTTCATCCTCAGTCTCATCACTGTCATCAGGATAACATTGGAAAATTCCCACATTCTCCCCCCACTTGGCATTGTACTCAACACTTCTTGTGAGCCTAATTGTCTTAGAGTCAGTCATCATTATTCTGTAAGAACCTTTCTGATAACCTAGAAAGATACCATGCAATCCACGCTTGTCTAACTTGGAGCTTTGTGGTGTGTGAACCCACATGTCAGAACCAAAAATTTTCATGTGTTTGATGTACGGCTTCTTGCCAAACATCTTCTCATAGGGGGTACAACCAATCGCTGAAGATAACCTGCGATTATAACTGTAAGTAAAACACGAGAGAGCTTCGGCCCAATAACTCTCTGGAAGATTGGCATCATGCAGCAAGGTTTTTAACCCTTGAAGCAATGTTTGATTTGCCCTCTCGCAAAGTCCATTCTGCCACGGCGAGCGAGGACTAGACAAATCGTGTTGAATTCCTTTCTCAGTCAGAAAAGCTTCAAACTGCTGAGAAGTGAATTCCCCCCCGCGATCAGTGAAAAGAGTTTTTATCCTCTTACCATGCACATTTTCCAACCAAGCACAGAATTCCTTGAACCTTGGAAAAGCCTCTGATTTCTGCTTGAGATCGTACACATAAATATACCTGGAAAATGCATCAATGAGAACCATGAAGTACCTGTTTCCACTCAAAGAGGGTGATAGTGGTCCAACCAAATCAGCATGAACAACCTGGTATGGTTCTGTAGCTTGCCTACTAGACACCTTACCTTCCGCAGCCATTTTCACCTTGTTTGCTGTGCATGCCTTGCACTTCATGTGGTACCTGCAGGGTTTAATAGTCATACCTTCAACTAAGGCAGGCATTTTAGATACTGCCTCAAAATGCAAATGACCAAATTTCCTGTGAAAATCATGAATACATTCTGCATGCAAACTTTTGTTAGAACCTGCAGTGCAACAAGTTTCATCCTGCACAACATCATCAAAATACAAAACAAACAAACGATCAACATATTCAGCACGCAATACTTAATCGTTTTTCTTGGTGATGGTGCACTTCTTGTTCTTGAAAGAAACGTCAATGTTCTGTTCATTCAGCTGCGCAACACTGAGTAGATTGTGTTTGGCATCTGGTATGTAAAGTACATTTTGTATCGATAAGTCCAAACTGTGAAGAACAACAGTTCCGTAGCCTTGACTGGGGATCGTGTGGTCATCTGCCTGGTGAATCGCACCTTCCTGCAGCGTAAAAGATACAAACAGTCGCTTATCGTTGCACATGTGGTGCGTTGCAGCCGAATCAACAACGAAGAAAGATCTAGACGTCTTCTGGACCTTTGCAACCTTTGGAGTGAAGCGTGAGACCATTGCCTTGTGCTGCGTTGTCCTGGACACCGGACCTTTGCCTTTGCCTCGGCCTTTTCCACGCGATGAGCCTTCGCTGCGCTGCTCTGTCTTGGCCCTGGGATATCTACATTCCCTCTTCATATGGCCTAGACGTCCACACGAGTAGCATTTTACTGCCTTCAAAGCTTTGGCGCCATCTGGTGGTTCCACTGCACTTTGGGATGACGTCTGTGAAGACTCCCCCTTACCCATGCAGCTAGCACCCCGGCGGTCTGCTTCATTCTGAATCATGGCAGTAACATGTGCTACTGTGAGCTGAGCATTTGGCTGAACAACAATCTGAGTGGCAACAGATTCCCCACTTGCATCAGCCAGCCTTCTGCAGCTAGCCATCATGACTCTGGTATTAGCCTTCTCTGCTGCGTTAAATCAAGCTGCGTCTGTGTTTAACTGCAGCTGCTTCAAACCTCATTCCAAAAGCAAGTTTAAAAGTACTTTCGGTTTTCAAGCCTCCAAGCCTTTGCCTTAGAGCCTTTGCATGTGGCGCGGCAAAACAGCTTTAAAAGTTCAAAGTCCAGCCATAAAGCCATTAACTAGAAGCTGGCAGGCTGCCCAGAGCATGAGCACATACCTCTCATCAATCATTTTGACGCGCAGAGCAGATAACGTCCGTCCGTTTCTCTGTTCCCCTGCCGGCACTCCGATTCTTTGCTCCTTTGTTCCTTTGCCAGGAGCCATTTAGATCCGATTCGACTTCTGGAATCCATTCTTCAGTTTGATTGCGTTTTTCTGGGCCCAGAACCAAAGAAGTGTTGTATTTGCAGAGTCTTTTACACAGCGGAATGATGAGCAGTACGTGCCACATACTTTACTTTACTTTATTTACACTTCAATGCTGAGAGATTACAAACATGCATCTTGCCTCTGCGAGAGCAGAGAAGCAAACTCATCTCTCCTCGGAAACACCGAGAGAACAGAGAAAAACAGGAAACCAGTGTACGTCACATCCAGTCTCCTATTCCCGTGGGAAACCCAACAGCAACTCTGACTGTGGAATGTAAACAATGTCTTGTGACAAGCATTTCGCTGCACAGTGAAGAAAGCAGAAGCCAACAGAAAGTTGCAGGTTCAATCCCCAATGGCACTCCAGGGATGGTTGAGAGCCCTGCTTAAACCCTGCCAAGCCACTGCCAGTCAGTGTGGACAATATGTAGATGGACCAATAGTTTGACCCAATATAATGCAGCTTCCCATGTTCCTAATATACTCAACTCTTCCAGCTATTCATTTGAATACTTTTTCTCCAGATCTCTCATCATTCTGGTCGCTTTTCTCTGGGCACGATCCTGCAACGTCCTCCTTTAAATGTGGTGCTCAGAGCTGGCTGAAACAGAGAGAGCAGAGTTTGGCCACTCCAAAAGCAGGTGGGAGAGCGAGGGATAAACAGGTGGAATGACTCTACTCCAGCCAGATCCATGGCAATTCATCTTCATTCCCGCTATTAAGCAGAATGTCACTTCCAATCCACCAGAGCTCACGGCTCAGGTGTCAAAGTCTTTGGAGACATCCAGGTGACACTCCAGAAATTGAGGCACTGCTGTTCCTTCTACTCAGAGCAGCCGTTTAGTTAGATCAATTTGCAGCTGATATTTGCAAAACATCTCTCCCTCTCCCTCTCCACCCCCCACCCCCGCTCTCTCACTCACACACTTGTTTTCCTAGGAGAAAAGAGTGTCTCCTTCTATGAGAGAAGCAGAAGAACTTTTCTGATCAAAGAAAGGACTGATCATTTTGAGGAGGCTTTGCTCCAAACAGGCTCCCTGGCTGGCAAAAATAATAATAACTCGTCGTGCGTCAACTTTTGCACTCTTTCAGTATGGAAGCTTCAGTAGTGGAGAGACATCCTTCTCAGGCTGGAATCAGAACCATGGGGAAGTTCCACTGGTATTCAAAGACCCCTTTCTGGATCATAGATCATAAAATTGTAGAGTTGGAAGGGACCCTGAGGAACATCTAGTCCAACCCCCGGCAATGCAGGAATATGGAGCTATCCCATACAATGCAACCTTGGCATTATCAGCACTGTGTTCTAACCAACTGAGAAGTTTCTAGTGGTTTTATTTACCTCTAAAAAGGAAGCCTCTCACTCTTTGTCTTATGGAAATTGTGTCAGAGCATCTGAAGAGCCTGGCTGGATCAGGTCTGTGGCCCTTCTAATCCAGCATCCTGTTCTCACAGTGGCCAATCAGATGCCCCAATGGGAAGCCCTACAAGCAGGACCCAAGCACAAGAGACTCTTCCCTCCTGAGCTTTCCAGCAACTGGTATTCAGAAGCATCACTGCCTCCAACTACATGGACCATTAGCCTGATCTGGCAGGCTCTTCAAAAGGTTCTGATGCTTAGGCTTGCCAAAAAGCCTCACTTTGCCTCCCGTGGGAAGCTTTCTTCAGGTATCATTGTGACGCCAGTAGGTGGGTGGGAGGGAAGCATTTTCAGAAGCTGTTTTTAGATGCCACTGAGATGCCCACAGGTGCAGCATAATGGCCACAACCTCCTTTTGTCATCTGCCTCCAGCATTTGATATTCATAGAATCATAGAATCATAGAGTTGGAAGAGACCACAAGGGCCATCGAGTCCAACCCCCTGCCAAGCAGGAAACACCATCAGAGCACTCCTGACATATGGTTGTCAAGCCTCTGCTTAAAGACCTCCAAAGAAGGAGACTCCACCACACTCCTTGGCAGCAAATTCCACTGTCAAACAGCTCTTACTGTCAGGAAGTTCTTCCTAATGTTTAGGTGGAATCTTTTTTCTTGTAGTTTGGAACCATTGCTCCGATATTCTGCCTCTGAAGACAGGAAGTGCCATTTATCAATTGAGTTGGTGCTCATAGCTGTCATTTCTGCCCTCCTCCGCCGTGCATTGGTCTAACTCTGCTTGGAAAGTCATCTCAACCAGATGGCCATGGCAGAAGCAGAGAAGTCCATGTGTAAATTGTGGTGGGGAGAGAGGTCTTCTGTTCTTCCGATTGACTGAACTGAGTCACAGGTAGGTGCCTTTTGCTGAGTCAGACTATGTGGTTCATCTAGCTCAGCTGGTTAGAGCGTGGTGCTGAAAATGCCAAGGTTGTGGGTTCAATCCCCATATGAGCCAGCTGCATATTCTTGCATTGCAGAGGATTGGATTAGATGACCCTTGGGATCCCTTCAAACTATAGAATTCTATGATTCTCCCTCCAAAGACCCATTCAACCCGTATCCTGGAGAGTCCACACTCCACATGCAGTTTGATGCTTGGCATATCTGGGTGGGGCTGGGAGAGACTCCCTGCCTGAAAACCTGCTGCCAGCCAGTGTAGCCAACACTGAGTTAGATGACCTGGCACAGTATAAGGCAGATTCCTGTGTTCCAAACTTGTGGATCCCCAGTGGATTCTGGAGAGATGTCAGCTCTGGCCTCCATGAAAGCCTAGCTATTTCCCCCTTACATTTACAAAATGCCACTTTGATATAAAGACTCGAGCCATTAACCGAATCGATCGAGCTAATTTATAACCACAGAATCTCTGTGCCCGTTCCATGAGATGGCAGTAAATTTAAGGTTTGGGGCTTGGCAATCAATAACCAGGAGAGAAGCGGACCAAAGTTTTGCACCACACCCAAAGGAGAATCAAAGACGCTGCCGTCTTTGGACTGGTGTTAACGCACAGCTGCCAAGCCAAAAATACATCCCCACCCCACCCCACCAAAAAAGCACAATGTAAGGCAAATTGAGGGGGAAGATCTGGTCCCTCTGGGCTGCTTGATCAATCGAGACAAAATGAGGTGATGGGATGGACTGGACCAATTCATGCAGCAGGTATGAGAATCCATTTGGCTGAGCTGAAGCAGAGCGTGATAGAAATTGTAGATCTCAGCACAGCACGCCAGGGAAAGAGATGGTGGGAAGTCCAGTTGCGTCAATGGAAGCCCTTCTGGTCATGTACCGTATTTTTCGCTCTATAAGACGCACCAGACCACAAGACGCACCTAGTTTTTGGAGGAGGAAAACCAAGGAAAAAAATATTCTGAATCTCAGAGGCCAGAACAGCAAGAGGGATTGCTGCACAGTGAAAGCAGCAATCCCTCTTGCTGTTCTGGCTTCTGGGATAGCTGCGCAGCCTGCATTCACTCCATAAGACGCACACACATTTCCCCTTACTTTTTAGGAGGGGAAAAGTGAGTCTTATAGAGCAAAAAATACGGTAATTATTTTGCTGGATACTGCCAAGCTTGTTAGCCCACATCTGGCTCATCATAAACTCCAGACAACCATTCACCAAGCTGATGCCCTCCAGATGTTTTGGACTATAACATACCCTCCAACATTTCCCCGATGAAAATAGAGTTGTCCTAAGGAAAAGCAGGACATTCTGAGATCAAATCAAAATCCAGGGCTGCCCCTGGAAAACAGGGACACTTGGAGAGTCTGCTATAATTCCCATCAGCCCCAGTGTCATATACATGATTGCTGACAGGAGTGGCCATATAACACCTTTGCTGAATAAAGTGGTACCTCGGGTTACATATGCTTCAGGTTACAGACTCCGCTAACCCAGAAATAGTACCTCAGGTTAAGAACTTTGCTTCAGGATGAGAACAGAAATCATGCTCTGGCAGCGTGGCGGCAGCAGGAGGCCCCATTAGCTAAAGTGGTGCTTCAGGTTAAGAACAGTTTCAGGTTAAGAACAGACCTCCAGAACAAATTAAGTTCTTAACCAGAGGTACCACTGTACTTGCTGTTTGCTACCAGGCCAAGTTCAAGCTGTTACTATTAGTGTAAAGGTAAAGGTAAAGGTACCCCTGCCGGACAGGGCCAGTCGTGACCGACTCTAGGGTTGCGCGCTCATCTCGCTCAAGAGCCCAGGAGCCGGCGCTGCCCGAAGACACTTCCGGGTCACATGGCCAGCGTGACGAAGCTGCATCTGGCGAGCCAGCACCAGCGCCGCACACGGAAACGCCATTTACCTTCCCCCTATAAAGCGGTCCCTATTTATCTACTTGCACTAGGGGTGCTTTCGAACTGCTAGGTTGGCAGGAGCTGGGACCGAACAATGGGAGCTCACCCCGCTGCGGGGATTCGAACCGCCAACCTTACGATCAGCAAGTCCTAGGCACTGAGGTTTTACCCACAGCGCCACCCGCGTCCCTTTACTATTAGTGTACACAACCCTTAATAATTTGGAAGCAGTTTACCTGTAAAATTGCCTTACCCACTCAATCACTTTGACCAGTGGAAGTGGCACTCTTACATGTGCCACCTATTACTCCTGCAGTTGTAAGAAACTGGCATTTTAGAGCGATAGCACCCAAACGTTGGAACTCCCTGCCTATTGACATCAGACAGGAGACTTTGCTGCATTCTGGGGATTCGAACCCGAGTCTCTCCCAGGCCCTAGTATGAATAAGAAGGAAGCCATATTTGAACGGTTCTGGTGTGTGTACTGAACAGGTCTGGACATCGCTGCCATCCTTCCCCAGCATGAACCTCATGCCCAGCTGAGAGCAATACCCCAGTTCTGAGAATGATGCTTTGCCAGCCTGCTGGTTCTTCCACTGCTGGCCAGAATCCCAAGCTGGCATCTCGGCTCAGCTCCTCTTTGCCAGGAAAGAGCCTGACAAGTCATCTGTACTTGTTAGAACAGTGCCAGGGAGAGACTTTTTTTAATGGCACTTTCCAGGGGAGAGGCGTAATGAATATATTACCCCAGATGCCAGTTTTATTTCCAGTAGTTAACTGAGCCAGGAGTGAATTATGCCCGCCCAAATACCATTCAAAAGCCATAAAATTGCAGGAAATAACCTTTGTGTTGGAGGCTAATTGAACTAATATTAATTGAAACGGGCTTCCTGATGGGAGCCCCCTGCTCCTCCGCAACTGCACTTTGGGGATTTGCCTGACCCAGAAGGAAGCGGCTAACAGGGCAGGGTTAGCAGGGTCAGAGAAGGAGACCAGAGATGGACAAAGAGCTTCCTCTCCCTCTTCTCAGAATGCCGAGCAACTCTGGAGAGCACAGGAAGCATAAGCTTAGCTAATTCATGGCTCAGAAGGAGAGCTACCGTTAGACAGAGAGGCACGGCACAGAGTTAACCTGTGGAACGTGCATCTGCAGGATATAGTGTTGGCCACTGACTTGGAGGAGTTTGAAACAAGATTGGAGAAATTCATGGAGGGCGAAGGCTATCAGTGGCTACTGGCTGCTAGGGCTTTGTTCCACCTCCACTGTCAGAGGCTTCTGAATACCGGTTGCTGGAAACTGCAGGAGGGGAGAGGGCGCCTGGGTCCTGCTTGAAGGTTTCCCACAGGCATCTGGTTGGCCCCTGTGAGAACAGGATTCTGGGCTGAATGGGCCATTAGGCTCTCCTTAGCTTCTGAATGCTTCTGAATACCAGTTGCTGGAAATGGGACAAAGGGAGAGTGCTCTTGGGCTCAGGTCCCACTGGCAGGCTTCCCATAGGGACATCTGGCTGGGCAGCAAGAGAAAAGGGTGTTAGGTGATAGATTAGATTAGAAAAGGGTGTTAGATTAGATAGATAGATAGATAGATAGATAGATAGATAGATAGATAGATAGATAGATATAGACAGATAGATAGATGATAGATGATAGATAGATAGATAGATAGATAGATAGATAGATAGAGATAGATAGATGATAGATAGATGATAGATGATAGATAGATAGACAGATAGATAGATGATAGATAGATAGATAGATAGATAGATAGATAGATAGATAGATGATAGATAGATAGATAGATAGATAGATAGATAGATAGATATAGATAGATGATAGATAGATGATAGATAGATAGATATAGATGGATGATGGATAGATGATAGATCAAGTGATGAGGCTTTGAAAGTGATAGAACAGAAAGCACAGAGGCAACAAACTCAGATTACCCAACCTAGGAGTGACATGGATTAATGGGGACACAGGGGGTAAACCTTAACTGGGAGCAACGCCGTTTTTAGAGAGGCATGCATTCCTTTGTCTCTCGCTGTGATTATTAAAGAACTTATCTGGTAAGAATGCTCCTTTTGTTTAATCTGCTTATTTACTGCCCCCGGGGGAGGGATCCGATTCCCCAAAGCCTGGCAACAAGTCATTCAAGGACGCATCTCAGCTGGGAAAATCGTCGAAAGAGCATATTTAGCAAGGCCAGTAAAGGATGTGGTGTGGCTAGAAAGGGGATGTCCTGGAAAGAATCCTGAGACATGGAGAAGTGTAGACAGACACAATTGGCTCCTGGGCCTGAACTTCCTCCACCTGCCAAATTGTCTTTACCCCATATACATTCACTTGACCACTTTGATCTGAGGAACTGGCACTATTCAATGTGCCACACAGTACTCATCCCACATTTGTAAGAAATCAATTGCTTCATGCGGCAGCACCTACACTTTGGAACTCCCTACCTATTGATATCTGGGCAGGCATCTTCACTGTGCTGTTTTTGGCACCTGCTAAAAACATGTTTGCTTAGACAAGCCTACCTTGATATGTAGAATTCTGACATGTGTTTTAATCTGTTTTTATTTTATTACTGATTTAAATTATTATTATTATCAATAATAATAATAATAACAACAACAACTGTTTTTAACAGTGTTCACAGATAATCTTGTCCTGTTCTTTTTCCAATCTGCTTTGAGGGTTTTGGTTTTTTAAAAAAACAATTAAGTGGTCACTACAGTGGTACCTCTGGTTACAGACGCTTCAGGTTACAGACTCCACTAACCCAGAAATAGTACCTCAGGTTAAGAACTTTGCTTCAGGATGAGAACAGAAATCATGCGGCAGCAGAAGGAGGCCCCATTAGCTAAAGTGGTACTTCAGGTTAAGAACAGTTACAGGTTAAGAACGGACCTCCAGAACGAATTAAGTTCTTAACCTGAGGTACCACTGTATATTGTACAATCTATAAACTGATCTATAAACAAACCTTGAAATAGCAGACAGACAGACAGAACCAGGAGCCAGGCTTAAAACCAAAGTGCTGCATTTAAAATTTTACATCGCAGGCAATTTGCACAGTTTAGGGGAACCTAACCAGGAGCAGGAGAGAGGGAGAGAGGGAGGGAGGGAGGGAGAGAAGCCTTTTGTGGCTTTGCTCAGAGAACTTGAAAGGGAGGCCGACAAGCCGATGAAATAATGAACTTTATTTGATTTTATTTTCACATTTTGGACCTGGAAGGGAAAAAAAGAAAAAGCCCAGCGAGACAATGCGGACTTAGAATCAAAGCCAGCTGACCTTCGCTTGATGACCCTGCAGGGGGAAAAATGAGCTCAAAATATAAGATGGAGAGAAAGCAGAACCGTCTCCTGGCTTATTGTATTCGTTTCATATTTCCCAGGGGCATCAGCTGAAGCTGTTAACAAGTGGCTCACAAATGAATCCATTCCCCTTTCATCTTTTTTTTTTGGTCTCTTTCCCTCTCCCTCCAACCTCAGCGTTAATATAGATTTCCCTGCTGCTAGATCCCCTGCTAGCTCCTCTCTGAGTCAGCCTTTCTGCAAGGACTGTGTCATTTATTTCCTCATTTCCTAGCACTTCTCTCTCTTTTTTTCCCTTGCTCTTCCACCACAGCTCCCAGGAGCACTACATTTCCTGAATCTGCACACTCATTTCTGAAACACTCTGCTTTCCTTTCCCTTAGCCTAAACTGAATCTCCCCACCAGTTTGTTGGGGGCTCCTTCCTAAAGAGATGGGAATCTGTCCATGGGGGAAATGGAGCCAGATTCCTGCTAGGCCTTTTCTATTCATCCCCTCCTCGACTCTTGGCTTCCCCCTGTTGGGAGCATAAGACTCAGGACACAGACAGCATTTGCAGGCCACCACCGGTGCCAAGGCAATTCTCGGAAGGACACGGCAATAAAGAGGAAGAAAGGAAAATATCTCATTTGCTCCAGAGTTCCTTCGAAGCCGGGCTCCTGCACACCTCATTTGGCAAGGTGAGAATCTCCCAAATCCTCTTCTGGTCTTTGCTAGCAGCAAAGAATAAAAGTGTGGGGCTTTGCTTTAATAGAGTTTCGTGTTTATGGGATGAGATCAGCCAGGAGCTGTGCCTGGGAATAAATAAGTCCCCAAGACACAAAAGTCAGCAGCAAGGAAGAAAAATCTGCTCTGGGTGGGGAAGGAAGGAGGGAGAGGCGATTCTGTGATAACCTGAAAGTTATCTGCTGAAAAGGAGGCCAACTGTGCTTAAGGGGTTCCAGAACCTACATAGGTTTTCAGGGAATAAACGCACAGAGCAATCATTTCAGTGGATTTTCAGAGACGTAAAATGGAGCCATCTCCCATTATTGATGCTAAAACAGGGGTGAAGATTCAGAGGCCTGAGGGCCCTTGAGAAGCTTCCCAGGCTATCCCTTTTCATCACCCAGCCATCCGTCCCCTTCACCCTCTCCTTGAGTGTTTAGTCCTGGCTAGAAAGTGCTTGCCTGGTTGGAGGAGAGAGGGGGGTTTGTGAGTGTAAAATTGCACAAAAGTAAAATCTATATCTAATACTCTACCCCCAGAGGTTTCCAAATGTCAGGGACTGGGCAGAGCAGGAATGGTGGTGACCGCCTCCCTAGCCCAACCCTTCCAGAGAAGGAGGAGACAGTTCAGAATTACAACAGGGGTTTGAGGGAGGTCACAGCTCAGAGGCAGTTGAGGGGAAAAGCTGGGAAATAATGGGAGAGGAGGAGGAGGAGGAAGAAGCACCAGAAGGGAGACAGCTGACGGACACAGTGTCTTTAGAAAGCATTCCAGACCCCCCCTTCTCCCAGAACTCGGCGAGCCTTGAAAGTAGTAGAGCAAAGGTCTCAGAAGCAAAGGGCCCTCAGCACCACCCGTAGGGGACAAGGTGACGAATGAGGAAGTGGGAGAAAAAGGGGCGGAGAGTCACTCAGGACAAGGCCATTATTCCAAGAAGCTGCTTTCCCAAACCTCTCTCTATGAATATTGAATAAAAAACATATGGTAAGGACTTTTCCTTGTCATATCCATTCCTGGAAACCTGCCATGGGGGTTAATTTCTCTGCTGCCTGACACCAAACTTATTTGGCCTACCCCTCCCTTTGAGGAGGGGGCACTCAGCACACACACCCACCCCAGGAAATCTACCTTCTTTAAGCGAACAAACCAAAAGATGCAGTGACAAATTTGCATTCTTTTATGTACCTATATTTCTACCTACATCCTACAACATGGTAAAGAAAATGTGGTTGTAAATATGACACCTTGGAGCTTGAAATTGTAAAATTATTTATTGAAGTAAACCACAGTCACATTCACATTACACACAGGGTTTGCCCAAGCACAGGAAAACAACCTCGCCTCCAGCATGACTGCCAGATCGCGGGAAGACATTGTCGCTGTCCCGCAACGGCACCCAACCTGCTGGTAAGCATCATTACACAACAGATGAAACATGTATGAATGGTTTTTTTGAATTTTCCCCCTCTTCTTTCTTTATGCTTCCATTGCCCCCTTGTTGTTGTTGTTTAGTCGTTTCCGACTCTTCGTGACCCCAAGGACCAGAGCACGCCAGGCACTTCTGTCTTCCACTGCCTCCCGCAGTTTGGTCAAACTCATGCTGGTAGCTTCGAGAACCCTATCCAACCATCTCGTCCTCTGTCATCCCGTTCTCCTTGTGCCCTTCTCTTTCCCAACATCAGGGTCTTTTCCAGGGAGTCTTCTCTTCTCAAGAGATGGCCAAAGTATTGGAGCCTCAGCTTCAGGATCTGTCCTTCCAGGGAGCAATCAGGGCTGATTTCCTTCAGAATGGATAGGTTTGATCTTCTTGCAGTCCATGGGACTCTCAAGAGTCCCCTCCAGCAAGAGTCTCCTCCACTGCCCCCTTATTTTTATTCAATGCCCTTCAATTGCACCTGAGGCTACCACTGCCCTCCTGGATCGTTCCAGCACCTCCCAGGGGGTGGTATTGCTCACTTTGGGAAACACTGCTCTACCCACTCTTTTCCAATATGGCATGTGGCCCCTGTAATGTTGCTCAGAAGGGAAGGCAGCTACTGTACTGAGTTCAAGACATACTCCACTAGACCCTCCTTGGATAATGAGCCCAAAGCTTCAGAGATTATAAATTCAAGGCTTATTTAAGTACCACAGACAGCTCTTTCCAGAGGGCAGAGCCTACAGCACAACAGGTCTTACCTGCTCAGACATCTCCAGCTCTCTACTACAGCAACATCTTCCCTGTGTTGTCTAAGAAGGAACCAGCCAGGCCTGATTGAATGGGGAGCTCTCCAAGGTGCTGATCTGATTTCCTGAAACTATGAGTCTAGGGTGGGAAACCTGTGGCCCTCCAGATATTACTGTACTACAACTCCTCTGACCATTGGCCGCAATGACTAGGCTGGAGCCCACCAACATCTGGACAACCACAGGTTCAAGCTATAGTGTGGTGATACATGACCTAGTGACCCCTTCTAGCTTCCAGCTGCTCCTAAGGAAAGTCCTGGGCACTTCGTGAAATATTTTGAACTTTGTCCTTTTTTGGTGTCTATGCTGCATGGGAGAGGCTTTTATGGGGTCCCCAAAGCAGCTCAAAGCAGTATGGAACAAAATCAATAAAAAGTTTGAAAACAAATGATTTACTTTAAAAAGAGAAGAGCCTGCTCCATCAGGCCAATGGCCCATCTAACCCAGCTTCCTGCTCTCACAGTGACCACCCAGATCACTCAGACCTTCAAGCAGAACCCAAGCCGAAGACCCCTCTCCCCTGCAGTTTCCAGCAACTGGTATTCAGAAGAATTACTGTCTTCAACCGTGGAGGCAGAGCATAGCCACTCTGGCTAGTAGCCATCAATAGCCCTCTCTTCCATGAATTTGTCTATTCCTTATTTGAAAGCCATCTCTGCCTCCTGTTTGAGGGAGTTCCATAGTTTAACTACAGTGATACCTCAGAATGCAGACGCTTCAGGTTACAGATGCTTCAGGTTACAGCCTCCGCCAACCCAGAAATAGTACCTCAGGTTAAGAACTTTGCTTCAGGATGAGAACAGAAATTGTGCTCCGGCAGCATGGCGGCAGCAGGAGGCCCCATTAGCTAAAGTGGTACCTCAGGTTAAGAACAGTTTCAGGTTAAGAACGGACCTCCGGAACAAATTAAGTTCTTAACCTGAGGCACCACTCTGTATGTGCTGCTTACTTCCTTTTATCTTGCCCAAATCTTCCTACATTCAGCGTCATTGGCTGGCCATGAGTTCTAGTGTTACCAGAGAGGGACACAAACATTTATCAATCCACAGGCATCAGGTGGGGTGGCTACATCAGAAGCAAGTAGCCAGAGATCCCCTCTGAAGCTCTGGAAGGGCATCAGATGCAACTACAGTGGTACCTTGGGTTGCATACGCTTCAGATTACAGACTCCGCTAACCCAGAAATATTACCTCAGGTTAAGAACTTTGCTTCAGGATGAGAACAGAAATCGTGCAGCGGCGGCGCAGCAGCAGCAGGAGGCCCCATTAGCTAAAGTGGTGCTTCAGGTTAAGAACAGTTTCAGGTTAAGAACAGACGTCCGGAATGAATTAAGTGCTTAACCCGAGGTACCACTGTATCTGGGAATTGCAGTCAAATCTGCCTCCCCATCATTTTATTCCTCTCCTTAAGGAGGAACCTTCATCAAGTCAGCCCTGGTGCCAAGGGAGGCATAAATAGGATCGCTATCTCCCCCTCATTCATAAAAGACTGGAATCCCTGCCTGTTAACAAGTGCTGTGTAATGAAGGGCAAGCAATGGTGACCTCTTGGAGACTAAATGAGGCCCACTTAGCATCCGCATCACTCCCTGGACGTCCATTCGGATTCTCTATTACCGAACTGACGAGGCCTGACACAGGCTCCTTCATTCTGCTTCCTATCCAGGGATCGCGTGAGGAGCTTAAGAGCTGAGTTTACCCTCGGAAAGAGTGTTTGCTTATTATCAACAAAGCGCAGCGCTCGAGGTTGCAAATCCCATTTGGGCCACGGGGGCCATAACAAGGCCCAGTTTCAAAGTGGGCCTTTAAGCAGTTTAAAAGCAGAGAAAATGTAGCTGTGCAAAGCTGATTGAGACTGGCGTCCCGTTTAAAGTGGATCGCCAGCCAATCCCAGCATCAGCCAAGGGGTTCCTGGCCTGATGGCAGACCGGGCCTGGTCAGCAGCCAATTCAGTTTAAATGTGGCAGCGGTCACAGGGAGCCTGAACACAAATAAGGCTTTTAGAAAAATGCTCAGCAGTGCCATTGTTAAATCAAGCCTTCTACAGATGCAGAGGCATAATCAAGCTAGCCATGTTCTCTTTGAGCAATGGTGAGGAACCTCCAGCCCAGGGGCCAAATGCAGCCCCCAGGCCTCTCGATCTGGCCCTTGTGATTTCCCCCAGGCCATACCCCCCCCCACCGGCCCTCCATTCCCAGACCCTCCAAGTGTACCTATTTTCCATGGACAGTCCTGGATTTACAGAAGCCATCCCAGTTTCTGACATGATCCTGGAGTGTCCTGCTTTCCCTTAGGATGTCCCTGTTTTCACTGGAGAGAGGTTGGAGGGTATGTTGCACCTTACTTCCCCCCACTTTTTTTTGCCTTAAATGTTTTTGCCCCTCTGAAAGTCACCAATCTAGATGGCTTTAAAAGAGGATCAGACAAATGCATGGAGGAAAGGACTATAGATGGCTCATAGCCATGGTGGTTACTCTCTGCCTCCACAGCTGGAGGCAGCATTGCCCTGAAGTATCAGTTGCTGAAAACCACAGGAGGGGAGAGGGCTCTTGTGCTCGAATCCTGCTTGCATGTTTCCTATAGGTAGTGGGCATCTGATTGGCCATGGTGAGAACAGGATTCTGGACTCCCTTTGGCCTGATGCAGCAGGCTCCTATTGTGTTCTTATGGTGCTGCTGTTCTCCTATTGTGTGTCAGGCTTCAGGGAACCCGATCCCTCCCACGGTGGCAGCCAAGGAGCAGACAAACAAGAAGAGCTCTTACCAAGTCTTTTATTCAAGATTCACAGAGAGAGAACATAGAAATGCCATCTCTCTTAGCTAAACGGCATTGTTTCATGGAAAGTCCCACCCCCTCCTTCTCTCTGACTGATCTGTATTTTCTGCCCCTGAGCTTTCTGCTCTACTACTCTCAATGCATGCCAGGTCCTGGCAGAAGCGGGGACAGTAATGCTATCTAAAGATGCTGATTCTGTCAGCTGTCTCTCCCCTGATGCTTCTTCTTCCTGCTGCTGCTCTCCTAATATTTCCCAGCCTCTCCCCTCTGCAGCTTCTGAATTATGACCTTCTGCAAACCACTTTTGTAAATCTATACTGTCCTCCTCTTCTCGAGAGGGTTCAGGAAAAGGGGAGGCGGTCCCCACCATTCCTCCTCAGTCCAGTCCCTGACATTGTGTTCTTATGTTCTCACCTGTAGTCTGAGGTGGTGTGCCTCTGAATTCCTGTTGCTGGGAATCACAAGCAGGGAGAGTGCTGCTGTCAGGTGTGCGTGCAAGAGCCAGGCCCTGTGACCAATAGGACTTTGCAGGACTGGGGCCTTCCTAAGTTTGTTCTGAAGAGGCAAGGCGCAGTCTCACAGGTAAAGCCTGTGGCAAGAGCTGGGAAGGAATATAAGGTCAGCATTTCCCTTTGGCTCTTTGCCACAGCAACATGTTTCCTGCCTTGCTGCGTTTGGCTTCTTGCTTCCTGATCCTTGAACCTTGGCTTCTTGACTCCCTGCTTTTTGATCCTCAGACCCCTGACTTCGTGACTCCTTGCTTCCTAACCCTCAGACCCTTGGCTTCTTTACTCCCGGCTCTCTGACCTTCAGACTCTACCCCCGTTCCTGCTCCCACCCCGCCATCTTGCCCCCGGTCCTGACGTCCCCTGCCAGGACTTTGATCGCCCATGAACCGGACCGTGACAGCTGCTGCTGCTGCTGCACTCAAGCCCTGTTTCTGGGCCTCCTGTTGTGACATCTGGAGAACAGAAGTCTGGACAAGATCAGCTTTTGGCTTGATCCAACCACTGACCTCTTCTTTTTAAAACTGTTTTTTATTGAAGGTTTTCTTGGGTTACAAAGATACACGCATCGTCTCTATTTTCAGATCATAAAGTCCTTTCTACAGATCAGTTATATTCGATGTAAGACTTTAAGGTTGTATGCAGTATAGGGTTGGGGGAGTGGAGGGGGGTAGTAAACCTTCATTCTTTCATAGTGTATGTGCAAGATTTTTGTGTCAGCGTCATGTGGGTCAGTTCTCGTTCTATTCATTTATTAGCTTTCATTGGCAGTGAGAGAGGTTGAGGGGGCCCTGGGCATGGGTGGCTGCCTTCAGCTGACTGCACTGAGCTTTGTTTACGTGTGTGAGGGGTTGTTGGGTCAAGATAGCCATATCAATTCATATGTCGTCTATGGATTCTTGTTGTTGTTTTGTGGGGCTGTATGTATAATAAAGGGGAGCCACACTGGGGTTAAGGCATCCTCTTTTATTTCTCTCTATCTTAGTTTCTGTTTGCTTAGCTTAGCTTTTCTAGTAAGGCCATTTCCCATACAGTTTGGTACCAGTGGTCCATGTTCACACCTGACAGGTCTTCCCAGTGTCTGGCTATGATGCTACCACTGGGCTCTTCTCATGTTCTGAACCTACCGTATTTTTCACTCCATAAGACACACTTTTTTCTTCCTAAAAAGTAAGGGGAAATGTCTGCACGTCTTATGGAGCGAATGCATGGCCCTTGGAGCTGAATTGCCTAGGGGCAAAAAGCTGATCATGCTTTTTTTTAAAAAAAAAGAAGAAGAGGGAAGTGGGTGTTAAAACAAAGCCTTTAGTTGTTTAGTTGTTGGAGAGTGATAAGGGATGCTAGAGATAAAGGAGGCTGCCTGGGAGGGGGGAGGTAAAAACAGCAAAGTTGCAAAGGGGGAAAACAGGAAGACTAAAGCAATAAGGAGAGAAATTAGAAGAAAAGGAGGAGCAAAAAAACTGCTCCAGCTAAGGAAAAGACACTAAGGCAAACAAGAGGGAAGGGAGTGTTGAAAGGAAACAGCTGATCGGTGAGATCAGAAGAGAGATAAGGGACACTAGAGGAGGCTGCCTGGGAGGGGGGAGGTAAAAGCCCATGGATCCTCAGGATTTTTACATTAGGTCACCCCAAATTCACCATCAGATCACATAGCATGTCCATGGCTACAGCCTGCACCAAAAAAATCACGCACCCACTGTTGCGTGGGGCCGCAATGGCACAAAAATGCCTGGTGCTGAAAGGGGTTTCAGACTTGCCTCTTTTCATTCCTTCCTCTAAAGGTAAAGGTAAAGGTACCCCTGCCCGTACGGGCCAGTCTTGACAGACTCTGGGGTTGTGCGCCCATCTCACTTAAGAGGCCAGGGGCCAGCGCTGTCCGGAGACACTTCCGGGTCGCGTGGCCAGCGTGACATTGCTGCTCTGGCCAGAGCCAGAGCCGCACACGGAAACGCCGTTTACCTTCCCGCTGGTAAGCGGTCCCTATTTATCTACTTGCACCCGGAGGTGCTTTCGAACTGCTAGGTTGGCAGGCGCTGGGACCGAGCAGCGGGAGCGCACCCCACCGCAGGGATTCGAACCGCCGACCTTTCGATCGGCAAGCCCTAGGCGCTGAGGCTTTAACCCACAGCGCCACCTGCGTCCCATTCCTTCCTCTGCCCCATGGCAAAAATCTCTCACACTGTTCCTTGTTCTTTCCAGATGTTCTTGTTTCAAAGCATGCAGGAATCCCAATGTTCCAAATTGATTGTGAAATCTAGGAGCGCCTGATTTCTTTGAGATGACTGACATGGGGGGGCAGGAATGGTGGTGGATGCCTCTCCTTCCAGATATGCAAACACCTGGATGGGCTCCCTGCCCATTTCCAAGGAGCCTGCCTGATGGTTTCCTCTTTTCTTTGCTTTCTATCCATGAAACCAGCTGGCACCTTGTTTTTCCTGTTAATGAGCCTGCACCGGAGGAGGGGGAAAGGGACTTGATCCCTACCAGGTTTTCAAGTCCTCCCCCACACACACACCTCCATTTCTCAAGTAGAGCTGAACTCCTCCTTTGTCCTTGCCTCAGCTTCTAAATCTGGAAATGACTGAAGCTGCAATGCACTGCCGAAATAGATCTTGTCAAAATCTGAGCTCCGACACCCTCTCCCCACCGCTACCCCACACCAGAAGGTGAGATTTCTCACACCCAAACCAAGACTCAATATATTAAAAGACAGGTGAGGGTATTCGAGTCTGCCTCAAAACCCCATCCTTTGATCCACGAGCCCTAGATTTGTTTGGGAGCTGACTCCAGTGACTCATGGAGACATACATCATCTGCAAAAGGGAGCGGGTGGCACTGTGGTCTAATCCACTGAGCCTCTTGGGCTTGCTGATTGGAAGGTTGGCAGTTTGAATCCCTATGATGGAGTGAGCTCCCATTGCTCTGTCCCAGCTTCTGCCAACTGAGCAGTTCAAAGGCATACCAGTGCAAGTAGATAAATAGCTACCACTGCAGCGGGAAGGTAAACAGCGTTTCCGTGCACTCTGGTTTCTGTCATGGTGTTCCATTTCGCCAGAAGTGGTTTAGTCATGTAGGCCACATGACCTGGAAAGCTGTCTGTGAACAAACACTGGCTCCCTCAGTCTGAAAGCAAGATGAGCGCCACACCCCATAGTAGCATTTGACAGGACTTAACCATCCAGGGCTCCTTTACCTGTGCCTTACATATGTTACATCCTGTGTATCGGGGCAGAGAACCCTTTGCTGCCTGAGGGCTATATTCCCTTGGGTTGGGGGCACATAGCTGCAATGGTGGGCAGGGCCAGCAGCAGAGTAGCCAGAGCAAGGAATGTGAATTGTACCTTTCTATAATAAGCTAGTTTCTACACACATTTGTCTCTGTCCTCCATCCAGACAAGCAAGAGGCAGGAACAGAGTTCAAGGGTGCATTCCACCCAGGCAAAAAACATTCAAGGAAGGTGTGAATCAGGACCAGCAAGGGGTGTGGGCCAGGGAGAGAGGGTCTGGCCTTGCAAAATTTCTACAGTCCAGATAGAGAATCCTGGAGGGCCACATTTGGCTCCAGGTCTGAGATCCTGTACTCTTGCTGTATGTCTGTTTAGCTGTGGTGCACTGCAGACCAATGTCCCCTCGCCCGGCCCTGGTGCAACCCAACAGTGGATGGCTGCTTGCAAGAGTTTCTGGTTGGCAGGGAGCCAAACAGTCCTCCTCGCTGTCCTCATAGCAATCATCACAGCTTTTGGTGGTTTAGGCAGTGGGTAAGCCTCAGTTTTCTTTGGAGGGCAGGTTGTAGCCTCTGCCTGCCCCTCGAAAGGTAAGGGGTGTCCCATTAAGGGATCCAGGAGGAGATGTTTCTGTCTGGATGCCCAGGCAGGGGCTAAGGCCATAGCACTTCTCAAGGTGGCAATCCTATTTGATGTAAGTCATAGGACCTCCTCACTTCAGGGTTGACCAGAAAAGAAATGCTTCCAGCAGGCAGGCTGAATATCAATGGTTATACCCAATGCTCATGTCAAACCTCTAACATCTGTAATAAATAAAGTTGTGGCCTTATTTGATCCAAAGTAGTTTGTCCTGTCTGTTTCTTCCCCATAAAGTCAGGGCAGCAGGATGCAACTTCTGGGCATGCAAATGCTTAGCTGCAGGCATCTCCTCCCCAGCCCTGCCTATGCTGAAAATAAAGTCTCAACTACCTCATTAGGGAGGAGTGTCAAATGAATTATCATCATTACTTGTAGAGCACCTACAATCTAAGTGCTGTCCCTGTTATAAAGCAGGAGTAGTCTGAGGATAAATGCCAGGTGTTTTGGATTGCTGCTCCCATCGACCCCAGCCAGCATGGTCCATGATCATAGCTGATGGGAGTTGTAGTCCAAAATATCTGGAAAGTACAAGGTTAGCTACTACGGCTGCCTCTGCTCATGTTGCTTGCCAATCTTACAAAGTGAAGTGTGACGACTCCCTTACAATTGATATTATATAGTAAGCTAAGGCAATCCTCAAGGGTCACGGGTGGCGCTGTGGTCTAAACCACAGAGCCTAGGGCTTGCCGATCAGAAGGTCGGTGGTTTGAATCCTCGTGATGGGGTGAGCTCCCATTGTTTGGTCCCAGCTCCTATCCACCTAGCAGTTCGAAAGCACATCAAGTGCAAGTAGATAAATAGGTAGCATTCCGGCGGGAAGGTAAACAGCGTTTCCGTGTTCTGCTCTGGTTCGCCAGAAGCAGCTTAGTCATGCTGGTCACATGACCCGGAAAAACTGTTTGCAGACAAACATTGGCTCCCTCGGCCTGTAAAGCGAGATGAACGCACAACCCCAGAGTCATCCATGACTGGACCTAATGGTCAGGGGTATCTTTACCTTTTAAGGCAGTCCTCAGCTCACAATCTAATAGACATGATACAAAAGCGTAAAGGCCAACTGAGGGGGTTAAGTTGCTCTCCCCCTTGACATGATGATCATCTTAGCAACCCTAAGTTGCCTGCTTCTCTCTTAGCCCAACCTAGGGATGCTGGAGATTGAACCGGGGCAGACTCCCTTCTCAATATAAGCAGCCACCTTATGCCAAGTCAGCCCACTGGTCCATTGAGCTCAGTGTGGCCTACACTGACTGGCAGCACTTTCTGGTGTTTCAGGCAGGAGACTCTCCCTCCCCCAACACACCTGGAGATGCTGGGAATGTTTTGCACGGCAGATGTTATGGTCCATTATTTTGACTGGCAGTCTCCGGAGAGAATCCTTTTGAACAGAAACAGAGAGCGCGAGAAGTCTCTAGAGGAAAAATGACTGCCAGCATCTCTCCAGGGTTTCACAGAAAGGAGACATTCCCAGACCCACCTAGTATTGAAGCTGGGATCTTCTCTACCAAAAGTCCATCCGTTTTGTACACTACTTGTGAGGGCCTAGAGCAGCCTAGTGGCATGTAAAGGTAAAGGTACCCCTGCCCGTACGGGCCAGTCTTGACAGACTCTGGGGTTGTGCGCCCATCTCACTTAAGAGGCCAGGGGCCAGCGCTGTCCGGAGACACTTCCGGGTCACGTGGCCAGCGTGACATCGCTGCTCTGGCGAGCCAGAGCCGCACACGGAAACGCCGTTTACCTTCCCGCTGGTAAGCGGTCCCTATTTATCTACTTGCACCCGGAGGTGCTTTCGAACTGCTAGGTTGGCAGGCGCTGGGACCGAGCAGCGGGAGCGCACCCCGCCGCAGGGATTCGAACCGCCGACCTTTCGATCGGCAAGCCCTAGGCGCTGAGGCTTTAACCCACAGCGCCACCTGCGTCCCTTATCTTTAGTATTTAGGATCATGGAAGCGCCTTATCTTTAGTGGCATGTATAGGTATGCAAACTTTACAGTTTGTAAAGTTAAAAAGGTAATGAAAACAAATTTAAGAAAGAAACCACAAAAAATGATCCTATGAAACGGCAATGCTGAAGCTCAATCATGAACCGGATATGCGGTGATTTGGGGGTACCAAGAAGGAGGATGGCTGCTTTTTCACCTGGGCTTTGATCAGCATCTAAGCTGAGTCACAGTATGGAGGGGAGGGGGAGGAAGGAAGGAGGGCGTTTTTCCCCTGAAAGGGCAGTGACAAAAGAGATCCTGGGAAGGCTTCATCGATACCATTCTCCTTTGAGCTTTTTATTATTTTGCTCAAAAGGCCCTTTCTTCTGAGTACAGAAAGAAAGCCCTTGTGGCAGTGGGGAGAAAGTACGGGAGGGGCGGTAGAGAGAGAGAAAGGAAGAAGGAAATGGAAAACGTCCAGGCCCATCCTCCACATTAGCGAAAAGTCCAAAAGGGATGGATGCCAGTACTAAAGATAACAGCATCCTCATTCTCGGTATGTGACCCCTGGAGTGAAACTGGGCAGCCTCTAATGGCTGGCACCACACTAGAGTTCTGTGACCTTGAAAGGAAGCATTTAACCAGGGCTCACAATCTAATGGGCACCTCTCTGGCCTTAATTGCTTAATTAATACTCTGGGCACAGGCGTTTGGAAGCCGGCAGGTGTGGTGGGGGGAGTCACGCTGCCCGAACGATGCTCCCGCACATTAGCATTCAACTTGGCTCTCCGCGGCGAGGGAAGAGCAAAGAGGGGTGCCAAAGGAATGCAATTAGTGGGACGTTCGGCCAAATGTTGCTTTTGCATGGAAGCGCCCAACGCCGTCCCGAAAGCGGGGTGCAGCCAAGCGTGCCGGCCTGGCACAGGCCCCAGGCTGGCAAGGTGTCCATGCCAGCCATTGTGGACGGATCAAACGAGATACTCTGGCTGAGTGCGACACTACCACCTCTCCCCTCATCCCCTTCTGGACCCATTTGCTGCTGGTGTATAGCTTCACTGCTGCCTGGAGGGGCTCTTGATGAATGGATGGTTGGGGAGGAGAGGACACCTGCCCCCTTGCCCTCCTCATCTCTGGATCACCTCCCAGTTGGGTCTGTTGAGCCCCTGAATGGGTACCAGCATGGAGTTGTTTGCTCAGGGAGCAAAGAGGAAGCCATCAATCCTAACTACCAGGCTAAGCAAGGACATGCCATTGGCTCACAATGAAATTGGCCCAGCCACGGCGGTGGGAAGCTGTGTTTGCAAGCCTCGGAAACAAGGGTGGCTGCTAGCCATGATGACTAGGCTCTGCCTCCATGTTTGTCAGAGGCAGGAATGCTTCTGAATGCCAATGGATGGGAACTGCAGGTGGGCAGAGTGCTGTTGAGCTCAGGTTCTGCTTGCTGGTTTCCCATTGGGGCATCTGGTTGGCCATTGGTTGGATCCAGCAGGTTCATGTTACATTCTAATGGCAGAACATCTGCCAGTATTTCCTTTAAAAAAGATATTTATTTGGTTTTTCAAATTAAAATTTTACAGAGATATATCAAACATAAAAGCATGATTCCAAGGAATCTCCTGGACTTCCATCCTCCGCTTTGTGGGTCCTATTATTAATCATTTCCTCCCGCATCTTTTATGGTAATCCAAATCCTTTACATCTCCATTGTGTCCAGAATTCAGCCTTAAACTACAAGTGATATTCCAATCCTACTAACGATTTTAACTGTTTACAATGGTCTTGAAGATAAGTTATAAATTTTCCCCATCTCCCAATATTTCCAGGTAGGGCTGAGAGAGGATCCTTATCTGAAATCCGAGAAAACCACTGCTAGTAGTAAACAATACAGAGCTGGATGGACCATTGATCTAATGAATACCAGTTGCAAAAAGCCACAGGGGGGGAGTCTTCTCCTTGAGTCCTGATTACAGGTTTCCCACAGTCATCTGGTTGGTCACTGTGAGAACAGGACTCATCTTCCTTCGTATGAGGACAAGGGCGCACTGCCTGAAGCCTTTGGATTCTTGCAAGTCCAAACTGGGAAGACTCTTAAGGATCATATCTTGCAAACATACAAATGAAGCTACCATTGATCCATCTAGATGGGGATTGTCTAAACCAGGTATGGGGAAGCTTTAGACAAATTCATGGAGGAGAAGGCTATCTATTGCTACTAGTCATGAACTCTGTGTTCCACCTCCACCGTCAGAGGCAGTGGTGCTTCTGAATACCAGTTGCTGGAAGCCACAGGAGGAGAGAGTGCTGTTCTGCTTGGGTCCTACTTGAGGGTTTGCACAGGCATCTGGTTGGCCACCATGAGAACAGGATGCTGGACTAGATGGGCCTCCTTTGCCCTGACCCAGTAGGCTCTACCTGTGTGTGTTTTGTGACCCTCTGGATGTTGCCAAACTCCAACTCCTATTAACCCAAGCAAGTGTAGCCAATGACCAGGGATGATGCAAGCTGTAGGTCACCAACATCTGGAGAACCAAAGGTTCCACACAAAGGTTCCACCAGTTCCACACACTGGTTGACAGTGGCTCTGCAGGGTTTCAGGCAGGGGGCCTCCCCTGTCAGCCCTCCCTGGACTGAACCTGGGACCTTCTACATGCAAATAGATCCCAGACCACAGCGACCCTGAACATAAGGAATTTGGAAGATATTCCAAAGCTATTTCAGATGAGGCCATGCCACTGTATAACTTCAAATAATAGACTCTCAGCCTGCAGAATAGCTTTCTACAGTTATCCAGCAGCACATGAGGCAGTATAGTGTAGTTGTTAGAGTGTCGGTCTAGGACCTGGGAGACCAGCGTTCAAATCCCCAGTCAGCCATGAAGCTTACTGGGTGGGCCAGTCACTGCCTCTCAACCTAACCTACCTCACAGGGTTGTTGTGGGGTTGAAATGACGAGGAGGAGAACAACGTACAACACCTAGAACTCCTTGGAGAAGAAGGTGGGATATAAATGCAATAAATAATATTTGTGATGCCATTCCAATCACTGAGCTATTCGATCCTGGGTGGGACTAACTGGATTTATTAAAAGAGGAAAATATGGCTGGATATTTGTCCAGTCTTTTTTAGGGTTTTCCCAACCCAGCCAAAATGTCCAGTTTTCCCACCGTCAGAAAAGGAACTAGTTCTTAATCAATGCAATCCAAGTCCAAGTATTCCTCCCACATGCATTCTGGGAGATATGCAGATAACTCAGGTAGCTTTTGTGGCCCCATTGGCTGATTGCAAAGAAAGAAGAGAGGGGGGAGAATAGGTCAATCCATGCCCGAATGAGGCTCTCATCAGGCATCGCCTTGCAGCAGCCAAGTTGCTGTCTGTCTCCTTTTGAAATGTCTAGGAGCGATTTTGGCTCTCGCTAAGTAAACTGGGTCTTGTTCCCACTCCTGGCAGAGAAGCAGCAGCTGCAGCTGCTGTTGAGGAAGGAAACTGCTTCAGACAATGAATAATGGGCTCTGTTTTTCTGGAAAACCTGAAAGTGGAGACTGCCAATCTCAGCAACAGTCTTCCGGAGAAAAGGGAACCCAGGGCTATTTTTTCCACCCTTGTTTCAAAGGGCCTGAAACAGAGTTGCTCTGCGTAGTGATACCTTTCTAAGGTTTCTTAAAAGGTGCAGCTTAGAGAGGTGGTCAAGCCTAGCTGGAAGGAAGCTGCCATGTGCTCAATCAGTGGTCCATCTAGCTCAGTGCTGTCTACACTGACTGGCAGCAGCTTTCAGGCAGGAGACTCTTCCAGCCCTACCTGGAGATGCCAGGGGTTGAAGCTGGGAGCTAAGATTCTAGAACTCATGGTTCTAAATAAAGGGATGATTTAAATGAGGAGCTACTTTATACCACATCTGACTGTTGGACAATTTAGCTGAGTATTGTCCACAATGACTGGCAGCAGCTCTCCAGGGTTTGAGGCAGGGGTTTCTACCTGGAAAAGCTTGGACACAGTTGTCCAGGTGGGGTCTGATCAAGGCAGAACAGAGTGGTTCTATGACTTCAATTTCCCTTGATCTGGGCACTATACCTCTGTTGATGCAGCCTAGAATAGCATTAGCTTTTTTTCCTTTTCTGCTAACACATGTTAAGCCTGTGTTCTGCTAAGACCCCTAGATCCTTTTCATAGGCCCTAATGTCAAGCCAAGTGTCCCCCACCCTATATTTGTGCATCTGATTACTCCTGCCTATTCCAAGTAATCCCTAGTTCACTAAAACCTACACTTCCTTTGTCCCTTCAACTGGGCTGGACAACTCTCTCAGTGGCAGCCCCTAAATGGTAAGATCCCCTCCCCACAGAAGTGTGTCTGGCATCATCACTGCATGGCTTCCATCACATTTATTTGTCTATTGCATTATGTCCCACCTGTTCTCCAAGGAGCTCAACAGTGGCGTGCAGTGAAATTTTTGTAGGGGAACAGGGCCAGCTTGCGAGGACAAGGGGGAGGACATCACACATGTGGCATCCTGACGTCACGCTCATGAACATCGTACCTCCCTCACTAAGCTGGGCATTGTGGGAATGTTTTAGATACTAGGAGAGGATATATTGCTTTAATAGTATCCTACCCAACTCACAGGGATGCGGGTGGTGCTGTGGTCTAAACCACAGAGCCTAGGACTTACTGATCAGAAGGTCGGTGGTTCAACTCCCCGTGACAGGGTGAGCTCCCGTTGCTTGGTCCCTGCTCCTGCCAACCTAGCAGTTCAAAAGCACGTCAAGTGCAAGTAGATAAATAGGTACCGCTCCGGTGGAAAGATAAACAGCATTTCTGTGCACTGCTCTGGTTCGCCAGAAGTGGCTTAGTCATGCTGGCCACATGACCCGGAAGCTGTACGCCGGCTCCCTCGGCCAATAAAGTGAGATGAGCGCTGCAACCCCAGAGTTGGTAACTGGACGTAATGGTCAGGGGTCCTTTTACCTTTACCTAACTCACGCTTGTGAGTCAGCAGCAGAGTGACATTCCCTAATATATAGCAGGAAGCTAGTTGGTAGATTCATTTGAATCTCTTGACATAAGCAGTCCAATCTGGCTTTGTTCAAATTGGGTTTTGTTCCTGGTAAGTCCCCTTTTTATCTCTCCTAAAAAGAATAAAGACACAAGAAGCTTCTTTTAAAAGTAACAAGAAGTTTACTCACATTCAGTTCACAGTTGGATCCCTGAAGGCAGGCTTTAGCTTGCAGTTACAGATACAGTGTGGTTCACATCCTTGTAAGGATGGGCCCATGTGCTGCTGGCAGAGAGCCGGCAGTGCAGTCCAAGAAAAGAAAAGGCATCAAAAGAGGGAAGGTGGCTGCATGACTGGACCGTTTGTGGGGTCTGCAAGGGTCACACCCACCTACCTGGTCATATGCAGGGGGAGGATTCTACAGACCAGGTATAACAGGAAGTTCAACTGGCTGGATCAACATCCCCCTGTCTGTGTCCACTCTAGGCAAACAGGAAGTGTTGCACTTGACTGCTTATGTTACATCCCACAGGCAGAAGCTTCCCGGGCTATGGGAAGGAAGTGCCAGGCCTCTGGCAGAATGTTGGAGCCCTCCTGCCTCCTTTCCAAAGCCAGACCAGCTTTGGGAAATTGGCAGAAGGGCTCTTGGACCACATCGGAGCATTGTGCCTCCATCCCCAAGCAGAAGCTTCCTGGGCTTTGAGAAGGAGGTGTCACGGTCTGGGTTACAGGCAGTTGGAGTCCTGGCTTGGTATGTCGGGACCGGGGTAGAGATTGGGAAGCAGGAATCAGCAGTCCAGGGGTCAGGAAGCCAAGAGTCCACAAATTAGGAAACCAGGAGTCAGGAAGCCAAGGGTCCAAGGGTCAGGAAACCAGAAGTCAGAAAGCCAAGGGTCCAAGGGTCAGGAAACCAGGAGTCAAGCAGCCAAGGGTCCAAGAGTCAGGAAACCAGAAGTCAAAAAGCCAAGGGTCCAAGGGTCAGGAAACCAGGAGTCAGGAAGCTGAAGCACAGCTAGGTGAGTAGCGTGTTGCTGTGGCAGAGCCAGAGGGAAATGTTGGTCTTATATACCTCTCCTGGCCCTTGCCACCAGGTGTTCTGAGTCTTCTGTCAAGCCTCACCTGTGTGGCCGTGCCTTGCCCTTCCAGGCCAAACTCAGGAAGGCCCCAGTCCTGCGAGGCCCTACCAGTCACAGGGCCTGGCTCCTGCATGCACTCCCGACAGTAGGCACCAGGCTTTCATACTCTAATACTGTAATTTATCGGGAACATTTAGGGGACTAGCCTAGTCCACCGACCACACGCCACTGAGCTCAAGATGTGTGGCATACTTAGCAATTGCTCTGCATCCTTTCAATGGGTGGTTAAATTTAACCAGCTCCTCCATTACAAAGCACGACTGAGTGAATGAAGCTGGTTGCTGCCAGGCAGTGAGGGGGCTTGGAGAGCAAATGCGGGGGAGGGCGGGTGGGCGGGGGAATTACCCAGATAATAGATCAGTTGTGTATAAAATAGTTGCTATGAAATTAGTTCTAATTGGCTTCAACTGCTCCATTAATTGGACCGGAGTGTTTATTATCTGTACTCCTAGCACTTGGCTTAGAGCCCTTAGAGCTCCCTGAGCAGCTTCATGTCATGAATGGGGGTCTCTCTGGATTCAGCCAGTGCTGCAAACAAGCAATCAATCAATCTACAGTGACTCCTCCCCTTCGCTTTAACAGAGCTCTGTTATTGACCCAAAGGAATGGTGTCCGACATGCTTTCTTTGTTGCCCCTGATCCGGATGGCATGAGAGGAGATGTGAGGTCCCTCGCTGCTCTGGTATGTTTGCAGGTAAACATACTGGCATCAGTGGAGTTCTCATGAATGCAATTCATCAATTCAATCAGAAGCTGTGCATCAGAAACTCTTGTGCCATCATCAGTTTGTCAGCACCCTTCATCCCAGAGTGAAACCTTGTTTCTCACTGGGAAGGACAGGAGTGAGACCCTCTCAGTGTATATAACACCTGTGCTCAGAGACCTGCACCAGTTGCCAATTTGCTACTGGGCAAATTGTTGTTGTTGCTATTAGTATATAAAGCCCTTAACAACTTGGGACCAGTTGACCTCTGAGATCAACTTACTCCACATATGCCTGTCAGGAGCTCGTCCTACACTCGAGTAGGACCCTGGCAGAGACACATGCCTGACTGGCATGTTCTCTCCCTCCTGGTCAATCATTCAGGAGCTTCAAAAGCTTTCTTCAGCCCAAACATCACAGCGACCAATGCCAACAGACACCGGCACACTTAGGAATCCGCAGAGTCTTCGCAGCTTGCGTAACAGACCTCAGCAACTCAGCATTTTGGCTAATCTACTTTATTTACATATAGACACACACGGAGCACTGCAACATGGCTCCCTCTCTCTCTAGTATCAGACAGCAAAGAGAAAAAACAAAGGACAATAGCCCCACTTCATGGAACACAGTAACACAAACACCCTGTCTCTGACACTTCCCACTTTGTGGGGTCAAAACATATACCGTCATGTGATAGACAAAAATCCCATGACTGCAATCATGGAGCAGGAATTCTAACAATGCCCACTTGACCACTTCAGTGTGCAAAATGACCATTCTCACGGGTGCTACGTAAGACTTCTTCTGCACTTGATTGTTTCGTGTAGCAGCACCAACACTCCCTGCTTATTGACATCAGGCTGGTGCCTTTACTTACTCTTTTCATCACTTACGAAAAAACATTTTTCTTTAGACAAGCCTACCCAGACATGGAGAAAATGATGGCACATGTTTTGGTCTTGTTTAAACTATTTTTTGATGGTTTAAATAGTTGCTTTTAACTGTTCTTTTACTGATAAATTTATTGAATTTTGTAAACTGCTTTGAGGCTTTATTAAAGTCAAGTGGGATATAAATCTTGTGATTGTCTCAGATTTCATCACAGTCAATACAATATTGGTGGGGCAGCTGAGAGCTCTGAGGGACATTTGGTGGGAACACCCTCAGATTTCATTATTCTGGCCTCAGGTACCGGTATATCAAGAAATATCTAAAATAATTAAATCACCTGCTCAGGCTTCCCCACAACTGTCATTACTGAATATGTGGGTGGGCAGTATGAAACCTCGTCACTCTGAAGAGCTTTGGACATGGGTGTTGCAGCTAGGATTTATATAGGCCAGCTATGGAAAACCTTGAAAAATCTGCAATTCTCTGTGTGGCATAAGAACTTATGGACTTTGCCTGTTGTGGGGAATATTACACATAAACTGTTTGTCACCAGCGGGATGGAGGAATAATAATAATAATAATAATAATAATAATAATTTATTTATACCCCGTCCATCTGGCTGGGTTTTCCCAGCCTCTCCAGAACCCTTTTGTGTCATCTGGTGAGATTTTATTTCCTATGCTCTGGACTTTAGACATCTAACATTCACCATCCATGCCAGGTATGGGATGTCTTGATTAATATTGCTGGGTTACCATTTGGCATATGGCATAATACTCTGATACCACACTTTGTGGCTGTTAGTACAGTGGTACCTCGGGTTAAGTATTTAATTTGTTCTGGAGGTCTGTTCTTAACCTGAAACACCACTTTAGCTAATGGGGCCTCCTGCTGCCACCGCGCCGCCAGAGCACGATTTCTGTTCTCATCCTGAAGCAAAGTTCTTAACCTGAAGCACTATTTCTGGGTTAGCAGAGACTGTAACCTGAAGCGTATGTAACCTGAAGCGTATGTAACCAGAGGTACCACTATAATGGTAAAATAAATAAAGAACCAGAGATTACAACAGGGATAGAGAGCCTGTGTCCCCCACCTGATGTTGTTGGGCGACCAGCCCTATTGGCCACTGAAATGCCAAAGTCTGTGTCATAGATGATGCAAGGGACAACACTGAAAGCTGAGCAATAAATCTGAGCATTGGCTTCCTCCAGGAGGAAAGTGATGGTTGTCAGAACCTCAGAGACCCGATCGCTGAATTAGGTTTGAAATGGAAGGAGGAGAGTGATTCAGCGGTGGATCTGATTGCACTGAGCTAGGGGGATGCAGAGCCATCTTTGAAGTGACTTTTGGAGGGCCGGGTCCTGCATCAAAGCATTCCTGATGATTCACATTAGCTTCCAGAATAACACACATCATCTCTCCTCATTGCGGAGCAGGTGGGAGTTGATCAAAGAGACATTCTATGGGAAGACAAAATTAAGCCTCGTTAACGGGGAGGTCAAGCAGTATGGAACGTTTCAATTTTGACTGCCCGTCAACATGCAAACATGTTCCCTCAACCAACCGAGCCACTGTATTTGTTTCTTGGTGGCTTGAAGGAGAAAAAGAGCTCCTCTTGGAAGGCAAAGCCCAGCCAGGGCCAAGGTGGAATAGACCCTTTCAGGTTCCCCTTCAATCCTCTCAAATCTTTCATCTGAACAGGAACATCCAAGTGCAGACAAGAGCCACTGGCGACCTCAGGATGTGGGGAGAGCTTGAGAAATGGTGTGAATCCCGCGTGAGGTCTATTCATCCTTCCTTGGAAATTCCTGAGGAAGAAGGAATCCCCAAACAGGTTTCAATATGCCTCTCGGGGAGAGGAGATGGGTTAAGCGGTAGTCACGAAATGACCTCATTGCCGCAAAGCCCTAAACTTGGCAAAAGAGCTGAGCTCCTGACATTTTTTGTGCATTCCTCTGCTCGTGTATTTGTGAACAGATTATCACTGATTGGATTTGTCTGTTTAAATTTTCCAGGTTGATGGTTCTTAGCAAAACAAGCCCATGAGGAAACAACCCAATAGGCATCACAAATACAAACCAGCTAACCAAGCTTCAAATAGAGAGGCGACTGATAAATGGATTGTTCACACACATCGGGTTGCATTTCCCTGCAATTCAGGGTATTACGACCCAGAGGGACAACGGAAGTCATATACAATTTGATCTTCAGTCTTTTTCTTTTTTTTCAGAAAGAAGGGTGGGGGAACTCCACTCTCTTTGTTTTTGGCCTCCTGTGGCTGGTTCCTGAGAAAAGAATCTATATATCTATATTTATATCTACAGGCATCTAATGTCCAAATCAAGGCAAGTAATAGCACCACTCTGTTCTGCCTTGGTCAGACCACGCTTGGAATACTATGTCCAGTTCTGGGCACCGCAGTTTAAGAAGGATATTGACAAGATGGGACATGTGTAGAAGTGGGTCACCAAGATATTCCAGAGTCTGGAAACTAAGGAATGGTTGAAGGAGCTGGATATGTTTAACCTGGAGAAGAGAAGAGTGGGAATCAATGCATGAATGGCAGCAAAAAGATCCCTGACAGGTGGCCAACCAAACTCTTAAAAAACCTCCAGTGAAGGAGAATCCATCACTTTCTGAGGTTGTCCACTCAATGGTCAAACAGCTCTTACCATTAGAAAGTTCTTCCTAATGTTTAGTTGGAACATCCTTGCTTGTCATTTGAATCCATTGGTTCAGGTCCTGCCCTCCAGAAAAACAATCTTCCATGTGACAGCGCTTCAGCAGTTTGATGATGGCTGCCATATCACCTTCTCTTCCCCGGGCATAACACACCCAACTCCCTCACTCTGCTCCCCGCTGCCTGCCTGCTTATTTACACCCAGTCCAGGGGGTGGTCCTGTCTGTCACCCTTGTCCTTGCCCTCCTTCCTCTCAGTGTTGCCCTTGTAAAACTCGCCAGGGGGAAGGAGAATGGGGAGAAACCCAGAAGGAGTAGGTTCTGCTTGACATTGGCTCTGGTGCCACATACACAGGCCTGGCATACTCATGAGGCAGGATAGGACAGCTGACTCGGTCAGCAGAATCCACAGAGGCAGCAGATCTGGCCTTCAAGGTGTGCTGGGCCCAGGGATAACCCTTGAAACGCAGTCCAGGACCGGTCCAGAATCTGGAGGTTCCGCTAGGAGTCAGTCCGACAGGGCCAAGGAAGGAAACCAGGCAAGGACAAGTTCAGGATCTCAGGCAGGATCTGACCTACAGCAATGTTGCTCCCACAACCTGGGGCGGGGTCCGTCAGCCTTCTATCTTTGTCGGGGTAACCGCCAGTCCTGATCCCCCGGCAACTCACCTCCCTGTTTCACCCAAAGGCAAGCACTCCTCCTGCGAGTACTCTCCTTCTCTCAGACCTTAGTCTCTGCAGCTCGGGAGACGTCGGTGGGTTACTAGACCCAGGGGCCGCCTCAGCCTCCCCTGACTCAACTGGTAGTGGAGCAGCTGTAAGTGATGGCCCAGCTGAAGGCAACGAGGTAATCTCCGCATCTGGAGCTAGGGCAGGCTGAGGCCCCTGACTCGGCCCAGCTGGTGCTTGTTGCAGGGGAACCTGTGCAGACTGGGACTCTTCAGGATCAGGCCCCAGACTTGGTTCAGATGATGCCTGAGGCAAAGGATCCGGTGCAGACTGAGTCTCCTCTGGTTCCGAGTCTGAGCCCAAGTCCCAGGCCATCACACAAGGAATGCATCTCCTCCTGCTGCTGTGATGCTCCTTGGAAGCTGGATCTGCCACACCTTAGCTGCCTCCCCTGTGCCACCTCTACAGCTGCCTCATGGTGAATAGGAGACACTGTTGGTCTCCTCCCACCCTTGCTCCCTTTGTAGATCTTTATTTCCCGCTTGTTCCTGATGTAGATCTTCACTCACCACTTTTCTCCCGGTGGGACGGGAGGAGGCACCATTTTATGCTTTGCCTCAGGTACCAAAATGTATTGGGCTGGCCCAGCACCTGCTGTTCGCTCCTTCCCTTCCACCCTACTAGCTCCAGTGGGCACCAGCCAGCACTGAGAAGTGTGAGGGGAACCAACAGCATAGGTGGCATTCTGCCACCATCCATGGCTTTTCTGCTAACCTAGCCCAAGTTGTAGCATTTGCCTCCAAGCCTAAGCATTGGGTACATGATAATTTCAGTGCAGCCGGTCACAGAAAACATCTGGAATCCCTGTTGAGAAGCAGGTTGTGCCCCTATGCCAGCTTCATTTTGCAGATCACCGCAGCGATGGGCACTTTATTTTTATCTTTGTTTTTCCAAAGCCCTCTGGGAATAATTGGTGACAACTCTGTCCTTCTGCAGATCAATACGGCAACTCTCCCCTTGAAAGAGAGCAAGCTGAGTGCCGAGTTTGGCTCTCTTCTGGCAAATGAAAAGGCAGGAGAGGGGATTTGCTCAACGTGCAAAAGTGTCAGGGCAATTTGTCACAGGCCACAGGAGTGAAATGGATAGGGAGAGAGACGCTTGATCTAGTCAGCTCAAGCCAATGCCTGCAAAACCATCTCCAGCAGGGCTTTCCCGACAGAAGGGGGCGTTGAACAATCAAGGGGGTGCGAGGAAAGGATATAGCATTTGGGTTTGGTTTGCTGAGATGGGAACATAGGTGCCATCTCCCCAGGGTCATGGGTGCCCAAGCTCCCACGAAATTTTAAATGAAGGGGCTGGGCCCCACAAAGCGCAGCAGCAACCATGCCTACATGCCTTTCAGCATGTCCACAAGACATCACCATGCCTCACTATGTACACGAGTGACTTCAGCCCGCCACAGGAGCATGGTGACATCACACACACACACCAGGGGGCGTGATCACATCCTGTGCACCCTGCAGCATCCACACATCCCCAGTGATGGCACACGGCCCCGGGCACCCGCAGTTGCAGGGGCAAGCCGGAACTGCTTGTTGGGAACAATTAAGTGGTGCATGATAGAGCACAGAGTGGAACCTCAGATCTTATCTCCCATGAATTTGCATCAGGCCAATGGCCCATGTAACCCAGCATCCTGATCCCACAGTGGCCATTCAGATGCCTGTGGGAAACTTGCAAGTGGTTTGCAGGAGAAACCTCCTGTGGTTTCTAGCACATGGTTTTCAGAAGTATATCTCCACATTATGCATCATTTTATATGCCTCTATCTTGTCTCTTCCTACTCAACTTTTCTCTAGGTTAACTATCCCCAAATGTCATAACCTTTCCTCATAGAGGAGCTGCTGATGGGTTTTCTGTAAGAACCTGCTGTTCAAGATCTGCAGGAATTTCTTGATGGAATGGTTGAATCTGTCAATTTCAGGCTCTCTCAGTTTCTTATCTTTTCCATTCTTAAATACAGTTCTGCATCAGTTTGCAAACTTTTTTTTATATAAGCCATCATGACTGTTACCCAAACATACACATTTTCCTGTATATGATTATTATGCTTTGCCTCCATTGTTGGAGGCAGAAAAACTTCTGGGAACTGCAGAAGGGGAGAAGAGTCTTGTGCTCAGATCCTGCTTGTGGGGTTTCCATCGGAACATCTGGTTGGCCACTGTGAGAATGGGATGCTGGACTAGATCGGCCACTGGCCTGATCCAACAAGCTCTTCTTATATTCGTACACCAATCTGGTGTAATCTCACCAATCTCAGTCTCAGTGTTGGCCCTTGTGCAACTCATCAGGGAGGAGGAAGGGGTCGAATCAAGAATTAGTTGGTGAGGCACTGCCCCATTAGGAAGGTAAAGGTAAAGGGACTCCTGACCATTAGGTCCAGTCGTGGCCGACTCTGGGGTTGCGGCGCTTATTTCGCTTTACTGGCCAAGGGAGCCAGCGTACAGCTTCCGGGTCATGTGGCCAGCATGACTAAGCCGCTTCTGACGAACCAGAGCAGTGCATGGAAACGCCATTTACCTTCCCACTGGAGTGGTACCTATTTATCTACTTGCACTTTGATGTGCTTTTGAACTCCTAGGTTGGCAGGAGCAGGGACCGAGCAATGGGAGCTCACCCCTTTGTGGGGATTTGAACCGCTGACCTTCTGATCAGCAAGCCCTAGGCTCTGTGGTTTAACCCACAGCACCACCTGAGTCCCTTTTAGGAAGGTAAAGGTAAAGGGACCCCTGACCGTTAGGTCCAGTCGTGACCGACTCTGGGGTTGTGGCGCTCATCTCGCTTTATTGGCCATGGGAGCCGGTGTACAACTTCCAGGTCATGTGGCCAGCATGACTAAGCTGCTTCTGGCGAACCAGAGCAGCGCACGGAAACGCCGTTTACCTTCCCGCCAGAGTGGTACCTATTTATCTATTTGCACTTTGATGTGCTTTCAAACTGCTAGGTTGGCAGGAGCAGGGACTGAGCAATGGGAGCTCACCCCTTTGTGGGGATATGAACCACTGACCTTCTGATCAGCAAGCCCTAGGCTCTGTGGTTTAACCCACAGCACCACCTGAGTCCCTTTTAGGAAGGTAAAGGTAAAGGGACCCCTGACCGTTAGGTCCAGTCGTGACCGACTCTGGGGTTGCGGCGCTCATCTCGCTTTATTGGCCATGGGAGCCGGTGTACAACTTCCAGGTCATGTGGCCAGCATGACTAAGCTGCTTCTGGCGAACCAGAGCAGCGCACGGAAACGCCGTTTACCTTCCCGCCAGAGTGGTACCTATTTATCTATTTGCACTTTGATGTGCTTTCAAACTGCTAGGTTAGCAGGAGCAGGGACCGAGCAATGGGAGCTCACCCCGTCGCACGAATTTGAACCAGTGACCTTCTGATCAGCAAGCCCTAGGCTCTGTGGTTTAACCCACAGCACCACCCGCGTCCCTTTTAGGAAGGTAGGTGAAGATATATTGTTTTGGTATGATCCCTCCTCACTCATGTTAGTGAGCAAACAGCAGAGCATATTCCCTTGCAGCTTGTAGGAAACTGTTGATGACTGGTTCCAGTCTTTCTATCAAGTGATTCAGGATGCTTTTGTGCAGACTGGATTCTTCCTGGTAATTTCCCCTTTATTTCCCCTCTTAAAATAATAATAACACAGCAGTCTTCTTCAGAAGAAGGAAGTTTTACTCACATTCAGTTCACGGTAGTAATCTGAAGGCAGGCTTCATCTTGTGGTCCCAGTTACATTTGCAGGGTAAAACATGTAGAGAAAAGAAGTCTGATCTAAATCTCAGGCTTGTAACATGTGGGCTCCATCCTTTTGTAAAACATGAGCCATGTGCTGGTTAAGAGCCAGGAGCTGAAGAGATCCAGAAGGAGAAAATGGAGAAAAGGGGAAGATGGCTGCATGCCCTGCCTTTTTATTTGGGTCAGCTAGGGTCATGCACATCTACCTGATCCCACTCAGAGGGAAGTGGCTCCCAACCGGCATGACAGGAAGTCCTCCCCACATCACCCTGCGTGTCCATTCTAGGGAAACAGGGAATATTGTACTTGACTGCTCTAGCAATACATCCCACACATTGGCCCTAACTGATCAGCCTCCACTGATAGGTATACAGTGGTACCTTGGTTCTCAAACTTAATCCGTTCTGGAAGCCTGTTCCAAAACCAAAGCGTTCCAAAACCAAAGCGTGCTTTCCCATAGAAAGTAATGCAAAACGGATCAATCCATTCCAGACTCTTAAAACAACCCCTATAACAGCAATTTAACATGAATTTTACTAACGCATAGGTAGGCAAACTAAGGCCTGGGGGCCGGATCTGGCCCAATTGCCTTCCAAATCCGGCCTGCGGACGGTCCGGGAATCAGCGTGTTTTTACATGAGTATACTGCATCCTTTATTTAAAATGCATCTTTGGGTTATTTGTGGGGCATAGGAATTCGTTCATTCCCCCCCCCCAAAAAAAATTAATATATATATAGTCCAGCCCCCCACAAGTTCTGAGGGACAGTGGACGGGCCCCCTGCTCACTAACTTTGCCGACCCATGATCTAATGAAAGAACTGATCCATAAAATGAAAGCAATAAACAATGTACAGTGGTACCTCGGGTTAAGTACTTAATTCGTTCCGGAGGTCCGTTCTTAACCTGAAACTGTTCTTAACCTGAAGCACCACTTTAGCTAAAGGGGCCTCCTGCTGCCACCGCGCTGCCAGAGCACAATTTCTTTTCTCATCCTGAAGCAAAGTTCTTAACCTGAGGTACTATTTCTGGGTTAGCGGAGTCTATAACCTGAAGTATGTAACCTGAGGTACCACTGTACTGCAGTCACACAATCAATCAGTAGCTGAACTGGGTTCCACACAGGCACGGGGGGGGGGGGGAGAGAACTACAAAAAATGCAAAATAAATAGCAAAAACAGACAGACCTCAGTGTAACATTCAAAATGGAGCAGGTTCGGCTTCCAGAAAAAGTTCACAAACCGGAACACTTACTTCCAGGTTTGCAGTGTTTGAGTTCCAAGTTGTTTGAGTACCAAGGCATTTGAGAACCAAGTCACCACTGTATTAGATTCTGCTTTAAGGGATCACATTGCGCTGAAGAGGTGCGCCGCATTGCTCACAGCTGCATGTTCTTACGGAAGCTCACCAGCATATTAAACCAACATTTGCTTAGCTGTATCAGTGTCAGTATTCCGACCCGCAAGCTTTGTCTTTCCGAGCACCTGATGCTCAAAGCTTTCATTTCTTGAGCAGCGGTAGAGGAAGACGCACAGGACAGCGAACTGAGGAGGCTCCTGCTGCGAGGAAAATAGAGCAATATGTGGTTGCTGGCATTTGTGTTGCAGTGTAGAAGCTGAAATGGATGCACAGCCATGACACTCGGCACCTGTCACATATCTGCAGGCATGAAACTACGCAAATAACCCTCCTCATCTGAGCATCGCACAATGGATCGCCTTCACCAGAATGGTGGGCATATGGAACGGAATCTGAAATGCCAAGCATCATATATGCCAGCCGGGGTGGGCATGGGTGGGTGGGATTCAGCTCAGTTTGCATTTTAATGCAAAGTCTAGCTAATTTTTGCAGTTCTGGAAACAATAGGAAAGCAGGAATGAGTATCTCCTTTGAAGTCTGACACTGCTCTGGACTCTGCGATGCAATTCTCCAGGTGAATAAAGGTAAAGGTAAAGGGACCCCTGACCCATTAGGTCCAGTCGTGGCCAACTCTGGGGTTGCGGCGCTCATCTCGCTTTACTGGCCGAGGGAGCCGGCGTACAGCTACCGGGTCATGTGGCCAGCATGAATAAGCCACTTCTGGAGAACCAGAGCAGCGCATGGAAATGCCGTTTACCTTCCCGCCGGAGCGGTACCTATTTATCTACTTGCACTTTGATGTGCTTTCGAACTGCTAGGTTGGCAGGAGCAGGGACCGAGCAACAGGAGCTTACCCTGTTGTGGGGATTCGAACTGCTGACCTTCTGATTGGCAAGCCCCAGGCTCTGTGGTTTAACCCACAGCGCCACCCACGTCCCTTCTCTGGGTGAATAATGTGTACCAACTAATAATAATAATAATAATAATAATAATAATAATTTATACCCCGCCCATCTGGCTGGGTTTCCCCAGCCACTCTGGGCAGCTTCCAACCGAATATTAAAAACAATACAGCATCAGACATTGAAAACTTCCCTAAACAGGTAAATAAGAGTTTGTAGATGTGCATATATAAGTGAAAATAGCATACCAAAATGCATTATCTCATGGAAAAAATGCTGGCAAAAATGAGGCAAAATTGCTTACATTGGGACTTAAGAAGAGCTTGTTGGATCAGGCCCATCTAGTCCAGCATCCCATCAGCCGCTTTCTATGAAGCAGCTCCTCTACGAGGAAAGGTTACGACATTTGGGAATAGTTAACCTAGAGAAAAGGGATGCGGGTGGCGCTGTGGCGCTGTGGGTTAAACCACAGAGCCTAGGACTTGCCGATCAGAAGGTTGGTGGTTCGAATCCCCGTGACGGGATGAGCTCCCATTGCTCGGTCCGTGCTCCTCCCAACCTAGCAGTCCGAAAGCACGTCAAGTGCAAGTAGATAAATATGTTGAATGGTTTCTTTAAATGTAAAGCTTCATCATTGTTCCACTTGATGTGTATGTCTTTAAGGGGCCAGAGCAAGGGCCAGAGCAAAATAACGAGACCCAGCTTTACAGCTGTGAAACATAGCAGGTGCTGCTGAGTTGTACTGATTAAGCTGTGTCAGCAATTGGGTGTAGTATATAAGGAGCAGCACCTAGCTCTCCCATTCCCCTGGGGGATGGGTTGGTGGTTGGGTCTGGTTTGTTGTTGATGTATTTAGTGTAAAAGGAGTTTTTGCTTTTGTTATTAAAACCTTGTTTAAGTTATTTTTGAGTCCCTTTTTAATGCATGGTCTCCCCAGCAAGCTCTCTGCAGCGCTACCATACTGCAAAAAGCCAACAAAATACACCGGCAGGAAGGTAAACGGCGTTTCCATGTGCTGCTCTGGTTCGCCAGAAGTGGCTTAGTCATGCTGGCCACATGACCCGGAAGCTGTACGCCGGCTCCCTCGGCCAATAAAGTGAGATGAGCGCCACAACCCCAGAGTTGGTCACAACTGGAAACATTGAGAAACCAAACCTTTACCTTTAACCTAGAGAAACATTGAGTAAGAGACATGGTAAAAATGATCTGTAATGTGGAGATGTCAGTTAGGGAAAAGTTTTTCTCCCTCTCTCATTGTGCTAGAACTTGTGGACGTCCAATGAAGCTGAATGTTGGAAGATTTAAGACAGATTAAAAGGAAGGGCTTTTTCATGCAAAACAAGGTTAAACTATGGAACTGGAGGAGGCACTGAAGGCCACCAACTGGGTGGCTTGGAGAGAGGATTAAACAAAATCATGGAGGAGAGGGCCATTGATGGCTGCTGACCACGAGGGCTGTGCTCTGCCTGAAGAGGAAGAAACAGGCAGGTGCCACAGCACAAGGTGAAGACAGAACTCAGACCTGGCAGCTCCACCACAGAGCATAGCTGTCAACTTTTCCCTTTTCTTGCGAGGAATCCTATTTGGAATAAGGGAATTTCCCTTAAAAAAGGGGAACAGCTGACAGCTATGCCACAGAGTATGGTTACCAGATTTTTTTCCAAGGAATCTGGGGACACTTTCTTTTTCTCTTTCCTTTTTTTATTTTTGAATTCCACACTTTATTATTTTAGGAAAGGGTTGACCAGAGTTCTTGACCTTTTTTGGGGGGGAACCCCAAAGTTGGTGGGCCCGCATCTCGACACAAGGCAGGCGGAGAAGCCCATCTACAAACACACAAATGCAAAAAAAAAAAAAAGAGGTGGGGGTGGAAAGAGATTGAGTAAAGGCGCTTGCTGGTCTTGGGAAAACACGCATTAAAACACACACACAAGGCAGCTGAGCGGCTCAGAGCCCATTGGAGCACCGCAGGCTCTTCTGTTATGGGCGGCTCTGCGTGAGTTTGGGGTGAGCGTTGAGGAAGCAAGCCAGAAGGAAGCTCTCTGGCTTGTGCCTCAGTTTAAATAGCCCCCCCCCTCCCCACCAGCCAGCGGATTGGCTGGCTGGAACTTTGACATGGCCGGGACCTCCAGTGCTGCCCACTGCTATGGCGCCCGCCCTGTTGCCTCACCGCACCGGAAGTCCCCAGGCATAAATCCAGGGACATTAATTAAAATCCGGGGACATTCCAGGGATAGATTTTGTCCAGGGACAGATTGGTGAATCTGGGGACTGTCCCTGGGAACCAGGGACGTCTGGTAACCCTACCACGGAGCCACCCTGACAGCATCTCTGCTGACAGTCTGCAAGCCTTTCCCTTCCCCGAATGAGGTTTCTATTGCATGTTGCTGAGCAGAGAGCCAGGCAGACACAAAGGGGGTCCCTTGGGGCTCCCCATAGACAGAGGGAAGGGCCTGACACAGAGGGATAGGAAGTGGAGAGGGAATTTCAAGCCAGCCCAGGCAACCACTTCATCTAGACAGGAGCAACCCTGAGAAGTCTGTCTGTTCTCTGTTCTGATTCCTTCAAAAAGGATATGACTGTAGGTTTCCAAGTGTTTCACTCTCTGTGAACATCCTGTTCTCCTTGTCGGCTTCCTGACACAGCACTACTCCCAGAAAATGCTACTCACTGCCTCTGACAGTGGAGGTAGAACATTGTCATCATGGCTAGCAGTCATGGATCCAGTCCTGCGCCCTGTTCTGCTCAAAACAGGATCAGACAAATTTGTGAAGAAGGATAACGCTCTCAATGGCTACTAGCCATGATGGCTAGGCTCTGCTCGCATGGTTGGAGACAGCATTGCTTCTGAATCCTAGTTGCTGGAAACCGCAGGAAGGGAGAGTGCTGGGATCCTGGTCGTGCATGTTCCACAATGGGCATCATCTGGTTGGCAACTGCGAGAAAAGGATGCTGGACCAGATAAACCATTGGCTTGAACCAGCAGCATATTCTTAGGTCCTTATGGTCATCTTCCATCCATGCAACCTGGTTCAAGGACACTTCCCAACCAGAAAAGGCACTCACAGAGGGTGCAACTGGCTTCCGAATACCAGTTGTTTAGGGTTGACATAAAGGTAAAGGGACCCCTGACTCTGTCCAGTCGTGGCCGATTCTGGGGTTGCGGCACTCATCTCGCTTTATTGGCTAAGGGAGCCAGCGTACAGCTTCCGGGTCATGTGGTCAGCATGACTAAGCCGCTTCTAGCAAAACCAGAGCAGCGCACAGAAACGCCGTTTACCTTCCCACCAGAGCAGAACCTATTTATCTACTTGCACTTTGACATGCTTTTGAACTGCTAGGTTGTCAGGAGTAGGGACTGAGCAATGGGAGCTCACCCCGTCATGGAGATTCGAACCACCGACCTTCTGATCGGCAAGTCCTACGCCTTGTGGCTTAACCAACAGTGCCACCCGCGTCCCTTAGGGTTGACATACACCCAGAATTACCATAACCAGACATAGCTGGAATGCTGCAGTTGGAAGCAGTGTCCAAGTGGAAATTGCTGACATGTCCATGAAAATCCAGACGTATGGCAGCCCAAAAAGCTCAACAACGTACTTTTGTGCCCCATTTTCACTTTTTGAAATATGGCAACCCTACAGTTGCTGGAATCGACAGGAGAGGAATGTGCTCTTGTGCTTAGCTCCTGCTAGAGGATTTCTGCTGGGCTTCTCAGTGGCTCTTCTTATGTTCAGTGGTACAGGTTGCAGCACCAAAACCCTAGCTCAGACGTGGGGAATGTTTGGTCCTCCAGATGTTGCTGAACGGCAACTCCTATCCTCTCTGGCCCTTGGCCATGCTTGCTGGGGCCGATGGGAGTTGTAGTTTGGCAACATCTAGTTCCCTGCCCCTGTACTAGTTGAATAGAAATCTTAGGGGTCCTGTTTGATGGGAGGTGAGGGCTGTGTACAGACCCTCCTAGTGACAGTTGTTCTGAGCACCCACTGTAGCCAGAAAGAGAGGGAACATAGGCAGCGATGATCCCTTTCCTCTGCACATTAATCTTCCTTCCCAAACAATAGAAAGAACATATTTTTGCCATTTATCAACAGGTTTCTCCTCCCTAGGAAGGACTTTTAAACCACTCAGAAGGGCAAAAATGAACCATTTTCACTTAGTAAATGTCAAGGATTTCTGATTCTCTTTGGATTTCATTTTATTCTACTGTTACCATCCCCCCCCCCTTTATTCCATAGTTGCCTAATATGTATTCCGAGTGATTTCTATGGAAAATAGGCCAGAGGCCTTTATTTAAAAGCCTGGGTTGTAATTAACATCGAAGCAGTGAAACACAGAAGATTTAAAGGGCTTCTTAAGTACTCTTGGCCCGATACTGCATCGCCAAAAGCCTCGAGCTGGCAGGAAAGCACGTGATCCGGCCCTCCGGAGGAGTGAGGGACAGTTAATTAAAACATCCTGGTGCACTGAACCCTAAGCAGAAATCCAGTGGTGAAGAGTGTTGATTTATCATTCGAGCAGTTTTTTGTTTTTGTTTTTTAAAGAGGACTAGAACCTTGAAGGGAAGACTAGAACCCAGTCCAAGGCAGCAATATTTCTGAATTCCAGTTGCTGGAAACCACAGGGGGGAGGGAGCACTTGTTCTGGGCTTCTGCCTTGGGACTTCCTAGGTGACCACTGTGAGAACAGGATGCTGGACTTGATGAGCCATTGACCTGATCCCGCAGCCTCTTCCTTTGTTCTTAAGCTGATCCAAATCAAGACGAAGATCAGTCTCCATGCATTTTCATGCTGCACTGTAGGTCAGATTCTGCAGAGAAGCAGAGGGAGACTCTGACCCGTTTGCCTAATGAGTCGTGCCTAACCTTTCCATTTGGCCCAAAAGGCTCTTTAGCAAACCAAACTGTCGCCATGTGATATCAGGCATCTGCCTAGCGCTTGGTGCCATGCAAAGTCAGGTGCAGAACAAGGAAATTGGTGGCTGCGAAGAGCTCCAAATTCAAAAGGGGTTAATGTATATTAGCAGCCCCTCCAAGTGCCCCTATTTTCCAGGAACAGTCCTGGATTTGAGGCATCTAATAATAGCCTGCATTTTTATTAAGGCTTGATCAGGGCCTGTATTTTAAAATGAGCTTAAAGATTTTCAAATGTTCATGCCAGGCAGAAGACCAGCTGCCTAAGAACCTTGGCAAGATGTTTACTCTCCTGGACAAGGGGGCCCCCTGATTTATAGCAGAAAACAATTCTCAAAGTCATAAAAAGGGAATTACAGGCTGACAGCCAAGGTTACACTGACCCTACATATTACAGAAGATAAAAAAAGAGATAAACATAATTAAGAGTGGGTAAATAGTAAAATGTGGGACGCAGGTGGCGCTGTGGGTTAAAGCCTCAGCGCCTAGGGCTTGCCGATCGAAAGGTCGGCGGTTCGAATCCCCGCGGCGGGGTGCGCTCCCGCTGCTCGGTCCCAGCGCCTGCCAACCTAGCAGTTCGAAAGCACCTCCAGGTGCAAGTAGATAAATAGGGACTGCTTACCAGCGGGAAGGTAAACGGCGTTTCCGTGTGCGGCTCTGGCTCGCCAGAGCAGCGATGTCATGCTGGCCACGTGACCCGGAAGTGTCTCCGGACAGCGCTAGCCCCTGGCCTCTTAAGTGAGATGGGCGCACAACCCCAGAGTCTGTCAAGACTGGCCCGTACGGGCAGGGGTACCTTTACCTTTACCTTTAAATAGTAAAATAAAACCATGTGCCTCCCATTAAACTTGAGCCATATTTTCCTAAGGTTGAAAGGTCAAGAGCAGTGAAAAAGGCAACTGGCTTGGCTGGAGAAGAGGTTTTCTTTCTATCTTATTTTGAGGCTGTAAAATGTTCCTTTTTTACTTTGAAAAGGTTTATTCTTCTAAAAGGCTATCTATGTTATGTATTAAATATATTGGCTTAAATGTAATTATGCAAAGGAATTAGAAGCTAAGAAATGTTAAATCCTTATGCTAGATTCTTATTTCATATAGTTGGAAGAGATCACAGGGGCCATCAGCCACCAGCCCAGCCCCCCTGCCAAGCAGGAAACATCATTAGAGCACACATATGGTTGTCAGGCCTTTGTTTAAAAGACCTTCAAGAGAAGGAGATCTTTCAATGATGATGTGAACTCAAGATCCTTGACATCTGTTTAAGATAAAAATTTAAGATTAAACCATTTGTTTTGGAGGGCAATAGGGCAAGGTGAGCTGGTAATTAAGGTTCCTTGTTGAGACACATGTAAGATATATTACTACTTATTTGTCGTTTATAGATAGAAGAATATATATCTTTTTGATTCCCATAAAAGGGCAAGAGGAAATGGGTGTATCTTTTGTGATTGGTTCTAGCAAACAGCCAATAGGAATTTCAACCAGGCTGATTGGACAGAGGCAGCCACAGGAGGAGCAAGGGGGCTGGATTAAGGAAATATAAGTGCTGGCCAGAATGGCAGGAGGCCAGGCCAGAGCTTGGTAACCATATACCACTGTGCCTCTCATTTATTTGTCTGACAAATAAATTATTATTTTAATTTCTCTATTGCTGCGTTGAATATTTCATTCCAGCTAAGCGTTAACCACAAGCAGGGTGCTACAGATTTACAGAAGCTGTCCCAGTTTCTCATTTGATCCTAGAATGTCCTGCTTTTTTTTTGTTGTTGTTGTTGTTGTTTAGTCGTTTAGACATGTCCGACTCTTCATGACCCCATGGACCAGAGCACGCTAGGCACTCCTGTCTTCCACTGCCTCCTGCAGCTTGGTCAGACTCATGCTGGTAGCCATTGAGAGCGTTATCCTTCTTCATGAATTTGTCTAATCCTCTTTTGAGCAGAACAGGGTGCAGGACTGGATCCATGACTGCTAGTCATGATAACCATGTTCTACCTCCACGAGTTATTCAAGCCCCTTTGCCACGGCAAGGCAGTGATCCATGAAGGGGATCCATTCTTAAGGAAATCAGCCCTGAGTGCTCACTGGAAGGACAGATCGTGAAGCTGAGGCTCCAATACTTTGGCCACCTCATGAGAAAAGAAGACTCCCTGGAAAAGACCCTAATGTTGGTTGAGGGCACAAGGAGAAGGGGACGACAGAGGACGAGATGGTTGGGCAGTGTTCTCAAAGCTACTAACATGAGTTTAACCAAACTGCAGAAGGCAGTGGAAGACAGGAGTGCCTGGCGTGCTCTGATCCATGGGGTCACAAAGAGTCGGACACGACTAAACGACTAAAGAACAGCAATGTGATGGCTGTGTTTGAGTGCTGGCATATTGTAATGTAACAAACCACTGTTTAAGAAGGATTTCGATGAACTGGAATGTGTGCAAAGGAGGTTGAAGAAGATGATCTGGAAAACAAGCCTTATGAGGAATGGTTGAAGGTCCTAGTCTGACACTCTAACGACTATACCAGGCTCTCCAATTCGAAGACATATCCCAGCCAGGCAAAAACCTTCAAGGAGAGTGCAAAGCAGAGCCAAAGGAGGATGTGGTCTGGGGGGAGGGTGTGTGGCTTGGGGGGAGAGCACCAAGGGCCCACCTTACCCTCAGGCCTGAGGTTGCCCAATTCTCCTCTATCTAGTCTCAGGGATGTAGCTTCCTTTTGCTCCCAGAGTTCCCTGCTTCCTTCCCTGCTGCTCCTGCTGTCCCAGGATTAATCAGGGCTATTGCCTCACCCCGCAGCTGCCATTCCTCCCCTACCAACAGCACCATCCCCCTCCCCACCTTCTTTGCCATCCTCCATTCCTGCAATCATTAATTCTCATCTGCATCTGCCGGTCACATTGATCCTGGCCTTTCTTTGTTGGGGGCTCCCTGCCAACATCAAGGAGGAGCTGCCCCAATTAAGACCAGGAAAAAGCAGCATGAGGGGCAGGTGCTGGTGGCGTCCTGGCACCTGCTGAGCTCAGGGCTTCAGATGAGTTCGCATGGATGCCAGTGGATGTTCATTTCCTCACCCCCTCGCTTGCAGCAGAGCAGTGCCTGTCTTTAGGGGAGGCTACAGTGGAGATTGGGCTACCAAAGCGGACAAAATGCAAAAACCAAAGTGAGAGGTGGCTCTGAGCTGCTAGGAAGAGGATCTGATGTTAGAACTTGCTGGCAACAGAGAATGTGAAATGATCATTTTTTCATGGAAATAGGCCAGATTTGCATTGGGTTTGGCCCAGGCAGATTTATTTATTTATTGTTTTGTTTATTTTTTTCTGATCTTTTTCTTTTTTTTTCTTGTCTTTTTTTCTTTTTTTAGAAAAACACCTTTGTGTGACCAGGCAGCAACAGCCCCAGCCCCCAGGGATCATAAGGAAGGAATAAAGACTCTGACAATGTTATATGGAATTAAAATTAGACCACAACTTTATTAAAATTCCGAACGTAGGAAGACCTTGGCTTAGGCCTTGGGCGTGTATCCCTCCCAGCCCCCCAGCCAGGGGGAACTGGGGCTCATCAGGGTAAATGGGATATGGGGGTGCTCTGAGAGACGTAAATGTAGCAGGCCGCCCAGCCCATATCCCGCACACAGGGTCGTTCACTGGCGACCTTTCAATGTATGGCCAATGACACCCATATATATAACCCCTTTAAGAGGGGGACCATGGAATCACCACCGCCATAGGGGGGTGAGTCACCACTTCACTCCCCACCCCACCTCCCATATAGGGAAGAAAAGACTAAAGGATTCCACCCAAAGCCACAACCGCCAAAGTTGTGGTGAATTGCTACAGGGAAGACAAAACCTGCCAACGCAGGAAAATTCCTTCCCGGTCCTTCAACAGCAACCAGTCAAAGACCGTAGCAGTGCCCGCTAAACAGGAAGAAAAAGTTTACCTGCAAACAAGAAACATTAACAAAGGGAGGGTAGGGAGGGTGAATCTCCAGAGCGAACTGCCTGGCTATTGTCGGCTCCACCCCCCATATATAAATGGGGCTGGCCCTACCTCCCAGCAAGAAACTTGATTACTGAGGCTGGGCATGAACCTCCAAAAATTAACACTAAGAAGCAAGCCAGCCCCTGTTTGCCAGTGAGCTCCCTGGGAACTGTAGCACCACGCGCGATCCCTCAAAGGGCACCCACAATGTAAAGTGTGAGTGGTCAAAACCAGGACATCCCATTTTTTCCTGCGAATACAGAATTGTAAAGTTGGAAGGGACCTCAACAGTCATCGAGTCCAATTCCCTGCAATTCAGGGAGCACGGCGAAAGAATCCCCAACAGGTGGCCATCCAAATTTTGTTCAAAAACCACCAGCAAAGGAGAGTCCACCACCTTCCGAGGTAGCCCATTCCACTGTTGAACAGCTCTAAACATACACAAATCCCTCAACCATTCCTCATAAGGCTTGGTTTCCAGGCCCTAATGGTCGTCTTGGTCAACCTCCTCTGCACACGTTTGTTGATATCCTTCTTAAACAGTGGCTTATTATATTGTTGTTGTTTAGTCGTTTAGTCGTGTCCGACTCTTCGTGACCCATTGGATCAGAGCACGCCAGGCACTCCTGTCTTCCACTGCCTCCCGCAGTTTGGTCAAACTCATGCTGGTAGCTTCGAGAACACTATCCAGCCATCTCGTCCTCTGTCATCCCTTCTCCTTGTGTCCTCAATCTTTCCCAACATCAGGATCTTTTCCAGGGAGTCTTTTCTTCTCATGAGGTGGCCAAAGTATTGGAGCCTCAGCTTCAGGATCTGTCCTTCCAGTGAGCACTCAGGGCTGATTTTCTTCAGAATGGAGAGGTTTGATCTTCTTGCAGTCCATGGGACTCTCAAGAGTCTCCTCCAGCACCATAATTCAAAAGCATCAATTCTTTGGCGATCAGCCTTCTTTATGGTCCAGCTCTCACTTCCATACATCACTACTGGGAAAACCTTATTATATTACAAAATGCCAAAGCTCAAACAGAGGGTAGGTCTACCTCAGAAGGCGGTGGGCTTTCCTTCACTGGAGGTTTTTAAACAGAGTTTGGATGGCCATCTGACAGGGGTGGGTTTGCTGTGATTCCTGCATTGCAGGGGGTTGGACTAGATAACTCTTGAGGACCCTTCCAATTGTACACTCCTACAATTCTGTGCCCCTTCATGGATCACTGCCTTGCCGTGGCGAAGGGGCTTGAAGAACTCAGAGAAGCTATGAACTATGCTGAGCAGGGCACTCAAGATGAACAGGTCATAGTGGAGAGTTTTGACCAAACGTGATCAACCTGGAGGCAAGCCACTCCAGTATCCCTGCCAAGAAAACTCCATGGACAAAGACAACGGCCACCTCATGAGAAGAGAAGACTCCCTGGAGAAGACCCTGATGTTGGGAAAGATGGAGGGCACAAGGAGAAGGGGGCGACAGAGGACGAGATGGCTGGACAGTGTTTTCGAGGTTACCAGCATGAGTCTGACCAAGCTGCGGGGGGCAGTGGAGGACAGGAGTGCCTGGCGTTCTCTGGTCCATGGGGTCACGAAGAGTTGGACACGACTAAACAACAACAACAACAACAATTCTGTGGTTCTGCTCATAGGCTGGTTTTTAGCAGCCTGACTCCAGCTGCTGATCTCATGCCTTTGGCATCTGAGCACAGGCAGCTACTCAGGTTGGAGGGTCCCAACAGACCCCTCAGCTTGGAAATGCAAACCATGGAGCTGTCTCTTTTCCCTGTTTCTTCTTTCCGCATTCATTGACGCTTCAATCCATTTGGCATCTCTGTGAAATTGTACTTTGCCAACTGCCTTGAGAGCTCAGCTGGGGCCATAAGCTACATTATACATTTAATTTAACTAATAATAATAACAATATTAATAACACAGAGACACCTGCACACCGTGAGAGCCTTCCAAATTGCTGATTGGATTCAGGGATTCAGCTGGAGTCTCGTTCAGCATAAGGCCTGCGGATCATGAGATCTCATTCATGGGTGAATGAAATTCACTGGAAGTCTTCTAGTGAGAAAGGAGGGGCAATGTTTTTCAGGAATATTTTGAGCTCAGGCAAGGGCTCTGTGGGTGGCCAGTCATTCATGGATCACCCATCTGTAGCCAGGACAGCTAAGGATCCGATTAGACACACAAGCTTTGGCTTCCCCTGAGCGATTAGCCTAGCCTGCTCAAAACAGCCAACACAACTTGGCTAGCAAATACACACACACTTTCCGCTAAGTCAGTCCTGAGTTGGGCCCATGTAGGCCAGTGTCAGGAGATGCTGAAATTCCTCTCTGTCTGCCCCATGTGGCAGGTGACTGAACTGCAGGCAGTGGAGAACTTACCAAATTAGCTCCGCCCTCTCAGTGTATTGGATCCTTCTAGGGTGGGCAGAGTATAATTAAATGACTTCCTTTCGTAGCTAACTTTGCTTTCAATCTGTTTTGGATTTTTATAGGACACAGTGTTCTTTGGAGTAATTTGTTCAACATTGGCAAGATTGAGTCTGACCTTTGGGAAGTTTGTGGGGTAGAGGAAACAAACCATGGGCATGGGATTGTTTGAAATACGGGGGGGGGGGAGTGGGTGGACTTTGCAGACTTAATGGCTTAAACATTATAAGCTTATCTTTGAGGGCAGCCCCTCAGGTGACAATTTTTGGGGGCCCAGAGTTGGAGATTTTATGGAAGTTACACTAGTACCTCGGGTTACATACGCTTCAGGTTACATACACTTCAGGTTACAGACTCCACTAACCCAGAAATAGTACCTCAGGTTAAGAACTTTGCTTCAGGATGAGAACAGAAATCGTGCTCCGGTGGCACGGCAGCAGCAGGAGGCCCCATTAGCTAAAGTGGTGCTTCAGGTTAAGAACAGTTTTAGGTTAAGAACGGACCTCCAGAACGAATTAAGTACTTAACCTGAGGTACCACTGTACTAGGATTTATGGATGATTATAACTGAGGTTCTACGCTATGATACCTTTGGTAAAGGCTGTTCTCCAACTGGAGTCTAGTACTTGTACATGTGTGTGTTTTAACACAAGGGCTGAATTCATGAGTTGAATTAAATCGGAAGCTGCCTTATACTGAGTCAGACCAGACATGCCAGCGGTCAATGGGGCCTGAAGCAAAACTGGACAGAGTAACAGATGTAAATTCTACCTTTTTGCACAATGGGCTATTCTCCACACAGACATCTCTCTCTCCTCTATTGAGGCAAGCAAGAGGCATGATCAGAGGTGTTCAAGCTGGAACGTGTTTGACCAAGATGATCAAGGATCTGGAAAACAAGCCTTATGAAGAGCTGTTGAAGGAGCTGGGTATGTTTAGCCTGGAAAAGAGGAAACCGAGAGGAAATAATGCTAGACATCTTCAAATATCTCAAGGGCTGTCACATGGAAGATGGAGCAGGTTTGTTTTCTGTTGCTCCAGAGGGTAGGGCATGAATTACAAGAAAGGAGATTCTGACTAAAGATCAAGAAGAACCTTCTGACAGTAAGAGCTGTTCGACAGTGGAATGGTCTCCCTTGAGAGGTTATAGATTCTCCTTTCTTGGAGGTTTTTAAGCAGAAGTTGGATGGCCATCTGTCATGGATGCTTTAGCTGAGATTCCTGCACTGCAGGGGGTTGGACTCTACAGTTCTACGATTCTATGACACATCATGATCAGGCAAAAACACTCAAGAAGGTTGCAAAATAAGGCTAATGAGGGGTGTGGCTGGGGAGAGGGGCTGTGGCCTGGGGACAGCCCTGAGGGACAGATGGAGAGGTCCCTCCCTCCTCTTTCTATACAGTGCATAATGCTCTTTGTGGCTTTGTATTTGGGAGGGGGCGGGAGAAGGAACTGAATGAATGCTGAAGGGGATTTGACTTCTCACCTTCCCAGCCGTCCTCACTGGAAAGTTTTTTCCTAGGTGCCAAATGGATGGCTCCAGGAGCCAGAGTGACACCCAGTTACCAAATTGCTAAAGTCTCAGTTCCATGCTTCACACAGCTTGTAAAGAAGGAGAGTGTGATTTTTCACACCATTAGCAGAAACATCTTAGCACCACATGTTCAAATGGCTGTGTACATAGAGCTTGCCTGGAAGACCTCGCACTTCCATTGAGGGTGGATTTGAAAACTGGAGAGGGTGAGAACCTCTTGGAGACTAAGGGAAATGTTGTGCATCAGCCAAACAAATGGTTATTAGCTGTGCACCCCAGGTTTTCACAATTGAATTTATTTTTATCTTTATTGCTCTCTGGGCCCTAAAGCTTAGGTAAATGAAGGACATTCCTGCTATAATGCATGTAGACTCTAGTTTTCTAGAATCCGTTGTCCCCCCCTACTGTGTTCTACAGAGGCAACAGACTAAGGAGGAGAAAGCTGACAGGCAAGGTCACCCTTTGGACTGGTTATAACCATAGCATCCTTTTCTAAATGCTCACCAACCAACTGACATCTGTTCTAGGACCTTTCCTGACATCAGTGTCAAGCTCATCGATCTTTAGTTACCTGGGTCTTCTTTTTTCCCCTTTTTGAAGATGGAGACAACATTTGCCCACCTCCAGTCTTCAGGGATCTCGCCTGTTCTCCAGGAATTCACAAAGATTATATATTTTCTTTTCTTTTTTTCCAAAATTTTTATTAATTTTCCAAATTTATAACAAACATATCAACAAATATAAAAAGAAAACATCAAAAAACAAACAAACAAACATAGATCTTGACTGTAATAATTCCTCTTTTGTTAACATTGTTGGGTGACTTCCTTGAATCCCCCTGGCTGAGTTTCCATATATATCATTGTAGCAGTTTTCCAAAACTATTTTCACATAAAATTTACTTAGTCAATTAACATCTTTCTTTCTTTTCATTTTAACTTTAAACATATTATTCTATAACATCCCATATTTAAATCCTAGGCCAATCTGATACTTGCAAGTAATTCTATTTAGGTACGCATATTTAGATAAATAGTCTTTAAATTTCTTCCATTCCTCCTGGTACTCCTCCTCCTTCTGGTCACGGACTCTTCCGGTCAGGTCGGCTAGCTCCCAAAAGTCCATCATCTTCATCTGCCATTCCTCCACTGTTGGTACATCTTGTAATTTCCAATTTTTGGCCAACAAAAGGAATTCACAAAGATTATAGACAGAGGCTCTGAAATTACATCCACAAGTTCATTTAGTACCCTTTGATGCTGTTCACCACACCCTGTACCTTCAAATTCCTTAAAACTAGCTAGGCATTCTCTTACCTCCTCTTTTCCTATCTTGGGCTTCTTGCATTGTTTATTCTGTTATCACCAGTTTGGACACTGCTTTCCTTTTGGGTGAAGACAAAGTAGCTGTTGAGCAGTTCTGCCTTCTCTCTGTCAATAGCATTTCTCCATCTTCTTGCTTGCTGCTTGCTTTTTCTTCCTCTTTCTTTAAACATAGGTAAAGAAACTTTTTAAATGTTATTTTTATCCTCTCCCGCAAGCCCGAGTTCATTCAAAATAGTTCTTTTGTTAAGGTAATGGCTGACCAGTTAAGCACTACTATTTACATCTCCAAAGGGTTTGCTCTGTTGCCATAGAGACAAATTGGTGGGGCACCACAGACTCCATTAACATTCATTCTGATGATTCAGATGGGAAGCGGTTGGCGCTGTGGGTAAAACCTCAGCGCCTAGGACTTGCCGATCGCATGGTCAGCAGTTCGAATCCCCGTGGCAGGGTGTGCTCCCGTCGTTCGGTCCCAGCGCCTGCCAACCTAGCAGTTTGAAAGCACCCCCGGGTGCAAGTAGATAAATAGGGACCGCTTACCAGCGGGAAGGTAAACGGCGTTCCGTGTGCTGTGCTAGCTCGCCAGATGCAGCTTGTCACACTGGCCACGTGACCTGGAAGTGTCTGCGGACAGCGCTGGCTCCCGGCCTATAGAGTGAGATGAGCGCGCAACCCTAGAGTCTGGCAAGACTGCTCCGTACGGGCAGGGGTACCTTTACCTTTTACCTGATGATTCAGAACCCTGGGTAAACACAGAGTCTCTTGCTAGTCAGACATTGGGCTGCATTCAACAGTAAAAAACCTTGATCAACCCCTCCTTTTCTTGTCATCTTTAAAGGTAAAGGGACCCCTGACCATCAGGTCCAGTCGTGGCCGACTCTTGGGTTGTGGCGCTCATCTTGCTTTATTGGCTGAGGGAGCAGGCGTACAGCTTCTGGGTCATGTGGCCAGCATGACTAAGCCACTTCTGGCGAACCAGAGCAGTGCATGGAAACACTGTTTACTTCCCGCCGGAGTGGTGCTTTCATGCATTCAAACTGCTTGGTTGACAGGAGCAGGGATCGAGAAACAGGAGCTCACCTCGTCGTGGGGATTCGAACCGCCGACCTTCTGATTGGCTAGTCCTAGGCTCTGTGGTTTAACCCACAATGCCACCCACATCCCTTTGTCATCTTTAAAGGTAAAGGTGTTGAATGGTTTCTTTAAATGTAAAGGTTCATCATTGTTCCACTCAATGTGTATGTCTTTAAGGGGCCAGAGCAAACTAACGAGACCCAGCTTTACAGCTGTGAAACATAGCAGGTGCTGCTGAGTTGTACTGATTAAGGCGTGTCAGCATTTGGGCATAGTATATAAGGAGCAGCACCTAGCTCTCCCATTACCCTGGGGGTTGGGTTGGTGGTTGGGTCTGGTTTGTTGTTAATGTATTTAGTGTATAAGGAGTTTTTGTTTTTGTTTCTTCGTAATTAAAACCTTGCTTAAGTTATTTTTGAGTCCCTTTCTTTCTAATGCATGGTCACCCCAGCAAGCTCTCTGCAGCGCTACCATACTCCAAATAGCCAACATCTTTGGTTATGGGCCCAGCTGCTGAGTGGATGACTGCATATTTTTGGACTCTGAGAAAGGTTTGAAAACTCCTTCTCCTGTTAGTGTAGTCTTTGTGGGTCTGGAAGATTTCCAGAATGGTTGACCGAGTTCCTGAAGCTGAGAAGGCTCTGGTCTTCCCACAGCTAACAGATGAGAACTATAGTTTATGGTCTTTTCGGATGGAGGCGCTTTTGACCTCTAGAGAAGTATGGACCTATGTAACTGATGACCCTCCTGACCCTGTAACAAATGCTTGGTCGAAAGGAGATGCGAAAGCCAGGGCGATAATTAATTTGGCAGTCAGCGACCAGCAAGTAGTCTACATAAGGAATAAGAAAACTGCCAAAGAAATGTGGGACAGTCTTGCAGCAGTGCATGTTAGAAAGGAGTCAGCGTCTGCATTGACGTTTTTCAAGCAGCTGTACCAGACGAAGTTGCAGCCTGGTGGTGATTTGGCAGCACACTTGAGACGTCTGGAGGCAATACGCGGCGATTTAAATCGAAGGGACATGGACATACCTGATATTCAGTATGTTTTTATCATTCTTTGTTCCCTTAATGAGGACTTTGATGGTATAGCTAGCCAGATATCTGCCGTCCCACCAGCACAATTAACTGTGGAAGGGGTGACGGCAAGATTAATGGGCGAGTTGGATAGAAGGGAGGCTTGTGCCATAAGCACTCCTATTTCCAGAAGTAATGAGGAACGCCATATGCAACCTTTTGGTGATGCGACTGCATTTAAAGCTGCAAAGCGTTGTTGGTTCTGCAATAAGCAAGGACATTTTGCAAAGGACTGCAGATCCAAAAGAAAGCAAAGTACTCCTAAGCCTCTTTCTGCTCGTCAGTCACGGTTGTCATCTCAGCAGCCAACATCGCACCGTAAAGACAGAAATGAGCCGCGAACTTTTCATGCTCGGACTGCAGATCATAAAAGAATTAAAGGTGCCAAGTGGAATTCTTTTATTGTGGACTCAGGAGCTTCTCACCACGTTTGCAACAATCGAAGCTTGTTTATTTCTTTCGAAGAGGAAATTGGTAATGTACATTTAGCCAATTCACAAGTCTTGCAGTCACTTGGCAGAGGTACTGTTAAACTTGACTCTTTAAATATTACAATAGCGAACTGCATTTACTGCCCATCAGTGGACAATTTATTATCAGTAAGGTGTTTTGCTCGTCAAGGCATAAGTGTGCGTTTCTTAAATTCAATGTGTGAGTTTTTTGAGGGGAACAAACGTCTATTGTATGCCCGGGACTCTGATGGTTTATATAGACTGTATTTTCGCACCTACTCCCAATCGCCTATAAATTGCAGAGCAGCACAGTCAAGCCAGGGGTTGAGGAATGTAAGGCCACATTCTGGGTGTGTCCATGAGGCGCACAGAATTCTGGGACACTTGAATTTTGCTGATGTAATTAGGACGAAGAATATTGTTAATGGCCTCAACTTAAAACCATGTAAATTCTTTATGCAATGTTTATCCTGTTGCAAGAATAAGATTAAGGTTGCACGCAAGGGTAGATGCTCAGATAGGAAAGTAACTGAGCCATTTGAGCGTGTACATTGTGACTTAGTTGGGCCACTCCCACCATCATTAGGAGGTTCAAAGTACTGGCTCACCCTCATAGACCAGTATAGTAGATATTGTTGGACTTATGCAATAGCTGAGAAGTCCCAAGCATTTGAGAAGTACAAAGTTTTTTGCAACTGGGTAAAAACGCACTTTAACAAACCAATTAAGAACCTGTTTTCTGACCGGGGCGGGGAATTTGTTTCTGAGGATTTTGAGAAATTCCTGGAAGCGCAGGGGACTACTCATGAGTTATCTTGCCCCCGAAGTCCCTGGCAAAATGGGCTTGTTGAAGTTGTGCAGCGTGACCTGCAGGCAGGGGTTAAAACTTATCTGCACGATGCTAATCTGCCCAAAGACTTTTGGGCTGAAGCGCTTAATGCATTTTGTTATGTTAGAAATCGCAGTTATCATTCTGGTTTAGATGTCACCCCCTATGAGAAGCTGTTTAAAAAACGCCCTAATCTGAAATACCTACGCATTTGGGGTTCAGATGTAATTATGCATTACCCCGCTAAGCAAAAATTGGGTGAGCGTAGTGTTCAGGGAAAATTAATGGGCTACCAGCAGGGGGCATACAGAATTTACATACCAGCAACTGGCAAATTTCATATTACCAGAAGCATGATACAAACTGTAAACTGGAATGGAGTTGCTGTCTTCCAAGATACTAACGGTATAGATAGTACTGAGGAAGAAGAGGAAGAGGCAGCAGCAGGAGGAAATGGTGCTTCTGAATTAATGGAAAAAGACGAAAAGCCTGTTGAATCTGATAATTTGTTTGATGATTTAAAGTCACAGGCACCCGAGGGGAGGTTAGATTCTCTTGATTTTTCTGACCGTGAGCTTAGCCTACAGGCACCTCTTCAGTCTGACAATGATGATTTACAACCTGAAACTAGTAGTTCACTTAGTCCCATTAAGTCTGAGGAGTCTGACTCTCCTTCTGGACTGAGACGTTCAGATAGAAAGAGGCAGAAGCCACAACGATTTGCAGATGAACATTTTAATACTGTGTATGCCAATAAGGCGGTTTTTGAGCCAAAAAGCTACAATGATGTTCAGAATTTACCTAAGCACCAAGCTGCAAATTGGTATAAAGCTATGAACTCTGAGATAGCTTCTTTAAAAGAGCATAACACTTGGTCTCTTGTACCACAAACCCCAGATATGAGACTTATTGATTCAAAATGGGTTTATAGAGTTAAAATGAATGACAAAAATGAAGTTGTAAGGTACAAGGCAAGATTAGTTGCTAGAGGTTTTCAACAAATTCCAGGCGAAGATTATGATTTGTGTTATTCACCAAGTGTAAAATATGAAACAGTTAAGCTCTTGTTAAAAGATGCATCACAACGTGGACATTCTGTTTATCACCTAGATTTAAAACTGCATATTTGTTTGCAGATTTAAAAGAACAAATTTTTATGCGTGTCCCTGAAGGCATAGACGCCGCTGAAGGTTTGGTATGCAAATTAAATAAATCCCTTTATGGTCTGCACCAAAGTGGAAGGAATTGGCACCAAACTTTAGCAAAAGAATTGCTGGATATTGGTTTTTCACAAGGAAAGGCAGACAATTGTGTGTTTATAAAGGAAAGGGCAAACTCTGTAACAAAAATATGTGTGTATGTAGATGACGTGTTAATTTCTACAAAAACTAAACAGGAATATGAAGAGGTAGTTTCACAGTTACAGAAGAAATTTGATGTGGTGGAATTAGGCATAGCTAAAAATTACTTATCCATGCAAAGTGAGAAAGGCAAAAATGGATCTTTTCTGGTTCATCAAACTGCAAAAATTGATGACCTTGTTGAAATGCTACGTTTAGAAAATGCAAATGGGAAGGAAACGCCTATGGTGTGTGGTTTCACCTTTACAGGTGAAGATAAGCCATTCCCTAACAAAACTTTGTATCGTTCCGCTATAGGCAAGCTAAATTTCATTCAAAGAATCTCAAGACCAGATATAACTTATGCTTTTCACTTTCTGGCAAAATTTGTGGAAAAGCCCACTACACAATGTTTCTCTGCTCTTAAGAGAGTTGTAATGTACCTTAAACATACCAAACATTATAGGTTACAGTTTACATCAAGCATTGACAAAGGTTTTGAAATTTTCTGCGATGCATCTCATGCAGTGGAACAAAATAATTGCAGGGGTGTGTCTGGTATGGTGTTTTGTTATAACGGTTGTCCATTTGAATGGAAGTCCCAGACACAAACCATTATTTGTCTCTCCACAACAGAGAGTGAATTATGTGCATGCGTTCAGGCCACTCGCGATGTAGAATGGTATCTGCAAGTATTCACAGACCTACAGATACAAGTAAGACTACCAGTAAAAGTTTACCTTGATTCCCAGAGTGGACTTGCTATCCTATGTTCAGAAACCAATACGCAGCGCACTAGAGTCTTAAGATTACGTTTGCAGTTTGTAAAGAAACTAATTGCTGACAAAATGATTGTATTTCAATATGTTCCAGGTGACAATCAAATTGCGGACATTTTTACTAAAGCACTTCCAAAGGTTACGCATGAAAGACATGTACAAAGTATGCTTTATGTTTTTGTTCCACAATGATGAACCGCAGGGGAAATGTTGAATGGTTTCTTTAAATGTAAAGGTTCATCATTGTTCCACTCAATGTGTATGTCTTTAAGGGGCCAGAGCAAACTAACGAGACCCAGCTTTACAGCTGTGAAACATAGCAGGTGCTGCTGAGTTGTACTGATTAAGGCGTGTCAGCATTTGGGCATAGTATATAAGGAGCAGCACCTAGCTCTCCCATTACCCTGGGGGTTGGGTTGGTGGTTGGGTCTGGTTTGTTGTTAATGTATTTAGTGTATAAGGAGTTTTTGTTTTTGTTTCTTCGTAATTAAAACCTTGCTTAAGTTATTTTTGAGTCCCTTTCTTTCTAATGCATGGTCACCCCAGCAAGCTCTCTGCAGCGCTACCATACTGCAAATAGCCAACAAAAGGTACCCCTGCCCATACGGGCCAGTCTTGACAGACTCTAGGGTTGTGCACCCATCTCACTTAAGAGGCCGGGAGCCAGCACTGTCCGGAGACACTTCCGGGTCACGTGGCCAGCGTGACAAAGCTGCATCTGGCGAGCCAGCGCAGCACACAGAAACGCTGTTTACCTTCCCGCCAGTAAGCGGTCCCTATTTATCTACTTGCACCCCGGAGGTGCTTTCGAACTGCTAGGTTGGCAGGCGCTGGGACCGAGCAGCGGGAGCGCACCCCGCCGCGGGGATTCGAACCGCTGACCTTTCAATCGGCAAGCCCTAGGCGCTGAGGCTTTTACCCACAGCGCCACCCGCGTCCCATTGTCATCTTTACCACCCCAAAAAAAACCCCACTATTTTTTGCTTTTCTGTGGAGTGACAAGAAGCAAAAGGCAAGAGTATCACACATGTTATTTCCTAGCTCTTTGTCGGAAGCTCTGTCACTCACAGACACCACAGCCTCCAACACTCTGCATCAAGTAATTGTCTTATGATAACAGGTGCGACCTGAATTATACTGATTTGGAGGACAACTTCATTTCCCCTCTGAGTTTAGTGGGATGGTGGAGGACACAGTGCTAACCTGAGAGAAGGTGTAAAGAATCATTAAGATGTGATCATGCTGTGGCTGTCCGGATATACTCCGACTTCATTTAGAGAAAGCCTATCAGACTGAAGCAAGCCCTCACAGCTTTTGAGCGGTGAGCTGGCTTGGCTAATGAGTATGAGAGAAGAGAGTGCCATCCAAAACACAGGGCAACTGTGAGAAGTGAGCTGATGTCTCCAAAACACAATCAAGGAATACCTTCTGTCCCTCCATGAGAACAGAAGAATCTGTTCTGCTGGATCAATGGTCCAGCTAGTCCAGTATCCTGTCCTCTCAGTGGCCAACTAGATACCAGTGGGAAACCTGCAAGCACAAGAGCGCTGTCTCCTTCTGAGGTTTCCATCATCTGGTATTCAGAGGCATTGCTGCTTCCATCTGTGGAGGCAGACCATAGCCATCATGGTTGGTAGCCATTGATACCCCTCTCCTCCATAAATTCCTCCAATCTGCTTTAAAAGCCATATGGGTTGATGACCATCTCTGCCTCCTGTGGGAGTGAGTTCCACAGTTGTGCTGCATGAAGTACTTTATCTGTCCTGAATCTTCCAACATTTGGCTTTGATGGATGTCTACAAGTTCTAGTGTTATGGGGCGACGGGACTTTTCTCCATCTACTTTCTCCATGTCACACATCGTTTTATAAACTTCTGGTTTGCACTTACGCCAGAGAAGCAGACCCTGAGGGTGGTCCAAATGTTTCTGGACAACAGCCTGCATCACTTTTAACTCTTGGCCATGCTGGCTGAGCCTGATGAGAATTGTAATATAACAACATCTGGAGGGCCAGCAGGCTCCCTACCTGTCAGGCCCTGAGCAGAGGAGGAATGGTGGAGACCGCCTCCCCAGCCTGACCTTTCCAGAGAAGAGGTAGACAGTTCAGAATTACAGCAGGGGTTTGACGGAGGTCACAGCTCAGAGGCAGATGTGGAGGGAAGTTGGGAAATAATGGGAAAGGAGGAAGAAGAAGCACTGGGGGGTGGGGACAGCTGACGGACACAGTGTCTTTAGAAAGCATTCCAGACCCCCCCCCCAGAACCCGGTGAGCACTGATAGTAGGAGAGCAGTTGGCTCAGAGGCAGAGGGCCCTTCTCAGCACCCGTAATGATGGTGCATGAGACTCACTTGGAGCAACACCATTATTCCAGGAGGCTGCATTTCTAAGCCTCTCTCTGTGAATATTGAATAAAAAGTGGATGGTAAGAAACATTCCTTGTCTCTGTGCTTTCCTGGGGCCAATGACGGAGCTTCATGCTCTGGCACCGGGGGCGGAGAGCAGGCGGGGGTGGGGCGTGCCATCCGCAGGGGCAGGGCTTGCGTCCTGGGGGCAGGGCGCGCTGCCTGCGGGGGTGGGGTGCCCAGCACGGGGGAGCTGCCACGATTGCACCCTTGGGATCATGCTGCTGGGGGCGGTGCACTCCCCCCCCCCCCCGCACTCCTCTTCCTCCGCCAGTGCCTGGGGCAAGTGGCTGTGGGAGTTGCTGGCATCCGCCTGACACTACCAGGGATTAACCCTTGCCTGAATGCAGCATTCCCCAGCCTGATGCCCTCCTGATGTTTTGGTGGGAACAGGAGCAGCCCGTTTGGTGCAAGTGCTTTCTTTGAAATGAGAAGTCCCCCACATCCCCAAGTAGGATTGGGAATGTGACACCCTGAAGAGCTGCTGCCAGACAGTGTAGACAGTACTGGTCTAAATGGACCAGTGGTCTGACTTGGTATAAGGCAGCTTCCCACGTTCTCCTCCTGAACATATCGTTGAATCCAGAGAATAGCTATTGGAGTGGAAGGGGAATATGCTCAGAATGCAGACACAAGCCAGGAGCGTGAGAAATTCATATTCCAAAACTGGTATGCACAAGGTTCGGCACATTCCTCAATCCATGTTAAAGGTAAAGGTAAAGGTACCCCTGCCCGTACGGGCCAGTCTTGACAGACTCTAGGGTTGTGTGCTCATCTCACTCTATAGGCCGGGAGCCAGCGCTGTCCGCAGACACTTCTGGGTCATGTGGCCAGTGTGACAAGCTGCATCTGGCGAGCCAGCGCAGCACACGGAACGCCGTTTACCTTCCCGCTGGTAAGCGGTCCCTATTTATCTACTTGCACCCGGGGGTGCTTTCAAACTGCTAGGTTGGCAGGCGCTGGGACCGAATGACGGGAGCGCACCCCGCCACGGGGATTCGAACCGCTGACCATGCGATCGGCAAGTCCTAGGCGCTGAGGTTTTACCCACAGCACCACCTCCGTCCCCTCTCAATCCATGTTAATGTATGTGAAATATTTGCCTCCTCCAAATGCTCCATAAAAATGCTAAATATGTGTGTTGCAATAAAAGTAACAGGAACCTAACAGCCATGGGAAGAGAATCTTGTGGCTGGCAGAAGACCCCAGGAGGATTCTCTCAGCATTCTCGTCTCCATTTGTTTGAACGGCTGACCTGCCAACATCGGAGAGGTGCCGGAACAGGAAGATCCCCCAGGCATTAAGTGAGATCAAAGAGCTTTGCGCTAATGCTTGATGCAGCTGATGTGCTAATCTCGTTATCTAATCCACCCGATCCCTCCCTAATCTATTTGTATTAAAGCAGAAGGTGGGGATGGAGCAAGCTCAAGCTGGGCCTCCGCTGCTGTTTTTAACTGCCCTCTGGGAGCAGCCAAGTGAGAACATCTGAAAAGAGCATCCCTGTTCAAGAGACCAGAAACTCCGGAGGGTAGATGCAAATGGTAGGCATTGTTTGTCATTAGTCAATGGCAGTCGTCCTTCCTGGCAAGGCTTGGGATGGACTGGGCTGCAGCAGCCGCACTCCACCCCATTTCAGTTTAGCTGGCACTCAGTCATAGATCTGTTCTGTCCCATTTGGTGAGGAGTTTGTTGAACAAATGGGCCAGAATTTGGCATTTCAGTGATATGCAATTTGCACACACTTTTTCTATAAAATCTGCCATTTCCAATGTGTTTCCCCATAGCTACATAGAATCATAGAACTGTTGAGTTGGGTGGGGGAGCCTCAAAGCGCATCTAGTCCAACCCCCTGCAATGCAGAAAGCTCAGCTAAAGAATCCCTGACAGATGGTTACCCAAACTCTGTTTAAAAACCTCCAGTGAGGGAGAATCCACCACCTGCTGGGGGAGTCCGTTCTGCTATCAAACATCTCCTACACTCAGAAAGTTCTGCCTAATGTTTACTCCCAGTCTCCTTTCTTGTCATGCGTTGATTCAGGTCCTACCCTCTGGAGCAGCAAAAAACAAGCTGGTTCCATCTTCAATATGACAATGCTTCAGATATTTGAAGACAGCTCTCTTATTACCTCTCAGTCCTCTCCCTTCCAGACTGAGATATACCCAGATCTCTTAATCCAGAACCTTGATCATCTTGTTGCCCTCCTTCGCACCCATTCAACCAGCCCCTATCGCTTTTAAACTGTGGTGCCCAGAACTGGACCAAGGACTCCAGGTGGGGTCTGACCAAGGCAGAATAGAGTGGTGCTGTTACTTCCCTTGAACATGCATACATTGTGTGCACTTTTTATGTAAAATATTCATTTTCCTGTGAATTGCTCTACAATGACAAAGTGTGTTCCAAACCCGGCAACAAACAAAATTCGAAAGAAAGTCTCAAGTGCTGTGAGAAAAGTGGGAGTCCTTTTGGCAGGAGAAGATGACTTCCTGCAGGAAGCACTAATGTCCACCAACTTGGATGGCTTTGAAAGTTGTCGCTGGCATCTGTTTTTCTCAAGACGGAATGTCCCTCCAGGGGTGAAGTCAAACTGCTGTATTAGCAGCACCAAAGTGACTTCCCCAGGGTGCAAGACTGGCCAGGGTGTATTGTGGTCCTGGGCTGCCCAGATAACAAAACCCCCTCTTTGGCCTCCAAAGGAAAGCAGAGCAATACATTTGGCACCAGCTTGGCTGCAGGAGTTGCCAGAAGGAGGCATACAAGGCACCACCCAACTGTCTTAGGGACTCCACTCTATAGTTATATAGGGTTTACTCCTTAGCCTTTTCTTCTTCTGGAGATATCCTGCAAGGCAGAAGAGTTTTAGCATCAGAGTTTTCCTTCTCCTAGATGGGCTACCTTCCCATGTGGATGAGCTCCATCTGCCCCTCACTTCTTGGACAAATTCATGGAAGGGAAGGCTATCGATAGCTACTAGCTACGACGGCTGTGCTCTGCCTCTGCAGTTGGAGGCAGCGATGCTTCTGAATACCAGTTGCTGGAAACCACAAGAGGGGAGAGTTGCTCTTGTGCTTGAATCCTGCTTACGGGTTTCTTAGAAATGTCATCTGGTTGGCCATGGTAAGGACATGGTAAGGACATGGTAAGGACATGGTAAGGACATGGTAAGGACATGGTAAGGACATGGTAAGGACATGGTAAGGACATGGTAAGGACATGGTAAGGACATGATGCTCCACTGCATGATGATGGTAAGGACATGATGCTCCACTGGACATGATGATCCAGCAGCCTCTTCTAGTGCCATTATGACTTTTTGAAAAATTTGAGGACCAGCTTCATCATAGCCCCAATTTTTGCTCATACTTAGGACAGAATTCTTGGTACAAGGCTCACTGTCACTACCATCACCAGGTAAATATGGAGGAATGGGAAGAGGCAGTTGTGGGCTGGCCTCTAAGGGATGTGGGAGATTCTCAGGAGAGGGTTGGGAGAAGACACTTGAGTCTCGTCATGCCTCAAACATCATAATGGGTCCAGAAATACCGCACCTTACTTTTTTCTGAAGTGTGTAGAAATAATTTGTCTGAGCTAAGGCCAGAGCAGATGAGATGGAGCAGGGCTCACCTATCATTAATAACTGAGCCTCGTTCACCCAATGGGAGAAAATGCATTCAACAGGTGGTAGGTGTCAAGACACTGAGCTTTGATTGGCAGGCTCCCCCACTTTGCTAATGAACGTTGTCTCATTTACGGCACTTAAGTGGGCTGCCAGCTGACAATTTTAATCCTCAGTAAGTCCTCCACATGCTCGCCTTTGTCTTCTTCAGCCTTCAAAAATGTATCCGCGTGGAAATCTATTTTTATAGGTGCCGAAAGCAGAGGCCTCGCTCTGCGGATTGCAACTTCCCAAGAGAGCCCTGTGTGACTAACTCCCAAGGGACGCAAACTCTCTCCTGCCCTCATTGAGCCAGAGAGGGATGAGTCACTGCAAACTCTCCAAGAGATCTAAGGAAATCCAATGCAGGACATTGTAGGGGTGGGAGAGGGGGATGTTTGCCAATGAAGGCAGGAAGTGGAGAATCCACCGATATTTTGGAAAGCTCCCTGTCCTTCAAGAACCATGAAAAATAACAGCAAAAATACCGGGAATGAGCTAGAGAGAACCTAGACAAAAATAGAATATGTATTTTACTCTAGGTTCTGATCATCTTTCTTTTCTATGTCCACCAGGGGCCTTCAAAAAGACTTCCATCCAGCTCTCTGTCCAACTAAATGGACAAATCCATCCCTCTTTATTTGACACAGCTCAGATGCTGTATGTCTGGAGACACGGTGGTAGAGATGGTAGGGGTCTGCAGACCCACCAAAAGCTGCCAGACTACAGCTCCACTATGGAGGCATTAGCAAGTGGGGGGGGGGGAAGGGTGTTTTTCTGAAAAACAGCTAGGCACAACAGCAGGCATGATTATTTTTCACCTGGTAAGTTGGCAACCCTCCTTGCCTCCCTATCCAGGCAGGCACTGATCGAGACCACCAGCAGCAGGACTGTCTTGAACGTTTTCTGCATCCCTCCCATTCCATGTAGGATTTCCTCCTCTTCTTTTTAAACCAGGCCCTACACTTCTGCTCTTAATATTATTCATTCATTCATTCATAAATTCATTGGCTTTATCTCCCACCTCTTTCCCCAAGGAGCTCTAGGTGGCACACATCATTCTCTCCTCCTCATTTAATCCCCACAACAACCCTGTGAGGTAGGCTTAGGCTGAGAGGTAGTGACGGGCCCTCAAGACTTCACACAGCCAAGGTGAAACCCTGCTCTCTCCCAGGTCCAATCTGAACACTCTAACCACCACCCCACACCATCTATCATTGACTTGTCTTATCTCCACATCGCATGATCAGTGCCGGATTACCAAAGAGGCAGAGTAGGCCCTGGCCCATGGGCCCCACACCTTTTAGGGGCCCCACAACAATGGATCAAAATAAGATTGGTTTGATCTTGAAACTGGTTTATTAAAATTGTTGGTTGGTAAAATCAATGATGTATTAGGAGATAATTTGTGAGGAGGGGTCCCAAAATTTCAACTGCTTTGGGACCTCCACAGGGTTTAATCCAGCACTGCGCACGATGCTTCACTCTGTGATTTCCATGCATCGGTGAGCATTATGTGCACAGGAGCACTCCCGGCGGTTCTTTTCCTCATTAGCTGGCAAACCCAGCTGACAAAGGGGTCTTGCATTCTGTCTTTGTTCCTCTCTTTGAAAAATGAAAAGTGTGTCTCAATTTCCATTTATCCTCCCCATCTCCCTCCCCCACCGTTGGTTTCATTGGTGTAGCAGGAAATCCTCCGCTCCGACCGCAAGACTATTCCCCAGATAATCCCTACAATCGCAGCTAAACAAACCTCCTCTTCAGCAATCTGTGGAGAGACACTCTCCTATATAAAAACCCAGCCTTCAGAGGATGAAAACTCCTTTGGTCTTCATTCCCAGGAACACGAGAGGGATCACAATTTCTACCGCAGACCTCGGTTCAGACTCTTAATTAGCAACTCAAACATGTGTTCTCGGCTCTTTTAAGCTGCGCTGGGGAGGCTCTGATGGAGCTTTCCCTGTTCCTCGCTGGCGTCGCTACATGACATGAAGGGGGAGAGATGACTTGGTGATTCAGCAGCACTTTCAGAAGAGATTGCCTTTCCACCGCTTGATCCAGCAGCTTTGGCTGGGCCAGAGAGGAAGGGTGATGCACACCAAGGACAGAAAGGGGCCAGGGCTTTGGGAAAGGGGGAGCTGTTTCCAATTCCTTCCCAGCTTCGTTCCATTTCTGAGTCAGATATATGTAGTGGGAAGCGTCTGAAAAACAAGATCAGGTCCATCTAGGACAACATTCTGTTCTCACAGTGGTTCAAGCAGATGCCTCTGGAAAGCTCATAAATGCACAGAGGAATCCTGTTACCTAATCCTTAGTATTGTATCCTCCAACTGGTGGTGGGCTTCAGGGCACTAGGAAAACAATAAAGTGGATCCCACAAGCCAGAAGTCGGTACATCCCTGTGCTAAACCATCTTGAAAAGAGAGAGTTTAAGTCTTAAAGGAATTAAGAGAAATCTCAAGGGAGCAGGAAAGACTATTTATGTAGGCGACCACGACTGCGCAGACGTTATTGACTAAGAGATGGAAAGAAGATAAAGTCCCTACCAAAGAAGAATGGCAGATCAAGTTGATGGATTATGCCAAAATGGCTAAAATGACCGGAAGAATCAGAAATCAGGAAGACCAGAATTTTAATAAGGAATGGGAGAAATGTATAACTTATCTCCAAGACCATTGTTAAACAGTTAAACTCGTTAGTAGGATTGGAATATCTCTTATAGTTTAAGGCTGAATTCTGGACACAATGGAGATGTAAAGGATTTGGATTACCATAAAAGATGTGGGAGGAAATTATTAATAATAGGACCCACAAAAGGGAGGATGGAAGTCCAGGAGATTCCTTGGAATCTTGTTTTTTTGATTTGCGTTTGATGTATCTCTGTACAATTTTAATTTGAAAAACCAAATACGTAAATAAATGTTATAAGAGATTTATGTATGGAGGAAAAGTGGGGTACAAAGGTAATCAGATAAATAATTCAATAAGCTTCTACCTGCACTTTGACCAGTGTTACTGTAACTCCACTCATAGCACCATGGGTTTACAAGAGCTTTAAATGAGGATTGGACAAATTTGTTGAGGACAAGGCTATCCATGGCCACTAGCCACAATGGCTATGTTCTGCCTCTATTGTCAGAGACAGTAATGCTTCTGAATACCAGTTGCCTTAGGAGAGGAGAGCGCTTTTGTGTTCAGGTCTTGTTTACGAGCTTCCCTCAGGTATCTGGTTGGCTGCTGTGAGAACCCGGTGCTTGCCTAGATGGACCATTGGTCTTATTATGTTCTTAACAGGTGGCTAGGGCTGATGGGAGTTGTAGTTCAAAACATCTGGAGGGGACTAGATAGGCAGGGCTTGGTCTATATAGTCAAAAGCTTCACTGTGATTCGTTTCTCCTCAATGCATGATGCAAGTTAATCAGCAACACATTTCGTTGCAGCCGAGCAGAAATACATATCAATCTGAACAAAACATGTTTACTAGGAAGAAATGGGAAAACAATTTGTCATATTCAGCTGACATTTTGAAATGACACTATGGTTTTTTTTTGTTTTGGGACTATTTTGGACTGTTTTTTGGTTTAAAAATATGCAAATAGGGCATTGTAAGGCAAAACGTTTCCTTGAAGTAATAATATAATATTCAATCACCAAACATTATTTCTTTTTTCTAAAGGAAAAGGCACGAATTGCTTAATTTGATTTTCTTCACCACAAACCTTCTACACAACAGAGCAGGGGTAGGCAACCTAAGGCCCATGGGCCACAAGCGGCCCATGGGGGTCGTTTAGCCAGCCCACCAGCCATCCCATCCCCGAACCGAGTTGCCTGCTTGGTGAGTCCCCACACGCAGCGCAGAGCGGGGACTTGCTTCCGTGGTGCCAGAAATTGTATCTGCACATGCGCAGATGCCGAAAATCATGTCTGTGCAGATGCAGACAGTGGAAATCGTGGGTGCGCACACTCATGTGCACTCACACACATGTGCTATCCAGCCCACAGAGGGATCTCTGCTGGTATGAACCAGCCCAGGTGAGGTAAACCTTGCTGACCCCTGCAACAGAGGCTACACCTTCACGTCTTCTCTGAGAAATCCACTTGGATTGTTGAATTCAAGATTCCAGAGGAATGCAGTCTTTGCCCTTCCCAGTTTGAACTGATCTTATCTTTTAGACCAAGATAATAATAACAACAACAACAATAACAATTTATTATTTGTACCCCGCCCATCTGGCTGGGTTTCCCCAGCCACTCTCGGCGGCTTCCAACAAAGATGAAAAATACACTAAAATGTCACATATTAAAAACTTCCATGAACAGCACTGCCTTCAGATGTCTTATAAAAGTCAGATAGTTGTTTATTTCCTTGACATCTGATGGGAGGGCGTTCCACAGGGCGGGCGCCACTACCGAGAAGGCCCTCTGCCTGGTTCCCTGTAACTTGGCCTCTCGCAGTGAGGGAACCGCCAGAAGGCCCTCGGAGCTGGACCTCAGTGTCCGGGCAAAACGACGGGGGAGGAGACGCTCATTCAGATATACTGGACCGAGGCCGTTTAGGGCTTTAAAGGTCAGCACCAACACTTTGAATTGTGCTCGGAAACGTACTGGGAGCCAATGTAGGTCTTTCAAGACCGGTGTTATATGGTCTCGGCGGCCGCTCCCAGTCACCAGTCTAGCTGCTGCATTCTGGATTAGTTGTAGTTTCCGGGTCACCTTCAAAGGTAGCCCCACGTAGAGCGCATTGCAGTAGTCCAAGCAGGAGATAACCAGAGCATGCACCACTCTGGCGAGACAATCTGCAGGCAGATAGGGTCTCAGCCTACGTACCAGATGGAGCTGGTAAACAGCTGCCCTGGATACAGATTCGACCTGTGCCTCCATGGACAGCTGTGAGTCCAAAATGACTCCACACCTGCCCACCTCCTGTCCCCCAAAAACAGTACTTCTGTCTTGTCAGGATTCAACCTCAATCTGTTAGCCACCATCCATCCTCCAACCACCTCCAGACACTCACACAGGACCTTCACCGCCTTCACTGGTTCTGATTTAAAAGAGAGGTAGAGCTGGGTATCATCCGCATACTGATGAACACCCAGCCCAAACCGCCTGATGATCTCTCCCAGTGGCTGCATGTAAATGTTGAAAAGCATGGGGGAGAGGACAGAACCCTGAGGCACCCCACAAGTGAGAGCCCAGGGGTCTGAACACTCATCCCCCACCACCACTTTCTGAACACGGCCCAGGAGGAAGGAGCGGAACCACTGTATGACAGTGCCCCCAGCTCCCAGCCCCTCAAGACGGTCCAGAAGGATGTTATGGTCGATGGTATCAAACGCCGCTGAGAGATCCAGCAGAACTAGGAAACAGCTCTCACCTTTGTCCCTAGCCCACCGGAGATCATCAACCAGTGCGACCAAGGCAGTTTCAGTCCCATGATGAGGCCTGAATCCCGACTGGAAGGGATCCAAATGGTCCGCTTCTTCCAGGCGTGCCTGGAGTTGTTCAGCAACCCCTCGCTCAATCACCTTGCCCAAGAATGGAAGATTTGAGACTGGGCGATAATTGGCCATCGTGGTCACATCTAAAGGTGGTTTTTTAAGAAGCGGTTTAATAACCTCCTCTTTCAGAGGGTCTGGGAAGGCTCCCTCACGGAGGGAAGCATTCACCACCCCACGAAGCCCATCGCCCAGTCCTTCCCGGCTAGCTTTTATAAGCCAGGATGGGGAAGGATCCAGGAGACAGGTGGTTGGCTTCACTCATCCAAGCAGCCTGTCCACATCCTCGGAGGTAACAGATTGGAATTGATCCCACACAACTTGACTAGACAGGACTCTAGCACTCTCCCGCCCTGGCCCTGCTCCCACGGTGGAGTCTACTTCTTCCCGAATCTGAGCGATTTTATCTGCAAATTAGGATTAAGATGCAAATTAGGACTTAGTTACTCACCAGCTTTCACACATTCCAAATGTTCCACTGCAATTCTTGGCTCAGAAAAGATACAAAAATGCCTTTTGAAATAGGCACCACACACACACAATTTAAATGTGCTTTTTCATATAGATTTATTAATAAAGAAATGGGACAGAAACAACTTATGGGTGAACACATGCAAAAGTCACAAACAGTGGTACAGTTGTACCTTGGTTCTCAAACAGAATGCATTCTGGGAGTCCATTCAACTCCCGGTACTGTTTGGAAACTAAAGTGTGGCTTCTGATTGGCTGAAGGAGCGTCCTGCAGCCAATCGGAAGCCGTGGAAGCTGTGCCGGACATTTGGCTTCTGAAAATCATTCGAAAACCAGAACACTCACTTCCTGTTTTTTATCGTTCAGGAGCCGAAACGTACAAGTTCCAAGGCATTCAGCAACCAAGGTACGACTGTATTTAAATAATAAAAGTCTATTGATCCAAGCACAAGAGCACTCTCCTCGCCTGTGGTTTGCTGAAACTGGGATTCAGAAACATTGTTGTCTCCAACCATGGAGGCAGAGCACAGTCCTCATGCCTAGCAGCAATCAATAATCCTCTCCTCCACACATTTGTCTAAACCAGTTTTAAAACCATCCAAGTTGGTGGCCACCGCTGCCTCCTGTGGAAGTGAGTTCCATAATTTAACTGTGTGAAGAAGGTGGTGATGACAGCTGCAATATTATTATGGATGCCCATTCATTTCACTTTTGAATTATGGTGCTGGAGGAGACTCTTGAGAGTCCCATGGACTGCAAGAAGATCAAACCAATCCATTCTTAAGGAAACCAGCCCTGAGTGCTCACTGGAAAGACAGATCCTGAAGCTGAGGCTCCAATACTTTGGCCACCTCATGAGAAGAGAAGACTCCCTGGAAAAGACCCTGATGTTGGGAAAGATGGAGGGCCCAAGGAGAAGGGGACAACAGAGGACGAGATGGTTGGACAGTGTTCTTGAAGCTACCAGCATGAGTTTGACCAAACTGTGGGAGGCAGTGGAAGACAGGAGTGCCTGGCGTGCTCTGGTCCATGGGGTCACGAAGAGTCGGACACGACTGAATGACTAAACAACAATTCGTTTCACAAATGTGCTCAGAGAATTCTAGTCTGGAGCTCTGCATGCATGTCATTACCTGAAATGGCTTGTGATATTTCTCATTCAAAATCAGGAAAGAAGAGATCTGAATGATGGCTGTGCGCTGCATGCATAATTGTGAATCATGTTCCACAGTCAAAAGCACAGGGACAAGTATAAATTGTGAAGGATTCCAGAGGGGGCAGCCCTATTCTTCTGTTGCTGCAGGGGGGGAAATAACTGTGTGACTTGTGCCACCGTAAAGGCTAACAGATTTATTACAGCAGGCGCTTCTGGTGCAATAAATCGGCTGGTCTTTAATGTTCCACAATGTTCCTCTGTTGTTGTTGTTGTTGTTTCTGGTGTAAACAGAGTAATAGATGAAAAATGGATCTTAGAATCATAGAACTGTAGAGTTGAAAGGGACCCTGAGAATCATCTAGTCCAACCCCCGGCAATGCAGGAGTAACAACTAAAGTATACCTGACAAGTGGCCATCCAAACTCCGTTTAAAAACCTCAAACTACGGGGGATCTCTTGGCGTGCTCTGCTGCCTGGCATGCTCTGGTCCATGGGATCACGAAAAGTCGGACACAACTAAATGACTAAACAACAACAAAGGGAATCCACCAGCTTCTACTTTTTATTTTATACGTTTTCTTTGATTTTTGAAATTAAAACTTACATTCATAATCAAAAATATAAACAAATACACAAAGGTTTGCCTGAATCTTTGGAGTTCCCTCCACAGGTTCCGTTACTAATCCTTTTCCACTGCATATTTTAAGTCACTCCCATTTTTAACTCTCCATTGTGTCCCTAATTCGTGTTACATTACAAGTGTCATTAAAGTCACGCTGAAGCGTTTGATTGTTTACAGTGGTCTCGAAGGTATACTATAAATTTCCCCCATTCTTTATTGAAATTTTAGTCTTCCTGGTTTCTGATTTTCCTGGGCATTTTCGCCATCCCTGCATAGTCCATTAGCTTGCTCTGCCATTCAGAATCCACCAGCTTCTGAGGGAGTCAATTTCACTGAAATATGAAGATGTGTCCATGCATACGAAAGCTTATACCCAGAACAAACTTAGTTGGTCTCTAAGGTGCTACTGGACAATTTTTTAATTTATTTTGACTGCGTCAGACCAACACAGCTACCTATTTGAATCCATTTCACTGTTAGACAGCCCTCACCATCAGAAAGTTCTTCCTGCTTGAATCCATTGGTTCAAGTCTTCCCCTCTGGAGCAGCAGAAAACAAGCTTGCTCCATCTTCCATGAGACAGCCCTTCAGCTGTTTGAAGATGGCTGTCATATCCTGTCTTAGCCTTCTCTTCTCCCGGCTAAACATACCCAAATCTCTCAACTGTTCCTCATAAGGCTTGGTTTCCAGACCATTGGTTATCTTGGTCACCGTCCTCTGCATACAATCAAGTTTGTCAATATCTTTCTTAAACAGTTGTGCTCAGACCTGGACAGGTGGGGTCTGTCCAAGGATGGTAAATAATGGTTGAAAGGAAGGCATTTTGAGTACTTTTGCAACAAGATAGGGCAAGAAGCTTCATCCCCTCCCGATCAGTAAAATTATCACACAGCCTCCTTTCCTACACACCAACACACAGACATCCAGGTCACCCTGAGAGGCAGCAGAAAGTCAAGGGATCTCAACATGCAACTAGTTAGGGGCCAGCCTCATTTGGGCTGCACCTCCCCCTGCTACAATTTACCAGCCAGAAAATACAAGCATTGGGTTATTATCTGGATTTCTGCCTGTGTCCATGTGCTTAGACTGAATAAATGGCAATTAAGCACAGTGCCGACATCGTTCTGTTTGTCTCTGATCTTGCAAATGTTCAAGTCAATAGCCGTCCACCTGATTAAAAAATATTGCACTTGCGTCCTTGCATAGCTAATTATGATTATGGGGAGTTGCTAGCTTTCTCTCCCCTCCCCCTCTGCCAGGTGGCTCAGTATACAAGCATTGTGCCATTGGATGGAGAAACATCAGATTGTTTCCAGGACTTGTATGAATCACAGTTGCATAGGAGAACAGACAATTCATGAAGGATACGGCTAGCATTGGCTACTGGCTGCAGTGGCTATGCTCTGCATCTACAAAAAGAAGCAGCAAAGCTTCTGAATGCAGGAGAGGAGAGTGCCCTTGTGCTCAGGTCCTGCTTGCCAGTTTCATGCAGGAATATGGGTGGCCACCATTAGAACAGGTTGTCATTGGTCTGATCCAGCAGGGCTCTTATGATGTACTTGAAAACTGGTATTTCGCTTCCTGGATGTCATGTTTCATTTGTGAAAGGAAAAGCAGACAAAGTAAATGTGGACAGGTGTCTAGTCCTCATGAAATTGTGCTCAGAAGCAGGTGAGTGATATCTTGTGAATTATCAGAAATGCTTATCCCAATAAACTTATTATTATTACAGGAAAAAAATGCTTTTATTTTTACTGAATGAGGTTCCCAGTACTAGAGACAGAACAGGAGGAGTAAGAAAAATGTTGTGTGAGGGAAAACATTGGAGGTGTTTTAAGCTTTTATGCAATCAGCAACACTGGTGGTTAACTACCCAAGCCTTGGGGGCAAAGGAAAGAGTATCCATAACCCAGCATGACCCATCAATTCCCCCCAGGGCACATAGCTCAGTATGGTAGATCATCGATTTTGCATGCAGGAGATTCCTCTGATGGCCTGGGACTCGGGCTCGGGCTCGGACTCGGAACCAGAGGAGTCTCAGTCCGCACCAGATCCTTTGTCTCAGGTGGCATCTGAACCAAGTCTGGGGCCTGATTCCGAAGAGCCCCAGTCTGCACAGGTTCCCCTGCAACAAGCACCAGCTGGGCCGAATCAGGGGCCTGAGCCTGTCCTGGCTCCAAATGTGGGGATTACCTCGTTGCCTTCAGCTGGGCCATCACTTACAGCTGCTCCACTACCAGTTGGGTCAGGAGAGGCTGAGGTGGCCTCTGGGTCTAGTAACCCACCGACATCTCCCGAGCTGCAGAGACTAAGGTCTGAGAGAAGGAGAGACCTGAGTACTCGCAGGAGGAGTGCTCACCTTCGGGTGAGGCAGGAAGGTGAGTCACTGAGGGATCAGGACCGGTCATTACCCCGACAAAGATAAAAGGCTGTTGGACCCCACCCCAGGTTGTGGGAGCAACATTGCTGTTTGTTAGAACCTGCCTGAGACCCTGTGCCTGACCTTGCCTGGTTTCCTGCCTCATATCCTGCCTTGGCCCTGTTGGGCTGATTCCTCGTGGAACCCTTGTATTCAGGACCAGACATGGACCGCGTTGCTCAGGTTACTCCTGGGCCCAGCACAGTTCCAGGTTGAATTCCTCGCATCTTCAGGTAGGGTCAGAGAAGATTCCCTGCCTGAAACCCTGCAGAACCACATTGGCAGTCAAAATAGGCAGCTAGATGGACCAGTAGCCCGGTCCAGTATTAACAACATGCCTAAGCTATAGCCCTGTATAAGCTTTAGTCTGAGATTCTCTGTTGCCAAAGTGATGGCCGGAGAACTGGGTCGCCCTCCTGGAGCCCCTCAGCCAATGATGGCAGGGAGGAGAAATGTCCAATCAGGAGAGAGTAAAGATGATAAAGGTAGAATTCGACAGTTTAACTAGCAGTTAGGGCCTGGCTAAGGAAGTAGCTACTGTAGGTGTGCCTAGGGGTCTGTGAAGCAGGCTAAGCCTGTTTAATTGCCTTGGGGCAAAGGACTTAAAAATGGGCTAGTGGTGTTTTACAGGCAGAGTAAAAGTGGACAGCCATTCTACAAGGGGGGAAACAGTTTTAAGAGAACCAGCTCTGTTGCGCAGAATTATGAGTAGAGCTTTTGTTTAAACCTGAAATGGCACTTCTAACAAAAAATAAGTACTGTGCATTTAATGGTGAAACTGTCAAGCTTTATCCTTCATTGAGTGTTTGTTGATAAAAATACAATTTTCATTTCCATCATGCCTCAGCTTTAATGTATTCTTAGTTCAGTGAGTAAGTTGTCACAGGAACCCCAATATGAAGAGTCACTGCTGCAGGTTTATACTATATATTGCCATATTCCACCTCCTTCCCCTTATGGCGGGGGATGCATTTGCCAAAACCTCCTCCCCTGCAAGAAATAGGGTTGCCATATTTTGAAGAGCAAAAAAGAGGACACCATGACGGCCATTCAAGGCAAATAAATGCAATTTGTCTCAAATTTTACCCCTGGAAAGGAGGATGTGTCCTGGAAAAAGAGGACACTTGGCAACCCTACACAGGGGTAATGCGAACAACCACATGGGAAGACTTGCCCTATAGGGGAGAATGGGCTATTTAATCCCCCTCCACACCATCCTCTCCCCTCTTCTCATTGAGATGTCCACCCTGAGCAGGATTTGGGGGAGGGGTTTGACACTAATGGATCTGTTTCATATTTTTTTCACCTACTTCACAATGTTGGATGTTGTCTGTGTGACCAGAGCGGTGTTTGTTGGAATTGCCACAACTAATATCAGAGCCAGAGTGGCATTTGGGCCTGTCAGATGCATTGGGGTGGATGTTGACCCACTAGGCCACAGTGTGCATGTCTGGTTCATATACCCAAGGAGCACACAGTGAGGGGGGAGGCATTTCTTCAGGACTTGCTGTGTGATCACAGCATGTGACTGCCAGCTGACACAGGAGATGGGAGAGTTGAAATTATCTCATCAATCCACCTCATCTCCTGGACCTCATTGGTTTTGGTTCATTTGGTCGAACTATTCAGATTGTGGATTCCATTATATTTTAATAAATACAACCTGTTGCCCATCTTTCTTGTATTGAGTCTTCTTGGATGTGTTGACCATTAGACTTTGAAAAACTGCTATCACTGGATCAAGTTCATCATTTTTGTGGAGTTAATTAAGCTGGACACTTTTTACTGGATTTTAAATAAATGTGCAATTAATGGACACTGTTTGGAATTTTATTGTGCTATTATTCTCTTTCTTAGTGGGTTTTGCAAACCGCAGTTCTGAACAATGCTTTTGTAGGGAGGGTGGGTAGAGCAGGGAGCATGGAGTGGGGGACAGTTTATGGAACCAAAAGAGGAGTGGCCCAAAAAAACTTTGGGAACCACTGGTCTAGGGTTTTCTATTCATGAAGCAATATTTGTTTTTGAGTTTTATTTATTTATTAATGTTCTTACGTTACATTGGTAAACATTATCATATTACATCACAAGGCTTATTATAATATAATTTTCAGCATGTATACAAAGTTTACATGCCTAAAGAAAACAAACAAGGACAAAGAACTATTCCAAAATCATATTTGCACCAACACTTTGGACTTCCTGTCTATCCCGTTGTATATTTCTTTTTTTACAAATGAATGTACTCTTATTATTGTATATTTCTTTACATTTTATCTAATACATTCCTATATCAATATGTACCCTTGGTCTTATTTCTCAATTCGGTCTCTCTCCAACGTCAATCGAATGCTAGCATAGATAGTGAACCTTTACTGTATTTTTGAACATATATCTTATATCTATCCCACTTTTCCATAAATTTTTGTTTCAAAACAAAAATCAAAACATGAAGCAATATTTGAGTCTGCTCCCCAGTGATTCTCCAGTCCGGCTTCCACTTGGAGCTGTCCAGGGTCCTGTTTTGAACTGCAAGTCTTGCTGGAACCATCATGCTGTTCTGACCACACTTCCTTTTGTGCTGTGGTTTCTAGGCAGAGATCCATGATTTGTGGGCACTGGTCTGAGTGGGCTGTGGGCTTTTCGGTGTGCCGCTTGTGGGATATTTACAAACAGTCAAACCAACGGTGCATGTTTGCTAGATAGGCACATGAAAGAAGCTGAAGCTCACAGAGTTTTCCTGTAACTTTGCTAGAGAGAGCTCTGGGGAAAACACTCCCACTCTGCTCTGACAGGGGGAGAGCATAGCTATATATATTCTCTTACCTGCCTGGACACATCCTCTGTTTTGCCTCTCTTCACTCTGACCTCTTCCACTTCATCACCAAGCCAGAAATGTAAGAAACAAATTGCTAAGCCTGAGCTGCAGCTCAGACTCCATTTTAAGCTAGACTTAAGTATGCCTTTGTAACTGAATTACCATATTTATTATTAAGATTGGATTGTAACTGGATTGAATTTGGAAGCAGAATTAAAGGGAACTATTAAACCTTGAAATCTAGCACACGGGGGGGCACCTAAATTGTGTAATTGATGATTGATTGGTATTTGAATTGCTATTGTCATTTGGTATTGATATAAGGATTTTTGTAATTGAAAACTATATATAGTTTAAGACTGCCTGCACAAAGCTGCTGTATCTGATACTCTTCAACAAGTATTCCAAGTGAGTAAATTTTGCTTTTAACTTTTACAAGACTGTTTGGGTGATTGTTGTTTTAAGGGGGAGAAAAGAGGGAAATACCAGGAGAATCCAGTCTGCATTGAAGCATCCCAGATTACTTAAACAAAAAGGCTAAAACTAGCCACTCTATGCTTCCCTTTTAAGCTGGGATGACACTGTGCTGAACTTACAAACTTACAAACATGAGGAAGGAAGAGTAATATCTAATAAATATATCCTCTCCTAGCATCTATACATATCCCTACACCACTCTCCCTGGGAAACCACGCTGTTTAATCAGAACAAACATCAATCGGGTATTCCTATGGATTGATGCTTGTTCTGATTCAGCAGTAAGCAGTGGGGTTTCCCAGCAAATGCGGCAGAACCAAAACAGCCTGCCTGGACCTATGCCTATCAATGATTTCTGTGCCTAGAAGCCATGACACAAATGGAGGTGTGGGTGAGTCCTTGGTGGAATGGAATGCTAAGGAACATGGCTGGCCTTGTAGCTCCTGGACACCTCCATTGGGCAATGAGCCAATATGATGTAGTCCAGGGGTCAGCAAACTTTTTCAGCTGTGGGCCAGTCCACCATCCCTCAGACCATGTGGTGGGCTGGACTATATTGGGGGGGGTGTGAACAAATTCCTATACCCCACAAATAACCCAGAGATGCATTTTAAATGAAAGCACACATTCTACTCATGTAAAAACACACTGATTCCCAAACCGTCTGCTGGCTGTGTCAGGAGTTTGGCCTACACTCGAGTAGGACCCTAGCAGAGACACATCCCCGACTGGCATGTTCCCTCCCTCCTGGTCGATTGTTCGGGAACTTCAAAAGCTTTCTTCAGCCCAAACATCACAGCGACCGATGCTAACAGACATCAGCACACTTAGGGATCCACAGAGTTTGGTCAGTTGTTTAGCAGACCTCAGCAACTCAGCATTTTGGCTACTCTACTTTATTTACATATAAACACACATGGAGCACTGCAGCATGGCTCCCTCTCTCTCTAGCATCAGACAGCAAAGAGAAAAAGAACAAAGGACAACAGTCCCACTTAAGGGAACACAGTAACACAAACATCCTGTTTCTGTCACTTCCCACTCTGTGGAGTCAAAACATACACCGTCATGTGATAGACAAAAATCCCATGACTGCAGTCATAGGTCAGGAATTCTAACAGGCTGGATTTAGAAGGCGATTAGGCTGCATCCAGCCCCTGGGTCTTAGGTTGCCTCCCCCTGATGTAGTCATTAGAGCATCAGACTAGGATCACAGTTCAAATCCTCACTCAGCCACAAAGCTCCCTGGGTGACCTTGGGCCAGCCATTGTCTCTAAGCCTAACCGACTTCACAGGGTTATTGTGATGATAAAATGGGGGCAGGGAGAGCTCCTTGGAGCAGAGGTTGGCTATAACTGTAATACAAAATAAAGTGGTTGAGTGTATGAGGAGGATAGAAGTGAATCCCTCCTCCCATATGAGGGTTCCGATGAAGACTTGAGAAATTCAAGGCTCTGGAATTTGTATTCCCAATCAATCATCTGGCAACCCCGTAGGAAATGCTCATCTGGTAAATTCTTCATGTTTGTGAAAAGCAGCAGTAAATCCTGCTCAGAGCAAACTTTTAATTCTCTTGCCAGCTGAGCTGGGCTGATCTTGCCTTTCAGCCAAGTTTTCCTGCGTTCAGCAGCAAGTGCTCAGATTGGTCTTCTGGGCCCACAGAGGGAAAATCTTCTGAAGGACTTCATCTGTACTTGGTGGGGTGTGGGGAGGAATCTGGTGGCTTTGCAGCAAGCAGTGTGTGTGTGTGTGTGTGTGTGTGAGAGAGAGAGAGAGAGAGAGAGAGAGAGAGAGATATGCATATTTCCAGCACTATTTTCATTATATTTTACAGAATAGCAAATGTAAGCACACCCAAAAAAATTCAACATATAAAGCATCTATCATATTCAAAATCAAAATCTCTCTCTCCCTAATTATGGCTGTGTAATTCCATCCACATAGATTTACATCAAAACTGTAATAAATCACTTTAAACAGATACATAAATAAGTATCTTAGTTTTTTTCCATGAGATCTGTGTGACTATGATACATATTAATCGTTTATTATATCAGCAGCAAAAAAGGGGGAGTCAAATAATTCCAAATTAACATTTTTTTTCCCATTTAGCTGACAAAAGGGAATCAGGCCTTTTCAAACGACTCTTTCCTCCCTGTCTTCCACCGTTTATTGTCATTAACTATGCAAGATTTACCTTCTTGAACCTTTCTCCTTCAGTGGGATTTTAAGCAGATTGACATGTTAAAGCAAGTAACATTCTGTCTTCTCTTTTAAAAAATTCCAGCTGAATGAGTATCATTTTTTAATATATATTTTTGAGACTAATATGAGATGAAAAGCCTTTATCTCTATAGCAAGGGTGGGGGAACTAGGGCTGAATGTGGTCAACCAGAGCTCTCTATAAGGCCCCTTAAATGTATGGAAATTTTACCTTTGTACAGTAGGTTAGCTTCCACACCCCTCGATCCTCATCCATGGGGTCAAGAGGTATGATGAGAGTTCAAGGGCATATCCCAGCCAGGCAAACATAATGAAGGGGGATATGAAGCAAGGTCTGTGAGGGTTGTGGGCTGAAGAGAGGAAGTGTGGCCCAGAAAGTGTTCCAAGGGCCAGTCAGAGAGGCTCTAAGGGCTATATTTGCTCACCGGGTTGAGGTTCCTCACTCCCTGACATAAGGGGAGCATGAGTGCAATCCACACTTGCCCTGCCATTGCATCCCCTGATATCCCCCTCATTCACACATGATTTCTAACAATGCATAATCAATGTTTTAGCAGGCAACCTACAAGAGGACTGCTTATTGCTTATCTTCTCCCCCTGTGCATGGAGGGCAATGGGACCAGGCAGTGGAGAGGTGGTAGTAGGAACTTAAGAACAAAAGATAATCCTGCTGGTTGTGACCAATGGCCCATCTAGTCCAGCATCCTGTTCTCACAATGGCCAACCAGGGGCTCCAATGGGAAGCCCATGAGCACAAAATCAGCTTCCTCCCCACTTGTGATTCCCAGCCACTGGCATTCAGAGGCAGGCTGCCTCCAATCATCTGGTCCAACCCCCTGAAATGCAGGAATCTCAGCTAAAGCATCCATGGCAGATGGCCATCCAACTTCTGCTTAAAAACTTCCAAGGAAGGAGAGTCCACAATCTCCCAAGGGAGACCGTTCCACTGTTGAACAGCTCTTACTCTCAGAAGGTTCTTCCTGATGTTTAGTCAGAATCTCCTTTCTCTGAACTTGGATCCATTGGTTCCAGTCCTACCCAGCAGGAGAAAACAAACTTGCTCCATCTTCCATGTGACAACCGTTGAGATATTTGAAGATGGTAGAACATAGTCATGTTGGAGAGTTTGTGACGTCTTAGCGTAGAGAAAAGGCAAGTAAGAGGTGTCAGATAGAAGTTGTGGACATCCAATGAAGCAGACCATTGGGAGATTCAGGACAGATAACAGGAAGTCCTTCTCCATCTAGCACAGAGCCTAAACTATGGAACTTGCTCCCACAGAAGCCGCTGATGGCCACCAACTTGTATGGCCTTAAAGGAAGACTGGGGAAATTCATTGAGGATTTGGCCACTGTGAGAACAAGATGCTGGACTAGATGGGCCATTGGCCTGATCCAGCAGGCTCTATATTCTTATGCTAGTAGTTCAGCCACCAAGTACATGAGGGAAGAGCTTTCTGGATCCTCTGTACATGCCATAATAAATTTTCAAGTACAATCAAATATGTAATCGCAGTGTGAGAACTTACAGCTTGAATAAGACTCTGCTTTATATTCTGAACCAGGTAACTAGCAAGTTCAGCACTTGGAAGTCACTTCATGTCCTGAAAGATGGCATCTCATTGCCTCTTGCACTCAGCCAACATCATCTCCTTGAACACTGGTTTTGCCCTGATTCTCTCAGCCTTGTCGACCGCACAGTCCCTCACACTTCAAGAGAAAAGGCTCCTCTTGACAATGTGCCTCAGCAGCTAGGAGAAGCCAATTATCCAAAGAGACAAACTGCCCAGAGATAATTGGGAATGTGGGGTTTTTAACTGATAAGAGTGTCAGCCAAGCTCATGCAGATGCTTTTAGATGTGTCTTGCCACATCACCAGAACTCAACTCATGTTTAGCAGGTACATTAACATGTCAAATCCAGACAGGCCCCAAAGCACCAGAACCAAATTAGAAGCTGTGGAATGTCCAACTCCCTCAATAGACAATCTGAGCTGAAATAGTTTGCTCAACCTTATGAGTTTATCTCGGCACCAAACCACAAGATGTGGACTGAGATTACTGGCAGCCAAATATTACACATGCACAGCAACTGTAACAGGGAAATCAAGAGGTTGAGTGTACTTGGCCCACATACATTGATATTATTATTATCATCATCATCATCATCATCATCATCATCATTATTATCATTATCATTATCATTGTTAATTTAAAAACTTGTCCTAAAATTTGGGGAGGAGGGGGAAGAGAAAGGCTCAGACAGCTGCCACAGGTCTTTATTAGACCCTTTGTCTGACAGGTACCCATGAGATGGAGGTGGAGATGTCACCATCCCTCTGGTCTGCTGGACCAGCCAATGCAACTACTGCTAGTCTCCAGATGGATACAGAAAGCAAAACAAATGCTTGCTCTTTGCTTGGCTCCTCATGGACACAGCCTGGAGGCTGAATCCTCTTGTCCACTTCAGGAGGGTTACCAAGATGGAGTTATGTTAAGCATAACAGAGGCAGAGAATTAAAGCCCCTTCCCTTGCCCCACAGTCCAAATAAGACCACTCCTTATTTATTTTCAAATAAACAACCACACAAGGGCAAACTGTGTTGGCAAACCTGCTCATCTAAGCTGGCTCCTCGTCAAAGTTTCATACTGTGTCTGAAAACAAGGGTAGCATTTTGCCTGCACTCCTATATCAATAAAAAAAAATCTGGAAAGGTAAAACCATGTAATGTGCTTTACTTTTGGATCTACAGCATGTTTCTTGTGACCTGAAGGTCACCAAATGTCTCCTAGGTTGTTGTAGGAATGCATGAGTGGATAACTTACTTGGGTAAAGACAATCTCTTCTTCCTTTTCCCTGCCCCCAACCACCACCTCTTTTCGGTTTTCAGATCACAGCAGAGCTCAGGTCAGGTCAAAGAAATGCTGAGCTTCTGCTGCTCTGGTTGCCTGTCTAACATTTAAGCATCAGAATAGATAGAGAAGAACAAGCCTCAGCTCTAGGAAAGTGTTGTAAGAAGAAGGGGTGCTTCTGGAGCATAGTGACTGACCCGGCTCTACCATTAGGCAAAGTATGGCGACTGTCTCAGGCAGCAGCAGTAGTATAGTGGCAAGTTCAGAAGTGTGGGGTCCCTGCATGATAATCACAGCTATACCCCTTGTAAGATTATACCATAATATTTTAATTATGGTGGTACCTTGGTTTAAGAACAGCTTAGCTTATGAACAACTTGGATTAAGAATGCTGCAAATCTGGAAGTAGGTGTTTCGGTTTGTGAACTTGGCCTTGGAAGCAGAACATGTTCCGCTTCCTGTTGAGTGTGTTCCATTTGTAAATTGAGTCCCCTGCTGCTATGGGAAAGCACGCCTTACTTTAAGAACCCTTTGGTTTAAGAACGGACTTCCAGAACGAATTAAGTTCGTAAACCAAGGTACCACTGTATACAATAACAATAATTAGGGATGCATTTCAGCAATCAATGCAGATCTCCATGTGTTGCCTTTTGGCCAGATCTACTATTTCCTGTGCATGTTCACAGGCAAATGATTTGGAGAGCTCCAATACCTACTTTCAGAGAGGCTAACGTTCTGTTTTTCCATTGTAGGTAACAGAACTTGCACCCCATTCCCTTGTTGTTTTCAGCATTCCTAAATGCTTAACTTTGGCACACACAGAACAACTCCTAATTGTTCCTCCCATATACCTTCCCCAGACTGACCCTAAGAGCCAATCCTCAGTGGCTAGGACTCACTGCCTTTCACTCTGTTGGCTCCATTCACCACAAAGAGCACAAGTACTTCTCAGCAGCTAAAAGGTTCCCTTTCCATGCTTCCTGGGTGGATCTAGGACACTGGAGTCAGGTACCCTGCTGCAGCAATAGTAATGGGTCTTCAGCACCTCCCCTCCTGTGACTCCAGGCCATTGCAAATGTTAGAGGTGCCACGCTAACATAAGAACATAAGCAGAGCCTGCCAAACAGGCCATAACCCATCTAGTCCAGCATCTGTCAGGCTTCAGGGAATTAGCTTCCTTCCCCCATGGCAGTAGATAAGCAGAACAAAGGAAAGGGAGTCTTCTTACTAGTTGTTGTTTAGTCGTTTAGTCGTGTCCGACTCTTCATGACCCCATGGACCAGAGCACGCCAGGCACTCCTGTCTTCCACTGCCTCCCGCAGTTTAGTCAAACTCATGCTGGTAGCTTCGAGAACACTGTCCAGCCATCTCATCCTCTGTCATCCCCTTCTCCTTGTGCCCTCAATCTTTCCCAGCATCAGGGTCTTTTCCAGGGAGTCTTCTTTTCTCATGAGGTGGCCAAAGTATTGGAGTCTCAGCTTCAGGATCTGACCTTCCAGTGTGCACTCAGGGCTGATTTCCTTCAGAATGGATCGGTTTGATCTTATTGCAGTCCATGGAACTCTCAAGAGTCTCCTCTAGCACCATAATTCAAAAGCATCAATTCTTCGGCAATCAGCCTTCTTTATGGTCCAGCTCTCACTTGTATGGAGAAACCATACTGGGAAAACCATAGTTAGAAATGTTAATAACCACAGCGAGAGGACAACTCCTCCTAGAATGGCGGTGCTCCCAGTTAAGTTCCTTCCCCTTTCTGCCCCTATTAAACTACATCACTCCTACACCTTGTAATCTGAGCTTGGAGCCGCTGTGTTTTCTGTTCTGACACTTTCTGAGCTCTCCGGGACTTTGGGGAAGGGAGGTGGATACTCTCCAGAGATTGTGAATCTGTTTATTCTCTCTCTTCCAGTGTTTCTTCTCCTAGCTGTTCCCCATCCAGTGTTTCCCAGCTTCTGCCTTCTGAACTATGCCCCTCTGCAAACCACTGTTCCAAATCTATACTGTCCCCCTGCTCCTGGGAAAATTCTGAATCAGGGAGAGGGAGTGGCTCCCACAATTCTTCCTCAGTGCAGCCCTCCTCAGCACAGTCCCTGACAGCATCCTGTTCTCACAGTGGCCAACCAGATGCCTCTTCTAGCAAGCAGGATTTGAGCACAAGGGCATTCTCCCCTCCTGTGGCTTCCAGCAACTGGTATTCAGAAGCATTGCTCCCTGTAACTGCAGAGGCAGAGCACAGCCATAATGCCCAGCAGCCATCGATAGCCCTCTCCTCCATGCTCCAGAAGGTACCCTTACATTCATTGCCCTGCCCACTTTTACCTCTAGCCCCAGTCACTACTGTTAGCATGTGTTGCCAAGCAGGGAATGTAGCCACCAGGCTGAGAAAGGTTCCCCAACGCCACCTTTGAGGAAGGATCTGTTCAAGTTAAACTTATAGGATTTATTCATAGCTCACCACATGACTGTAGTACAGACTTTCATTCAATTTATTCAGTTCTGTGTCTTCTTTTAATCAAATTGCTGCATCTCGCTTTATCATTTTACCCAGTTTCATGGAGTAAAGGTGTTGATCTTGGGGTCTTTTTTCCCCTTCCCCATGCCTGTTGTGGCTGTTCCCTGGGAGATGAAATGGCATCATCAGAAATAATAACAGCTGTTGACAGCGGCTGGACATCTTCACTAATATTAACTGTGTGGCTGCTGGTGTAGCAACCTGCATTGTAAACTCACTCACGCTCAGTATGATAAAATGTTTGTATTGTGGAATTTAATAGCTAAGGAGCTGTTGTTCTTTTCTTAACTGAGCATATGTTTATTTTATGATGTATTTGCAAATAAATTAAGAAGTCTTCTGCCATCATTTGTAAATATAACATATGGAAAGAGCTGACATGGAGGAATAAATCAGGAAGCTGGGACTAAGGAGCAGGAAGGGGTCATTGCTCAGTGGGTAGAGCATCCGCATTGCATGCAGAAAGTCCCAGGTTCAATCATCCAGGCAGGGCTGGGGGAGATTTCCTGCCTGAAACCCTGGAGAGCTGCTGCCAGTCAGGGTCAACAATATAGAGCTATATGGACCAATTTTCTGACACAGTAGAAGGCAGCTATTAACAACAACAACAACAACAACAACAACAACAACAACAACAACAACACAATAATGTATTATTTACACACACAGTCTGGTTGGGTTTTCCCAGCCACTCTGAGTGGCTCCCAACAGAACATTAAAAACACGATAAAATCTCAAACATTAAAAACTTCCCTAAAGAGCACTGCCTTCAGATGTCTTATAAAAGTCAGATAGTTGTTTATTTCCTTGACATCTGATGGGAGGGTGTTCCACAGGGCGGGCGCCACTCCTGAGAAGACCCTCTGCCTGGTTCCCTGTAGCTTTGCTTCTCACAGTGAGGGAACCACCAGAAAGCCCTCGGTGCTGGACCTCAGTGTCCGGTCTGAAGGATGGGGGTGGAGACACTCCTTCAGGTATACTGCACCGAGGCCATTTAGGGCTTTAAAGGTCACCACTAACACTTTGAATTGTGCTCGGAAACATACTGGGAGCCAATGTAGCTCTCTCAGGACCAGTGTTATATGGTCTCGGCAGCCAGTCCCAGTCACCAGTCTAGCTGCCACATGATCTCCTACCCTTGACTTCCATTTTCAAGTTTCCAGCTAATTTCTTTATGTCAATGTCCCTGAACACACCAGCCATGGAAATTGCTCAGCAAATAATATACAGTGGTACCTCGGGTTACATACGCTTCAGGTTACATACGCTTCAGGTTACAGACTCCGCTAACCCATAATAGTGCTTCAGGTTAAGAACTTTGCTTCAGGATGAGAACAGAAATCATACTCCGGCGGCGTGGCAGCAGCAGGAGGCCCCATTAGCTAAAGTGGTGCTTCAGGTTAAGAACAGTTTCAGGTTAAGTACGGACCTCCAGAACGAATTAAGTACTTAACCTGAGGTACCACTGTAATTGTTGCACTGCTTAGCTAATTGTGAGAGAAGGGCCCCTGTTTTGCATACAGACGGTCCCCAGGACAGCAGACCCTTGTCTGAAGCTGTGGAGAGCTGCCACCAGTCAATGCAGACAATACTGAGATAGATGGAACGATGGTCTTGATGCAATATAGTGAAGTGGTCATGCATCTGCTGGATACAGAAAGTTCCAGGTTCAAACCTCAGCATCACCAGGTAGGGCTGGGGAATATCCCCTCCTTGAAACCCTGGAGAGCAGCTGCCAGTCAGTGTAGACAATGTTGAGCTAGATGGACCAGTGGTCTGACTCAGTATAAGGCAGCTTTCTTTGTTTAAAAGTGCATGCTGTGTCCCTCTCCCAAGGATTGGACCTTGGGGTTACTGTATCCACAGCCCCCAAAAAGTTAACCTCTACCACTATAAGGCGAGATCAGTTTTATGTCACCTTAACTGCCATGGGACGCGGGTGGCGCTGTGGGTTAAACCACAGAGCCTAGGACTTGCCGATCAGAAGGTCGGTGGTTCAAATCCCCGTGACGGGGTGAGCTCCCATTGCTCGGTCTCTGCTCCTGCCAACCTAGCAGTTCAAAAGTACATCAAAGTGCAAGTAGATAATTAGGTACTGCTCCAGCGGGAAGGTAAATGGCGTTTCCGTGCGCTGCTCTGGTTCGCCAGAAGTGGCTTAGTCATGCTGGCCACATGATCCGGAAGCTGTACACCGGCTCCCTCGGCCAATAAAGCGAGATGAGCGCCGCAACCCCAGAGTCAGTCACGACTGGGCCTAATGGTCAGGGGTCCCTTTACCTTTACCTTTAACTGCCATGGCTTCCCCTAAAGCATTTTGGGAACTGTAGTTTTGACAAAGGTGCTGACAATTCTAGAGTCCTCTGCCCCATCTTTGCCCACTTGCAACTGATAACTGCCTTTAGGTAAACATCCATCAGCCCACAAGCAGTTCATAAAATTGACAGTCCCTTTTCCCAACACCTCAATACCTCCTCCTCCACCCCCCAGCACAAACCCTGCCCCACACTAGCGCAAAAGAGGCTGAGGAATGATGAGAATTTTGCATTGATTGCCATTTTATTAGCATATAAACCCCCAGACTCTAGGAACAGATAGATCTGGATGTTTTGTACAACCAAAAGGAGAACTTGTCTCCTAGGAAATAACACTATTTCATTATTTTGTAAACGACCTTGGTCAGGGGAGTTTGAATGGCAGGAAATACACACCAATTTCTCTCTCTTGCACTCTCTGTGACTTGGCCTTGTGAAGAACTTGCTGGGAAGTTCCCACAAAAGGGAGGCTCACGGAAGGTTTTTCCACAAGAGAACTGAGCATCCTTTTATGGGGGGGGGCTGAGCAGCTCATTCCATCCCCTTTTGGTCTCAGTTGTAGGTCCATTCCATCCTGTCACATGACGGTAGGTTCCTGTTCCATTCTGCCATACACATTTTGTGCACACTTTGTACGCAAAATGCACTTTTCAATGCATTATCCATAAAACATGCATTTTTGATGCACTGTTTATTCTGCGTGTGGTGTGTGGGTGTGTTGCACACTGGAAATGCTTTGCAAAATCCAGTCCACAAGCAAGGTTGGGAGCATTGGTCCAGATGAGGTGCCCCCCCCCCCCACACACACACACATTCCAAAGGAGTGAGCAAGCTTTCAGGTTTCTTTGCAAAATATTGACCAATCTTTCAGGTTCTCCAGAATGCTTCCTCAAGCTAGAGCAACTGGTGGTGGCTGCTTCACGATTGGCAGAGGGAAGGAGAGCTGCCCTGTTCTGCTGGTGGCCTGGGTCCTTTGGAGTAAGTTGGAATAAATATCAGCCGATTCCATTTCAGGCAAGGCAATTCAGCACTCTGGACAGCTCCCAGTTGGCCCTGATAAGTGAGTTTGGGAAGACCTAAAGAGGCTGATGAGGGACGCAGGTGGCGCTGTGGGTTAAAGCCTCAGCGCCTAGGGCTTGCCGATCGAAAGGTCGGGGGTTCGAATCCCTGCGGCGGGGTGCGCTCCCGCTGCTCGGTCCCAGCGCCTGCCAACCTAGCAGTTCGAAAGCACCTCCGGCTGCAAGTAGATAAATAGGGACCGCTTACCAGCGGGAAGGTAAACGGCGTTTCCGTGTGCGGCTCTGGCTCGCCAGAGCAGCGATGTCACGCTGGCCACGTGACCCGGAAGTGTCTCCGGACAGCGCTGGCCCCTGGCCTCTTAAGTGAGATGGGCGCACAACCCCAGAGTCTGTCAAGACTGGCCCGTATGGGCAGGGGTACCTTTACCTTTACCTTTAAAGAGGCTGATGAAGCTTGATCTTTCAAGGACTCTGTGTTGATTACTTCTGCATGGTGGTGGAACAGGGTGAGGTGGCAGGGAAATCATCTTCAGATCCCAAGAATGACACATCCTCAGACCTGGTGAACGTAGAGTGGGATGCTAAGGATTCCCCTTGGAGTGGATCTACTGGTGAATTATGGTCCTCAGGTTGAACCCTAAAGCCAGGAGACATGAAAGCTATGGTGGCAGTCAGCAGCAATACTGCAAGCAGGTACAGGTAGATGAGCATTGCCATTTTTATTTCCCACAATGCTTTGACATGATGCTATGTTGGGGTCATTATGGGAAATTAAAGGGTCCTGCTTGGAGCCAGGCAAGAGTCCTGCTAGCAGGCTGGGGCCCTGGCAGATGCCCAAGGCAGCCATTCTTAAACCTCAGGCCTTGTTATACCCTTCATGCTTTCACTGGGAACACAACCAGGGCAGTAGGCATCTCCGACCGCCATCACAGCATCCACTTTCCCTGAAGTTCACTCCTCCATCTTATTGAAGATTTAATCATATATTTTATTTATGACCTGAATCAATTCCACACATAAATAATCATTTGTTCCCAAAATTACTCATTTACAATTTCAATGCCTTTGAAATTCACATATATCCATTTTCAATCTTTACTATTAAGTTATCCATAATATTAATTGTCCTTCTTTCTTACCTCTTGCCCTCGAATAATTTGAGGAGCTCTGCATCTAATTGACTCACAATAAATACTCCAGTTATTTCTTAATTGCTCATTAATGTAATCCAATTCATTATGCCTAATACAAGGCCTTACTTCTTATTCTTTAAAAAAAATGAAATCCAAACAATGAATTTTAATACGTTTTCCTCCTCTCTCACTATTCTTCATCCAGTTAACTTTACAAATTTAATTAGAGTCCAACACTTAATTTCCCAATCCATCACTTGTTCTACCTCTCCTTGGGCTACTAAAATTTTTGCTGCTATCAGTAAATAATATTATAATTCCTTCTCTGAGTCTGATCTAATTCCTTCCACATACCCCCAATAAAATTCAGCATCGAACAGAACCTCCATCTTCAACCAAGCATTTTTGATACGACATTCTACGGAATATGCACCATGTCAGCTTTTTGATGTTTGCAACACCAACCTTCTGCATTACCTGCTGGATAAATCTGTTTAAGCCACCATGGAGTGTTCCCCTTTCCATGAGACCTGGCAGTGTGGAAGCTTTAAGTGGACCCTAAAAGGTTGCAAGGGACACGGGTGGCACTGTGGGTTAAACCACAGAGCCTAGGGCTTGCTGATCAGAAGGTCGGTGGTTCAAATCCCCGTGACGGGGTGAGCTCCCATTGTTTGGTCCCTGCTCCTGCCAACCTAGCAGTTCGAAAGCACGTCAAAGTGCAAGTAGATAAATAGGTACCGCTCCAGCGGGAAGGTAAACAGTGTTTCCGTGTGCTGCTCTGGTTCGCCAGAAGCGGCTTAGTCGTGCTGGCCACATGACCCGGAAGCTGTATGCCAGCTCCCTCAGCCAATAAAGCAAGATCAGCGCCGCAACCCCAGAGTCGGCCACAACTGGACCTAATGGTCAGGGGTCCCTTTACCTTTACCTTTAAAAGGTTGCAGAGAGTGTCCTGGGCTCCAATACCCATGGGAATTGTCTATTCCCAAGGCTCCTAAGGCTTCACTAGGTCAGAGACTCCTAAAACTGTCCCCAGTCCTCATTGTCACACTGCATGCTTTCAATGCTCTTCCAATGCTTCACACAATGATCTTAATGTTCTTGTAGGGGGAATGGTAGCAGGGAAGGAATTCCTTCAAGGAACAGGCATTTACAGCTTGGCATCTGCTTCAAATGAAACTGAAGGCTTCAGGTCCCCAACTGCAGAAATTAATCAAATGTTGAATTTCACCATCTACACTAGTGTTGTGGTGATGCGGGAAAGCTCTGCTTCAAATCTTGCTTCAGGCTACAGCCCTATGCACACGTACCTGATGGTAAATCCCACTGATCACAGTGGTCTTCCTTCAGTGTAAATGGGGGCATTGTCACTCTGCCAACTGCGAACTTCCCACAAGCAAGCCGGCTTTCTCTCAGTCTCCCAGGTGCAGTTTGGGGAGGGTAATGGCAGCCCGCATTGCATAGTTATTGCAAGGTTATTGCACAGTGGCAGAGTATGGGAAGTGCTTCGGACACCCTCAAGCACCGTAGCAATGTCAAAGACTTATTATTCCTCCTTTGGTAGGAAAGGCAGGATATAAATTATTTTTATTATTCACACTGTATGCTTTGAATGCAACCCTGGGCTTCTGCAGAGGGTAAGAACTTAAGAAGAGGCAACTGCCCATCTAGCTCAGCATCCTGTTCTCACAGCAGCCATTCAGATACCTGTGGGAAGCCCACAAGCAGCACCTGAGCACAAGAGCACCTTTCCCTTCCTGTGGTTTCCAGAAACTGGTATTCAGAAGAATTACAGGGGCAGTGCAGGGCCATGACTGGTGACTGGGAGTGGCCGCCGAGACCATATAACACCGGTCCTGAAAGACGTACATTGGCTCCCAGTACATTCCTGAGCACAATTCAAAGTGTTGTGCTGACCTTTAAAGCCCTAAATGGCCTCGGTCCTGTATACCTGAAGGAGCATCTCCATCCCCCTCATTCAGCCCAGACACTGAGGTCCAGCTCCAAGGGCCTTCTGGTGGTTCCCTCACTGTGAGAAGTGAGGTTACAGGGAACCAGGCAGAGGGCCTTCTTGGTGGTGGCGCCCACCCATCAGATGTCAAGGAAATAAACAACTATCTGACTTTTAGAAGACATCTGAAGGCGGCCCTGTATAGGGAAGTTTTTAATGTTTGATGTTTTATCACTTTTTGATTCTGTTGGGAGCCGCTCGGAGTAACTGGGGAAACCCAGCCAGATGAGCAGGGTATAAATAATAAATTATTATTACTATTACGGCCAGTAGCAAGGAGGGGTGATAATTCTGCACTGAGGAGGGGATCCCTACGGAAAAGGAGCCCTTGACTCCACCTCGCTCCCTCCCTCCCCTCTCCAAGTGAGCAAGCATGCCTTTATTAATTAAAGGCTTGCTTGAGGATGATAAATGCTTTGGCTTTATTGTAAAACAGGCATCAATTTTTAATCAGCACCAATTAGCAGCAGATTTTGGAGCAGGATGCTCCGTTTCCCACTCCCTCTCTGCATGCTTTCAGGATGGTTTTTAAGTGGATGTGTTCAGATGACATCATAGAGCAGGGGCAGGGAACCCTTTTGGTCAGTCTTCAGGGAGCCATGTGCCAATGGTGATTGGGGCCAAGAGCAAACTGAGGGAAGCCACAGTGTGACACTGACCATTGTACCACAGGTTGCATCCCAGCCTGCAAAAGCCAGAAATCTGTACATGCGTGTTTCTCCACTCAGGCAAGCAAGAGGCATTAGCAGAGTCCAAGGATGCATCCCAGCCAGGCAAATGAATTTGTAGAGGTTCTTCAAAGAGAATGTCCAAATATCTGTGTGTACAACACTGTTCCATTGTGTGCCCATCTATTTTGACATCCGTGTATTGATGAGTGATGGCCAAATATCATATACAGTAGTACCTTGTTTCTCGAACTTAATCCATTCCTGGAGTCCGTTCGACGCCCGAAACCATTTTAAAACCCAGGCACAGTTTCCAATTGGCTGCAGGAGCTTCCTGCACTAAAGTGGAAGCTGCATTGGACATTCAGCTTCTGAAAAATGTTTGCAAACAGGAACACTTACTTCTGGGTTTGGGGCATTCAGGAGCCGATTTGCTCAACAACTAAGCTGTTTGAGAACCAAGGTACCACTGTACTTAGATTAGTTTATCCTGGTCAACGCCACCCTATTGACAGCATCAGCTGCTCCCTCTTGTCCTTCACCTCAGGCAGCAAAATGTCTTCTTCTCTCATAGCCCTGTCAAGCAGATGCTGTCACACATGCTAAACTGAGGCACATCATTCATATACAACAGGGAGCCCAGTAACCTACAGGTGGGAGAATCGGCCACCCTTGGCCCCATTTCACAGAAGTGGTGTGGTGGATGGGGTGGGGTGGGGTGGGGAAAAAGAGATGTGATGAGCGAGAAACGGGGTGCAAGAAAGAGGGGGAATGGGTGGTCAAGATGGAGATAGAAAGGGCGTGCAAGAAAGAGATAGAGAAATAGGGTGTGTGCACACAGCACACACACAAAGACACACACACAAACACCTCATGCCTTCCTCCCTTATCAAGCAATTCTCCATCCCGCTGACTCCTCAAAATTATCCAAGGTGGATTTCTTGAGGATCCCACCTGCACTGTTTGAAATCATGCAGTAGGGGGCGCCCCAGAGCAGGCCTCTGCTGCCTATATCGCCACAGTCAGTGATGTGGCCCATGTAAATTCTGATCAGCTTTATTTAAGAAGAACATTTAAAGGCATGCTCTGTCAGTGAAAGCTCTCCCCTCCTCCTCCTCTTCCCCACCCTCCCCAATTCATTTACCAGTCTCCACAGTGGCTGTTCCCTCATCAGTAGCACGTCTAGGCTCTAATGGATGAACTGTACCCAGCTCAGAAAGCCCCAAACACTACTTATAGCCACGAAATTAATTGCTTGCCTCCTGGCTGCCTATATGTTGTTATATGAATGTTTTTATTCTCAGAGTCCCCCTGAAGGCCTGTATAAGTATTCTGCTCATAAATACAATTATAGTCTAGCTCTTGTTAGAAGGAGCCATATATTATGGGATGCCCATAGTCTCATCGCTGCACTCCCAGAGTCATAGCATGCTTCCATAAATCAAAGGTAGGGGGAACAAGGTCACCTCTAAGACAAACCCAATTTGTGGGGTGGGGAGGAAAGATGGAAATGATCGTTTGGCTCCACAAGGAAGCGATTTTTGGTTTGGTGCCAGTGGAACACAGGAAGCAACTGCGAGGTCATTTCTCCATCTAACTCAGTATAGTCTGCACTGACCAGCAGTGGCTCTCTGGGGTTTCAGAAGAGACAATTCCCAGCCTTACTGCTTGCAAGACAGATGCTCTGCCGCTGAATTATGGCCCCACACTTCTGCTAGAAACCTGCCTTATACAGATTCAGACCATTAGTTCATCTAACTCAGGGGTCAGTAAACTTTTTCAGGAGGGGGCCAGTCCACTGTCCCTCAGACCTTGTGGGGAGCCGGACTCACCATCTCCCAAAAGCTCTCCCCCCCCCCCGCAAAGTACACCCCCCATCAACACTCACACCAATGAAGCCAACAACACCTCTTTGGCAGCATGGTTGTGGTCCTCTGTCTTGGCCAGGGGTCCGTGGGGCACAGAACAGAGGCAGCCTCCCCACCGGCACCACTTCTTCCCGCTCAGCTCTTCACCATATGCGGCTGCCTCAGAGGGAAGGAAAGGGCATGGCTTCAGATTGGCGGCAGGAAGCTCCTACAGCCAATCTGAAGCCGTACCAGTGTCGCTACCCACCCAGAGGCATCCACGGCTTCGGATTGGCGGCAGGAAGCTCCTACAGCCAATCTGAAGCCGTGCCAGCATCCCAGAAGTCAGCCAGTTTAGCGCAGGGACTGACAGAGTGGGCGGCAGGGTCTGCAGGCCGGGTTTACGAGCCTGGTGGGCTGCATCTGGCCCACACACCATAGTTTGCTGACCCCTGATCTAACTCAATATTATCTGCACTCACTGGCAACAGCTCTCCGTGATTTCAGGCAGGGCCCCTTCCTAAGGGCTGCAGGTTGGGGAACAGGACATTCAACAGGGAATATGGGAATATGGGAAGCTGTCTTATATGGAGGCAAACCACTGGTCCATCAAAAATAAAATAAAATAAATAAATAAATAAATTTTATTTATATCCCGCCCTCCCCAGCCAAGGCTGGGCTCAGGGCGGCTAACAACAATCAAAATAATCCAACGTTCTAAAAACATTATATTATAAAACTTAATGGTTGCCATCAATTTGATTTTAATTAAGAAAAATTCTGTGCAGGTTGCCAGAGGAGGGGGTCAGGCTGCGCCCTGACGAAAGGCCTGGTGGAACAGCTCTGTCTTGCAGGCCCTGCGGAAAGATGTCAGGTCCCGCAGGGCCCTAGTCTCTTGTGACAGAGCGTTCCACCAGATTGGAGCCGCGGCCGAGAAAGCCCTGGCTCTAGTTGAGGCCAGCCTAACTTCTCTGTGGCCTGGAATCTTCAAGATGTTTTTATTTGCAGACCGTAAGTTCCTCTGTGGGACATACCAGGAGAGGCGGTCCCGTAGGAACGAGGGTCCTAGGCCATATAGGGCTTTAAAGGTTAAAACCAGCACCTTAAACCTGATCCTGTACTCCAGCGGGAGCCAGTGCAGCTGGTATAGTACCGGATGAATGTGATCTCGCACCGAAGACCCCATAAGGAGTCTCACCGCAGCATTCTGCGCCCGCTGGAGTTTCTGGGTGAGTCTCAAGGGCAGCCCCACGTAGAGCGAGTTACAATAATCCTGTCTGGAGGTGACCGTCGCGTGAATCACAGTGGCTAGGTCAGGGCGAAAGAGATAAGGAGCCAACTGCTTAGCTTGGCGGAGATGAAAAAATGCTGCCTTTGTTATAGCTGTAATCTGCGCCTCCATAGAGAGGGAGATATCGAAGATTACACCCAAACTCTTAACGGACTATGCTGGCACTAATTGCACCCCCGCAAGAGATGGGAGTTGCCCCCTCAATCCCATATTGCCCCGTCCCAGCCAGAGGACCTCTGTCTTCGAAGGATTTAACTTCAACCGGCTCCCACGTAACCATCCAGCCACAGCTTCCAGACATTCCAGACATCAAGCCCAGTATTGTCTGCACTGACTGGCAGTGGTGTGCATTTTTGCCAGTTTCTACAAACAGGCAAAATAATAGATGGGGGAGGTAGACCCTGACAGTTCCAAAAATATACAGATTCTCCCCACCACCATCTTTGCATTCAGTCCATGGGCCTTGCAGTTTCTCCAGAATCACTCAATTGATTTATAACCCAATAATCCACCCCCTTTGTTGCCCCAGCCATACAGCCATTCATCATTCTCTGTGCAATAGTGGATTGTTACTTTTCACCCCACCCCATGTCAAATCCATTAGTACATGAGTTGAAAGGATTATGGGATGGGCAGGGCTAGATTTAGATGAAGAGAGGCCCTAGGCTACTCCACTTGTGAGGCCCCTCCCCATCACCCACCCTCACGACTAGAAGAAAATGGAAGAGTGTTATAATCAAAATTGAGTGAAGCCAAGGATGATGACGGGTATTTAAAATTCTGCAATTCACAATTTCTTCTCTAAAGGACATAAGGTATTATTGTTACATACCAAGGTACTTTTAAAAAACGCATAATATTAACACTGAAAAACTTTTGCAATAACTGAACTTTCTAAACCTTTTGTGAAATAAGCATTATTTTTTAGGAAAATGAAGTTGTAATGTTATTCTTAAAAAACCCAAAAGCCTGGTCAGGATGAAGGCCTCTTATATACCTGCTGGGATTGACAAGGCATCTGACCCTCACCTGAATCTCATAACTCTCCTGACAGGTGATTTGGTCTGCAGCTACAGTGTGGAAATAAAGGAGGAGATTGCCCACCAGATACCAGACACTCTACTATTCAAATTAGGCCCCAGTGTTTTTGTTACAATCCCCTTCTCAATTAAGTAATCAATTGTAATCTAGAATTTAAATTTTCAAAACTTTCTTATTTGTTCATTCGAGCAAGTAAACTACTGCTCTCGCTTCATTACAAACAGTATTTCTACCTGCAACACACTTGAGCAAACCTGCTCCTCTTCCTTTCACAGATATTTTGTTTCCATTTGCAACTGTAGCTGCCTCTGATTAGTTATCATTTAAATGATGGGCATAAATTCTACAATTCAGCATCACCAAAGAGTTGAAAAGAAACAGCCACAAGCATCAGAGCAACTTCCTGGGCAATTGCACAGTTTCTCTCCCATCCACATTCCCTTGACCAGCCTTTCTCAAGCTCTTTTGGACTACAACTCCCATCAGCCCCAGCCACCAGGGCCAATAATCAGGGGAAATGGGAGTTTCAGTCCATCAACATCTGCAGGACAACAAGTTCTCAGTTCCTGAGCTGATTTGTTGCTGGAATTCTTGCAAATAATGCAGAGCTTGGTGGACCTGGATCTGTTCTGATCCAGATCAGGAGGAGACATAACTCCATGATGGAGCATCTGAATGTCTGCTGCCGAAACCTCTGAAGAGCCACTGGCAACCAGAGTAGATGTTGCAGGATGAACTCAGCATACAGCAACTTCCGTTCACATTTTATTGTGATACTCCCTAATATGTATTTCCTGAATCCAGATATGAATGGAAACAGCCATCCTTCGAAATTCAGAATTCTCCAAAATTTGCAATGCAGTCCTCCAAAATGTATGGTGTTATGGGTTTGGGGGTCAGTCTGGATGGCATCCAGCGATCCCTTCCAAACCTATGATCCTGTGTGTGAGATGTTAAAAGCTTTGAGAGGGAACCTGCAGAAGCAGTCCACTTACTTTTAAGATAATGGCCTCAGCTGGCCAGTCAAGTGCTGCCATTTAAATATCCAAAAAGGTTGCCATGTTGCCATAGAGACAAATGGATGGGCCTTTAACCACCTGAGCTGGCTGGATGCCACCTCATCCTGGGAAAGAGAATAATAAACTGAGGAGTTAGTTTTGGTGTGAGAGTTTTGGCTGAAGTTTCAAGGTTTGTCTTGCCCTATAGTAAAGGTAAAGGGACCCCTGACCATTAGGTCTAGTCGTGACCGACTCTGGGGTTGCGGCACTCATCTCGCTTTATTGGCCGAGGGAGCCAGCATACAGCTTCCAGGTCATGTGGCCAGCATGACTAAGCCGCTTCTGGCGAACCAGAGCAGCGCACAGAAACACTATTTACCATCCCACTTTGATGTGCTTTCGAACTGCTAGGTTGGCAGGAGCAGGGACCGAGCAATGGGAGTTCACCCCATTGTGAGGATTCAAACCTCCAGCCTTCCAATCAGCAAGTCCTAGGCTCTGTGGTTTAACCAACAGCACCACCCGCGTCTGTTGTCTTGCCCGGTGCTGGACGCCAAATTATGGCTTGGGGATTTCCCTGAAAACCTAATGAGGAGGCAAGGTCTGTTGTGGTGTAAATGCTTTGAGCTCCTCTAGGCTCAGGTTGCATAGATGAGTGAATAAAACCAGACATCCTAAAGACACCACAGTCTCCACTAACTTTCATCAGGAAACTGATTCCTGGGTAAGCCCAGGAACTTCTGGAGTCTCTCGCCCCATGGAGATTGAAGTGCATGCAACAGAGAGATCCAGTGTGGTGTGGTGGTTAGAGATTTAGACTAAGACTTGGAAGACCAGGGTTCAAATCCCCAGTTGGTCATGAAGCTCATTGGGTGTGATCTTGGGCCAGTCACTGACTCCCAGCCTAACCCACCTTGAAGGGTTGTTCTGAGGATGAAACAAGGATAGGAAGACACAATGTACAGCACCTTGAGCTCCTTGGTGGAAAAGGTGGGATAGAAAAGCAATAAAACAACAACAGCAATCTATTTGGGCATACCAAAATGTCTTAAATTGTGGGGAATGGCTTGCAAGAATGTGCATATGAGGCCAAATTGCCCACAAAAAATGTGTATATAAGGAGAAATGTCCACTAAACTGCAGGTGAATTTTCATGAATCAGAAGAGAGTCCAGAACCAGCTCCTTGTACAAAGAGGACAGAGGCATCCCTGGGTTCTGGAGGTCACCTTCCATCTTGGGTGGAGCAGTTGCTTCAGAAGATCTCCCTGGATGGGGAATTCCTAATCTCAGCTTTTCCATATCCTGGATGAGAGCAAGGAATCTTACTCCTGGGCCACAACACTGGGTTATTTTCTGCCATTTGGATGTTCCCTGTGGGGGGGGGGCTGCCCACAGAGCCCAGTTGTTGATAAAGGACGAGCTTATCAGTCACAACTGATAAGTCATCTGATCTGTTATCGTTTTTTTATTCGGGCGCCCACATCATTCTGCTGTGTGGGTGCCAAACAGCTTTGCCAGGCAACTTCACAGAGAGAGGAGCGTCTGCATTTGCATATGCTTAGTTCCCTGTCCTTGATGTCTTTTGTTTGTTACCTTCATCTCTTCTGATGTATCAGAACGTTGTTCTGTCTCCCGACGTGCTTCATGTCGGAGACAGAAGCTTGTTGCTATCTCTGCTCTGCATGCTGAAATGATTGTCCAAACAAACAGAATGGGAGAAGGTTGGGAATGCTCTAGGAATTCAAGCTGTGCAAAACCCATGTTGGATCAGCCCAACTCAGCCTTATACTGAATGTAGCCCTTAGTCCCTCAAGCTCAGCCTTGTCTACACTGGCTGGTGTAGGGTTTCAGATAGCGGTCTATCCTAAGCCCAGACCATCCAAGTGTCCCTATTTTCCAGGAACAGTCCTGGATTTACAGAAGTCATCCTGGTTTCTGATGTGATACCAGAATGTCCCACTTTTCCTTGGGACATCCCTATTTCCATCATGGAAATGTTGGAGGGTATGGTAAGGTAAAGGTAAAGGGACCCCTGACCGTTAGGTCCAGTCGTGGTTGCAGTGCTCATCTCGCTTTATTGGCCGAGGGAGCTGGCGTACAGCTTCCAGGTCATGTGGCCAGCATGACTAAGCCACTTCTGGAGAACCAGAGCAGCGCACGGAAACACTGTTTACCTTCCCGCCAGAGCGGTACCTGTTTATCTACTTGCACTTTGATGTGCTTTTGAACTGCTAGGTAGGCAGGAGCAGGGACCAAGCAACAGGAACTCACCCCATCACAGGGATTCGATCCACTGACCTTCTGATCGGCAAGTCCTAGGCTCTGTGGTTTAACCCACAGCGCCAGCCGCGTCCCAGTGAGGTATGGTCCCAGAGGGTATGGTAGGACATCCCTATTTTCATCGGAGGGTATGGAGTTATGTGACCCCCAAGCCAAGAAGATAAGTGACTATACAACTTTGAAAAGATATCTGAAGGGAAGTTTTTAATGTTTAATGTTTTATTATGTTTTTATATGTGTTGGAAGCCACCCAGAGTGGCTGGGGCAACCCAGTCAGACAGGAGGAGTATGTTGTTGTTGTTGCTGCTGTTGTTGTTGTTGTTGTTGCTGTTGTTGTTGTTGCACCATCCTTATGGAATTGGGCATCCCCATTTTCATCAGAGAAATGTTGGAGGGTATGTAAGCCTTCCTTGTAGAGGCCGGGGGCTGAACCTTCTGCATGCAAATCAGATGCTCTACCTTCGAGATCTGCCTATTGAATTTGGGGCAATCTGAGTCAGATCTAGCCTATCTAGCTCAGAGAGACCTACGTTGACTGTCAGCAGCTCTCCTGCATTTCAGACAAGGGACATTCCCAGCCGTACCTGGAGATGTTGAAAATTGAACCTCAGTCCTTCTGCATGCAAGGCAGGTGCTCTTCAGCTGAGCTCCAGCCCTTCACCTAAAAATAAATTAATATTCTAGTCTCTGTGTGTGAGTGTGTTTAATAGAGTTGAGTTAAATAGGAAGCTGTCTTATACTATCCATCCAGCTCAGTGCTGTTTATGCTGACAAACTATGGCTGTTCAGGATTTCATAGACTCATAGAAGTGTAGAGTTGGAAGGGACCCTGAGGATCATCTAGTCCAACCCCCTGCAATGCAGAAATATGAAACTGCCCCATACAGAGATCGAACCTGCAACCTTGGCGTTATCAGCACCACACTCTAACCAACTGAGCTATCCAGTATTACAAAAGTTATATGGTGTTGGGGAGTCTTTTCCCAGCCCTGCTTGGAGCTGCCCTGCTTTGAACCCAAGACCTACATGCAAAGCAGATACTCTACCATGGAGCTACAGTCCCTTCTCTCAAACCCCTGACCATACACCAAATCAGGATTCCTCATCTTCCGTGGGTCTATTTCTGTGTAAGTTGTTTGCAGCAAAAGAGCTACTGCAACCCCGGAAAGGCATTATGTCTTAAGGGGAAGGAAGAAAGGAAAAGTGGGAGATGGATCACAGGAAAACTTTTGTGGAACAAAACCCATTTTTTTTCCACCAGCATGGGCTCTCTAAACTAGACCTAGGGTGCTCAGGATGTTCTGGACTCATCCAGCAGCTTTGGCAATTAGGTCTATCCCACCTATAGAGCTCTGAATTGGACAAACAGCATCATGGCTGCCAGTCGCTTCGATGGGCACAAGCTCTTTTAATTAGCAGCAGCTCCTCACTGATAATTACTTTTGGGAACTGCTCCAGGCGACCACAGCAGCGCAGTCCTTGGAGAGCGAATCGTGCCTCCTCCTCCTTCTCATTTGCAGCCATGCTAAGCAACAGCACTCTGGCTGATCATAACACATCCTCACTGGAATAACTCCACCCAGAAAAGAATGTGTCCCTTCCCTCTTCTCCAGTCCTAAGATCTGGTGCATTTTCCCATTCAGAGACAGAGTCCTATCAACCGTGCTCCCAGTTTTCTTGTATTACATGCAGGGCCAAATTTAGGTTTGATGAGGCCCTAAGCTACTGAAGGTAATGGGGCTCTTTATAAGTCCAGCTGTCCTTTGTCAACAACAAATTGTCACTGTTTTTTGTGTTGAATATATGCTATATGGTAATTTATGGACCTAATAGGTATCTAAAGCCCTTTGCACATGTTGCCATGCAGCCAGTCCATGCAGAATGTAGGCACCCTATATATAAAGGTAAAGGGACCCATAACCATTAGATCCAGTTGCAAATGACCATGGGGTTGCGGCGCTCATCTCACTTACTGGCCAAGGGAGCCGGTGTACAGCTTCCGGGTCATGTGGCCAGCATGACTAAGCCGCTTCTGGCGAACCAGAGCAGCGCACGGAAACACCATTTACCTCCCTGCCGGAGCAGTACCTGTTTATCTACTTGCATTTTGACATGCTTTCGAACTGCTAGGTTGGCAGGAGCAGGGACCGAGCAACGGGAGCTCACCCCATCGTGGGGATTCGAACTGCTGACCTTCTGATCAGCAAGTCCTAGGCTCTGTGATTTAGACCAGTCCATGCAGAAGGTAGACACCCTATATATAGAAATGAGCAAACCAATGATATTTTAGGGAGCAGGTTAGCAGCCCATTACTTACATCATAGGAGCCTACACAGCACAAAACAATCTTGCTATATGTAGGTTTTATTTTATTTGTTTTTTTATTTTATATTTTAGAAATGTACATCCAGGTTTTTTTCCTTCACATTTTGGGAGGGCCCAATAGAGTGGGGCCCTAAGCTATAGCTTGTTTAACTTATATATAAATCCAGCACTGCTTACCTGACTTCAGCAGCCAATTATCCCTGGTGGGAGAACCATAGCTCAATGCTGGAGCACAGCTGTATGAAAATAAAAGGTCCCAGGTCTCAAAATCTATCAGCCTCATCATAGCCAAAAGGATATCAGGGTTAGGAATGAACAAATCCATCCCTTTCAGTTTTTCCTTGTGGTTTTCCCCCGTCTTAATATCAACTCCACATTTCTGTGTTATATTGTATTTCTTTAAAAAGTCAGCAGATGAAATGTTTCTGGACGAGTAGAGACCCTTTTTGGACTATCTGAGGAAATGTTATAGTCAGATGAAATTGCAGGCAGGACTGGAAATTTAAGCAAAGGAATGGGAATGATAAATGAATGTAATGTAGGATACGCGTTACAGAAATAAGCATTAGAGTTTAAGGCAGAAGATAAAGGATTTGAACAAAAACATCGTGGAAGTAAGGATGGGAGCTCAAAATGTTAAGGGAATATTGTACTGAAATGGAATTAAATTTGTTAAATTGTATGAAAATCAATAAAAAAGATATTATGGGGCCGGGGAAGTCAGCAGGGGGGGTTCATTTTCCTACATATTCCTCCTTATGTGCATAGATGGAGAAGGTTGTCAGTGTTTACCAGCCACAATGGCTTTGCTCTTCCTCCACAGTAGGGGGCAGTAATGCTTCTGAATACCAGTTGCTGGAAACCAGAGGAGGGGAGACTGCTCCTGTGCTCAGGTCCCACTTGAGAGCTTCCCATTGGGACATCTGGTTGGCCACTGTGAGAACAGGATGCTGGAATAGATGGACCATGAAGTTGCATCATCCTCTTTTAAAGCCATCCAAGTTGGCCACCACTACTGCCTTCCGTGCGAGCAAGTTCCCTATTTAGCTCTGCATTGCATCTCCCAACATTCAGCTTTTTTGGATGCCAATGAGCTCTAGTGTTTTAGGTGAAAACTGTGCATAATGGAATAGATGTCTACTCTTACTAGCCTTTTCTCTAAGCTGAAATTTGCTGTGCCTGATTGGAGCTGTGCTACCGATTAATTGGACAGTACAGTGGTACCTCGGGTTACAGAAGCTTCAGGTTACAGACTCCGCTAACCCAGAAATAGTACCTCGGGTTAAGAACTTTGCTTCAGGATGAGAACAGAAATCGTGTGGTGGCGGCACAGCAGCAGCGGGAGGCCCCATTAGCTAAAGTGGTACCTCAGGTTAAGAACAGTTTCAGGTTAAGAACGGACCTCCAGAACGAATTAAGTTCTTAACCCGAGGTACCACTGTACCTGATTGGGGAAAGCCAGTCAAGAATCTCATGTTGCCAGTCAGCTGTACAGAGAAAACTCCGATGTTTCCCAGTCCTTAGGAAAACATCCAGAGATGGCAAAAGCTGGTCTGCAGCTATTGGATCCCTGCTGAGACTTCAGCCATTGGGAAGCCTGCAAGTTGGGCAGGAACACCTCCCGCATATCGAATGCATATTAGCTGAATGTGCAAATAGAGAGCCTAATAAATAGAGCAAGATCGGCTTGTGCAGGTGATGAGGGATGGCATACAGAACACAAATAATCACCTTGGAACAGAATGTCTAATCAGTTCAGCGTGGAATGAGACCCGAAGGGAGCGGAGGACGTATGGGTCCCAGCCGAGGTGCTTACTTTATGGTGGAACACAGATGGAAAGTGACAGTCAGTTACTTTCAAAATAGCCCTCTACAAAATTTCTGGAGAATCACAGAACAAGTCAGTTTGGAGGACACCCCAAGGGTTGTCTAGTTCAACCCCCTGCAATGCTGGAATCAAAGCTAAAGAATCCCTGGCGGATGCAATAGGGATAGGTAAAGGTAAAGGGACCCCTGACCATTAGGTCCAGTCGTGGACGACTCTGGGGTTGAAAGGCACTCCTTGCCATCCTATGCTGCCCTGGCCTTGGGTCCTTTAGGGTGCACTTTAGCACTGGCAGGCAAACTGGGATGAATGCCAACCTAGCAGGGCCACTGCATGCTTGTCAGGTTCACACCTCTAAGGTTTGCTTAATTTTCATGCCCAGCAGTGGGGAGGAAGCTGATCCCTCCCACCTTAATAAATTTCTCTGTCTAGACTGCATTTGGCTAATTATGTTTATTTGGTTGTCTGCAGATCCTCTGTGTTTTTATGTTTTAAAAAAATAATAACATTTTCCACCACAGTTATGGTTTCTTGAGTCTTCTTGAAAGGTGGGCTGGCAATTGGTATCCTCACTTGATGTTTCCATCCCCTTCTGCTTCTCTGGGGGTCTCCCTGCTGCTTGGGAAATAGCTGTAACCTCAATCAGCGAGTCTGTGTGGTGCTCCTGGAAGAGTGGCTCGGGGTCAGACCTTCTGTGCATACTAGCTGAGGAGAGGAAGGAGAAAAAAATCATGACAAAGCAAAAAGTATCCTGAATCCCACGGGGTCTCTAGACAGGCTCATTAGCAACACAGAGTCATTGCCTCCCTCCCTCCTTCTCTATGTTTCCAGGTCATAGTTCCCCCATTGCTCTTTTTCACTTGTGCAAATTAAAACCCCTTTGAACATGAGCACTCCATGCTACTGGGGTTTCTAGCTGAGAGGGAAATGACAGGATAGTGGAGCGACAGCAGAGGACTCTGCCGCATGACCGCTGGCATTTCCAAGCTAAGCCGAGGGCGGAGGGCTTGCAATCCTCCTGAATGCAGGAAAGAATATCCAAGCTGGCTCTGAATGGAGAAATGGCCAGGATATGGGAGAAAACAGCTCAAGATTAAAACATGCCCATGAATCATCCGAGACCTTGCACTGCAGGAAGTGGAGCTCTTAAGGCTCTTTTTGCTTTGAAATGTTGTTTCACAGTTCAGATGGCTCTGCCATGCATTACAAATGGTAACTCACATGCCTCCTGGACCATGCCCCATTCTTGGTGTCTGGCCAATCCTCTCGTACCCTAGACTGTGCTGGAGACTCACTCAGGTCAAGTGATTTGGCTGTTCTAGGTTGTATGAGGAGAGAGCTGAGCTGATCTCTGCTCATGAGGTGACCCTGGAGATCCCATATTGAAGACACAGAACATAGAAAGCTGCCAATTGCTGAGTTGGGCCATTGGTCCATCTGGTTCAATGTTGTCCACACTGACTAGCAGTGGCTCTTCATGGTTTCAGGCAGAGAGACTTTCCTGGTATAAGAAATAAATTATTATTATTATTATTATTATTATTATTATTATTATGTGGAGACGCCATCAGAATTTGAACTCGGGTTCCATTTGCATGTAAAACAGGTTCGGTACCACTGAACTATGGTAGAGAGAATAGGTTGGCTAATTGGTATGTTAAATATTGGTTTACTTACAAACTCTCCAAAGATCAGAAAAGTTGCACAGGCAGTAAAACTTAGCTTAGTTACAAAGTGGTGAAAGTTCCTAGGAACTCAAGAGTGGCTATTGAGCATCATGCAGTTGAGCTGGAGCAACCACCTCAAACCAGCTTCCTATGTTCCAGAGGAGACTGCTTCAATTTAGCAGCTTTACTAACAGCATCAGTTTTCATTCCCTGCAGTGAAACTGCACTGTGCCTGGAGTGCATTCAACCCACCACCGCTCCCTCAAAAATTAAATACAAAAACACACACAGCTCTAATATTTTTTTAAAAAAGCTAGTTAATGGGACTATCCAGAGAGTATTCTGGGTATGCGATTGTACCAAAGTTGACCCTTCTGTCCTTGAAACGTAGGACTTGTTCTTAAGCATGAGCAGGAGATCGTGGAAGACTAGACCTTGCAGAAGGACCTTTGTAGCCAGATGGCTCATTGATGGAACTCCTGGGCTTCAAAAGCCCTACTTTGTTGCTGTCAGAGATCAGATCGGCTGCATTTTCTAAGGCACAGGAAGCCTGCATCTTCAAGACGTTATTTAAAATTCAGTCCATCTCAAATATCCCTAACGATGCTCCCCACAATATATCTTAATTTGATGTCAGTCATAAAAGTTCAGCTTTTTAGCATTGGTGGCAGCAGGCCAAGGGGCCCCCTCCCAATATGCAGATGAACCCCCCCCCATGTCATTTCATATCCTTTGGCTGTTAAGGTGTCACTTTTGCCATATAGTTAATAAATTGGGCCTTTTTACGGCTCCGAGGTTGATAAGCATGCACCTAATTTCCATGTATGTTGCAATCTATATGTTGCTAGGGGTTTTAACAAGCTGTTGTCCATAGCAACGGCGACAAAGCAATCATAAATTCAGGAAGCATTCGGGAAGATCGACAATGGTTTTAAAAAAATCATTTTATAACAATACAGGAGCCATTAATCACTCCAGTGGTTTGCCCCGTGCTTGGCACGATTGTTTCAAATGCCCCCAGAGAGGGGAGGAGGGGAGGAGGGGAGGAGGGGAGGAGGAGAAAGCATTTGCAGCACAGCATCGCTTCCTGAAATTCCTGCACAATATCAGAATCTGGGTGTTCTGGAAAACTCCCCTTCCCCCTTAAACTTTGATTTCTTCCAAACTCCACCTGATTTCAGTAGTGATTCTCAGTTACACAAGACCTCTGCAGACGTGGGTTGGTGGCATTCTGCCAAAGTATTGTTGTGGAATTCCTCCCTCTCCAGAGGTGCGTCTGGCATCTTCATTACAGAGGTGCTGAAGATGTGCCTCTTTACTCTGGCTTTTGACACTTGAGATGTATATTTTTAGACTCCACTGTATTTCTGTACAGTGGTACCTTGGTTCTCGAACTTAATCCATTCTGGGAGTCTGTTCGACTCCCAAAATGGTTCTGAAACCAAGGTGCAGCTTCCGATTGGCTGCAGGAGCTTCCTGCACCTACAGTGGTGCCTCGCAAGACGAAAAGAATCCGTTCCACGAGTCTCTTCGTCTACCGGTTTTTTCGTCTTGCAAAGCAAGCCCATTAGCGGCTTAGCGGATTAGCGCTATTAGCGGCTTAGTGGCTTTTAGCGGCTTAGCGGCTTAGTGGATAAGTGGCTTAGCGGCTTAGAAAAAGGGGGGGAAAGGGGGGGAAAGTCGGAAAAACTCGCAAGACATTTTCGTCTTGCGAAGCAAGCCCATAGGGAAATTTGTCTTGCGAAGCACCTCCAAAACGGAAAACCCTTTCGTCTAGCGGGTTTTTCGTCTTGCGAGGCATTCGTCTTGCAGGGCACCACTGTAATCAGAAGCCACAGTGTTGGATGTTCAGCTTCTGAAAAACATTCATAAACCGGAACACTCACTTCTGGGTTTGCGGCGTTCGGGAGTCGATTTGTTTGGGAGCCAAGCCATTTGACTACCAAGGTACTACTGTAATTCTAAGGTGTTTTAAACTGTTTTGATATTGTGTATTCATTGCTGTAACCAGCCTTTGGACCTTGAGGTGAGGGGCAGATAATAAACTGCAGCAGCAGCAGCAGCAGCAGCAACAACAACAACAACAACAACAATTATGCCCTGGACTGAAGACAGCTCCCCACCCCTGGCTTAGGGATTCTGCAGACTCCAAACAGGATGAAAGTTCCATCTGATGCAGAACACTCTGCTGGCTACCCAGGAGAAACAGAATTTGATCCCTGACACTTCCAGTAAGTCCAGGGATCCAGACTCTTCAAATGAGGACCTGGGATCTGCCACCACTCCATCGCCTCTGCAGCCACCCAAGGACCCCTCATTCATCTCAATGCTCCCAGCAGAAAAGACAGAGGTTGCATTTGTGCCCCTGCCAAGGAAGGTGGGAAGTAGAATTAGCTTTCCTGAAAAGGAAACTTTGACACATTCCTAATTATAAAAGCTACCTACAGCCTGCGAAAACCCAACACTGGTCTGAATTCCTATCCATCTCCCTGCACCACGTTAAGCAAAGTGTAGCATTTCAGTTTTAATTGGTTTCTCCCCAACATTGTGGCATTGTGAAAGGTGGCAGTGGCAGGGATTACACTGCGATCTGACAGCAGTCGATCGGCAGGCTATCCTGGAGGAGAGGAAAGGGAAACTCAGAGGTCAAAATCAGAATGGTAATGAGGATTCCGTTATTTCATAAACTGCCGGTATCTTCCCTGCTCCCTCCTCCAGCCAAGGGTTGATCTTCTGCTGTCACTGGTTCATTAACGCAAAGGCTGATCTGTACCCCGTAACCACAGGACGACGCAACAAGTGTTGCAAAAGGCATCTTATGAGAGGCCTCCATCTGTCACTGAGATGCAACTCCACTGGCAGTTGGCCTTGGTGTAGCTCATTATTTTGGCTCCTCGCAGCCAACTGCACTGTGGCAGAGTCACCTTGCAGCTGGGATGCAGGAAGGAGCTTGTCATGCTGATCAATAGTGCAATAGCTTGCCAAAAGAGGGCTCTTGGCACAATGCCTCCTGCGGGAAATAAGTGAGAGAAGGGAGGAGGACCACCACAAGGGTTCCCAAGCCAGGAGGAGGAGCACGAGGCCAAGAGTAGAGAGTTGTGACGGCCTACTACCCCTAGCAGTCAAGCCAATGCAGACTAATAATGCTCCTCAGAGGAGTAAGAACAGCAGCAGGAAGGTCAGCGATAATGAAAGACTCCTTTTGCACATCTGGTGTGCAGACTATACACCAATTAAACATCAGGCTATTCAATGCATGTCTGACATTTCCAGTCTTGAGTTCCTGGTTAACACGCATAAGAACAGAAGAAAGAGCTGTCCAGAGTGCTGAAACTGGCAGCTTGTTGTAGCTCCTTTGTTACTGTGTCACGTGAGTCTACAGGCAGATATGAATAGCTGGGTGGAAGAAGAGCCTTAACAGCATAAGAAGAGCCTGCAGGATCAGGCCAGTTGCCCATCCAGTCCAGCATCCTGTTTGCACACTGGCCAACCATATGCACTTGTGAAACCCACAAGCTGGACCCCAGCATAACAGCACTCTCCCCTCCTGTGGTTTCCAGTACCTGGTATGCAGAGGCATTACTGCCTCTGACTGTGGAGAGAATAAACACTGCGGCTAGTAGCTACTGATAGCCTTTACCTCCATGAATTTGCCCAATCCTCTTTTGAAGCCATCTGAGTTGGTGGCCATCACTGCCTCCATAGTGTAACTCCGTGTGCTTTCTTTCATCTGTCTTGAATCTTCCAACCTTCAGCTTCATTAAATGGCCATAAGTTCTAGTGTTTTAATTGCTGTAACCCACCCTGGGACCTTATGATGAAGGGCAGGTATTATTATTATTATTATTATTATTATTATTATTATATCATTAAGCACTTAAATAGATGATCCTTTAATACTAAATGGCAACATATACATCTGGTTCACAAAGAGCTACACGTTTTTCTTTCTTCCCATTACCTACTTCTGCACCTTTCTGTATTTTATTTTGTTTTCTGGAAATTGAGCAACATGACTCTCTAGGCTACAATTTCAGCTTCCCCCCTAGTCAAATGTTGCAGCCTAATTGCTCCACTAGGAAATACCCATCCCTTCCTGGTTATGGATCCCAATTTCCCTCTGAGAGGCCCTGAACCCAGTTGAAAAGCATGACAGCATCAAACTAAACTGGATGTTGCCCTCAGTGCCTCATGTACTCATACCCTTTCAGAAAAGGGGGGAGGGAAAGAGATCCTCTACATTTTTTGCAAAAAATTATGGGGGATTACGGATGAGTTTTTCAACATTTCAATGCCCAGAAGCAAAGTCACTGCTTTGTTCCTGTGTGTTTGGTGAACTGCCCCCTAACTTATTCTGAAATACTATGGCTAACTTGGAATGTAGTAATTCCTATGGGGCAGTAAAGATAAACTCCATTTACAAAAGAGTGCAGTAATTCACATCTAATACCTGTAATTGAACAACGCAGGGTTGTTTCGGGGTTTTGGATAATTGATTTGCCTAGTAATTACTATTAACAAGTAATTCAATTGCTCTGTGTAAAAATAATGCCAAGTGACTAATTTACTTAGTGTACAATTTCTCCACATTAAAGCTAAACTCCGGATGGGTCAGGTACTAATTTGCTCCATGTGTGTGCAGTACATACGCTTTCAAAATTCAAATCTTTTGAAATCCTCATAAGAACTGACCTGACCCACCTCTTGGGCTGATGTGCAGATCTGAATAATGTCCGGTTCACTTCCTGCTTGTAGGCTTCCCATTGAGGCACCTGGTTGGCCACTGCAAGAATCAGATGCTGGACTAGATGGGCCATTGGCCTCATCCAGCAGGCTCACCTTGCGTTCTTGTTTTGTGCAGATCAAAATGCTGCGATGCAATCCTTAGCGCAAATATAAAAACATAAAAAGAGCCTGGATCGGGCCCAGTGTGGCCAACCAGATGCTGGTCCAGAGGGTAGAACTCAAAACTGCAAGAAAGGAGATTGTGATTTAACATTAGGAGGAACTTTCTGGCAGTAGGAGTTTCTCAAAAGTGAAACCAGCTCCCTTGGAAAGTGGTGGACTCTTCTTCCATGGAGGTCTTTCAACAGAGATTGGATGGCCACCTGTCAGGGATTCTTTAGCTGTGTGGCAAGTTCCCACCCACCCCCAGTGGAAATAATGACACAAGACACAATTATTAAGGTTAATGGGCTAAATAAGGCCACAACTTTATTGGTTACAGGTGATGAGCGGTATTGGCTTAGGCATTGGTCCTAACAGACTATATCTGACTTCAGCCCATCCTCTTGAAGTCTGGGAAGGGTTAACCACCAGTAGGCGGAGTCCTGCTGATGCACATCAACTAGGAACTCCCCCGGGGTCACCACTTGGGGGCGTGCCTTAGGCCCTCACCTCCATAGGCTTTGGACAGGGCCATACCCCCTGGAATCCTTTATTGGACTACCCTTCAATATGCGGGGCAGGTGATGGCACTACCTCCCCTTTTCCATCTACAGAACAAATACCAATGCCTAACCACCAATACCAAGAAAAGTTGTGACGCTTTGCTATGAGGTAGGTGAAAACCAAGTGGCTGGTGCCAATTTGCCAAGTGGAAAAATTCCTATCAGGCCCCTCAACGGGGACCAACCAAGGTCCATAGCAAGGTCAAGGAATGAAAACCTCATAGGGCGGGAGGGTGGGGAAAGCAGGAACAGCCGGCAGGTGGCAAAGAGGGATATCCCTGGCCGCGTCCTGCTTTAAATAGGGCAGGCCATGCCCCCAGAGCCAGCTGATTGGCTGGCCAGGAGGTGACGGGGCCGGAAATCCCCCCAATCGTGCGGGGGCTGGGTTCCAGCTGCCGTGCGCGTTGTGGGGCCGTGACGCCCGCAACTCCACCTCCTCTGAAGGGCGGAAGTGGCTTTGTGATTCCTGCATTCCTGCAAGGTTCAAGCCTACAATTCTATGCTTCTATGGCAATGGGAAGCTTGCAAGCAGAACCTGAGGGCCCTGCTCTATGCTTGAAGTAGTTTTGGTGGAATGCAACCTTGAACTCCGATCATGTTCAGGATGGAGTATAAAGAGAGATGCATGAATTCACTAGAAACTAACCTCTTGTGCAAAGGGGGGGGGATTGCATTTCTTGCTCCACCCACTTTTGGCTGTGGGCCTGACCCACCACCAGCATGTGACTCCCCAGAAGGGATTGTGGTCCTTGGGGGTGAAGAAAGTTCCCCACTACTGCTGTAGGGCAAGGTGGCCTAATTTCACATGACCCTTTGCCTAATTAAAATAGTTCAGCTCTCAGTTCAGACCTCAGGCAAGAGGGGGGTTGTCCTTTCCCACACTTGCAGCCTACTCAACAGGGAGAAATAATAATAATAATAGGTAAAGGTAAAGGGACCCTTGATCATTAGGTCCAGTCGTGACCGACTCTGGGGTTGCGGCGCTCATCTCGCTTTACTGGCCGAGGGAGCCGGCGTACAGCTTCCAGGTCATGTGGCCAGCATGACTAAGCCACTTCTAGCAAACCAGAGCAGCGCACGGAAACGCCATTTACCTTCCCACCGGAGTGGTACCTATTTATCTACTTGCACTTTGACATGCTTTCGAACTGCTAGGTTGGCAGGAGCTGGGACTGAACAACGAGAGCTCACCCCGTCGCAGGGATTCAAACCACCGACCTTCTGATCGGCAAGTCCTAGGCTCTGTGGTTTAACCCACAGCGCTACCCGCGTCACTAAATAATAATAATAATAATAATAATAATAATAATATTTATATCCCACCCTCCCCAGCCAAAGCCAGGCTCAGAGTGGCTAGCATTATATAGGTATGACAATGCCTAAAAACTAGCGATCAATAAATTAAGATACATCCCACAATTGATTCAAACAAACTAAAATTAAAATTAAAACTGGACAAGTGGCAATCTTCAGGTTAAAACTGAAGGTGGTTACCAACTGTTTCCACTAGGAAATGGGGGGGGGGGGGAGACAGAGAAAATATCCTGGTGTCCTTGACCCACCCACCACCAGTCCCAGACACATTAGTCCTGAGGGAATGAGGTCCTTGGCTATGGAGGGTGGGGAGATTTGGTATGAGTTACATTTTAATGCAAGTCTGCCTGATTTGCACTTCCCAAAAGCAATGCAGGAACCCAAACATGGCTTATCCTTCAAAATCGGCATTTCTTTAAATTTTGCAGTACCGCTTGCTCCTCTTAAAAAGCATAGGAGGGGGAATGGATGTTAGAGATAAGTATGTATAAAATTCATCTATATGAAGCTGCATTATATTAAGGGGAAATTGCCTGCCAAAATGTATCTATATTAGACCAAATGGCATTAAAAAACTGTGTAATAAGAGAAATGAAAGCTCAAATGCTGACCAATTCTCATGAGGCCTTTTTAATTTTATTTTTAAAAAATTGCCAACTTAGGCAGGGATGTTGCAAACTGAATTTAAGATTAGAAAATGTGAAACTGAGACAAACCAAAATTGACAGATTAATCCATCCCTTGCCTTGGCAGACAAAATGTTGTTCACCCCTGTCCTAAGGCAAGTGATATCCAGAGGTACATTGTATTGGAAGCTGGCGGTACCGTTTCACTCCCACAACTAATCACCGTTGATTAGTTGATTAGCCTTATCCATTGTTAATCTACTTAATCTCCTTTTAAAGCAGTCTGTGCCTGTGGCTGTTATTACGATCTTTTGGAAGCAAATTCCTTGAGTTCATTCCATGCTTCAATTGCAGCAGACGATCTCTCCACACACTTGCTCCTTTGGGTTTCTATATGGCAATTAAAAATTGCACCAAATCGGGGGTGGAATATTAATTCTCGAAATGGGCCACCCTAGGTGACATGCAAATCTATGCAAATTACATCCCCGTCGCATGCAAATGAAGTGACCTTCGTTGGAATTGTCGGCTCAGGGGATGGGAGTCGACGTGTGCTTTAGGAAATTCCCAGGAAGTTGCTTTGCCAATCAAGCTCGCTTTCTGCGAATAAAAGCTGAAAGGTGCCCCCCAAGGAACTGCAGTGTTAGAAATTCATTGCAAAGAACCTGCTTTTCTCCTGTCAAACATTTCCTCCTACACGGGAGCTCCTGGCCTGCCTGCCTGCCTGCCGCCAGATTTATTTATTTGTTTGTTTTGCGGCGCGGGGCTGGCGCGAGCGGACTCCACAATGAGAATACTCTAAGCAAGAAAAGAAAGGGACCGTTCATTAAGTACCAAGAATGAAAACTAATTAAAGAAACGAAGCCAAGCTTGCAGCATCCCTGGCAGGATCAGGAGAGGCAGAATGGATGTCCTCGTGTCAATTATCAGCAATTGCACGGAGCAGGGAGATAATGGGCCTGCAAACTGTTCACCTGCTAAGTGAGCCCGACAGAGAAAGGCGGGTATGTTTGCACAGCCTCTTTTTTCTGTTTTCGCGTCGGGAGGAAAAGCCATGCATTTGCTTGCATGGAAACAAACAGAGCGTCTCAATCCAATCTATGAATTTCAAATTAAGTTTGATAGCTCACCCCTTTCCCATTGGCCCCAGAGGGTCAGATGAAATGTCTAGTGTACAGATCAAGGGAAGCCACAATACTGCTGTGTTCTGCCTTGCTTAGACTCCATCTGAAGTTCCTGTGTCCTGGAAACCAAGCCTTGTAAGGAATAGCTGAGGGTGTTCGGTATACCTGGAGGAGAAGGCTGAGAGGTGACCTAATAGCCATCTTCCAATATCTGAAGAACTGCCACATGGCAGATGGATAGGACTGCAATACATCCAGTCATCAGCGGGATTTAAAAGGCGGAATTGACGTCCGGGGGGGATTTCTGAAAGGTGGCACCTTGTCCTGGATATTAGGCAAGCCAATCGCTAAATCACTTTTGGTTTCTTTTGCGTACTTTTGCTCAAAAACCTTGGGACTACAGATGGGAAGGCCTGGAAAAAAACAGAAAAATGGAAGGGCACCAGGTTTCCCCCCATTTTTTTCTAAAGCCGTTTTTCCCAGAAAAAATGAAAAAAAACAGTTTGCTATACTGTAGTTTGAATATTCCACACATATTTTTTTCTCAATTTTTCCAGAAAAAAACACCTTTGGAGAAAAAATGGCGGGGGGGCGACCTGGTTTTCCCCATTTTTTCTGGGGGTTTTCCTAGGCCTTCCCATCTCTGCTTGGGACTTTGGGGGTTTCCTTAAAAAAGCTCAACCACTTTCCTGGTTTTTACTTTCTGAAATACTTTCTAGCAGCCCTACAGATAGAGCAAGCTTGTTTTCTGCTGCTCCAGACCCAAACCAATGGATTCAAATGACAAGAAGGGGGATTTTGATTAAACATTAGGAAGAACTTCCTTAGTGTAGGACATGTTTGATAGTGGAATGGACAACCTCAGAATGTGGTTCTATGATTCCATTATCTTCCTGACCCCTGGAGTTCTGCTGGCAGACACAAGCATCCTAGGGGCAAACAGAGGAACTCCTGGACATCCAATGAAGCTTAATGTTGAAAGTTTCAGGACAGATAAAGGGAAGGACTTCTTCACTCCATGCCTAGTTTGAATTATGGTGCTGGAGGAGATTCTTGAGAGTCCCATAGACTGCAAGAAGATCAAACCTTTCCATTCTGAAGAAAATCAGCCCTGAGTGCTCACTGGAAGGACAGATCCTGAAGCTGAGGCTCCAATACTTTGGCCACCTCATGAGAAAAGAAGACTCCCTGGAAAAGACCCTGATGTTGGGAAAGACTGAGGGCACAAGGAGAAGGGGACGACAGAGGACGAGATGGTTGGACAGTGTTCTTGAAGCTACTAGCATGGGTTTGACCAAACTGCGGGAGGCAGTGGAAGACAGAGGTGCCTGGCGTGCTCTGGTCCATGGGGTCATGAAGAGGCAGACACGACTAAACGACTAAACAACAACAAAAGTTTATGAGACTCATTCCTACAAAAGACAGTGATGGCCACCAACTTAAAGGTAAAGGGACCCCTGACCATTAGGTCCAGTCGTGGCCGACTCTGGGGTTGCAGCGCTCATCTCACTTTATTGGCCGAGGGAGCCGGCATACAGCTTCCGGGTCATGTGGCCAGCATGACTAAGCTGCTTCTGCCGAACCAGAGCAGCACACAGAAACGCCGTTTACCTTCCCGCCGGAGCGGTACCTATTTATCTACTTGCACTTTGACGTGCTTTTGAACTGCTAGGTTGGCAGGTGCAGGGACCAAGCAATGGGAGCTCACCCTGTCGTGGGGATTCGAACTGCCGACCTTCTGATCGGCAAGTCCTAGGCTCTCTGGCTTAACCCACAGCGTCACCCACGTCCCTGGCCACCAACATAGATGGCTTTAAAAGAGGATTGAACAAGTTCATGGAGGAGAAGACTACCCATGGCTATGAACCCTGATGGATATGTTATACCACCACTGCAGAAGGCAGCAACGCTTATGAGTACCAGTTGCTGGAACCACAGGAAGGAAGAGAGCTCCTGTGCTCAGGTCCTGCTTCTAGGCTTCTCACAGGAGCATCTGGAAGTCCACTGTGAGAACAGGATGCTGGATTGGATAAGTCAATGGCCTGGTCCAGCAGGCTCCTCTGATGTTCTTAACACCATCTCAGCTTTGAGTCTTGGGGGACCTGCTCCCTAGCTTGCAGACCTGTGCTCTTGGCAGAACAAGCCTCCCCAGACTTGTGGAATGTAGGTGTATGGCAGGCATCCCCAACCTTTGGCCCTCTAGATGTTTTGGACTACAGTTCCCATCATTCCCTGACCACTGGTCCTGTTAGCTAGGGATCATGGGAGTTGTACGCCAAAACATCTGTAGGGCCGCAGGTTCGGGATGCCTGGTGTATGGTTTCATCTGATTTTAGTTTATTGCTGATTTAATCCTTTGATTGTTTCAAAGAGTTGTTTTTACTGAGAATTTTATTGCTTTTTTGCACTTTATTTATTATTAATGTTTGCAATACATATATGAAATCTTTACATATTGATACATATACATTATATTCGTAAATTCACATTTTCACATTTCATTATGTACCAACATTTATCCATTTCTTATTTCTTGCCCTGTGTCTTCCCTCTGATACCTTACATCTCTAACACAGATTCGATGTTAGTTTATAAATTTTAGCCACTTTTACAGTACCACCTGTAAAACATCTTCATAATGTTTTCTATGATAGTAATGCATGCGGTGAAATTAATATCTGATTTCCAATGTTTTCCCCAATGATCTAATTGCTTTAATCTTTTTGTAAACTGCTCTGTGGCTTGCTTTGCCTCCCGCCCCCCCGCCCCCAAAAAACCACACGTGGTATATATATTTTATGAAATCACGTCAATAAATAATGCCTCTTTAAACATATGGCATGGATGTGGCCTTCAATAATGTGAGATAAAGTGGTCATCAGTGTGTCGTTCCACCGTTCTCCTGTCTCTGCAGTCCACCCTGCCCTACCTGTTGCTATTGATTCTACCCCTCGCTCTGAGAGGGTCGGCCAAAGCCAGAATTAGCCTGTTGCCTCTTGGACTACAGAACCTCTTCCTGAAATGCTCCAGGCTAGATATCTAATTAATGTTGAACGAGAGGCTCTGAGCTGACAGAGTTGGAAGGCATCCCTCTTCACTTACTGCATTTACAATGCACCTCTGTTTCTCATACAGGGTTTGGATCACGCCGCTGCGGCAGGAACAGTATTGTATGTCTCCTTCACCCATTGCTAGAAACACACACTGGGCCCTTTTGTGTTGATGCAAGGAACCGGCAAAGGATGGGGGGTTTTTTGAACTGCAGATGGTAATTAAACACAATAATCTCCAAACCTCCTTCCCCCCCTCCCCGGCGGGCTAGATCCTTTTATTGTGGAAACAGCGTGTTTGAAACAGCCCTTGTTTTGAAAGACAATTGAGTTTTTCAATTAATAACTGCAGGGCCCTGGAAGCTGGAGCTATTCCATGTGCTCTGAAGCATCCACTCAGACTGCTTGCCACTCCAAAGGAGGGGTGTGGAATGAATGAAGTTTCCAGGAGATTCAGGCTGCCTTCCAGAACTTGCATTATAATATCAACTAGGCTTGTTACTATTATCACTATCAACTCATGAGCAAAATGCCCATCATTGTGGCAGGGACTATGTGTGTTTCATAACATTGGAACTGGGGGGGCATCCAATGCAGCTGAATGTTGGAAGATTCAGCACAGAGTAAAGAAAGGACCTTCATACAGTGCAGTGTTAAACTGTGGAACTCACTCCTGCAGGAGGCAAGGAACTAGATGGCTTTAAAAGAGGATTGGACACACTCAAGAAGAGGAAGGCTGTTAGTGACTATTAGCTATGATGGCAATGCATTGTCTCTACAGCTGTGTTGCTTCTGAATACCAATTTCTGGAAATCATAATCAGAGAGAGCTGCTGTTTCTGAGCACAATTCAAAGTCTTGGTGCTGAACTTTAAAGCCCTAAATGGCCTCGGTCCAGTATACCTGAAGGAGCATCTCCACCCCCATCGTTCTGCCCAGACACTGAGGTCCAGTGCCAAAGGCCTTCTGATGGTTCCCTCACTGCGAGAAGTGAGGTTACAGGGAACCAGACAGAGGGCCTTCTCGGGAGTGGTGCCCGCCCTGTGGAACACCCTCCCACCAGATGTCAAAGAGAAAAACAACTACTAGACTTTTAGAAGACATCTGAAGGCAGCCCTGTTTAGGGAAGCTTTTAATGTTTAATAGACTATTGTATTTTAATATTCTGTTGGAAGCCACCCAGAGTGGCTGGGGAAACCCATCCAGATGGGCGGGGTATAAATAATAAATTATTATTATTGTTGTTGTTGTTGTTGTTGTTGTTGACTTCCTAGAAGAGGCATGTCACAGAAGACCACAAGAAGTTCCCATCTAGGCCAGCATCCTGTTCTCACAATGGCCAACCAGATACCAGAGTCCTCTTCTCTTGTGTGGTTTCCAGCAACTGGTTTTCAGAAGCATCACGAGGCAGAGCCTAGCTATAATGGCTGGCAGAGCCTCCAAGTGTCCCCATTTTCCAGGGACAGTCTCGGATTTACAGAAGCCATCCCGGTTGTGATTTGATCCCAGAATGTCCCACCTTTCCTTAGGACGCCCCTATTTTCATCAGAGAAATGTTGGATGGTATGGAGTTATGTGACCCCCAAGGAGCCAAGGAGTTAAATAATTATACAAACTTTAGAAGACATCGGATGGCAGCTCAGTATAGGGAAGGTTTTTTTTAAAAAAAAAAAGTTTAATGTTTTATTATGTTTTTATATATATGTTGGTTTTATATCTGTTGGTTGCCTAGAGTGGCTGGGGCAACCCAGTCAGATGGGCAGGGTATAAATAATAAAATGATGGTGGTGATGGAATAGGACATCCCTATTTTAATCAGAGAAATGTTGGAGGGTATGGACTGGCAGCCATTCATAGCCTTCTCCTGCATGACTTAGTCCAATCTTTTTTTAAAGCCATCCAAATCGGTGACCATTGCAAGTGGCAATCTTCTGGTTGGCGTACTTGCCAAGAGAAGTAGTGCTAGAAAAATGCTACCTGTGCTGCTGAAAGAAGTATTACGACTCATGCAACATGTTGGCGATGAATATACACAGAACAGTAATTATACATTCTTTATCAACCTTCTGAGAAAAATACAAAACATTAAACAAAGCCACAGAGACTTGCGAACTACGCAACCTAAGATGAACTTATAATGTCTGGTTTTAATAGATTTTTCAAATGCTTAACTCAGTCTTTTAGATAAGTTCATGAAGATACCAACAAAAGGTAAGTTCGGTGTTATTCACAATACCGAGAGATGCTAGTGGAGTTGTAGATAGATGTTAATGAAGTTGTAGACGACAGGGTGCTGGCGTTTTGCACCTGTTTTGCCCTGGCAGTCCAAGTCATCAAGAGGCTTACTTACGTAAGCTAAGCAAATAAGTCTCTTAAGCTTAAACCAAGAAAGAGTATTCTATATAAGATTGAATATCAATATACGTATCAAGACTTTGAGATTAGACCACTGAAGAAGCCCGGAAAACTACCGCATTTTTCGCTCCATAAGACGCACCTGACCATAAGACACACCTAGTTTTTAGAGGAGGAAAACAAGAAAAAAAGATATTCTGAACAAAACAGTGGATATATGATTTTTGTGGTTCATGCTGTGGCCACAGACATGTGATGTGACAGTGAGTTTGGGGTAGCCCAGTGCAAAAATCCTGAGAATCGATGTGGATCCGTGCTTTGTAACCATGTTTTTGCGCCACGAAAGAGTGGGTGCATGATTTTTTTGGTGCAGGCTGTAGCCATGGACATGCTATGTGATCTGATGGTGAATTTGGGGTGACCCAATGCAAAAATCCTGAGGATCCATGTGCTCTAACCTCCCCCCTCCCCGGCAGCCTCCTTTATCGATAGAGTCCCTTATCTCCCTCCCGATCTCTTGCCGATCAGATGCTCAGCGGCTTCTTTTCAACACCCCATTCCCTCTTTCTAAACAAAAAAAGCACAATCTGCTGTTTGCCCCTGGGCAATTCGGCTCCAGGGACCACGCATTCGCTCCATAAGACGCACAGACATTTCCCCTTACTTTTTAGGAGGAAAAAAGTGTGTCTTATGGAGCGGGAAATACGGTATCTTGGGAGTGTGCTACCTGCAAGCCCTAGTACAAGGGCCCCATCGGGGGCGAACAGCAGCCTCTTTATTACTTGATTATATTAATTGCCAACATGCTGCCAAGAGAAGTAGGGCTTTTACTTTTTGAAATGTGACAACCCTATGAGAACAGAATGCTGGTCTAGGCAGCCCTGTGGCCTGATCCAGCAAAGAGACTCTCCAATGTTCTTACGAGTTGCACATTCATCAGGAATAGGCAGGGCACCCAGCTGCAGGACATGTGCTGCTCTCAGGAATGTGAAACAGAGGAAGTCTGAAACCATCCCAAACTAGGTTGCTCAGTTTCCCCTAGTAAAAGGATAACCTCCCCGTAAAACATACACGGGCACCCATTATAAACACCCAAAGCAAGGCAGAGGCACAAGCGATAAAGCGCCCAGGGATCATAAAAAGTCATCCCAGACAAGCTTGATTGCTTTTTTAGAACAAATAAAATACAATCTCGTAATTATAATGAGCGGATGAAGGTGACTCAGTAGCTGTAATCTATTTGGATTTTATTTCGGGCTTTGGAAATAAGTGCCTCATGAAACCATACAAGAAGGGGAAGGGGAATTAATTTCAAAGGACTGGGAGAGGGAAAGCATGGCTTGGAAAGATATGCAGCCTAGCTCAGTCATGATTTGTAGGGGCCGTGCCCAATTTCTGAAATGTTTGTTTTTCACAAGGAGCAGGGGCCGTTTTGGAGGATGTGGTGCTTCCTTCAGAAAAGCAAGTGCTACCCAAAATTCCCTTTAGTAGGATCACGCCTAATGCACATTAAGGCCACGTTTGCACCATACATTTAAAGTGTTTCGATACTGCTTGAAACGGTCATGGCTGCCTCCAAAGAATTCTGGAACCTGTAGTCTGTGGTGTAAAGGGTGCTGAGATTTGTTAGGACACACACACACAGACACACACACACACTCCATTCCCTTCCCTTCCAAGAACTACAAATCCCAAAGTTCCCTGAGAAGAATAATTGGTTGCTAGACCACTCTAGGAATTGTAACTCTGGGAGAGGAGCAGGTAGATCTTAAACATTAGTCTTAGGCCTCATTCATAGCACTAATTTAAAGCACTGTGATACCGCCTTATAAGCAGTCATGGCTTCCATCAAAGAATTCCATGAGCTGTGGTTTGTTAAGGGTGCTTAGAGTTGTTAGAAGACTTGTTAAAGGTAAAGGGACCCCGACCATTAAGTCTAGTCATGACTGACTCTGGGGTTGCGGCGCTCATCTCACTTTATTGGCCGAGGGAGCCGGCGTACAGCTTCCGGGTCATGTGGCCAGCATGACTAAGCTGCTTCTGGCAAACCAGAGCAGCGCACGGAAACGCCGTTTACCTTCCCGCCGGAGCGGTACCTATTTATCTACTTGCACTTTGACGTGCTTTCGAACTGCTAGGTTGGCAGGAGCAGGGACCAAGCAACAGGAGCTCACCCCGTCACGGGGATTCGAACCGCCGACCTTCTGATCGGCAAGTCCTAGGCTCTGTGGTTTAACCCACAGTGCCACCCGAATGCCTAGAAGACTTGTTAGGTTGACTTATAACCTATCCCCACCTAAGACTGACCCCTAATCCTCACCTGCTTGCCCACCACTCCTCCCCAGGGCCAACCTACCTGACTCTTCTTCTTGGGGTGTAGGAAGTATTCCCCCCCCACACACCACAGAGTGGCAGTGGGATTGTCTGGTGGAGAAAGGAGCCTTCTGGGACTTGGCCAACTCTTCCATTCAGAGCACAGGGAAATGCTTGAGCTTGTGAGGACAGTGTGAGTGTGACAGCTCCCACAACCAGCTCCTTGAAAGAAGGCACTCCTGTTATCTGACAGCTCTCATCAGATACAAAGTGATGCAAATGTGTTGCTTTCAAGTGACAACCTCATTGCTTTTGCATCAAGCGGGGGGGGGGGGGACAGCATCGCCCATTCTGTGGACAGAGTCAACACAGGCTGGGCAGAAGTTACATGGCTCCTTAAAATAAATAAAAACACTGGCCTTATTTTATTAACAACCGGGAGTTTTGCAACTGCTCTGGTGAACTGTCATGAGTACTACTAAATTTGGATGTGTTGTGGATGTTAATGAGGGCACACAGAAATGCATGGAAAAGCATGGGAAATGTGGGGGGGCAGCGTCACTCTACATTTAAAGTTGTATCATACCATTTTAAATAGTCATGGTTGCCCCCAAAGCCTCCTGGGAACTGTAGTCTGTTGAGGGTACTGAGAGTTGCTGGGAGACAACCCTGCTCCCCTCACAGAGCTACGATACCCAGAGTTCTCTGGGAAGTCAGTGTTGACTGAAAAGCACTCTGGGAATTGTAGTGCTGTGAGGGAAATGAGGGGATCTCCTAAGAACTCTCAGCACCCTTAACAACATACCCTCCAACATTTATCCGATGAAAATAGGGATGTCCTATTCCATTACTATTATTATTATTATTATTATTATTATTATTATTATTATTATTTGCTGCCCGTTAAACCTTAAAAAACTTCTCTATGCAGGATTGCCTTCAGATGTCTTCTGAAGGTTGTATAGTTACTTATCTCCTTAGCTCGGGGGGTCACATAACTCTATTTGTTGTTTAGTCGTTTAGTCGTTTAGTCATGTCCAACTCTTCATGACCCCATGGATCAGAGCACGCCAGGCACTCCTGTCTTCCACTGCCTCTCACAGTTTGGTCAAATTCATGTTGGTAGCTTCGAGGATACTGTCCAGCCATCTTGTCCTCTGTCATCCCCTTCTCCTTGTGCCCTCAATCTTTCCCAGCATCACAGTCTTTTCCAGGGAGTCTTCTCTTCTCATGAGGTGGCCAAAGTATTGGAGCCTCAGCTTCAGGATCTGTCCTTCCAGTGAGCACTCAGGGCTGATTTCCTTCAGAATGGATAGGTTTGATCTTCTTGCTGTCCATGGGACTCTCGAGAGTCTCCTCCATTCTCCAATGAAAATAGGGACATCCTAAAGAAAAGTGGGACATTCTGGGATCAAATCAGAAACCAGGATGGCTTCTGTAAATCCAGGATTGTCCCTGGAAAATAGGGACACTTGGAGGGTCTGTAACAAGTTACAATTCCTAGGAGTCTTTGGGGGAAGCTATGACTGCTTAAAGTGTTAGGATGGTGCATTAGATAAATATGGAGCAGATGGGAGCCTTGCTTCACAACACTGCCTGGACCTTTGACCCACTTCCGAAAACTGGAACCAGTCCAGTTTATATTTAAATCACTATATTTTTGAAAAGTGACCTCTTTGCTCCTCAATTAGAACTCAGCAGAAGCCTGCAATTAGTGTGTCTGAGAAGAACTACAACAAAACAACAAGAATTCAGCTAAGGGCAAAAGGAGATCTGGCGAGGCCAGAAGTCCTGAGAGCCCGTCCACCCAAAACCTGGTGCTTTCTGTTGACTCCAAACACACAATTGCCCCAGATTAGTGGCAGTGGCATGGCCTTCAGCAATGGCACCATGGGAGGCGATGGCCTCCTTTCCAGGGCTTTTCACACTTGTTCCAGTTGCTAGGGAAACTGTCTCTTTTTTCTTTCTCTCTCTCTCTTTGACTTGAAGAGGTTCAAATGGAGAGAAGAGTTGTGCAGCACTTGCCAGCAGGATGACAGATGATGAAAAATGGTTTTGCAAGCTCTTCTGGGAACGTGCCCATTCCACAGCGAGAGAGAAGCAAGGCAAAAGGAGCCATTCTCAGAAAATTCAGGAGCAGGCCAATTTGCCAATGTATTTGGCTTGGCCAACCAAAATTGGATGACCCAATGATTCGTGAAGCAGAGGGGTATCAGTGGCTATTAAGCACAGTGGCTATGCCTCTGAGTACCATTTGCTGGAAACCACAGGAGGGAAATGTGTCCTTCTGTCCTGACCCAGCGGACTCCTCTTATGCTCTTATTTCGATTTCGGAGGCAACCATGCACATTTATCCACTCCATAAGCATTTACACACAAAGCTGCACATACAAAACAGGCACGTGCTCTCACAAGCATGGAACTTGGTTGCAAAGGCTCCTCTGTGTGGGCTTCAGATTTTAATATAGAGTCTCGGAGCTCTTTGCCTTCCCCCAGCGGCGCAGATTTCCAAGGGCACATTTCCTTTCACGAGGCTGGTTTCCTTGAGTGGAGAAAGCGTTGGCAGTTTCAAGTGTTTTTCTGAAAAACCTGTTTGGTTACAAATTAAAGCATGGGGGAGCAAGCAGACACCTAGACAAGTCTGCAAAGCACCAGCAGTTCTGTACACACACACACACACACACACACACACACACACACACAAACACACCCATCCACCACCACCATCCCACAAGCAAACAGCATGCAGCTTTTTAAAGTCACTTCATTCCAGTCATCTGCAAAAAAACCCCAACCCACCAACTTCTGTCTCCTGAGCTGGCTGCATTCTAGCTGCTGAAAACAGTTCCACTCCTGCTCCCATAAGTGCATAAGAAGAAGCTACCTTTGCAGGTGACCCGGAAACTACAACTAATCCAGAATGAGGCAGCTAGGCTAGTGACTGGAAACGGATGCTGAGACCACATAACACCGGTCTTGAAAGACCTACATTGGCTCCCAGTGTGTTTCTGAGCACAATTCAAAGTATTGGTGCTGATGTTTAAAGCCCTAAATGGCTTCTTTTTGCGAACTTGTCACAAGCTCTCCATTAGGGAGTCCTCAACTGCGTCACCCCTTGGGTCGACCAGTCTAGTAGGCCAGGGGGTGGTGGCTAAATAAATAAATACTACAGTACACGTTCAGGACGTTGAAGATGCAGCGGTGGTGGTGGCGGTGGCAGAGGGGCGACCACCGCCTTGACCCAGTGCCAGATTTATGTATAGGCTAAGTAGGCTGAAGTCTAGGACCTCTAAATCTAGGGGGCCTCGTCAGCCCGCCCTCACCCCAGTGCCGCAATCTCCCCTCTCCCAAAATTGCAAATCCAAGACTTCATGCGAGGGCAGGACAACTCAGGCCTCTAAATCTAGGGGGCGTCACCAGCCTGCCCGCTTCCCCAGTGCTGCAGTCTCCCCTCTCCCAAAATTGTAAACCCAAGACTTCATGGAAGGGCAGGGCAACTCAGGCGCAGCAACTATGAGACTCAGGGTTAGCCAATGGGGCCCAATTTGAAGTAGTGGGGCACAACTTGAATTTTTTTACCTAAGAGCCACCAATAGGGAGCTCTAGAATCTGACAGCTAACCAACTGGGTACTACCAAACAGTGACCCCATTGCTGAAAGCAGGTAACCAGCAGGGAACGCTTCAGCTCAGCCTTTGCACTGTTGATTGAACACCCCCTGCTGTGCAAATAATGGAGAAAGCTCATAAATTGTATCCCTTCTGGTATTCTGGCCAACTCTATTACGCTGGTGTAAGCCCTGGTGCACTAGAAGCCCAGAATAGGAGCAAATAAAATCCTCTCATACATCAGTGACTGATAAGACTTGTCAGCTAGTAAGATTTGTCCATGTAGCTCCTGCCCTGTCATTTGATAGGGTGCCCACTTGCTCTCCTTTTTGACATGGAATGCTCTCTATTGGAGTTTCCAGTTCCAGTACAAAGATCATAAGAAGGGAAAGCAGGGACTTGGAAGTTCCCAACAGCTGTTAATCAAGCAAGCAAGCAAGCACACAGGTCACCTTTGGCATAGTCAGGACACCTACCGTATGTCCTGGCCAGGCCTGCACCCAATCTTGTTTTGTAAAATCTTGTTTTTCCTCAGTAACCAAAATTATATTATCAACATATGCAAGCAGAAAAGTTGTTTCCCTTCATTTGCAAGGAATTGTACAAAACAAAGTGGCACTAATAAAGAAAGTTCCAGGGTGGCAACAGAAAGCAAACTAAAAATGCTTTTGCAGTTCATCAAAACTATCCAGCAATATCAAGTTATAGGAAAACTGGTGCTATTAACAGTAATCCTTCTAGTTGGTTAACTGGTTCAGCAACTTCCATGCACATGATGTGTGGTGCTAATTATTTCCCCCAAGAGTTAAATGATAACTAATCAGAGGCAGCTACAAGAGAGCTATGAGATTCAGGTGAGGGTCAGGTGCCTTGTCAATCCCAGCAGGTATGTAAGATGACGACACAGCCTGCCCAGGCCTAGTAGTTATTTTCACTTACAAATCCTCATTGGATGTCCCTGAGTCCCCGATAAGCAGGTGAGCTGTGTCCAATAGCTGGAAGCTATTAGCAACCAAATACTTCTAGCTGAAGCATGGAAAAACTAGAGGCAGGTTTCATTAAGTAACCCAGAAGTTGGTTTTTCTCCAGCTTTGTCCTTTTAGAGCAGGGGCAGGAACCATCAGGCTTGCAGGATTACCCAGTTACCCTTCTTCCCATGACAATGCCACCCAGCTGTTCTTCATCCAGTTGGGAAAAGTGGTTTTTGTTACCGGTTTTCCTTGGATGTGAAATATGTATTTTGCTTAAGTACATCACATCAATGGAGAGCACACCAGTGCCTGGTATGAATGCTCAGTGTACAAAAGACTGTTTTGCATCTCATTCAGGGATGTGCTGTCATGATCACTGACAGAGGACTTCAATCAGAAAGCACATCAATTAATCTGGGTTTATCGACTAGCCTGCTTTGAGTTGCTGCTCTTTCATTCTTGTCTTTTTCCCCCCTCCCTTTTTTGTCTGCCATGTTAGATCTTGCTTTACTTTAGAAGAAGAGGAAGAGGAAGAGGAAGAGGAAGAGGAAGAGGAAGAAGAAGAAGAAGAAGAAGAAGAAGAAGAAGAAGAAGAAGAAGAAGAATTTCAGTTTTATCCCAGATTTCCCCCAATAAGCTTGGGACAGCCTATGTTCTCCTATGCTTTTATCTTTACGACACCCTTGAAAGATGGATTTTTTAATAATAATAATAATTTATTATTTGTACCCCGCCCATCTGGCTGGGTTTCCCCAGCCACTCTGGGCGGCTTCCACAAATACCAAAAATACACTAATATGTCATATATTAAAAACTTCTCTGAACAGGGCTGCCTTAAGATGTCTTCTGAATGTCAGGTAGTTGTTTATCTCTTTGACATCTGATGGGAGGGCGTTCCACAGGGCGGGTGCCACTACTGAGAAGGCCCTCTGCCTGGTTCCCTGTAGCTTTGCTTCTCACAATGAGGGAACCGCCAGAAGGCCCTCGGCGCTGGACCTCTGCGTCCGGGCAGAACAATGGGGGTGGAAACACTCCTTCAGGTATAATCAACTGGACACCCTACATCCTAGCAGGTTTCAGGACTGAAAGAGGGCTACTTGTCTGACCGCGTGTGTGAACCCATCCCAATACACCACACCTATGTCTAAAAAAGATTAAAAAGCTTAAGAACATAAGAAGAGCCTACTGGATTGGATGCCTGTGGGAAACCTTCAAGGAGGACCCAAGCCCAAGAGCACTCTCCCCTCCTGTGGTTTCCAGCAACTGGTATTTAGAAGCATTACTGACCATGGAGGAGGAGCATAGACATTGTGGCTAGTAGCCATTGATAGCTTTCTCCTCCGTGAATTTGTCCAATTCTTTTTGAAAGCCATTCAGATTTGTGGCTTTCACTGCCTCCTGAAGGACAGAGTTCCACTTTTTAACTAGGCACTGCAGAAATTAGAACCTGTCAAATTCAAATTCAATTTTCATTTTTTTCCAATTTTATGTCCAGTTCAGCACATTTTCAGTTCATGGGAAAAGGACCCCCTCTGGTGATCTTAACACAAGGGGGTCTGTGGCGAAAGAAGGGGTCTTTTGGAGATTTGAGGCCTGAGCTGTTTAGGATAATAATAATAGTAGTAGTAGTAGTACTGTAGTAGTAGTAATACAGTGGTTCCTCGGGTTACAGATGCTTCAGGTTACAGACTCCACTAACCCAGAAATAGTACCTTGGGTTAAGAACTTTGCTTCAGGATGAGAACAGAAATCCTTACGACGGTGGCGGGCAGCAGTGGGAGGCCCCATTAGCTAAAGTGGTACCTCAGGTTAAGAACAGTTTCAGGTTAAGAACAGACCTCCAGAACAAATTAGGTTCTTAACCCGAGGTACCACTGTAACAACGTTTGTTTGTTTGTTTGTTTGTTTGTTTGTTTGTTTGTTTGTTTGTTTGTATGCCATCCATCTGACTGGGTTGCCCCAGCCACTCTGGGCAGCTTCCAACAAATTAAAGCACAGCAAGACATCAGACATTAAAAGCCTCCATATATGTGTTAAGCACTAACATGAGGCTCTTCAATTGGACATCAAAATGAACACACCGCCAAAGTGGTTGTTTTAAAACAGGGCTTAAAGGTAAAGGGACCCCTGACCGTTAGGTCCAGTCACGGACGACTCTGGGGTTGCGGCGCTCATCTTGCTTTACTGGCCGAGGAAGCCGGCGTTTGTCTGCAGACAGTTTTCCAGGTCATGTGACCAGCATGACTAAGCCGCTTCTGGCGAACCAGAGCAGCGCACGGAAACCCATTTACCTTCCCGCCGGAGAATAGAATAGAATAGAATAGAATAGAATAGAATAGAATAGAATAGACTTTATTTGCGTAGCCGACAGGCCATAGCATCACAGGACAAACACCGACAAAAATACATTACAAATATAGTTACCATAAAATCTTATGACCTATTAAAACCCTAGGTAGAAGCTGGATTATCATTCCCTCCGGAGTGGTACCTATTTATCTACTTGCACTTTGACGTGCATTCAAACTGCTAGGTTGGCAGGAGCCCAGACCGAGCAGCAGGAGCTCACCCTGTTGTAGGGATTCAAGCCACCGACCTTCTGATCAGCAAGCCCTAGGCTCTGTGGTTTAGACAGGGCTTATGTAATCACTAAATGGAACCCAGGCATAGAAGCTGTCTGCTGCATTTTGGACCAGTTGATGCTTCCAAGTCATCTTCAAGAGCAGCCCCACAGGGAGTGTGTCTGCCATGTTGCATAAACAAAGCTGCTAGATCACAAACTTTTAAAACATGTTTGACACTTTTCTTGTGTCTATTCTCCCTTGACTCTCTTACATGTTTGTCCCATTCATCGACAGCATCAGGTTTAATTATACCATTTCCACCTCTTTCCCCCGCCCCTAAAAAAAATGCTCACAAACAGCAAACAAATGAAAACGCAGGTACAACAAAAACAACCGTAAACATCTTAAACAGATTTCATTACAATAACATTTAAATCCACATTAGCAATCTGGCAAGAAGCTTACAATTAAAATGTCCTCAATAATTGGGGAGGGGGGCATCCCTTTCATAAACAGGAATGATCGCATGCAAAAATATCCATTTAGCTGAACGTATGCTTTGGTATGATCGGTTGAAGGGAAATGCATTACTATCAAGATGAAGCAATTTAAATCAATTACATTTAGATTCTTTCAAAGCATCAGCATATTCTTGAAAAGACAGAGGTGCATGAAAACAATCGTGCTTTTGGAGACTGTACCCATATGTCATAAGATCACAGAATTGGAGAGTTGGAAGGGAACCCTATGGTCATCTAGTCCAACCCCTGCAATGCAGGCATCACTGCTAAGGAATCCCTGACACATGGCCATCCAACCTCTGTTTAAAAACTTCCAATGGACGAAGTCTACCACTTTCCAAGGTAGTCCACTGTTTCACCTTTGAACAGCTCTGACCATCAGAAAGTTCTTTCTCATATTTACTCAGTTTCCTTTCTTGTTATTTGACTCCACTGGTTCAGGCCCTACTCTCTGGAGCAGTGTAGGGACATGGGTGGCGCTGTGGTCTAAACCACTGAGCCTCTTGGACTCACCGATCAGAAGGATGGCAGTTCGAATCCCCCGACGGGGTGAGCTCCCATTGCTCTGTCCCAACTCCTGCCAACCTAGCAGTTCGAAAGCATGCCAGTGCAAGTAGATAAATAGGTACCGCTGTGGCAGGAAGGTAAACGGTGTTTCCTTGCATTCTGGTTTCCGTCACAGTGTTTCGTTGCACCAGAAGCAGCTTAGTCATGCTGGTCACATGACCCAGAAAGCTGTCTGTGGACAAATGCCAGCTCCCTCGGCCTGAAAGTGAAATGAGTACTGCAACCCCATAGTCGCCTTTGACTGGACTTAACCATCCAGGGGTCCTTTACCTTTATGTTTTACTTATCTGGAGCAGCAGAAAACAAGCTCGTTCCATCTTCCATATGGTAGCCCTTCAGATATTGGAAGATGACTGGAAGATGATATTGGAAGTCGTCTCTTCTCCATGCCAAACATACACAACTTTCTCAACCATTTCCAAACCCTTGATCATCTTGGTCACCCTCCACTGCAGACATTTCAGCTTGTTGATATCCTTCTTAAGCTGTGGAGCCCAGAACTGGACACAGCACTGCTACACAGTATGTCCCACCCTAACATTTAATTTGGACTGGTGTCATGACCCCACACATCAGCAGACCTGGAGTCAGAGGCTGTAGAGTCTCTCGCTAAGAAGCCAGGTCAGCTGCAGTGCTCCAACTGTGCTACCAGAGATCAGGAGATTACTGAGGTTGATGGACATGAACCCCCAGGAGAAACTCCCATAACCTTAGGGCCAGAGAGCAGACCCTCATGGCTACCTTTCCCTGAGCCTGAGAAAGCAAATGCCTCCCAGAGAACCTCACTGGTCCTAGGGCCACAGGGATCTAATCAGGCAGGAATCTACGGCATGGAGGAAGACTGTCTGGGTGGATCTAGACATGGGGGAGGGAGAGAGATGCTGTAAGTAAGTCAGAAATTAGATTGTTATAAGAAGAGAAAAAAATCTCTATGGAAAATCACGTTTCTAAATTTCCTGCTCTCGGGTGCCATCTGGTGTTGCACGTTTATAGCGCATTCAAATTGCTTGTTTCTTTACTAATGTAGCGGAGTCTTCTGTCTTCTGGCCATTAAAAATTCTAAGGTTATCCATCTTAACCTAGTATTTGGATCAGCCAGTGATACGTGTTGAAGGTGTAACACTGCAAATATGTCATACATTCTGGACATGTCCCCAAATTAGAAAATTCTAGGAAGAAATAGCAATGGAAATTGAAGTAATAACTCGTTATACACAACAGCCCTGTGAGGTAGACTGAGAGTCAGTGACTGGCCGAAGGCCACCCAGTGAACTTCATGGCAAAGCAGGGATTTGAACCCTGGTCTCTCAGGTTCTAGTCTTACACTCTAACGACTATGCCACACTGGGTTTTTTTGTGATACAGGACTTGGCTCACAAATATACCAGAATGTGAGCCAGATGTGCCTCTGCCCCCAATCCACTCTATCCAGCCTTCAGGATTTTCCCTAAGTCTTAAATGACTGGGACATCAAATGTATGAGGGACCACGCCGTTCCCCATAGATCCTCTGGGGTGCAAAGATCAGTAGAGGGGGCCCACCTGGTAGTTCCTCCACCCTCAGAGGTTCAAGGGGTGGTGCCCAGGAGGGGACATTTGCTGTGGCTGCCCCTAAGCTGTGGAATTCCATTCCCACAAAGGTGCACACAACCAGATGCCAACGGCTCTGCAACAACCAGATGCCAACGGCTTTGATGGCTTTAACAGATGACTAGACAAATTCATTGAGGACAAAAGTTATCAATGGTTACTAGCCATGACAACTATGCTCTGCTTCCATGGCTGGAGGGAGTATTATTTATACCCCGCCCATCTGGCTGGGTTTCCCCAGCCACTCTGGGCGGCTTCCAACAAAACACTAAAATACAATAACCTGTTAAACATTAAAAGCTTCCCTAAACAGGGCTGCCTTCAGATGTCTTCTAAAAGTTTGGTAGTTATTTTTCTCTTTGACATCTGGTGGGAGGGCATTCCACAGGGAGGGCTCCACTATCGAGAAGGCCCTCTGCCTGGTTCCCTGTAACTTGGCTTCTTGCAGTGAGGGAACCACCAGAAGGCCCTCGGAGCTGGACCTCAGTGTCTGGGCTGAACGATGGGGGTGGAGACGCTCCTTCAGGTATACTGGACCGAGGCCATTTAGGGCTTTAAAGGTCAGCACCAACACTTTGAATTGTGCTCGGAAACGTACTGGGAGCCAATGTAGGTCTTTCAAGACTGGTGTTATGTGGTCTCGGCGGCCACTCCCGGTCACCAGTCTAGCTGCTGCATTTTGGATTAGTTGTAGTTTCTGGGTCACCTTCAAAGGTAGCCCCACATAGAGCGCATTGCAGTAGTCCAAGAGAGAGATAACCAGAGCATGCACCACTCTGGTGAGACAGTCTGCAGGCAGGTAGGGTCTCAGCCTGTGTACCAGATGGAGCTGATAAACAGCTGCCCTGGACACAGAATTGGCCTACACCTCCATGGACATCTGTGAGTCCAGAATGACTCCCAGGCTGCACACCTGGTCCTTCAGCAAACTGAATCCCAGTTTGCTGGAAGCCACGGGAGAGGAGAGTGCTGTTGTGCTCAGGTCCTGCATGAGGTTTTCCCACAGACTCCCAAACCAGGATGCTGGTCTAGATGGGCCATTGGCCTGATCCAGCAGGCTCTTCTGAGGTTCTTATGAATGCAGCCCTCAGACTGTAAAAGGTTCCTCACCCCAGCTGGCTGACACTTCTATCTTGCCATTGTTCAAAACATGAGGTAGTACTTTTGTTCCAGCCCGGGAAGGTGAATCCTACTCTCTCATTCTGAACACTATCATAAGCCTCTCTGCCACCTCTTAGCCAACTGAACAAGGCTCTTTTGTCTTCAGAGCCACCTGAGATGAACTGTTCTTGGAGAGAACTCATTGAATCAGCTTCATGTTGGGCCTTTTCCAACATGACAAGTTTTGCATCTCCAACCAGCTTGTGTTATTATTTTTCAATTTTGCAAACAGACTCCATCAACCTGTGTAGCATTGGTCTCCCATTAGGAGGGTTTGCCGATGACTCACAGAGCATGATGCCTCTAAGTCACTCCTTGCAGCTTTCCCATACGGTGGCTCGCCGCCCAGGAGATGGCGGCTTTCCAGGATTATTGGCTCGGCAATTCACAGAAGCGGTTCCTACGAGCAACAGAACTAATGAATAAATCAATAGAGTTCAGCAAGGAATGAATTAGCCAGTGACTGAAAAAGCAAGGGTTGACTTGGTGGGGCTCAGTCCCAATCATCACCTGTTTTTGAGTGATGGTCCTGGGCTTCCAGGTCAGAAGGTCTACGAGTTGCTGCAGGAAGGGAGAGTGCTCTGGTTTCCCAGTGGGACATCTGATGGGCCAGGATGCTGTTCTAGATTAGCCGTTGGCCTGATCCAACTGGCTCTTCTTATGTTCTTAAGCATGCCACTAAACTTTGTCCAGAGCAAAAAATTGAATTTAGAGGCCAGGGAAGCCATCAGAGGAATTTAAAGGGAAGCAGGTGAGACACATATAAATAAAACCAGCAAAAGATGCTAGTTATGAAGGATTGTCAGGTGTGCATGCAGTGCCCAGGCCCTGTGACCAATAGGACTTTGCAGGACTGGGACCTTCCTAAGTTTGTTCTGAAGAGGCAAGGCTCACAGGTGAGGCCCATTGGTAACTCACAGTACCTGGTGGCAAGAGCTGGGAAGGGATATAAGGTCAGCTTTTCCCTTCAGCTCCTTGCCACAGCGACACGTCCCCTGCCTTGCTTCCTGACCCTCGGACCCCTGACTTCATGACTCCTTGCTCCTTGATCCTGGGACCCCTGACTTTGTGACTCCTTGCTTCTTGATCCTCGGACCCTTGACTTTGTGACTCCTTGCTTCTTGATCCTCGGACCCCTGACTTCGTGACTCCTTGCTCCTTGATCCTCAGACCCTTGACTTCGTGACTCCTTGCTTCCTGACCCTCGGACCCTTGGCTTCTTGACTCCCAGCTTTCTGACCCTTGGACTCCTGGCTTCCTGACTCCTGGCTCCTGGACCCTCATTCCTGCTCCTACCCTGCCATCTTGCCCCCGGTCCTGATGTCCCCTGCCAGGACTTCGATCGCCCGTGAACCGGACCATGACAAGGGTGCACATCAGATTCAGATGAACCCTAAACGCCAAGCGAAAGCGAGTTGCTTCAGAAAGATCTGAAGCAAAGCAGGATCTCTCAAGAGACCCCAGCTGATTTGGGAGCTATCAGGGTGGTTTTGGACACTTTGAAGATTAGGACATTGGGAGGGGAGACATGGCAAAGATGCACCTTTGTGGAAAGGGATTTTCACAATTTAGGGGCTGCCACCAAGAAAATTACCTCTCTTCTGTGTCAACGTTTCCCTGCACTTCTGAGGGTTGTGGAACTGCCAATAGAGCCCCCTCTACCTATCTTAACATTCAGTGGGGATGGAAGGAGTTTTTGCAGATGTTTAGGGCCCAAGTCATTCAGGGCTTTCAAACACTAATGTAAAGGTAAAGGTAAAGGTACCCTGCCCGTACGGGCCAGTCTTGACAGACTCTGGGGTTGTGCGCCCATCTCACTTAAGAGGCCAGGGGCCAGCGCTGTCCGGAGACACTTCCGGGTCACGTGGCCAGCGTGACATCGCTGCTCTGGCGAGCCAGAGCCGCACACGGAAACGCCGTTTACCTTCCCGCTGGTAAGCGGTCCCTATTTATCTACTTGCACCCGGAGGTGCTTTCGAACTGCTAGGTTGGCAGGCGCTGGGACCAAGCAGCGGGAGCGCACCCTGCCGCAGGGATTCGAACCGCCGACCTTTCGATCGGCAAGTCCTAGGCGCTGAGGCTTTAACCCACAGCGCCACCTGCGTCCCCTAATGTAAGCACCTTGAATTTAGCATAGGAATGCATGTAATAAGAATCTATTTCATGAATTATAATGACCCAAGCACATAAACAAGCAAATAACCTCCTTCCCAGGAACAACAATAACCCAAACTCTGTCTGTACACCACTTGCGGTCTTGGACAGTGCAGGCTGGTCCGCAAGGGCAAATGAGATACTGCCCCACCAAATTCAGTCTGCTTTGCCTACATACATATAACCTCCAGTTATAAAACCTCCAGTGCAGACTGAGCCAAGGGGGCAGGTTCATCATCATATCCCTGGTCAACTTTCTCCTCTGGATTTTTGAAAATTCAGTACCTTAGACTTGTGGGCACCTTCGGATCACTTTGATTTCGTCAGCTGTCAAACATCTGAACTGCCAAATGCGCTCACGAATCGCTAAGCACTGCAGCATGCGAGGTATCAAATAAAGCCAAACTGGAATCGCTGCAGCATCCTGACTCTGAAAACACTGTCAGATATGAAATAAGATTGCACAAAAGCTGTCAAACACATTAATATCATACAATTCCAGCAGCCAAATATTTTCAAATACCAAGTGCTGAAATCAAATAAAGATGAATATCAAATAGTGGAAGCAAACATCCTTGGGTGGAGTGGGTTCCCCGGGGGTCAGATACCAGTATCAAATATTCAGCAGACATTCAGAGCGTATCCAGTAAATGTTTGAGACTGACATTGCCAGGGAGGAATTTGGAGAGCCATAGTGCATTTCTGCTGTAATGGCAATGCATTGCTTTGCATTGCCAGGAACTGAAATCTTCATTGAGCCTCCATGAAGTCACTTTGCCAACAGTATGTCAAGGATTCTGTGAGTTTGGATGTACCTGAGACTGGAAGCATTAAGACCTCAGATCCATCTTTCTGTATGCAGAAAAGGGCAACCAAAAGGTGATGGAGTGACTCCCCTCTGAAGGAAGGCCAAAGTGGTACTGGCATAGTTCAGTTGGTAGAGCATGACACTCAGGGTTGTGATTTCGAGCCCTATGTTGGGCAAAAGATACCTGCATTGCAGGGGGTTGGACTAAATGACCCTCATGGTCTCTTCCAACTCTGCATTTCTATTATTCTATGAACATGATGGAAGTGTATGAAATTAGGCAGGGCATGGAGAAAGTAGATAGAGGAAAGCTCTTTTCTTCCTCTCTCCTAACACTGGTGGACATCCAATGAAGATGAATGTTGGAAGATTCAGGAAATAATAATAATAATAATAATAATAATAATAATAATAATAATAATAATACCCCTCCCATTTGGCTGGGTTTTTCCAGCCACTCTGGGTGGCTCCCAACAGAATATTATTAATAATAATAAAAGCGATAAAAGATCAAATATTAAAAACTTCCCTAAACAGGACTGCCTTCAGATGTCTTCTAAAAGTCAAATAGTTGTTTATTTCCTTGACATCTGATGGGAGGCGTTCCACAGGGAGGGTGCCACTACCGAAAAGGCCCTCTGCCTTGTTCCCTGTAACCTCGCTTCTCACAGTGAGGGACCTCCGTGTCCGGGCTGAACGATGGGGGTGGAGACGCTCCTGCAGGTATGAGATAAAGGAAATCATCATCACCATCATTTTATTATCTGTACCCCACCCATCTAGCCCAGGGAAGCTTAGACCATGACATATTTCTCAATCCATGAGGACGGAATCATAGAATTGCCGAGTTGGACGGGACCCCAAGGGTCATGTAGTTGAACCCCCCATAATACAGGAACCACAGCTGAAGAATCCCTGACAGATGGTCATCCAACCTCTGTTTTAAAACTTCCAATGAGGGAGAGTCCACCATCTTCCAAGGTCATCCATTGCTCTGTCCAACAGCTCTTGCCATCAGTACAATATTTAGTGGGAATCTCCTTTCTTGCAATTTGAATCCGTTGGAAATGTTACACTCTAAGGGGCATCATCAGGCCAATTCAGGCTCCTCCTTCCACTACCCCACCCCAATTATACTTTAAAAAACTTATTAGAAGGACGTTGGAATGAAGTTATGTGGTTTTAGCAGAAATGATATAAAGGATTAAGTAAAAATGGATAGTTAATTGGTGAAAGAAGAGAGTGTAAAATTACAGTATGTTAAGATAAATTATTGGGATAAAAACAAAGATGGAAAGGATTTGCTGAAATATCTAATTGAACTAGAATACAAAAAAGGGAGGTGTGAGGAGGTCAAGGAAATAAGCAAATGGAAAATAAGTTATGGCAAGGTTTGATTTGTTATTTTTTTTTTCCTTTCCTTTTTTCTTTTTTTTTTCTTGATTGCTTGTATTTTTCTGGGGGGGGTTGTTGTTGTTTTTTGCTTGTCTGTATTCATGGTCTTGTTTTTTCTTGCTTAATCTAGTGTTTTCTTTTGTAATTTTTAAAACTGGAATAAATATTATTTAAAAAAACACACCACAATTATACTTTTAAAAACTGAAACTCAACTTTCTACGACTCCTGGAGACTTTTGACCATCAGGTCAATCTCCATGGGCTGCTGGTGGGGGTGGGGAATGAAGGCTATCCCATTGAAAATGTTGTCCCTTCCTAACATTTTGCACTTATGCATACCTCAGGGTGCATGTGAGCATGCTCACGCACTTCCCTCTTGCATCTCAGTGGCCTTCTTTCATCTCCATCCTTGTCGGCATGCATCCCCTGAGTTTGCCATTAGCAGGAATGCAGTTGATGACCACCCGTTGGATTTCATGCACAGATAATAAATTACTTTTCTGCAAGCGGCCCCCTTTCGCCTTTTGTATGATTTCTCAGCTGATTAAACCCTCACAGCTGTTAATCTGATGAGTTGTCAGCAAAGAGGGGGAGGTGTGTTGACTGTGAGCTCTCCTGCATGTAATGGTTTCAAGAAAAGCTGGAAATAGCAGTTTGAGAACAGGAGGACTGTCCCTGGAAACAGCCTGCCCCACGTACAGCAACAACAACAACAACCTTTTTCTTTGAGTCTGAGTCTTAGGTATTGCCAGTAGAGGCTGGCCCATTAGGGCAAATGGGGCACTGCCCCACCAACCAACCCCACCGTCATGGACTGGTTGGACACAGAGGAAGGGTGAGGGGAACCAGCTGGAGAACCACCAAAGGAAGAAGACTCAGAGCCCACGGAGTGGTGGTGGGACACTGATGAGTAGTCAGAGGGAAAAGACTGGGAAAGGGAGGTGTCAGAAGCAGAAGAGGTAATAGGACTTAGTGAACTGGGAGTCTGTGGCAGAGAGACTTCTGGAATCAGAGGCAGAAGATGAAGCAGAAGAGCGGAAGGAAGGAGGCCAAGAGGCAGACATGAGTGAGGCTGGTGGAAGGTCATGGGTGTCTCCCACTCCTGCGGTGATAAGCTCCCCTCCCACCTTGTCCAACAGAACCAGAAGAGGCATGAAGAGGGTGGATGAGATGTTAACTGTATGCAGGTGCAGTCTCTGGTTGCTTAGGAGAAGCCCTGGAGAGGAAGGGACTTAGATGGCTATGAGGAGGCAGGGACTTTCAGTCTCGGCATGGACTGCAAGGTGATCAAACCTATCCATTCTGAAGGAAATCAGCCCTGAGTGCTCACTGGAAGGACAGATCCTGAAGCTGAGACTCCAATACTTTGGCCACCTCATGAGAAGAGAAGACTCCCTGGAAAAGACCCTGATGTTGGGAAAGATTGAGGACACAAGGAGAAGGGGACGACAGAGGATAAGATGGTTGGACAGTGTTCTCGAAGCTACCAACATGAGTCTGACCAAACTGCAGGAGGCAGTGGAAGACAGGAGTGCCTGGCATGCTCTGGTCCATGGGGTCACGAAGAGTCGGACACGACTAAACAACTAAACAACAAAACAAAGACCTGTTCTGCTCATCAGGCCTGGCACTCAACCAAGTCTGTGGAGATCATGTTTTTTTCTAATAAAGAGTTAACTCCAACTACGAATTGTGTAATTACTGACCTGCATGCTTCTATAACACCCACCGGGCTACCTTCCTACTCATAAGTCCAGGGGATGGCACTACCTATCAGGTTTCTCCTCCTCCTGCTTCTTAGTGTCCCTGTCCCTGTTGTCCCGAACTCAGCAGGGAAGAGTATGTGCATAAAACTAGTGAGTCAGCTCCACTTGTCATTGGCTTTGGCTCCACCTACTGTTGGCCTCCTGCCTTGCACTCCAACTGCCACCACTGGCCATTCCATCTCAATGTTAGCTTAGTCCCTTTCTCCATATTGCATCCGGAGGGGAAAGCAAGCAGGTACAATCTGCATCAGCAGGGATTCCCAAACTGTGATCCATGAGCTTCATTCCGGTGGTCTGTGGCATATCCGTTATTAAAATTCATATTTAATTAAGAATTTAAATTAAGAACATCAGCACATTGTCCAGCAACCTGTTCTCACAGTGGCAAATCAGATGCCCATAGGAAACCCACAAACAGGCCCTCAGCACCAAAACATTCCCCTCTATGCCCACCTGACCACTTTGATCTGCGCAACTGACCACATATTACCTGTTCCACTTTTGTAAGCACTCAATCTTTTAGTGTGGCAGCACTTACACTATGGAACTCCCTGCCTATTGATATCAGGCAGGCCCTTTCACTCTACACATCTTGGTACCTGCGGAAAACATTCTTGCTTAGGCAAAGCTGATCCAGACTTGTAGAACGTTGGCATGTGTTTTAACCTGTTCTTAGTCTCTTGTCATTTAAACTTCTTGAATGTCCTAAATCATTGCTGTTAATTCTTCTTATTGATAATTTTATTGTTTTATCATTTTGTAATCCACTCTGTTGTTTTAACAAGGAAGAAGTGTATAATTTTATGAAATAAATAAGTTACTGCACCTTCCCCCCCCCCATCAGCAGGAAGACTTAGCTGGAGGTGTTTTGATTTGTCTGACCACTTAAAAATTACATACCCTCCAACATTTCTCTGATGTAAATAGGGACTTCCCATTCCATAATGATAAGTTTACAATTTATACCCCACACATTTGACTGGGCTGCCCAAGCCACTCTGGGCAGCTTCCAACATATATATATTTTTAATTAGAAAAAAACCCTTCCCTATAGAGGATTGCCTTCAGACGGCTTGAGGGTCGGATAACTCCATACCCTCTAACATTTCTCCAATGTAAATAGGGACATCCTAAGGAAAAATGGGACGTTCTGGAATCAAATCAGAAACCAGGACAGCTTCTCTAAATCAGGAACACCCCTAGAAAATAGGGGCACTTGGAGGGTCTGAAAATAATGGCAAATGAAGTTTAACTAGAGATACATTGAGTGGATTGGGGACAGGCCATCCACCATGCAGAAACAAACCCCACATCTTGCCCTAGATCAGTCCTAGGCTAATGTGATGCTTTCATGCTCCAATATGCAAAAGGCCAAAGGGTTGGCCTTTCTTTAGAAATCCACCCCAAATGTTCTCCTTCATCATACAACTTGGGGTAGATTTGTCAAGTTTGAAATGGCAGCAGTCCAAAGGCACTCCCATTTCTCTCTCTGCTGCTCCAGAATTCGAACAGCCAGCTGGGGACAAGGTCTATTCCACAAACCACCTGACCCAAATCTTGAGAAGCAGCCACTGGAAAAAGTGCAGATCTCTTGATATTTCTATAGGAAAGACTGTCAGTCTCGAGCCTAGTGAAGGGAATCTACTGCTTTAACGCTCTGACATGAGTCTGCTCAAACTCCTTCATGGTCCTCTGCTTTTGAATAAGAGAATAAAAGGTGCATGGATGGGTTAAAAAAGAAGAGGAACAGAGTGCTGGGCTCCATCCTTAGGCTCTGCACTAGAGAAGGTCTAACAGGTTCAGTCCTTGGCATCCCTAAAGGGCTGGTGCCAACGGGACCATAAGAACGTAAGACAAGCCTACTAGATTAGGCCAGTGGTTCCGGATATGAGATATCATCTAACTGCAGCATTGGAAGGGACCCCAAGTTTCATCTAGTCAAACCCTACCCGGAGATGCCAAGATTAGGGTTGCCATGTGTCCTCTTTTCCCAGGACATGTCCTCTTTTTCAGGGGTAAAAAATCTGTCTGTGTGGATTTTCTTAATTTGCCAAAATGTCTCTGGCTATACTTTCCAGATGAGACAAAGACATAAACAGTGGCTGAAGACTTGCTTCCTCTTCACTTCTCCTGCCCCCCTCAAGCAATATATTGCAGCTTTTATAGCCTACAGATAGTAGAGGTGTTTAAAATGAGAGTTGTCATAGTGTCCTCTCTTTTGCTCTTCAAAATACGGCCACTCTAACGCTCTGCATGCACGGCAGATGCTCTTTCACTGTAGTCAACTCTTAACACTGATGGTCACCAACTTGCATGGCTTTAAAAGAGGATAGACAAGTTTATGGAGGAGAGGGCTATTGATGACCAGTGGCCATAATAGCTATGCTCTGCCTTCATGGCTGGAGACAACAATGCTTCCAAAAACCAGTTCTTAGAGGCCGCAGGAAGGGAGAGTGCTGCTCTTGTATTTGAGCCCCGTGTATAGACTTCCCACAAGCATCTGGTTGGTCATTCTAAAGGACAGGTTGCTGGTCTAGATGGGCCATTGGCCTGATCCAGCAAAGCTCTTCTTATGTTCTTAATGTCAGGTTGGTGTCTCCCCCCAAAACACGACTCAACTCCGGTAGTTAATTATTCCCGATTTATTGGTCAATTTACAAACACTCCAGTGGAGCGAAGTTCCATCAGTCCTCACTCAAGTATCCAGTTGCTGAAACTGGGTCCCTCCTCTTCCAACCCCAACAAGGAAGCCCCCACCTTCTCTTTCTCCCCTTCCCGCGTTTTCCGGCTAGCCTAGTTAGAGTTTTGGGTGATTCTTCTCCCCCTATTTCTCCTTCTTCCTTTCGTTTTCTCTGCATCCAGAGATCTTCTGCCCTCTGCTTCTCCCCCCTCCCCTCAGAATTTCTCTCTGCTTATCTCTTCTCCCTCTTTGTCTGCGTTTTAGCTTCCTGTCAGAGAAGTGGCTGTTCTGACACTTAACTTGGGTGGCTTTTAAAAGGTATTAGACAATGGAAGGAAGAAACTACCCCGACCAGAGAAGACTGGCAAACCAAGTAAATAGTCCATGGCAAAATTCGCCAACTCCCTGCCACCAGAGATCCTTCAGCAGGACTATCTCACCTCCCATCTCTAGAAGGTCCCATCAGATGAATGCTATGCTGTCACATAGATTTACTCCAGAGGATCGTGGGGGTTGTTCCCCACCCTTCCTAGCTCTTCAATCCTCTTTTGGGGATGGACAGCAACTTTATATAAAATATTTGTGATACTTTGTGATATTATATTTCTCGTCCGTTTCCTAAATTATTCTGAATCTGAGGTTTCCAACTCATCTGAAGAGCTGATGTGCTACATATGAGGTTGCTTTAGACCACATTAGATGGCTGATCCATCTAGGTGAGCGATGGAGAAACCTATATCTGTAGGTAGAGATCCCCCAGCACCTTCCCTAAGCCAGGCATGTCCAACAGGTAGATGTACTGGTAGATCAGTGGACACCTGTGGTAGATCACTGGTAGAACACTAGCTCCCCCCAAAGAAGCTCAACAACTTTGACCTGAACCCCCCAAAACAGGGCTTTCCTCCTCCCTAAGAAAAGCTCAACACTTTGACCTGAACCCCCCAAAAGGGCTCTGCCAGATCACTGCCAGTTTTTAACTCTATGAGTAGATCGCAGTTTCTTGGGAGTTGGCCACCCCTGCCCTAAGTCAATCTGCTGCTTTATTCTAGCCCAGGACTGCCCCCTCCAACATGCATTAGATCTTCAAGGTCTCAGATAGAGGCTTTATCCATTGTCGCCACCTGGGATCCTTGTAGATGGTGATTGATTGATTTATTCATTACAATTATATGTATCCGGCGTTTCCATAATTATATGCACCACTGTTTCATCACCTCTTACTCAGCTTTTCTCTAAATGGAAAAAACTGCCCCAGATTTGGTAACCTTTCCTCACAACGGAAGTTGCTTAATGTACCGCTTCCAAGCGGTGCATCTAAGCTAAGCAGTGTACAAAATCCAAGAAAGGTTGAAATGCAAATCTCAGTTATATACGGATGCATGAGCTCCACGTCTTAAGTTCTAGTGAATCAGGCAATGGTGCAGAGGGGGTGGATAGGATGGCATGCCGGGTTGCTCTGCTGTCAATCTGCCATTTACCTCTCCATATGGATAGCAGGGGTGGGTGTTCACACATGCCCAAACGCGGAGATCTCGTTTTAGAGCTGGAGGGAGCTAAGCTGTGAACTTTCAAAGAGGCCATCCCACCCAACTCCAGGTGGGCCGTGGGTGGCAAATCATAGCTGGGACATAGAAAGTTTAATTATGAATGATGGGAAGGAGGCAGAAAAACAGGTAACATATATTTTTGATGGAGGCGGGGAATGTATTCTCAGCCTAAGGGCTGCATTCCCTTTGGAACAGGGTTGTTATACGTCCCAATGTCTGGTATTCAAACGGTGAAATAAGCGTCCTGGGGGAATTTCGAAAAATTGGCAAAATGTCCAGGTTTTTTTTCCAGTAGAACCAGGAAGTGTGTGTTTGAGTATCACTCTTTGCCTTTTCAGGGCTATTTCCCTTTAGAAAAGCCCAACAACTTTTGTGTCTAGATTTTTACTTCTTGAAATATGGTAAGCCTACTTTTGGGCAACCCTTTGTAGGCCAACTGGCAATGATGAGTGGAGCAACAACATACCCTCCAAGTGTCCCTATTGACTAAGGACAGTCCCAGAATTACAAAAGCCATCCCGGCTTCTGGTTTGATCCTGAAATGTCCCTATTTCCCCTGCCAGTGCCACCAGCGCCGAGCTCAGGGAGGCAGATGAGCCAGCACGTGTCCCAAGTGGCTGCAGCTGTGAGGGACCATCTCATCGCTTCTCCATGACTGCTGCTGCTGGCATCCTACCTTGGGCAGCTCATAGCAGCTTCTGGAGGGCAGCGGAGGAGAGGGGGAGGCTGCAAGCACCCAGGCCCAGCACTGCGTAATGTGCCAGCTCTGAAGGGCCGCCCTGGGTGGGAAGAAAGGGGGAGCAGAGCAGAGCACAAGGAGCCTTGATTTAAAAACAGAAATGCTTTGTGTGTATGTGTCCGGTCTTGCCCCTTTCTATAATTAATTTGTTGGTGTGCGTTTTTCTTTTTGTAATTCTAACAAATACAGTGGTACCTCGGGTTAAGTACTTAATTTGTTTCTGAGGTCCGTTCTTAACCTGAAACTGTTCTTAACCTGAAGCACCACTTTAGCTAATGGGGCCTCCTGCTGCTGCCGGGCCGCCGGAGCACGATTTCTGTTCTCATCCTGAAGCAAAGTTCTTAACCCGAGGTACTATCTCTGGGTTAGCAGAGTAACCTAGTGGTACCTCGGGTTACATACGCTTCAGGTTACAGACTCCGCTAACCCAGAAATAGTACCTTGGGTTAAAAACTATGCTTCAGGATGAGAACAGAAATCATGCTCCAGCAATGCGGCGGCAACAGGAGGCCCCATTAGCTAAAGTGGTGCTTCAGGTTAAGAACAGTTTCAGGTTAAGAACGGACCTCCGGAACTAATTAAGTTCTTAACCCGAGGTACCACTGTAAAATGGGATCAGCATTAAGGCATTTTCTCAGGATGGTGGAAGGCATGTGTGCTGAGTCCTATTGGTGTAGTGGGGGCAGAAGTGTAGCTAGCCACTTGGGTGCCAGGGCATAGGTACCACAGGGTGGGGCAGGGCAGGGCACACCAGAATTCCAGTTCCCGAGCCTCATTCCGTTCTAGCGCTCTGCAGAGCCACATTGCTTTTTTGAGCAGCTGTCAAGTACGGGAGTTCCTTTCTCCCTTCTGGTAACTCAGCGATAAGAATTAACGATCATTTGGTAGATTTATAGTTCTTTTATTACAACATTACGCTGCAAACAAAACAGGCAACCCTCCGCAAGGATATCAGTTGCCTACTCTGACTCCTGCCCACTTCTGTAGCAAGAACCACAGCAACAGGAAGTCCCCCCCTGCGTCGTCTCCTTTGTTCTCTGACATGCTCGTACCTCCAAATTGGGGGTGTGTGAGGGAGTTCTCCTCCACTCCTGTTGGATGTATCACCCAGCTGCTCCCTCCCTTCTGGTTGCTTAGCTACTATCTCATAGTTGGGTAGCTCCTCTGTCAACTGAGCAGCTTCTGTGTCTGCTTCTGGAAATGCTGGAAGTGGGGGGGGGGCAAATATTCCCCCTCCTCTTCTGTTAGGAGCTGATCTCCCTGCGAATACATTCCCCAGTCTTGCAATCCAGACCAGCCCCTGACAGCAGCACAGAGCCTATAGGCACTCGAGCCACTGTGTCACTCCCAGGAGAGTGCTGTGCCAGTTTAGCGAAGCACATGAGTGGGCAGCTCGGTTTGGGGGCAGCTCAGGGGCTGGTCACACAACCTCTGTGGGCCACTTCTGGCCCATGGGCCTTAGGTTGCTGACCCCTGAGGTAGAGCAATAAGAGGGAATCCTTTTTCAAAAATGTGTGCAAAAGATATGATTATTTGTTTTGACACCTTTTACGGTGGGGGGATTCCTGCAAAAATTAGCGTCTTTTGGAATTTGCACACACCAGAACACTTTTTTGGTGTTTTTTTGCCAGGCCTCTTAAAAAGAGGGGGATGCAGAGATGCAAAGAGCTAAAGACCAGAAAAAACAAGTAACTAAAATGAAAACTGATGGGTTCATCCATCCATTATCCTCTCCCCCTCCCCCCACCTTGCTCCCCACCCCCGCTTCCTGGTGCACACTTTATTAAAAAATGATGGTTGGGACAAAAAAAAAAGTAGAAAAAAAATTAAAACCCTAAGCAGGTGGAGGGTTAATTAAATTAAAGGCCTTTCTAAAGAGGAGGCAATTAGAGTATTGATCACAAGAAGTGCCAAGTTAATTGGCCATGTGACACATTGACATTTCTTCAGGATCAATAAAGCCCACAACACCTTCAAAGAGATCTTCCTCAAGCACCACAGAAACCACAGTGGGGTCAAACGCACAATAAATCCCTGGAGCTGATTATAGCTCCTGGCTTCTTTCATGTTTTCTCAATGCCGGAAAACTGCCTGATTGAGGGGGGGGGGATGGCAGTTTCTTTCTCACCTGCCCCTCCATCTCCCTTTCCTGAATGTGGCGTTCATAGAAGTCTTTGATGGGTCCGATCAAGTCCTCTTTGGGGCTTTTTTCAATAGAGGGAAAATCTCATCAGCTTCTGTCAACGAAGCTCTCTGTTCTCAGGGCCTTAGAAATCTTCTTTTAATCAAATACAAGTCAATTAGCAACACACCAGCAACCACGGGTTGGATCTGACTGCAACCTTACTCAGAGTAGGCTGATTGGGAACATTATTAATGATGTTTTATTTGCTTTTCGACCCAAAGGGAACCACGCCCATTCATTTCAGTGGGTCTACTCTGAATAGGACGGATGTTCTGCATAACCCTAGATCTCTATGCCTTCCTTGTGAACACTGGGGATTGGGCCCGCAACTCACACCAAGCAAAGAACCTCGCTGGAAAAAGCGATCAAAGAGATGTCTTTCCCATTTCTTCTTTTGTTTTATCTGATACTTTAAAGAGAAGCATTTTTAATAAAAAAAAATAGTTGTAATGAAATGAATTCTGTTTGTCCTGAAAATGTCTGAAAGGAGACGCAAGTCACTTAAATTTGGCAGGGAGTTGAAAGGGAACCAAGAGCCAATTCGGATGTTCAAAAGGACACAGGTTTTGAAATCCCAGATCACTCGAGCTTTGGGATTTCCTGTGTTGAATGGAAATGTGCAGGTCTTGTCCTGGGTGTAATTGACTGCTTCCAAGTTCATCTCTCAAACGCAGACTTCACACGGACCTTGCTTCAGGTGTGCTGTGACCTGGCCTCAGAGCTCTTGGACACGTCTGAGCATGGGGCATCCCTTAGGAATGCACACCAAGGACTCTGCCTGGCATCATCAACACTAGAAGGAGAGCATAGGTGTATCACAGCTAGTCTAGCACTGAAATATTTCTAAAAATGAAAATTTGGACACAAATGTTGATGAGCTTTTTTGGACCAAAGTTGTTGAAATTTGCCAATTTGTCTCTCCTCAATTAAGCATTGTATAAATCTTGCTAAATAAAAGGAAAGGAAAGGTAAAGGGACCCCTGACCATTAGGTCCAGACGCGGATGACTCTGGGGTTGCGGCGCTCATCTCGCTTTACTAGCCGAGGGAGCCGCAGACAGCTTCCAGGTCATGACTAAGCCGCTTCTGGCGAACCAGAGCAGTGCACGGAAATGCCGTTTACCTTCCCGCCAGAGCGGTACCAATTTATCTACTTGCACTTTGACGTGCTTTCGAACTGCTAGGTTGGCAGGAGCTGGGACCGAACAACAGGAGCTCACTCCATCGTAGGGATTCAAACCGCCGACCTTCTCATCGGCAAGCCCAAGGCTCAGTGGTTTAGACCACAGTGCCACTGCTTTCATGATCATTTTATTCAGCATTTCTGCTAGTTTTTTTCTGCTCATTTCTCTTACTTTTGATTGTAGTTTTGATTGTCATTGTATTTTACCCATTTTTCAAAATAAAAAATAAAAATTGAACTGCCTAGCTAATTAAGCAGTGCACATTAATGCGAAAATAAATGCGCAAGCAAATAAGCATAGTGAATCCTGGAGATGCACGACTTTTGACACTAGAAATGTATATTTTTAGGACCCACTTTATTTCTGTGATTTTAAGCAGGTTTAAGACTGTTTAAGTGGATTTAAACTGTTGTTAAAATTGTGTTTTAACTGTTGTAACCCGCCCAGGTGAAGGGCAGGTAATTAATAATCATAACCATAAGGATCACAATTTTTAAAAATCTGCAAACCGCCTGGCTAATTAGATGGTGCACATAAACGCCAAAAACAAACGAGCAAGCAAATAAATGAGCAGACGAATAAACATGGTTCCCTCTACGTGTGCTGCAAAGGCCACTAGGTAACTCAGGGAGAGCCTGGGCCAGAAAGTGGAATCAATCATTACTAAAGGAGCTTCCATGACAAAACTATTAAAGGTTTTCTTTTTATTGCCTGTTGTGGCTGTCAGGACAGTTGAAACCTCTGCGAGTTATTTCCCTCTGTAGCCCAATAGTTATTAAGATGCCCATTACATTGTTTCCTGAAGAAGCAATCTCAGGCGCACGCAGGGGCGGCGGGCGGCGATCGCACCTCCGTCGCAGTTAAGGCAGCTGATTGCCAAAGGAGAAAAGCCATCTGACCAAGATTTCACGCAGCTCAGACCAGGCAATGACTCTGAACTCGTTTTTAATGCACGTTATTGCTCATTGTATTGCCGTTAGGCCTCCAGGGGACATCGGCAGGGGCATGTGCGTGTGTCTGTGTGTTTATCCTGCAAATGGAGAAGGCACACTTCATAAATCCGATGCACAAACAATATGTAAATGCTTCCCATAAACAATTAATCACAAATGCGCCAGGCTGGTAATGTACGTACATTTAGGATCCTGCATATCTTGGCAGCAGGGAGCTCTTGGGGGCAAGGAAGGAGAGCCAAGGTGAGGCAACCTGCTTATAGCTGCAGGACTTGGGTGCTGTTCACAGGGAAGTGTGTGGTACACTATAGTGGTTAGAGCAGGAGGGAGGAATCTCAGGCCAATCTCACTGAATGTCTCCCAGCAAGTTTCCGAGCACAATTCAAAGTGTTGGTGCTGACCTTTAAAGCCCTAAACGGGTATATCTGGTCCAGTATATCTGCCTTGGTCCAGTATATCTGAAGGAGCGTCTCCACCCCCATCGTTCTACCCAGACACTGAGGTCCAGCACCAAGGGCCTTCTGGCGGTTCCCTCACTGCGAGAAGCCAAGTTACAGGGAACCAGGCAGAGGGCCTTCTTGGTAGTGGCGCCCTCCCTGTGGAATGCCCTCCCACCAGATGTCAAAGAGAACAACTACCAGACTTTTAAAAGACATCTGAAGGCAGCCCTGTTTACGGAAGCTTTTAATGTTGAATAGACTATTGTATTTTATTATTGTGTTGGAAGCCGCCAAGAGTGGCTGGAGAAACCCAGCCAGATGGGCGGGGTATAAATAAATTATTATTATTATTATTATTATGAATGTGACCCTCCAACATTCTCTGCCTGCTTCTTAACACTCTCTCCAGGATATACTTTCTCCTTAAGCCATACTCCTCTCCCAACACCATGCCTGCTCAACCTCCCTGCTTCATGCTCTCCTCAGGGTATTTTGCCTGGCTGGAATATGTCCTTGAATTGTGATAATACCGTCTTGGTGGTCTTGAGGGAGAATGGAGAGGTGGGTGGGTATGTAAAAGCAGTATAGGGTAGTGGTTAGAGTGTTGGACCAAAACCTGGGAGGGCAGGGTTCAAATCTTCCCACTCCGTCATGAAGTGCACAAGGTGTGCCAATTGTTGCCTCTCAGCCCAACCTACCTCACAGGGTTGCTGTGAGGATAAGATGGAAGAATCATGTGCCCCCACCTTGAGCTTCTTGGAGGAAAAATGAGACATAAATGGTATAAACAAACAAGCAAACAAGCCTGATATTTTCATGGCTGAGCTGTAGCCCAGTAGGGCTGCGGGTGGTGCTGTGGTCTAAAACGCCAAGTTTCTTGGGCTTGCCGATCTGAAGGTCGGTGGTTCAAATCCCAGCAACTGAGTGAGCTCCCGTTGCTCCGTCCCAGTATCCTGCCAACCTAGCAGTTCAAAAGCTCATTAGCACAAGTGGATAAATAGGTACGCTGTGGCGGGAAGGTAAATGGCATTTCCGTGTCCTCTGGTTTCTGTCACAGTGTTCCGTTGTGCCAGAAGCAGTTTGGTCATGCTGGCCACATGACCCAGAAAGCTATCTGGGGACAAACGCCGGCTCCCTCTGCCTGAAAGCGAGATGAGAGCCACACCCCATAGTTGCATTTGATTGGACTTAACCGTCCAGGGGTCCTTGATCGTTAGCTTTGTAGCCCACTGAAATAAAGAAAGACACCTCTGCCACTCCCCCTGGCCATTTCGGCTCTGGTCCCACCCACCACTGGCATGCAGTCCCCCAGGAAGGAATGCCGTCTTCAGGTTCCTAAATCGGTTCTGCTTTCCTGGTTTCAAGTGCCAAGCTAAGATTAGATTCAACCCTCCACTCGGCTAAGAACCTCACCGGGTGACTCTTCAGACATTGCCGTGTCTCAGCCTAACCCGCCTCACAGGGCTGTTGTGAGGACAAAATGGGGAGGAAGGAAACTATATACAGTGGTACCTCAGGTTAAGTACTTAATTCATTCTGGAGGTCTGTTCTTAACCTGAAACTGTTCTTAACCTGAAGCACCACTTTAGCTAATGGGGCCTCCTGCTGCTGCCGCATGATTTCTGTTCTCATCCTGAAGCAAAGTTCTTAACCCGAGGTACTATTTCTGGGTTAGCGGAGTTTTTAACCTGAAGCGTATGTAACCTGAGGTACCACTGTCTGCTACCTTGACCTCCTTAGAGAAAAAGTTATAATACAGTCATACCTCAGGTTAAATATGCTTCAGGTTGAGCGTTTTCAGGTTACACTCTGTGGCGACCCAGAAGTAACGGAACGCGTTACTTCTGGGTTCCGCCGCTCGCGCATGTGCAGATGCTCAAAATGACATCACACGCATGCACATAAGCAGCGAATCGTGACCCGTGCACACGCAGACACGGGTTGCGTTCGCTTCAGGATGTGAGCGGGGCTCTGGAACGGATCCCATTTGCATCCAGAGGTACCACTGTAAATGAAAAATTCCAGCCAGGCACAAACATTCAGAGAGGGTACAAAGTCAAACTGGTGAGGTGTCTTGCCTATGGAGAACTCCAAGGGCCAGATAGAGGCCTTCATCTGGCCCTTGGGAACCAAGCTTCCTCACCCCTGCACTACGCTAACTTGGCGACATTCTCTCCATGCCATCTTTCTCCTGCAATCTGCCCATTCCACATTTCCTCTGATAAAGTAATCCTTTTTTTCCTTTCCTTTTTTTTTAACCGTGTGTCTATGGAAGGAGAAAAATACGGCACAATTACACATTTTTATGATGCACCTTTCACGGCTTATCGCAAAGCTGGGCACATAAAAAAATGAATTGCATAAATTTTAAGGACGTTTAATACACGCACAGTTAAAATCGTGCAGCAACAGCAATAGGAAACAGGTGTGTGCTTGGAGAGAGATTTAAACCCCCAACGTGAGATGTGCTCAGGAGATGGTGGGCTGGGACAGGGGTCCGTGGGCAGGGCAGGGGTTCCACGCTCACCTTTCAGGAGCCAATTATTCCTCCTGCAAAGTGTAAGCTTCCAGATACCCTTAATAATTGTAACCACATTTATTTATTTTGTTTTATTCCTATAGCACTCTTCATCGGAGGATCACAGGGCAGTTAACAATATAGAAACACAAAAATATGATGGCAAAATCCCAAGGGAGCAGAAAAGACTATTTATGTAGGCGACCACGGCTGCGCGGACATTATTGGCCCAGACATGGAAAGAAGATAAAGTCCCAACCATAGAAGAAAGGCAGATCAAGTTGATGGATTATGCCGAAATGGCTAAAATGACTGGAAGAATCAGAAATCAGGGAGACCAGAATTTTAATAAGGAATGGGGGAAATTTTATAATTTATCTTAAAGTCCATTGTAAACAGTTAAAATTGTTAGTAGGATTGGAATATCACTTGTACAGTGGTCCCTCGGGTTAAGAACTTAATTCATTCCGTTCTTAACCTGAAACTGTTCTTAACCTGAGGTACCACTTTAGCTAATGGGGCCTCCTGCTGCTGCCGTGCCGCCACCACGTGATATCTGTTCTCATCCTGAAGCAAAGTTCTTAACCCGAGGTACTATTTCTGGGTTAGCGGAGTCTGTAACCTGAAGCGTAACCTGAAGCATCTGTAACCTGAGGTACCACTGTAGTTTAATGGTAAATTCTGGACCCAATGGAGATATAAAAGATTTGAATCATCATAAAAGATGCGGGAGGAAAGGATTAATAAAAGGACCCACAAAGGGGAGGATGGAAGTCCAGGCAATTCCTTGGAATCTTGTTTTTATGATCCATGTTGGATATATGACTGTAAAATTTTAATCTGAAAAGCCAAATAAATAAATTTTAAAAAAGAGAAGAAACACAAAAATACATCTAGTTACAGGTAGGTAGCCGTGTTGGTCTGCCATAGTCGAAACAAAAACAAAAAAATTCCTCCCAGTAGCACCTTAAAAAGGTAAAGGGACCCCTGACCATTTGGTCCAGTCGTGGCCGACTCTGGGGTTGCGGCGCTCATCTCGCTTTGTTGGCCGAGGGAGCCGGCATACAGCTTCCGGGTCATGTGGCCAGCATGACTAAGCTGCTTCTGGTGAACCAGAGCAGTGCTTGGAAACGCCATTTACCTTCCCGCTGGAGCGGTACCTATTGATCTACTTGCACTTTTGACGTGCTTTTGAACTGCTAGGTTGACAGGAGCAGGGACCGAGCAATGGGAGCTCACCCCGTTGCGGGGATTCGAACCGCCAACCTTCTGATCGTCAAATCCTAGGCTCTGTGGTTTAACCCACAGCACCACCCGCGTCCCTTAATAGGACTGCTACAAATATGTGGTGGACGTGTAAGAGAACAAAAGCATTCATTTTTTAAAATGGGGGGGAAATGTTTAAAATAACATTTATGGAAAAACAAGAAGCTTTTTTATTAGGAATTATAGGTGCAGAAATACTAAAGGAGCAGAAAAGGTTATTTATGTATGCGATGACAGCTGCGTGGATACTTTTAGCCCAGAGATGGAAGGAAGAAAAAGTCCCTAGCAAAGAAGAATGGTTGAAAAGGAGGGAAGTCTAAGGGTTCATGGGAACTCTATATTTTATTTTGGATTATGACTTGTGTCTGAATGTAAATTCTATTTGTAAAACCAAATATTAAAAACTTACGGGAAAAAGAGTCGGCAGCCTTATAAGGAACGGTTGAGGGAGTTGGGTATGTTTAGCCTGGTAAAGAGGACAATAAGAGGTGATATAATAGCCATCTTCAAACATCTCAAGGGCTGTCAAATGGAAGATGGAGCAAGCTTGTTTTCTCCTAGGACTCGAACCAATGGCTTCAAGTTAAAGGTAAAGGACCCCTGGACTGTTAAGTCCAGCCAAAGGTGACTATTGGGTGTGGCACTCATCTTGCTTCAGGCCAAGGGAGCCTGCGTTTGTCCACAGACAGCTTTCTGGGTCTTCAAGTTACAAGAAATGGCTTCAAGTTACAAGAAAAGGGATTCCAACTACACATCAGGAACAACCTTCTGACTTTAAGAGCTGTTCAGCTGTGGAACAGGTGGTGGGTTCTCCTTCTTGAGAGGTTTTTTCAGCAAGAGTTGGATGGTCATCTGTCATGTATGATGTAGCTGAGATTCCTGCATTGTAGGCAGTTGGAGTTGGTGATCCTCGGGGTCCCTTCCAACGCTACAATTCTCTTTCCTAATTGATGCTGAGATTAACAGCCTGGAGCAATGTCTAAAAGATTCCAAAGCTTTTTCTTCCTCCTCCCTTTTCTATCTCATAAGGCATGCTAGCATTCCTTATACAAAGGAAAGGAAAACCTGGCCACTAGCCCAGTGATGTAGTTGATGCATTCACACTAAGGGTAATAATATACAGCCATCCCTTTTTCTGTTTCCTGACTCATTGGAAACCTCCAGACAGAAATCCCTCCAACCGAAAGCAGGCCCCGGGCAAAGAGGCGTGGGCGGATGAGCTAAGAGAGTCCCCCAACTTCAGGCCCTGAGGCACACTCTGCCAAAACACTGATCTGGAGAGTCCCAAGTGAGGAAGGGCCTGGGGCAGGAGCCAGGGCTTGAGTCTCATGCTGCGTGGGGAGGCTGCTCATCTAGACATCGAGGGACACCTGGGTGCTCCTGCTTCAAAAGGCAGCAGCAGAGATGAATGGAAACCTCAGGTGTTACCTTGCAGGCTGCTCTGTGACAATGAATTAAACATGGGGGAAGTGTGTGACGAAGTCTGAAGGAGGTTGCCTCTCCACAATTAGAGGCATCGAATTATATGCCTTTCTCGGGGAGGTGGGGGAGAAGAAAGGCTGTCTCTAGTTCGTGAAAACTTTGCAATTGCTTTCTCGTGCGAGGCCAGGGGTCACCAGCCCCTCCAGGTGCCAGTGTGCGAAAGATCTCAGGAAATATACCTTCAAAAATCCACAATGAACCCAAGAGACGACCGTCCTGCTCTGAGAACGTAAGAAGAGCCTCCTGGATCAGACCAAAGGGGGCCCATCTAACTGTTAGAATTCCTGATCTATGATTGCAGTCATAGGGTTGTTGTCTTTCACATGACGGTATATGTTTCGACTCCACAGAGTGGGAAGTGACGGAGACAGGATGTTTGTGTTACTGTGTTCCATGAAGGGGGGCTATTGTCCTTTGTTCTTTTTCTCTTTGCTGTCTGATGCTAGAGAGAGGGCGAGCCATGTTGCAGTGCTCCATGTGTGTTTATATGTAAATAAAGTAGATTAGCCAAAATGCTGAGTTGCTGAGGTCTGTTACGCAAAGCTGTGAAGACTCTGTGGATCCCTAAGTGTGCCGGTGTCTGTTGACATCAGTCGCTGTGATGTTCAGGCTGAAGAAAGCTTTTGAAGCTCACGAATGAACGACCAGGAGGGAGAGAACATGCCAGTCGGGCATGTGTCTCTACCAGGGTCCTACTCGAGTGTAGGCCGAACTCCTGGCACTAACCTAGCATCTTGTTCTCATAGTGGCCAACCAGATGCCCATCGGAAACCTGCAAGCAGGATCCAAGCACAAGAGCCCTCTCCCCTCCAGCAGTTTCCAGCAACTGGTATTCAAAAGCATCGTTGCCTCCAACAGTGACAGCAGAGCATAACCATCATGTCTAGTTGCCATTGATAGCCTTCTCCCCCATGGATCTGTCTAATCCTCTTAAAGGCAGCCAGGTTAGTGGCCATCACTGCCTCCTGTGATGGCAAGTTGCCTAGCTATGTGCTGCATGAAGAAGCTCTTTCTTTTATCTCTCTTGAATCTTCCAACATTCCGCTTCGTCAGATGTCCAAAAATAATGTTGATAGAACAATGGCCACAGTGGTGAGCACTGAGCCATTATTTCTGCCCTGACAGGAGAAATTCAGCCTCTGCCTTTAAAGAGGGAGAGAAGGGAAAAAATATTTACATTTTTTCCTCCCATGGAGCTGCTTGTTACTAATATAACTCTATTGAATATGAGTTGCTGACAGGTCCATCTGTCACAACCAGCAGACAAAGATTCTCCAAGAAACCGAGAGTTTAAAAAGAAAAGGGGAAATCAGCAATCAGAAAGCTGGAAATAAACCACGGCGTTTTAGCAAGGAATAGATTCAAAGCGACCCCACCAGTTCCTCAGCTATCTCTGCTATTGGGTCAATTCGGACAGTGGCCTAGGATGGACGTTCTCAAGGTTGTTGTTGTTTAGTTCTTTAGTCGTGTCCGACTCTTTGTGACCCCATGGACCAGAGCACACCAGGCACTTCTGTCTTCCACTGCCTCCCACAGTTTGGTCAAATCTCAAGTGAGCAGAGGGCAATGGTTTTCATTACATGTCCTTTCCTGATATCTCCTTGCTGCACATGCTTGCTTTCGTGCTGAAAGGAGACAATATGAAAACCCACCCCTGCAAAGCATCACTTGACACTGTGGTCATCAAGGGATGGATGCATGTGCTGCACGGATGACCAATTGGCAATGTAATTCATAATAATAATAATAATAATTTATTATTTATACCCCACCCATCTAGCTGGGCTTCCCCAGCCACTCTGGGTGGCTTCCAACAAAATATCAAAATACTGTAATACATCAAACATTAAAAGCTTCCCTAAACAGGGCTGCCTTCAGATGTCTTCTAAAAGTCTGATAGTTGTTGTTCTCTTTGACATCTGGTGGGAGGGGGGTCCACAGGGCAGGCGCCACTACTGAGAAGGCCCTCTGTCTGGTTCCCTGTAACTTGACTTTCTCAGTGAGGGAACCACCAGAAGGCCCTCAGCGCTGGACCTCAGTGTCCAGGTAGAACGATGGGGGTGGAGACGCTCCTTCAGATATTCTGGACTGAGGCCATTTAGGGCTTTAAAGGTCAGCACCAACAGTTTGAATTGTGCTCAGAAACGTACCGGGAGCCATAAACTGGAGGCAAAGAACCTTTTATAGCCTGAGGGCCGTGGTGCTAGTCAAAATTGCTGACAAGGAGCTCTCCATGGTGCTGGGCCAAACTAAGAGCTCTCCGTGGTGCTGGGATTACTGACCTGCCTTACTGCCTTGGGCTCCTTAATCAAACCAGAACAGAATGCCTGGTCTGCAAGACTCCCAGGGCATGCGCTGCGACTTATACTATATCAATCCATTTTCTTTAGCATTCATTCATTGTCAAGTTTATTAATAATCTTGAAGCACCACCAAGAATATATAACTGCAAGCAATTAAACATTTCAGAGGCACCATAAGAAAATGAATCATGCCGTGTCCCAGTGCCAGGCCCATCAGCAGTCCAGAAAATAGACAGCAGCACAAGGACCTCAGAAAGAACCAAGAGAGACACACTGGTAGCTGCCCAGGCAATAAGACTAAGCCTGAAATATTGTGGACGATTCTGATCATCACATCACGAAAGAAAAGAGAAGGGAGATTGTAGAGTCAGAAAAGGTGCAGAGCAGGGCAACCCAAATGTTCCCCCTTAATGGTTTTTCTGGTGTCCTGAAAATCGTTTTCTGGGAACTGTGGGTGGAGACAGCTGCTGTGGGTTGTCCAGGGGGGGGAAGCCAGGATGCCATCCTAGATAGGCCTTTGGTCCTATCCAGCTTCAGGGCTATCCTGCAGGGCTCTTCTAATGTTCTCGCACTCACTTTGATTGACGTAGCTAAGCAGCTCAGTGCGGGGAGCATCAAAGCCAATGCGGAACCCTCACCCCCTTCACGGTTCCTCTTTTGACCATTTTTGAAACAAACCCATCTTTTTTTCCCAGTCAGCTGCAAATAAATAATGATTTTGCAAAGTAAAAGTATGCGAGACATGAAAAACCGGAACGTCGGGCCAGCTCCACAGACACCTGAAGCTCATCCTTCCTCCCAATTTGGGGTGGGGAGGGGTGAGAGGAGAGGCGTTTTATCATCCGCACTCTACCTGTCAGAAAGGAAGAGTTTCGTTGCTCCCAAGGAGCAAACTTGGACCGCAACCCAGCGCCTAACAGGCTTGGAGGCTTCCACGCCCGTTGGAAAGACAAATCCTTAGATAAATCAGGGAAGGATGCAAATGGCTAAACAAAGAGGAGAGCGAACAGCACATCAATAATTCACACTCTTCCCTCCCCCCCATTGTGTGCCATGTGGGGGGGGGGAGCTTTTCCAGGGGATGGGAGCAATGGCATCTAAACACCTATAAAACCAGACACCAGAGGAATGAGCAAGTGGGGGGTCTGCGAGGGATGATTTATGGGGGATTTGTTTGCTGCGTGTGGCTTTCTCATCATCAGCAGGAAGCTGAGGCAGCTCCCCGAGGGAAGGGAGGGGGGCTTTTTAAGGGTGGGATCGGAGAGGGCAGGGAGGGGGTTTGCAGACAGTGCAAAAGCTGCCTCTCCGTCTCTCCTAGCACTAGAAGCCATGGACATCCAGAGGAGCTGGAAGATTCAGGACAGAGAAAAGAAAGGACTTCTTCATGCAGCACAGGGTTGAACTGTGGAACTCACTTCCACAGGACGCAGTGATGGCCACCAACTTGGATGGCTTTAAAAGAGGACTGGACAGATTCATTGAGGATATCAGTCCCTACTAGCCATGAAGGCTCTGCCTTCTGCTCTCAGGATTCTTCTGTGACTGTTTAAAAGTGGTATCACAGCGCTTTAAATGTGTGGTGTGAATGTGGCCTTGAACAACTGTGTCAAATTGGTATTAGGGGGACTATCAAATGAATCAACCAGTTTACAGGTGGGATGAACACCTGCATAGGGCTCCAGTGCAGGACAGAATAATAATAATAATAATAATAATAATAATAATAATAATAATAATAATAATACAGTGGTTAAGAACTTTGCTTCAGGATGAGAACAGAAATCGTGCTCCGGTGGTGCGGCGGCAGCAGGAGGCCTCATTAGCTAAAGTGGTGCTTCAGGTTAAGAACAGTTTCAGGTTAAGAACGGACCTCCAGAACGAATTAAGTTCTTAACCGGAGGTACCACTGTAGTAGTAATAAACCATAGGCAGTCCCTGGCAAAGAAGGTCCACTGGACAGTATGTAACATAGGAGTGTAAGAGGCTGTTGGGTCAGGTGCCTCTCTCAGAGGTTTTCAACCTTTTTGAGTCCATGGCTCCCTTGACTAACTGCATTCTTTCTGCAACATCCCTGTGGGGCTCAGGAGCCCAGTTATGTCACCCCTCACCTGCAGAGCAGGCAGCCTCTCACCCTTCTTCGAAAACCCTCCCTTGTGGAGTGTTCGCTCAGCCTCCTCTCCCCTCTCCTTGGGAGTCCTCTGGGTAGTTGCTGCTGCTGCCCCTGGTCTCTGAGCTGCCCACCCTGTCCGAAAGAGAGGGGTGCCTCCTCACACTGCCCCATAGGGGCCTGGGAAGAGAATGCCCCCAGCCTTAGTGGCCCAACAGAGACTGGCCAAAGGTGAACGTGAGGCCAACACATTATCTTGAGAGACAGCAGTGGCAGCTGCCAGGCCTGCATGGGCACTTCAGCACTGGGGACTCAGCTCCCAGGCAGGCCTTGCACAAAAAAGGCCAGTGCAACACCTGCCTGCCTGGCCTCCCACTTGTCTGTCCATTCCCAGCAGCAAGGGCTAGTGGACTGGCTGGCCGGCCTCCCTTGTCTGCTTGCTTGCTTGCTTGCTTACTCCAAGGCTGCCTCAGCTCCTGGCAAGCAGCACCCCTTAGCCAGCCCCAAAGGCACCATTCACCTCACCTGCAGAGCTTGTAGCCAGGACTGCTGCAACAAACAGCTGTGCAAGCCTTTGGGAGGCAGAAACCCGAGAGAGCATCAGAGGAGGGAGGGAAGGAAAGAGGGGCAGAGGCCAGTGTTGCCCACGGCACCCCTGACCATCATTCAAGGCACCCCAGGGTGCCACGGCACACTGGTTGAAAACCACTGGCCTATCTGTTCCAACAACCTGCTTTCACAGTAGCCAAGCCGATGTCTGAAGCAGGATTTGAACACAAGACTGCTCTCCCCTCCTGTGACTTCCAGCAACTGGGATACAGAAGCACTGCTGTCTCCGAACATGGAGGCAGAGCATATCCATCATGGCCATTGGTGTTTGGGGGGAGGTTATACATTTTTATTAGTTTTTTAACATATTAATTCCTTTTTTAAAAAATTCTTTTTATTCATTTTCAGTAACCAAACCAAAAAAAAAACGAATAAACCAAAGAAAAAAGAAAACATCGACCAAAACAGCAAACATAAACCGACCAAAAGACAGACATTAATTAACAACAAATAATGGTTGACTTCCCTCCATCTCGGTTTTGGGTTATGTAAAATAATAATTCCATTCTGCAGTTTCCGTTTTATATCATCTACACATCGCAAGAATTATGTTAAACCTACTGTGATTTTTAAATCTCTAGAATTTGTTTCCATGTATGTTATAAATTTGGTCCAATTGTCAATAAACTTTGTACCTTTTTGCTGTCTGATATTCTGCGTCATTTTTGCCAATTCTATATATTCAAATAATTTAATTTGCCAATCTTTAATGGTCGGGATATTTGGGGTTTTCCAATTTTGTGCTAACAGGATCCTGGCAGCTACAGTTGCATATTGAAACATGATGTGGTCTTCTTTCTTAATCTCGTCTCCGATCATTCCCAGAAGGAAGTCTTCGGGGGTTTTTAACAAAGGTGTATTTAAATATGTTTTTTAATTCATTGTATATGGATTCCCCAAAATTTTTAATTTCTTCACACTTCCACCACATATGGTAGAAACTTCCTTCTTTAGTTTTGCACTTCCAACACCTTTTATCCCCGGTCTTATACATTTTATCCAATTTCACAGGGGTGATGTACCAACGGTACATCATCTTTTCCATATTTTCTCTAAGGGTGGTGCAGGCTGTGAATTTCACTCCTTTACTCCACAACCTCGTCCATTTATCAAAATCCAAGTTGTATCCAATATCTATCACTCATTTTACCATAACTTCCTTGACCTCCTTGTCCTTAGTGTCCCATTCTAGTAGCTGGTTGTACATTTTGGATAGAAGTTTGGTTTTACTTTCTATTATCTCTACCTGGAACCTAGATTTTTTCTCATTCATCCCAGTCTTTTTGTGTTCCTTCCATAAGGCATTAATTTGATGATACTGTAACCAACCTGCTAATTTGTTTTTTAACTCTTCATATAGTCTAATTTTCCATCCTCTTTCTGTTCTTTCCAGGAGGTCTTCATAGGTCCATCTCTCACCTTCTATATTTATTTTTTTAATAGTTAATATATCAATAGGCGATAGCCACCAGGGGGTATTTTTTTCCAACAGTTTTCTATTCTTTTCCCATACCTCTAACAGTGTTCCTCTAATAATATGATTTGAGAAGCCTTTATGCACCTTTTCCTTATTCTGCCAGAGATACGCATGGCAGCCAAATCTTATATCGAAGCCTTCCAAGTCCAGCAGATCTGTGTTTTTTAAGACAATCCACTCTCTGAGCCAACAAAGGCACGAGGCTTCATAATACAATCTCAAATTTGGGACCACAAATCCTCCTGTGTCTTTTCTATCCGTTAACAATTTAAATCTAATTCTCGGTCTTTTGCCTTGCCATATAAATTTGGAGAGAATTTTTTGCCAGTTTTTGAATATTGAACTTCCTCTAATCACCAGGACATTTTGGAATAAAAATAATAGTTTCGGCAGTATACACATCTTAATTGCTGCCATTCTACCTGACCAGGAGAGTTTTATCCTATTCCAAATATCTAATTCCTTTTGAATTTCTTTCCAAGTGTTTATGTAGTTATCGGCCATTAAATTTATATTTTTCATCGTTAGCCAAACTCCCAGGTATTTTACCTTTTTTGCTTCTTTGATTCCAGATTGAAGTTCTAACTGCCTCCTTAAATCTTCCCCCATATTCTTAACCATCATTTTAGTTTTGGTTTTATTTAACTTAAAGCCCGCTACTTTCTCAAATTCCTCTAAAAGTACCAGGACTTTATCGATACTTTTTTTTGGGTCCTCCAACGATATTACCAAATCATCAGCGTACGCTTTCAGTTTATACTCTTTCACCCCAATTCTGATTCCTCGTATCTCTGGCGCTTTCCTTATCTTATTTGCAATTACTTCTAATACCATTATAAATAAAAGCGGTGACAGGGGGCAGCCTTGTCTCGTACCCTTAGAGATTTCGAATGAGTCAGTTAAATTATTGTTAATAATCAGTTTGGCTCTTTGACATATTAATTCCAACATTCATACAACATAACGTCTCATCTTATACAATATTTTTGGACTTCCGTCAACACCTCTGATGATTTTCCATTCTTTATCACTTATTATGCATTTCTTAATTTCATATTACCTTTAATTATCCTTAACTAATAATTCTCCTCATTATCTTTTTTGCAATATTTCAAATAATACACCTTACAAAACTTCTTGCAAACCTACTAGCGTAATTTGTTCATCACAATTGCTTTTCAAATAGGCCGTAAATTTGCTCCAGTCTTCTGAGAATCTCTGGTCCCGCAGGTTTTGAATCCTTCCTGTTAGTTTGTCTAATTCTGCATAGTCCATCAGTTTCATCCTCCATTCTTCTTTCGTCAGTAGTTCTTCTTGCTTCCATTTTTGTGCTGATAATCTTCTTGCTGCCGTCATTGCATATAAAAACAACCTACAATCCTTTCTATTTATATCATCTCCTACAATGCCAAGTAAAAATGCTTCTAGTTTCTTTAAAAAAGGAATACTTCAACATCTTTTTCATCTCATTATATATCATTTCCCAGAAGTTTTTCACTTTTTTACATTCCCACCACATATGATAAAATGTTCCTTCTTTTTCCTTACATTTCTAACATTTAGGCTAGTAGCCATTGGTAGCCCATGAATTTGTCCAATCCTCAAAGTCATCCAAATTGGTGGCCTCCTATGGAATCAAGATCCATAGCTGAAGTGTGTCCTGCAAGAGTTCTTATCCTACTCTCACTGTGGCCAACCAGATGCCCCAATGGGAAACCAGCAAGCAGGATCTCAGCACAAGAGCACTCTCCCTTCTTGAGGTTCCCAGCAAATGGGATTCAGAAGCAGTTCTGCCTCCAGCTGTCGAGGCAGAGCATAGCTGTCCTTCTGTAGCAGCTTCACCTTGTTACCTGGGCCAGTAAATGTTCTTGGCTCCATTGAGCCAGTCAGCCTTGGCTCGAGATGGCAGCTGCCTCCTCCTCCTCCTCCTCCTCCTCCTCCTCCTCCTCCACACCCTCCTTCCTTGGGTTTCATGCCCCAGGAATTAGCTCTGCCTTCCCAAGCAACTTCTGCAACCGTGCCCCTTTGCGATAGGGTTTTCTGCACTACACTTTTCTTTCTGAAAGAAACATTTGCAGCAATCTCCTTGATTAGTTTTAATCCATGTATTGACTTCTTCTTAAATCCTCCTCTTTGCCTCTGAAGAGTTGCAGAAGCTGTTGTCTTCTAAACAACGCTAATTAAGCTGCAAGGAGGGCATCTGTTGGCATCACAGCGACCCCATCTGGAAGAAACAAGCAAAAAAGAATCCTCTGAGAACTTCACCCAGGACAGCTTTTATACTTCTGGCAAAAGGAAATGAGAATCGTCCAGGCCACTAGGTCCCCCTCCGCCCCCGCCCCGCCAGCAAATTTATTCTCCACCAATTAGCGAGAAAAGTAATTGCATTTGATAAATATTAGCCAGCGAGTGGGGGATTTGGGAATATGGTCGTGGGTGTGATGCAGGGGAAGTTGTTACCCTTTCCTTACTTTTGAGGAGGCAGTGTTGGTGAGTAAGGTGTGTGGAGGTATATTCTCTTCACCCATGTCACAACAGCGTTTCCATTCAACTGCAATCCATCTTCTGCCAAAAACTACATTATTCATCTCACTGTCTGCTGTGGCAAAATTACTTAACTTGACCAATTTATGTCATTGATTAATGATGCAGATGTATGGGTTAGGGCCCTCGAATGAGTTGGGATGAATTATTATTATTATTATTATTATTATTATTATTATTATTATTACTACTACTACTACTATTATTATTATTACTATTATTATTATTATTTTGCATTTCCTATTTTACATAAACAAATGAATTAAATATATAAACATATAATCCCTTTTGACTTCCCTTCGCCCCATTGTAGATCTTAATGAAATGATTTCCCCCTCTGCATCTCTTTCATAACTCTATTTTTATAAATCCTTTGTCAACCCATAGTTCAATTTTTTACTACAGGTTTTCTGTCAATCCTACTAATGTACATAATTGTTTACAAGAGCTTTTCAAATAAATCATAAACTTTCCCCATTCTTTATTAAGGACCTTCTCTTCCTGGTTTCGAATTCTTCCTGTAAGTTTTGCCATCTCGGCATAGTTCATCAATTCTGTCTGCCACTCTTCTTTGAGCGGAGTTGTACCATCTTTCCATTTCTGGGCTAACAGAATTTATGGGATGAATTCTTGAGGCGGGGAATGGCAGCTCCCACCAACCATAAGCCATCCCCTTCTCCATGAAAACACACATACACACATATAACACCAGAAATCCCTCCCTACTTTCTCTCAATCTGATATCGAAGCAAAGATTTATGGCCACCACAAATCTAACGTGAGGCAGATAAGGTACCCACTTTTGCCACAAACACTAACAAAGCCATTCACATGGCTGCAGAATCATAGGACTGTAGAATCAGAAGGATCCTCTGAGGTCTTCTAGTTCAACCCTGATCAAAGGATCAGCAGTGCAGGGTGCAACACACTCAATGTTGTTCACTGGAGGTGTTTAAACAGAGGTGGGATAGCCATCTCTCAGGGATTATTTAGCTGTGATTCCTGCACTGCAGGGGGTTGGACTAGATGACCACTTGGGGTATACTATTTTATGAATCTAACGCATAAAGCGTGCTGTCCTGAAGGGTCCTGTGACAGCTCCCCATCCGTACTTCAGAAGAAGAATACTGGAGAATCTGTTGGTTTACCCCTCCTAGCATAAAGAGCAGGGGAGCAGGAGCGGGCAGCAGACATGAATTCCAAACCAGCAAGTCACAGACAGAGCAGAAACATTTGATTTATTCCCAGCTCCTCAGCTAAAACCCTTTTTATTGCTTCATTATCAAGCTACCCACATTCTCCTTCGCTCGGAGAAAGTGTGATGGTGCAGCTGGAAGCAGCAGCTGCCTGAACCTAACAGAGGGGCGGGAGACAGGGGGAAAAAGCTGGAAGATGTGGAGGAGAGCTCAGCTCCCTCAAGTGCTCCCAGACAGCTCAGTTCAGCCACTTCTCCTCCAACTCATGCCCCGATCATGATTTGGAGGCAGAAAGGCTGGTCTTTGGAGGCAGAAAGGCTGAACCCCACAAGAGAGTCTCTAGATGGAGGTAGCTGAAGGACGCCCACCCAGCCAAGCAGCCAGATGGCTAAGAGTGGGAGAGTCCACATACTCTTCTTCACACACACACACACACACACACACACACACACACACACCAAACAAAGATCATGTAATATTCTAAAGAAACCAGGTTAGGTGATCTTTGCATGACCAGATCTTTCGGAAGGCAGTAGGGCGGCAGCCACTGCTGCTATTATTTTGGAAAGGATGTAAGAATAGCCCTGCTGGATGGCAGACCGAGCTCCCCTTATTCCATTCCGATTGCAGTGTTTACAACTGGGAAACTAAGGCTGTGAATGTCGTGTCTGAGCCTGCTTTAAGACGCTGAGGACTCTGGCTCAGAAGCACTAACACCTCTGTGACTCTGGCTCAGAAGCACTCAGAAACACCTCTGTGTATTTTTTTCCAACAGTTTTCTATTCTTTTCCCATACCTCTAACAGTGTTCCTCTAATAATATGATTTGAGAAGCCTTTATGCACCTTTTCCTTATTCTGCCAGAGATACGCATGGCAGCCAAATCTTATATCGAAGCCTTCCAAGTCCAGCAGATCTGTGTTTTTTAAGACAATCCACTCTCTGAGCCAACAAAGGCACGAGGCTTCATAATACAATCTCAAATTTGGGACCACAAATCCTCCTGTGTCTTTTCTATCCGTTAACAATTTAAATCTAATTCTCGGTCTTTTGCCTTGCCATATAAATTTGGAGAGAATTTTTTGCCAGTTTTTGAATATTGAACTTCCTCTAATCACCAGGACATTTTGGAATAAAAATAATAGTTTCGGCAGTATACACATCTTAATTGCTGCCATTCTACCTGACCAGGAGAGTTTTATCCTATTCCAAATATCTAATTCCTTTTGAATTTCTTTCCAAGTGTTTATGTAGTTATCGGCCATTAAATTTATATTTTTCATCGTTAGCCAAACTCCCAGGTATTTTACCTTTTTTGCTTCTTTGATTCCAGATTGAAGTTCTAACTGCCTCCTTAAATCTTCCCCCATATTCTTAACCATCATTTTAGTTTTGGTTTTATTTAACTTAAAGCCCGCTACTTTCTCAAATTCCTCTAAAAGTACCAGGACTTTATCGATACTTTTTTTTGGGTCCTCCAACGATATTACCAAATCATCAGCGTACGCTTTCAGTTTATACTCTTTCACCCCAATTCTGATTCCTCGTATCTCTGGCGCTTTCCTTATCTTATTTGCAATTACTTCTAATACCATTATAAATAAAAGCGGTGACAGGGGGCAGCCTTGTCTCGTACCCTTAGAGATTTCGAATGAGTCAGTTAAATTATTGTTAATAATCAGTTTGGCTCTTTGACATATTAATTCCAACATTCATACAACATAACGTCTCATCTTATACAATATTTTTGGACTTCCGTCAACACCTCTGATGATTTTCCATTCTTTATCACTTATTATGCATTTCTTAATTTCATATTACCTTTAATTATCCTTAACTAATAATTCTCCTCATTATCTTTTTTGCAATATTTCAAATAATACACCTTACAAAACTTCTTGCAAACCTACTAGCGTAATTTGTTCATCACAATTGCTTTTCAAATAGGCCGTAAATTTGCTCCAGTCTTCTGAGAATCTCTGGTCCCGCAGGTTTTGAATCCTTCCTGTTAGTTTGTCTAATTCTGCATAGTCCATCAGTTTCATCCTCCATTCTTCTTTCGTCAGTAGTTCTTCTTGCTTCCATTTTTGTGCTGATAATCTTCTTGCTGCCGTCATTGCATATAAAAACAACCTACAATCCTTTCTATTTATATCATCTCCTACAATGCCAAGTAAAAATGCTTCTAGTTTCTTTAAAAAAGGAATACTTCAACATCTTTTTCATCTCATTATATATCATTTCCCAGAAGTTTTTCACTTTTTTACATTCCCACCACATATGATAAAATGTTCCTTCTTTTTCCTTACATTTCTAACATTTAGGCTAGTAGCCATTGGTAGCCCATGAATTTGTCCAATCCTCAAAGTCATCCAAATTGGTGGCCTCCTATGGAATCAAGATCCATAGCTGAAGTGTGTCCTGCAAGAGTTCTTATCCTACTCTCACTGTGGCCAACCAGATGCCCCAATGGGAAACCAGCAAGCAGGATCTCAGCACAAGAGCACTCTCCCTTCTTGAGGTTCCCAGCAAATGGGATTCAGAAGCAGTTCTGCCTCCAGCTGTCGAGGCAGAGCATAGCTGTCCTTCTGTAGCAGCTTCACCTTGTTACCTGGGCCAGTAAATGTTCTTGGCTCCATTGAGCCAGTCAGCCTTGGCTCGAGATGGCAGCTGCCTCCTCCTCCTCCTCCTCCTCCTCCTCCTCCTCCTCCACACCCTCCTTCCTTGGGTTTCATGCCCCAGGAATTAGCTCTGCCTTCCCAAGCAACTTCTGCAACCGTGCCCCTTTGCGATAGGGTTTTCTGCACTACACTTTTCTTTCTGAAAGAAACATTTGCAGCAATCTCCTTGATTAGTTTTAATCCATGTATTGACTTCTTCTTAAATCCTCCTCTTTGCCTCTGAAGAGTTGCAGAAGCTGTTGTCTTCTAAACAACGCTAATTAAGCTGCAAGGAGGGCATCTGTTGGCATCACAGCGACCCCATCTGGAAGAAACAAGCAAAAAAGAATCCTCTGAGAACTTCACCCAGGACAGCTTTTATACTTCTGGCAAAAGGAAATGAGAATCGTCCAGGCCACTAGGTCCCCCTCCGCCCCCGCCCCGCCAGCAAATTTATTCTCCACCAATTAGCGAGAAAAGTAATTGCATTTGATAAATATTAGCCAGCGAGTGGGGGATTTGGGAATATGGTCGTGGGTGTGATGCAGGGGAAGTTGTTACCCTTTCCTTACTTTTGAGGAGGCAGTGTTGGTGAGTAAGGTGTGTGGAGGTATATTCTCTTCACCCATGTCACAACAGCGTTTCCATTCAACTGCAATCCATCTTCTGCCAAAAACTACATTATTCATCTCACTGTCTGCTGTGGCAAAATTACTTAACTTGACCAATTTATGTCATTGATTAATGATGCAGATGTATGGGTTAGGGCCCTCGAATGAGTTGGGATGAATTATTATTATTATTATTATTATTATTATTATTATTATTACTACTACTACTACTATTATTATTATTACTATTATTATTATTATTTTGCATTTCCTATTTTACATAAACAAATGAATTAAATATATAAACATATAATCCCTTTTGACTTCCCTTCGCCCCATTGTAGATCTTAATGAAATGATTTCCCCCTCTGCATCTCTTTCATAACTCTATTTTTATAAATCCTTTGTCAACCCATAGTTCAATTTTTTACTACAGGTTTTCTGTCAATCCTACTAATGTACATAATTGTTTACAAGAGCTTTTCAAATAAATCATAAACTTTCCCCATTCTTTATTAAGGACCTTCTCTTCCTGGTTTCGAATTCTTCCTGTAAGTTTTGCCATCTCGGCATAGTTCATCAATTCTGTCTGCCACTCTTCTTTGAGCGGAGTTGTACCATCTTTCCATTTCTGGGCTAACAGAATTTATGGGATGAATTCTTGAGGCGGGGAATGGCAGCTCCCACCAACCATAAGCCATCCCCTTCTCCATGAAAACACACATACACACATATAACACCAGAAATCCCTCCCTACTTTCTCTCAATCTGATATCGAAGCAAAGATTTATGGCCACCACAAATCTAACGTGAGGCAGATAAGGTACCCACTTTTGCCACAAACACTAACAAAGCCATTCACATGGCTGCAGAATCATAGGACTGTAGAATCAGAAGGATCCTCTGAGGTCTTCTAGTTCAACCCTGATCAAAGGATCAGCAGTGCAGGGTGCAACACACTCAATGTTGTTCACTGGAGGTGTTTAAACAGAGGTGGGATAGCCATCTCTCAGGGATTATTTAGCTGTGATTCCTGCACTGCAGGGGGTTGGACTAGATGACCACTTGGGGTATACTATTTTATGAATCTAACGCATAAAGCGTGCTGTCCTGAAGGGTCCTGTGACAGCTCCCCATCCGTACTTCAGAAGAAGAATACTGGAGAATCTGTTGGTTTACCCCTCCTAGCATAAAGAGCAGGGGAGCAGGAGCGGGCAGCAGACATGAATTCCAAACCAGCAAGTCACAGACAGAGCAGAAACATTTGATTTATTCCCAGCTCCTCAGCTAAAACCCTTTTTATTGCTTCATTATCAAGCTACCCACATTCTCCTTCGCTCGGAGAAAGTGTGATGGTGCAGCTGGAAGCAGCAGCTGCCTGAACCTAACAGAGGGGCGGGAGACAGGGGGAAAAAGCTGGAAGATGTGGAGGAGAGCTCAGCTCCCTCAAGTGCTCCCAGACAGCTCAGTTCAGCCACTTCTCCTCCAACTCATGCCCCGATCATGATTTGGAGGCAGAAAGGCTGGTCTTTGGAGGCAGAAAGGCTGAACCCCACAAGAGAGTCTCTAGATGGAGGTAGCTGAAGGACGCCCACCCAGCCAAGCAGCCAGATGGCTAAGAGTGGGAGAGTCCACATACTCTTCTTCACACACACACACACACACACACACACACACACACACACACACCAAACAAAGATCATGTAATATTCTAAAGAAACCAGGTTAGGTGATCTTTGCATGACCAGATCTTTCGGAAGGCAGTAGGGCGGCAGCCACTGCTGCTATTATTTTGGAAAGGATGTAAGAATAGCCCTGCTGGATGGCAGACCGAGCTCCCCTTATTCCATTCCGATTGCAGTGTTTACAACTGGGAAACTAAGGCTGTGAATGTCGTGTCTGAGCCTGCTTTAAGACGCTGAGGACTCTGGCTCAGAAGCACTAACACCTCTGTGACTCTGGCTCAGAAGCACTCAGAAACACCTCTGTGACTTCAACAGAGCAGGTGGTGCCCCTTTAAAGGAAGAGGCTCCTCTCACAGAAGCAGGCGTTAGCTACCAAGATAGACCTGCAGCTCCTATTTAAGGCTCAGCCCGAGGATGACTGGTGCTGAAGCAACATGTGAGCTCTGCTTGTATGCTGGCTCCCCCACTGTGCCCTACAGGGAGCTCTCCGGGGTGCTGAAATGGAGCTACAGCTCTTATTTAAGGCTCAGCTTGCCATGCATTGCCTGGATGCAGAGGAGTGGTGAGAGGCATCAGCTGGGGAACCCCCATAGGAAGAAGGATCAGAGCCAGGGGATTGGCGGTGGGACAATGGTGAGTGGCCAGAGGGAGAAGAGGGGGAAGCCTGTGAGGATGAGGTATTAGAAGCAGCAGAGGTAACAGGGTTTAGTGAACAGTTCTAGGCTGAAGTGGAGGCTGGAGAAGACAGTGACCCAGAGGCAGTATTGAGACAGACTGCTGAAGAATCCAGGGAGTCTCCTCCTGCTGCTACGACCAGCTCCCCTTCCCACTTGTCTACTAGAACACACAGAGAAATGAAAAGAACAGAACAGAGATTGGTTGTGCGCAGACATAGTTTGGGAAAGACTCTGGAAAGGAGGATCCCTAGAGAGTGATGGGAAGCCTTCAGTCCTCGCAACAGCCTCGTTGAGGCAAGATCTACTGGGAAGAGTTACTGAGATCACTAGGCCTGCATTGTTTTAGCTTCTTTGAATAAAGAGTTAACTTCACTGACACCGTGTTTTTTTATTGCTGGCCAACGCTTGACTCTGGCTCCTGACACAGCCTGAGGATGACTGGTGCTGAAACAACATTTGAGCTCTGCGCTTAAGAAGTCTTCAGCCTGAGTCCTGTGTGGAACTGTCCAGGGCACTGTTAAAGCCTTGGCTCAAAACAGAACAGCAGGTCTTGATCAAACATTGTATCCCAAAAGCTCCAGACCTGACTGGAGCATGGCTGTGTGTGTGGCTGAGAGGGGAGATGAACCCAGGTCTCCCTACCCTAAACCCAGCAGTGCAGCCATGAGGAACAGCAGCGTTGAGCCATTAATAGCCCTTTTGTAGCAACTGGGGAAGGACTTTGCTTCCTGGGCCTTTGGGTTTTCCAGGGCAGATGATGCTCCTGGCAGCATTGGCACAGATCAATGCTATCGCTGCAAATCCCATTTCTCTCTCCCCTCCCTCCCTTTCCTCCCCCCTCTTCGTCTTTTTTTTCTTTTCGTTTTGTTCTTATTCCTCTCCTCCTTCCCCCAACCTCCTTTTCTTTGTTTTTTTTCCTAATTCTCTTTCATCTTTGTTGCTGACAGAGGAAGAAATTCAGAGTGGCTCACAGTCTCAGCCTCTGGCTGTGATGGTTAGATTTGCAGGGAAAGTACCATGGACACCATTGACAAGGGAGGGGAGGGCAATTGAAAGCAGCACGGGAGGAAGGTTAAGGGTCAGGGCTGGGAAGATCTGCAACAGTCAAGATTGTATGGGCTTGTGTATCATCAGGGTGACCTTCCCTGGAGTGACTCCCCTATGAGAAGAAGCTGCAACATTTGGGACTTTTTAGTACAGAGAAAAGGCAAGTAAGAGGCAACACAATGGAAGTTTATAAAATGATACACAGCATGGAGAAAGAGGATAGGGATAAGTTTTTCTCCTTCTCTCATAACACCAGAATTTGGGGATATCCCAAACAGCTGAATGGCAGAGGAAAACAAAAGACTTCTTTGTGCAGCACCTGGTTGCATCCACAGAAGTGCATCTGACACCTTCATTTTCCAGCTTCCAGACAATGCTGAAGAACCACCTCTTTACCTTGGCTTTTGACACTAGAGGTGTATATTTTTAGGACCCACCTTATTTTTGTGCTTACAAGTTATTTTACTGTTGTTAATATTGTGCTTTAATGTTGTAAACCACCCTGGGACCTTAAGGCGAAGGGCAATCAATCAAAATAGAATGTGTGACTCAAGGCCACAGGAGGCCGTGGCAACCACCAACCAGAACAGAATCACAGAATTGTAGAGTTGGAAGGGGTCACAATGGTCCTCTAGTCCAACGCCCTGCAGTGCAGGAATCATTCGCCGGAATCCACAACCCTGAGATTAAGGGTCTCATGCACTAATGACAGAGCTATCCCAGGCTTTAAAAGAAGATCAGGCAAAGGAAAAGAAAGCTATCAACAGCTATAGCCGCTACCTATTGTTCTTATGCTCTACCCACCAAGGTTGGAGGCAGTAATGGTTTAATTGTGGTGCAGTGGGTCAGTGGGTCTGGCTGTTAACCAGAAAGTTGGTGGTTTGAGCACACTCAGAGACAGCCATGGGCAGAATTCTGGTATTGTGGGGGGTTGGACTAGATGACTCTTGGGGTCCCTTCCAACTCTACAGTTCTAGGATTCTATGCTTCTAAATGCTAGCTGCTGGAAGCTGCAGGAGAAAAGAGTGCTCTTGTGTGGGACTAGTATAGAACAGCACCCTGAGCTGCAGTCCTCTCCTGAGTACAGGGGTACCTTGGGTTACAGACACTTCAAGTTACATACGCTTCAGGTTACAGACTCCGCTAACCCAGAAATAGTACCTCGGGTTAAGAACTTTGCTTCAGGGTGAGAACAGAAATCGCTCGGCGGCGGCACGGCAGCAGCAGGAGGCTCCATTAGCTAAAGTGGTGCTTCAGGTTAAGAACAGTTTCAGGTTAAGAATGGACCTCCGGAACGAATTAAGTTCTTAACCCGAGGTACCACCGTACACACAGAGATCTGGTGGAGAGAGAGGTTATCATTGACACCCCTCATCAGATCACGCAGGAGGGGTAATTTCTATCCCTATCAGGATGCTGGGCTGAGCAGAGAGGTTTAAGCCATCATGGCACAAGAAGACAGAATCAGCAACGGTCACGACAGGGGGCTTGTTGTTTAATATTTTTGCTGCGGCTGCAAAGGCATAGAAAATTTACTGGTGGTCCATAGCTGGTCTGCAGGCCAGCAACTAACCTTTCCAGGTTTATACTACACCCAAGGAGTCTCCATCTCTCTCCTTGCATTTCCCTACAATGTAACGTGCTGGAGATGTTTAGATGCCCCTGTTCCCATTCATCTCTTTTGTGCGCAGGGTTTATATATTTACAGCTTTAACTCTAGTACAACAACAATCTTCTCTATCTTTTTCTCCCTGGGATTATACTTGTCAGTCCATCTTTCACAGAAACCCATTCCCTCCCCTCCTCCCTCCCTGCCTCCCCGTCTTTCCTGACTGCCTGCAATACCAGCCATTGCAAATTTATGTGTTGGTAATAACGGAATATCACACCAAGCAAACAGAAAAGTGAAATTTCTCTCCATGGGGCTTTTGGGTTTTTTTCCTCTGACTCACCTAGGTAGTGATGGATTGCCCAAAGCTATGGAGGACTGGTCTAGGGCATTCCAGGCCTTTTTGCATGGGCACAGGGACACAGCCAAACCACAGTGTCATTATTGCTATATTATTATTATTATTATTATTATTATTATTATTATTATTATTATTATTTTGCTTGTTTGTTAATTTTGCACACCACCCTTCATCCGAAGATCACAGCATAAAAATACAAAATGAGAACACAGGTCATGTGCATACCTCATTCCTCACATATTTCTTTTGCAAAAAAAAAATATGCACCTCTGGAAGCTGCAAACTAAAACAAAGCCCATTTCTTGGGAGAGGGGGTTCTTTTTACTTTTGCATGGAGTGCAAATGGCAATGTCACCTTTTAATGCCTCCCCCAAGCCACTTGTTTTCCACACACACACACACACACAGAGAGAGAGAGAGAGAGAGAGAGAGAGAGAGAGAGAGAGAGAGAAAGGAAAGGAAATTGTTGCAGGACCCATATATAATACTAATAATAATTAATAATAATAATTTTATTATTTATACCCCACCCATCTGGGGTGGCTTACAGCATATATAACACATAAGAAAACATCAAACATTTAAAACTTCCCAATACAGGGCTGCCTTCAGATGTCTTCTAAAAGTCAGATAGTTGTTAATTTCCTTGATATCTGACAGGAGGGTGTTCCACATGGAGGGAGCCACTACCGAGAAGGCCTGGTTCCCTGTAACCTCACTTCTCTCAGGGAGGGAACCACCAGAAGACCCTCAGAGGAGGACCTCAGTGTCCAAGGTTGAATGATGGGGGTGGAGATGCCCCTTCAGTTATACTGGGCCCAAAACCACATGGAGATGTTGCAGTCAGAGAGTCATAGAACTGTAGGGTTTCAAGGGACCCAAAGGGGCATTTAGTCCAACCCCTTGCAATGTAAGCATCACAGCTAAGTTGCACAAGGCATAGGGAAAGTGCTTGGAGAAAACTTTCCTTCCTCTCCCATAACATGAGAACGTGGGGACATCCAAAGAAGCTGAATATTGGGAGATCCAGGACAGCGGGGGTGGGGAGAGTTCTACACACAATGTGTAGTTAAACTATGAAACTCCCTCCTACAGAAGGCAGTGATGGCCACCAACTTTAAAAGAGGAATTGACAAATACATGGAGGAAAAGACCATCAATGGATGCTAACCACAATGGCCCTGCTCTGCTTTCATGGTCAGAGGCAGTAATGCTTCTGCATGCCAGTGGCTAGAAACTGCAGGAGGAGAGACTGTTCTTGCGCTCACATTCTGCTTGCAGCATCTGGTAGGCCAGTGTGAGAACAGGATCATTGCTGGATTTATGTATAAGCTAAACAAGCTATAGCTTAGGGCTCCACTCTCTTGGGGCCCCAAAAAAATATTAAAGGGAAAAAACTGGAAGTAAAAGGTAAAGGTAAAGGACCCCTGACAGTTAAGTCCAGTCTCGAATGACTCTGGGGTTGTGGCGCTCATCTCGCTTTACTGGCCGAGAGAGCCAGCATTTGTCTACAGACAGTTTTTCTGGGTCATTTGGCCAGCATGACTAAGCCACTTCTAACAAAACCAGAGCAGCGCACGGAAACGTTATTTACCTTCCCACCAGAGCGGTACCTATTTATCTACTTGCATTTTGACATGCTTTCAAACTGCTAGGTTGGCAGAAAATATAAAATACATATACATTTCCAAAATATAAGATAAAAAAAAACCTACATACAGCAACAGTGTTTTGTGTTGTATAGGCTCTTATGATGTAAGTAAGGGGCCCCACCTGCTAGCTTGCTCACTAAAATATCACTGGTTTGCTCATTTCTATATATAGGGTGCCTACATTCTGCATGGACTGGCTGCATGGCAACATGGTCAAATGGTTTTAGATACCTAATAGGTCCATAAATTGCCATATAGCATACACTCAATGCAAAAAACAGCGACAGTTTGCTGTTGACAAAGGACAGCTGGACATATAAAAGCCCCATTACCTTCAGTCAGGAGCTCGTCCTACACTCGAGTAGGACCCTGGTAGAGACACATGCCTGACTGGCATGTTCTCTCCCTCCTGGTTGTTCGTTCGGGAGCTTCAAAAGCTTTCTTCAGCCTGAACATCACAGCGACCGATGCCAACAGACACCGGCACACTTAGGGATCTGCAGAGTGTTCGCAGTTTGCGTAATGGACCTCAGCATTTTGGCTAATCTACTTTATTTACGTATAAACACACACAGAGCACCGCAGCATGGCTCCCTCTCTCTCTAGCATCAGACAGCAAAGAAAAAAAGAACAAAGGACAATAGCCCCCCTTCACGGAACACAGTAACACAAACATCCTGTCTCCGTCACTTCCCACTCTGTGGAGTCAAAACATACACCGTCATGTGATAAACAAAAACCCCATGACTGCAATCATGGAGCAGGAACTCTAACAGCTTAGGGCCTCATCAAACCTAAATCTGGCCCTGGCCATTGGCCTAATCCACCAGGGCTCTTCTAAGGCTCATCTACATCCCAGCTGTTCTGATCTGTCTGCAATTGGAATCCTCAATAGTAAAGGAGAAACAAAGCGAAAGCCACTTCTGTAAAAGTAATGGAATCCAGCACATCCTTAGCACTCATTTCCATGTTACCTTGTTGTGATGGCCTGGGAATCCAATTCAGAGGCCGAACCGGAGGAACTCCAGCCTGCACAGGAGTCCCCACCTCCAGGGCCGGCTGACCTGGGGCAGGGCCTTGGATCTGAAGCGCCTGCACCTGTGCTGGATCCTCAGGAGCAGGCACCAGGTGTATCCACTCTGACTCCAGAGGGGATTGAGGACACATTGCCTACAGGTGCGCCTCTCCCAGCCCTGTCAGGGGAAGGCGAGTCTCCCCCTGGGTCCAGTGACCCTCCAGCCTCTCCTGAGCTGCAGCGGCTCAGGGCAGAGAGGCGGAGGGAACTGGTTTCTCCCAGGAGGAGTGCTCGCCTAAAGGCCAGGAGAGGTGGGTCTCGTGGGGGCCAGGACCGCCCCTGGCCTCAGAGAAGATAAAGGCCAGTCAGCCTGGTCCCAGGTTGCGGGAGCAACGTCGCTGGATACCTGCTTCTGCCCGGACCCAGACCTGTCCTTCCAGAGTTTCCCATCCCCGCCTGGCTTCCTGCTTCGGACCCCGCTTCGCTCTTTGTGAACTGTTTCCAGACTCTTGACCCAGGACCGGACTTGGACCATGCCAGCGGTAAACTTCCCCCCGGGACCAGCACACTTGTTCTGAGTGGGGGGGGGGATCTGCATGCAACCCTGTTAACCTAGGAAAATGCAGGAGTAATATGGTGAAAGTTGAGGCGGTAGACCAGCATGTGTCTTTCCTGCCATTTTCATGGGGAAATCATGGGAAGACAGAAGCAATGGGTCAGTGCATCTGGCTGTTAACCAGAAGGTTAGTGGTTTGAGTCCACCTAGGGACAGCTGTGAGCAGTGTGATGGCCTGGGACTCGAACTCGGACTTGGAAGCAGAGGAGTCTAAGTCCGTACCAGATCCTTTGCCTCAGGCGGCATCTGAACCAAGTCTGGGACCTGATTCTGAAGAGCCCCAGTCTGCACAGGTTCCCCTGCAACAAGCACCAGCTGAGCCGAGTCAGGGGCCTGAGCCTGCCCTGGCTCCAAATGTGGGGATTACCTCGTTGCCTTCAGCTGGGCCATCACTTACAGCTGCTCCACTACCAGTTGGGTCAGGAGAGGCTGAGGTGGCCTCTGGGTCTAGTAACCCACCGACATCTCCCGAGCTGCAGAGACTAAGGTCTGAGAGAAGGAGAGGCCTGAGTACTCTCAGGAGGAGTGCTCGCCTTCAGGCGAGACAGGGAGGTGAGTCACCGGGGGATCAGGACCAGCCATTACGCTGACAAAGATAAAAGGCTGTCAGGTTACGGGAGCAACATTGCTGTTTGCCAGAACCTGTCTGAGATCCTGTGCCTGACTTTGATTGGTTTCCTGCCTCGTGTCCTACCTTGGCCCTCTCGGACTGACTCCTCACAGAACCCTTGGATTTGGGACTGGACCTGGACCACATTACTCGGGTTACCCCCGGGCCCAGCACAGGCAGAATTCCTGCATTGGAGGGGGTTGGACTAGATGACCCCCAGGTCCCTTCCAACTCTACAATTCTGTGGCTTCCACGTGCAGGAAGGGTGGAAGAGCAGTGACATTTTCCAGTGATGTCTGTTTTTTGTGCTACAACACAATGCAAATGAAATTGAGAGCAACATGCTGGTATATCGGTCAAAAAGCCACTGTTTCATAACACAACCGGTACTTCAGTATAGAAGAAACATTAGAAAATAGATCAGAAGTGCTAGCAATGTAATCAAGAAAACTAATGCAATATTGCCTGTGTCTGAATGCACCCCTGGTGAGCATTATGCTCCAAAGATGGGGGGGCCCCAGCCCCAAACCATTGTTTGAAGGATGCAGATCATTTATGGTTATTTTCATTCATGAATCACTTCCTGGGAAGCAACTTGATGCAATTTCGTGATGCAGTAATAACATATCTTAAACAATTGCATGGATAGAAACAATTACAACTGTTGCTTATAAACCATTTCAAATTCAATGCCTGCTAGGATAGAAAACCACCATCGGAAGGCTTGTTGGAAGAGGAAAGATGCTATGTTAGGATGTGCAAATTTTATGCAAATCTATACCCTGTTTTGTCCTCTCTCTTCTTTTGGTGGTGCGTAATTGGACATTCAAACCCTAAACCACAAAGGGCTTTTGAAGATAAACTTCAGGACTTTGATCTGTGTCCAGAAACTGACCAGGACCCAGTGTGGTTGTCTAAGTGCCAGTGAAATGTTCTGTTATTTAGTCAGCTATGCCAGATTATAAAATCATAGAATTGTTGAATTGGAAGGGTCCCAAAGGTCATCTTGTCCAACACCCTGCAGTGCAGGGATCACAGTTAAAGAATCCCTGACAGATGACCATCCAACCTCTGCTTAAAAACCTTCAGTGAAGAAGAATCTGCCATCTTCCAAGGGAGTCCATTCCACCGTCAAACAGGTATTGCCACCAGAAAGTTCATCTTAACATTGAGTCACAATCTCCTTTCTTGTAACTTGAATCGATTCACATGGATCCTCCCCTCTGGAGCAGCATAAAACAAGCTCGCTCCATCTTCCATGTGACAGACCTTTAGATATTTGAAGATGGCTCACATTTTACTTCTCAGTCTTCTTTTCTCCAGGCTAAGCATACCTAAATCCTTCAACCATTCCTCATCAGGCTCATCTCAGACTAGCTGTAGTTTCTGAACCATCTACAAGGGAGGCAGTCCTGCTCCATTGCGGTACAAAAGTCTAATCAGGCCCCTCCTTCTATCAGCTGGCAATAACCATTGTTCTGGCTGCATCAGAGGGAGAGGAGTGGAGCAGGGCTGCTCCATCAGCTCATCGGAATGACTAGCAACTCTCAGCTCTGCTGATGCATTTTCCCTTTTTCTTCTAGCAATCCGTAAATTAGGCAGACTATCCACAAGCTCCAATGGGATCCTGGGCCTTGGGGCATTCTGTACCTGAGAAGAGCTGTCCTGCATGCATTTCCCGGAGTACAAAATCTGGTTTTATCCATCCTGTTTTCTTCCCCCGGGAGCAGAGCTAGGGGCTGGTTGAACGGCATGTGCTTGACAGGTTTATACACTCCGTGTGGGGCATCCTTGTCCCATTTCACTGTCTGGCTGGCACAGGAAGTGACAGGCCTTCGAGTAAAGAGAGTCAACTGCGTCTGCTGCCATTACTCTGCCCTGTCACTTCCTTCCCAGGAAGAAGAAGTGAAGGGTGATGTGCAGCGGGAAGCAATAGAGAGCATCATAGGACCATCGGAAGCTGCCTTATACTGTCAGGGCATTGATCCATCTAGCTCAGGGTTGCCTACACTGACTGGCAGCAGCTTCCCAAGGTTTCAGGCAAGGAGCCTCTCCCAACTCTGCCTGAAGATGCCTGGAACCTTCTGCATGCCATGTCAACTGTTCCTCATAAGGGTTAGTTTCCACACCCTTTATCATCTTGGTCATCCTCCTCTGCACATGTTCCAGCTTGTTAATATCTTAAATGTCCAGGTGTGGTCTGACCAAGGCAGAATAGTGTGGCTCTATGACTTCCCTTGATCTGGAAACTCTACTTCTATTGTCGCAGCCTAAAACACCATTGATTTTTCTTCTACTGCTGCTTCACACTGCTGACTCATGTTCAGCTTGTGGTCCACTAAGACCCCCTAGAGCCTTTTTACATGTGCTACTCACAAGCCAGATGTCCCCGTCTTATGCTTGTGCAGCTGGTTCTTCCTACCTAAGTGTAAGGTAAAGGTAAAGGGACCCCTGACCATTAGGTCCAGTTGTAGCCAACTCTGGGGTTGCGGCGCTCATCTCGCTTTATTGGCCGAGGGAGACAGGATACAGCTTCCGGGTCATGTGGCCAGCATGACTAAGCCGCTTCTGGTGAACCAGAGCAGTGCACAGAAATGCCCTTTACCTTCCCGCTGGAGTGGTACCTATTTCTCTACTTGCACTTTGACATGCTTTCAAACTGCTAGGTTGGCATAAGCAGGGACCGAGCAACGGGAGCTCACCCCGTCGCAGGGATTCGAACCGCCGACCTTCTGATCGGCAAGTCCTAGGCTCAGTGGTTTAACCCACAGCGCCACCTAACATTTGTCCCTATTGAACCTAACATTTGTCCCTATTGAAATGTAATTGAAATTGAAATAAAATTGAAATTGAAATAACATTTGTCCCTATTGAAATTCATTCTGTTGGTTCGGGACCAGTTCTCCAATCAGTTGTCGTTTTGAATCCCGATTCTGTCTTCTGCTGCATTTGCTACCTCTTCCAGTTTGGTGTCATCCCCAGATTTGATGGATTCCTTTGTCCAAGTCATTTATAAAGATGTTCAACAACAACAGGCTCAGGACAGAATCCTGTGTCATTCCTCTTGCCACTTTTCCCCAGGATGTTGAGGAACTATTAGTGAGCACTCTTTGGGTTCGTTCAGTCAACCAGCTACAAATCCACCTAACAGTTACCTCATCCAGCCCACGTTTTGCCAGTGTCTCTGCAAGAATATCACAGGGGACTTTGTCAAAAGCCTTACTGAAATAGGAACACAGGAAGTTACATACATACGTACGTACATACATAATTTTGTTTGTGTGCCGCCTTTCCACAGTTCAAAACATGCTCAATGTGGCTTCCAACATGGAAAAAATACATGCCTACAACATAACAAATGCAGTCATGAACAATAAATAAAACATTTAAAAAATATACAACCAAGCTGAACAATTTCCACAATGAGATCTATGATAAAGATACAAAAAAACCTGCAGCAACAACCCCTTCAGCAAAAACTGCCAAACAACACCCCAGCCCAAAGTTGCCTTTTACAGTGTCAGATGATCGATCCAGCTAGCTCAGTGTTGGTCCAACGAGCTCAGCTGGGCCTCCCACCTGTCAATTTGTTTGTTTGCTTATTTAATATATTTACATGGAGACCATCTTGGCTGTGAGTCCTGGAAGACCTGCTCCCTACCTTGCAGGCCTTTTCCTCCTGGCCTGGGAGGGTCTGGCCATGACTGACTCCTGGCCATGACTAACAATACATCACAACACATTTAGAACCAGCAATTAGCAAAAACGTGCAAAACAAGTACAAATACCTGCTGGAAATGTAAAGAAAAAGAAGGTACCTTTTATCATATGTGGTGGTCATGCAAGGTAAAAAAGACTTTCTGGGAAATGATATATAATGAATTGAAAAAAATGTTTAAAATAACCTTTGTAAAAAATAAAAAATAAAAAACAGAAGCCTTTCTATTAGGAATTGTAGGTACCAATATTCCAAAGGAACAGAAAATACTCTTTATGTATGCGACAACAGCAGCACGGATGCTACTAGCCCAGAGATAGAAAGAAGAGTCCCTACCAGAGAGGAATGCAAACTAAGCTGTTGGCCTATGCTGAAATGGCAAAAGTGACTGGGAAACTCAGAAACCAAGAAGACAAGAAATTCAAGGAAGAAAGGGGAAAGTTTATAATTTATTTAGGAGACCACTGTAAGCAGATGGAAACATTAGCAGGATTTTAATCTCACTTGCAATGTAACAAATACTATGGACAATATGGATGGATACAAAACAGAGATTACGAAATAATCTGCAGTCGGAAAAGTTGACAGTAGGACCCATGGAGGGGATGAGGGGAAGTCTCAAGATTCAGTGGAATATCTTTTTACAGATATGTATAAAGAAGGAACATCACCTTGCCAACAAAGGTCCGTATAGTTAAAGCTGTGGTTTTCCCAGTAGTGATGTATGGAAGTGAGAGCTGGACCATAAAGAAGGCTGATCACCAAAGAATTGATGCTTTTGAATTATGGAGGAGACTCTTGAGAGTCCCATGGACTGCAAGAAGATCAAACCTATCCATTCTCAAGGAAATCAGCCCTGAGTGCTCACTGGAAGAACAGATCCTGAAGCTGAGACTCCAATACTTTGGCCACCTCATGAGAAGAGAAGACTCCCTGGAAAAGACCCTGATGCTGGGAAAGACTGAGGGCACAAGGAGAAGGGACGACAGAGGACGAGATGGTTGGACAGTGTTCTCGAAGCTACCAGCATGAGTTTGACCAATCTGCGGGAGGCACTGGAAGACAGGAGTGCCTGGCGTGCTCTGGTCCATGGGGTCACGAAGAGTTGGACATGACTAAACGACTAAACAACAACGAAATTCGGTATTGTAACTAACTTACATTTGTAAAATCAAATGACAAATGATTTTTTTTAAAAATAGAACCAGCAATTAAAATCCAGTTTGCCCAGACAGCAGCCCAGTCATGAGCATCGCCTGCATTTTTGTTTCTAAATACCTGTATGAACAGGAAAGTTTTAGCCTGCCGGTGGAAGGATTTCAAGGATGGAGCCTGTCTAGCCTCTCTTGGGAGGGAATTTCATTATCTGGAAACAGCCACAGAGAAGGCTTTCTCTCATGGCATGATTGTTGATGGGACTGAGAGAAGGTGTTCTCCCAAGGATCTTGGGAAAAGGATCTTGGACAGTTTTGTATCGGAAGGCGTGGTCTTTCAGGCCACCTGAGTCTGGTGTCCCAATGAGGTAAACACCAGAACTTTCGTACCTCCATGTGCAGCACAGCCGGAGTTAAAGTAGTGCGTTGGAACCTCCTTTGTGTGAAGAGCAAAGCATTTGAACTGTTTGCTTTCAATCTATTATTTGGAAATCATCTTCCTTGCAAAGGCAGCTCTTCTTTCTCCTCCTGAACGGTGTGCAAATCGTTCCTGATTACTCCAACATCTGTTGTTATTCTTAAGCACCCACCAAACAACAATGCTCCAATTTAAACTGGAAGCCTCTTTCCCACTTAGGTACCAACCACACACTGTTGTTGCTTTTTCCAGCCTATTTAGTGGAAAGGGTTGGAGCAGAGCGCTAAAACTTAGGGATGCGTATAAATTGGGTTGGTACCAGATGAAAACAAGCACAGCCAGTTCTTGTTTGGGCCCCGACTCCAAAGCACCGTGCTAGTCTTATTGACACTCCTTTGGCTTCAGAAAAAGGCAGCTCAAATGAGCGAGGGGGTGAAGTGACTCACGTATGAAGAACGGTTGCAGCATTTGGGGCTTTTTGGTTTAGAGAAAAGGTGATGGAAGATTGCAGAATGAGGCATGGCATGGAGAAAGCGGAGAGAGGAAAGGTTTTTCCCCTCTCTCTTAACACTGGAACTCGTGGACATCCAATAAGGTTGGAAAATTCAGGGCAGATAAAAGAGAAAGGTGTCAGGTGTGTGTGCAGGAGCCAGGCCCTGTGACCAATAGGACTTTGCAGGACTGGGGCCTTCCTAAGTTTGTTCTGAAGAGGCAAGACGCAGCGGCACAGGTGAGGCCAATTGGTAACTCACAGCATCTGGTGGCAAGAGCTGGGAAGGAATATAAGGTCAGCTTTTCCCTTTGGCTCTTTGCCATAGCAACACGCTTCCTGCCTTGCTGCATTTAGGCTTCTTGCTTCCTGATCCTTGAACCTCGGCTTTTTGACTCCCTGCTTCTTGATCCTCAGACCTTGACTTCTTGACTCCTTGCTCCCTGATCCTCAGACCCCTGACTTCTTGGCTCCTTGCTTCTTGATCCTCAGACCCCTGACTTTGTGACTCCTTGCTTCTTAATCCTCGGACCCCTGACTTCTTGACTCCTTGCTTCTTGATCCTCGGACCCCTGACTTTGTGACTCCTTGCTTCCTGACCCTCAGACCCTTGGCTACTTGACTCCCGGCTCTCTGACCCTCAGACTGTTGGCTTCCTGATTCCTGGCTTCTGGACCCCCATTCCCGCTCCCAGCCCACCATCTTGCTCCTGGTCCTTACGTCCCCTGCTGGGACTTTGATCACCCGTGAACTGGACCGTGACAAAAAGACCTGTTCACACAATACATAAACCATAGAACTCACTGCCCCAGGAGACAGTGATGGCCACCAACCTAGGTAGTTTTAAAAAGAGGATTAAACCGATTCAAAGAGGAGAGGGCTATTTGATGGCTATAAGCTATGATGGCTATGTTCTGCCTCCACCTCTGGAGGCAAGCAATGTTTCTGAATACTCATTTCTGGAAACCAGAGGAGAGGAGAAGGCTATTGTCCTCTCGTCCTGTTTGCAGGTTTCCCACAGGAATCCGGTTGGAAGGGGCGCCAACTATAGGGGACAGAAGGGGCTCCAGCCCCCACAATATTTCTGGATAGGGGGCTGAGTCTGTCCCCCACAATACTGAGGGGACAGCCATCCCTCGCTGACCCTGGGTGAGCGCTAGCCCACCAAGTGGGGGCAGGATGGGTCACATGATGCCGAGCCCCCTCGATGTGTGGGGTGGCAAGTCAACGCCTGTGCTGATTGGCCTCTGTGAGAACAAGATGCTGGACTAGATGGGTCATTGGCCTGATCCAGCAGGCTCTTATTATTATTATGCTTCCCTGGAAATTCCCCCTGATGTGGAGAACCAATCTAAAGATTAGAAACTGACATATTTGCCCATACCTACTAGGCACAGACGACAGGGGACGATAGAGGACGAGATGGTTGGACAGTGTTCTCGAAGCTACAAACATGAGTCTGACCAAACTGCCGGAGGCAGTGGAAGACAGGAGTGCCTGGCGTGCTCTGGTCCATGGGGTCACGAAGAGTCGGACACGACGAAACGACTAAACAACAAAAACTAGGCACAGAAAGGGAAGCAGGTGGCACTGTGGGTTAAACCATAGAGCCTAGGGCTTGCCGATCAGAACTTCAGCGGTTCAAATCCCCGCGATGGGGTGAGTTCCCGTTGCTCGGTCCCTGCTCCTGCCAACCTAGCAGTTCGAAAGCACCTCAAAGTGCAAGTAGATAAATAGGTACCACTCCAGTGGTTCGCCAGAAGCAGCTTAGTCATGCTGGCCACATGATCCGGAAGCTGTACGCCGGCTCCTTCAGCCAATAAAGCGAGATGAGCAACCCCAGAGTCGGCCACGACTGGACCTAATGGTCAGGGGTCCCTTTACTAGGCACAGACAGGAACACTAACTATTATATTAGGATATATGAATGTCTTAGAAATGAGAATATAGAGAGTGTGTAATGAGCTTTAGGAACTCAGCTATTGTATTTCGTCTTGTTGACTGCTCCAAGGCCTAAGAACTTCAGCTCACCAGAAGATGGGACAGAGGACATCCTCTTGCTTCCTACTCCATCCTATGAACACATTAACCATTCTCCCAGTCTCCCGTAGAAATTCGGAAGATGCTTTATACTGATCCATGAAACTGGTCTATGTAGCTCAGTATTGTCCAGATGAAAGGATGGGCAGCCAAGATCCATAATGACAGGAACAGAGGAAGACCAATGGTCCGCCCAGCTGGGTATTATCTGCCCTGACTTGCAGCAATGGCTCTCCAGGGTTTCAGACAGGAATCTTTCCTAGCCCTATCTGGAGATGCTGCTGGGGATTGGACCTGGGACCTTCTGCATGCAAAGCAGATGCTAATGAGATAAAGCCCTTGGAGTTTTTCTGCTACTCTCTTTGACCTGTTCTCCTTCCCCCTTTCTCTGTGGCTTGGGCAGCAGAAATAGCTGTGGCCATATTTGTACCCCGTATGGAGACCTTTTGTGATCAAGGGGTTTATAAGTCTTCTATGCAAATAAATAGCAGCAACAACAACAAGCTGGGTGTGATAGCATGTACAGATGTGAGAAACCAGCTATCCTATTTTCACACACCTAGATTTGAGGGGAGAGAGCTGGATCAGAAGCTTGGGATCTGCTGATGTTTCAGATTTCAAGCTTGGGGGGGGTGTACATTCTACTCCAGATTCTATCCTTTGAATGTTAGGATCTCATTGTACCAATGAAATTTGCCTGGTCTATTATTATTATTATTATACGAAGTCAGCAGAATGGACATGACACCATTGGGCAAAGTCCCTGCTCAGAGCATGTCAGAGGACGACGAGGCATCAAGGTGATGTCAAACACTGTCTGCTTCTGGAGGCCAGCTGTCAGACATGGTCAGTCCTGGACGCACAGCCCCCGAGTCCTTGTAAAATGCCTGTCACCCATCAGCACCTATCTAGTGTCAGTTGTCCTCTGCAAAATATTGGCATGTCAGATGCCAACACCAAATACTAAATGCTTTCCAAATATTCAGGGATTGGCCATTGAATATTCACCACTGCTCTTCTCCCAGACCTTTGGTGAATTAAACAAGCTATGGCCTTTTATACTATTGCGGGGTATTCCTTTTGTTTGTTACTATGATTATTATTTTTTCCCAGTAGTGATGTATGGAAGTGAGAGCTGGACCATAAAGAAGGCTGATTGCCGAAGAATTGATGCTTTTGAATTCTAATGCTGGAGGAGACTCTTGAGAGTCCCATGGACTGCAAGAAGATCAAACCTATCCATTCTTAAGGAATTCTTAAGGAAATCAGCCCTGAGTGATCACTGGAAGGACAGATCCCGAAGCTGAGGCTCCAATACTTTGGCCACCTCATGAGAAGAAAAGGCTCCCTGGAAAAGACCCTGATGTTGGGAAAGATGGAAGCTACAAGGAGAAGGGGACGACAGAGGATGAGATGGTTGGATAGTGTTCTCGAAGCTACCAGCATGAGTTTGACCAGACTACGGGAGGCAGTGGAAGACAGGAGTGCCTGGCGTGCTCTGGTCCAGGGGGTCACGAAGAGTCGGACACGACTAAACAACTAAACAACAACAACAAAATTATTCCTTGTTCATGGGTTTTTATATTGTAAATCGCCCTTTAATCCTCAGACGAAGGGCAGTATAGAAATTTAATAAATAAAATAATAAGCAGGTGCTCTGTCACTGAGCTACGGCCCAACCCTGCGCAGAACCAAACCATAGCTCAGCATTGCCTTGAATGCCAGGACAGCATCATCATGTGCTTACGGCTGTCCGGACACCTGTTTAAAGGAATAAAAAAATTGGCTGCCTCACTCTCAGTCTAATTAGCAGTGCATTAATCCGGTCATAATAGGTGGCTCATCGCCAAGCTGTACATGCCATAAACAGGCGCTCAGTGCTTGGGAAACAAGGCGCTCTTCCTGTAATTGCATCAACCGTGTTCATTTGGTGCCTCATTTTATTATTAAAGCAAAGTGGCAACACATGTAAGGCTAAATGAGGTGCCATCCAGAAACCCGGAATCAGCCGCAGCGGCTGCCGTCAACAGCTGCTCAGAGGACAGTTAACCTTCAGGAGAGACCAGCTTCACTCCACATGCTCTGCCAGGCAAGCAGTTATCCCCTGCCAGCCTCGCCCCAAAATGATTCCCCCAGCAAAGCAAAAATAATAAGGCAATGGGAAGTACTGCTTTACAAAGCAGGGTGTGCAGGTTCCCCCCTGCTTGCAGAAAATCAGGTTTCTGGGTATTTACAGTGCCTAGGCAAGCATGATGGATCTAAAACTCCCATCCTGAGTAGCTTTAAAAATTCACGGCTTTTATCACTAGGTACAAATCCATCAGATCTGCAATGAAATGTTGCAGTGTAGCTTCCCAACTAAGAGGAGTGCTCAAATAGGAGCATTCCCTGACGATCTCAGACAGCCGTTTTCTCCAAGCACAGCATTCTTGGAGTTGCCATATTTCAAAAAGTAAAAACCAGGACACCCTGAAAGTTGCTTTTTTTTTTAAGGAAACCACCAAATGATTGAAAACCCGAAAGCTGTTGAGCTTTTTCAGGCAAACTCCAAATTGTTCAACTTTTCCCCCCGGATGTATGGGCATTTTGGCCCTGCTGAACATGTCCAGGTCTGTTTCTTCGGAGAACCTTGGAGTTTCCTGAGCAGCACGCAAGACCAGAGTCACCTAGTCCACGCCCCTGCAATGCAGAAATCACAGCTGAAGAATCCCAGACAGCTGGCCATCCAACCTCTGTTTAAAAACCTCCAAAGAGGAAGAGTTCATCACCTTCCAAAGCACAGTGGTACCTCGGGTTAAGAACTTAATTCGTTCTGGAGGTCCATTCTTAACCTGAAACTGTTCTTAACCTGAAGCACCACTTTAGCTAATGGGGCCTCCTGCTGCCGCTGTGCCGCCGCTGCACAACTTCTGTTCTCATCCTGAAGCAAAGTCCTTAACCTGAGGTAATATTTCTGGGTTAGCGGAGTCTGTAACCTGAAGCGTATGTAACCCAAGGTACCACTGTAGTCTGTTCTACTATCAAGTGGCTCTTGCTGTCAGAAAGTTGATTCAAATCCATTGGTTCAGGGCCTACCCCAGGCATCCCCAAACTTGGCCCTCCAGCTGTTTAGGGACTACAAATCCCATCATCCCTAGCTAACAGGACCAGTGGTGAAGGATGATGGGAACTGTAGTCCCAAAACAGCTGGAGGGCCGAGTTTGGGGATGCCCAGCCTACCCTCTGGAGAAGCAGAAAACAAGCTTGCTCGATCTTCCATGTGGCAGTCCTTCAAAAACTGGAAGGTGGCTTTCATATCACCTTTCAATCTTCTCTCCTCCAGGCTAAACCCTTCGTCTCCCTCCTCTGCACACATTCCAGCTTGTCAATATCCTTCTTAAGCTGCGGTGCCCAGAACTGGACACTGGATGCACTGGGGTCTGACTAGGGCAGCACAGAGCAGGACTCTTGCTTCCCTTGATCAGTAAATCCTCATTCAGCATCTATGCCATTCCTCTCCGTGTTTGGATGAACTTTCCTAAGCTGCACATCTTCATTGCAGCCCTTTCGGTACCTCCTCTTTGTCAATGGAAAAGGGAAAAGCCATCTCTTGCTCTTGGAGCTGTGGATTCTGCTGTTCTACTGCAGATGAGATTGCGGGGTGGGGGGGCGGGGAGAGGAAGAAGACTGCATAGAAAGGGAAGACTCCCTCCCTATCCTTTGTTAATGAGCTTAGGGGCCCTTCTTCCCCTGCTGCAGACACGGCTATCCCTTTGCGGTCTCTCTTAGAGAGAAAGAGGCTGTCTCAGAGTTGTGCAATACTGCCCCCTACTGGCATCACTTGGCCCTTACAACTTTCCCGTTCCCTTATTTTTGGGCTACCTCGACACACGTTCCTTCCTGTGTTGTTTTTTTTATACCTCTAATAGTTTTCCACCTTTCCAAGCCTTATATCCAGCTTTGACGCCAGCCTGCAGGAAGGAGAACTCACTGCAGAACTCACTCTGAGAGACATGGTGATGATGATGATTTACGGATTACCCACCCTTTGACCTAAGGTCCCAGGGCAAGTTACAACAATGAAAACTCAATATTAAAAATGTTTAAAACAACCGGCAACTGGAAAAATAAGATGAGAGGCAGGGTACTCTCATTCCGTCAGTTGCCTTTCACCTGGCCATTGCAAGAATGATCACTTTAAGAACTGGTGCCTGTGTTTATATTTTTCCTCTTCCCTCCCTGTTCCATTTCCCTTTTGTGCTGTGTCTTTTCGATTGTAGGTTGCCTTGTCTTAATTGGTTGTAATCTAATATGCTCCAGAGACACTGGTTCCCACTCTCAGATGAAAGACTCAAACTCTTGGGGGGGGGAGCCCAAAGGTTTTATTTAAGAAGTCAGTGCACAATCCCAAGATGCAAGCTCTCTAACATAAACTATGGAACACGCTCCCATGGGAGGCCATGGGACAAAGGCTCCAAATGACTCCTAGCCACAATGGCTATACTCTGCCTCTACAGTCAGAGACAGTAGGGCTTCTGATTCCCAGATTATGGAAGCCACGGGGGGAGGGTGTTGTGCTGTTGTGCAGGAACCCTACTTGTGAGTTGGCCACTGTGAGGACAGGATGCTGAACTAGATGGGCCTGATCCACTGACCTGATCCAGCATGCCGTTCTTCCTGATCTCCTCGATGTGGGCTCTCCCAGACATACCACCTGCACACCATACCTTCAGATGCTTCTGCTGCTCTTAAGTTTAGCAAACTTCTTCATCATCATCATCATCATGGAAAAGGCAAGAACAACATAGCTGCCAGCTTTTCCCCTTTTTTAAGGGAAATTCCCTTATTCTGAATAGGATTCCTCACAAGAAAAGGGAAAAGTTGACAGCTATGAAGAGCAAAGTGATAAGATATGGCCAGATATGGATTGGGACAGAAAGCCCTCAAAGCAGCGAGCGAGACTTGATGGGGGCTTTTCTGGAGGAGAAGATGACCAGCACTAGACAAGAGAGGTAAAGGTAAAAGGTAAAGGACCCCTGGATGGTTAAGTCCACTCAAAGGCGACTATGGGGTTGTGGCGCTCATCTCGCTTTCAGGCCGAGGGAGCCAGCGTTTGTCCACAGACAGCTTTCCAGATCATGTGGCCAGCATGGCTAAACCATTTCTGGTGCAATGGAACACCCGTGACAGAAACCAGAGCGCATGGAAACGCTGTTTACCTTCCCACCAGAGTGGTACCTATTAATCTACTTGCACTGGCATGCTTTCGAACTGCTAGGTTGGCAAGAGCTGGGACGGAGCAACGGGAGCTCACCCCATCACATGGATTCAAACTGCCGACCTTCTGATCAGCAAGCCCAAGAACCTCAGTGGTTTAGACCACAGCACCACCCGCGTCCCTACTAGACAAGAGAGATGGATTGAGAGTGCATCGTTCAACTGTGGAACCCACTCCAGCAGGAAGCAGGGATGGCTGCCAATTTGGATGGCTTTAAAAGAGGACTGGACATATTCAAGGAGGGCTATGCTCTACGTCCATGGTCAGAAGCAGCAACGCTTCTGAATTCCAGTTGCTGGAGTCCACAGGAGGGAAGAGTGCTCTTGTGCTCAACTCCTGCTGGTTGGCCCCTGCGAGAACAGGATGCTGGACCAGATGGGGCCTGATCCAACGGAGCTCTCCTTAAGTCCTTATGTTATGTTCTGATGTTCTTCCTCTGTTTCTTTCTCCGGAGAATAGTTTGTTTTCCAATCAGCCTGCTGTTGTTAGGTATCAGGCTATTTATTTGCAAATGTTCCCTTCACTCTCACATGCAGATTTATGCAAATAGCTGTCTCTGTGCAGTTCCCTCCTTTCCCTGTGATGTTCGCCTCAAGCAATTTCTGCGGATGAGATGGAGAGTGAGGAGGGAGAATTCATTCTCATTTGCTGGTCAGCCTACCCAATCTGCGCTTTCTGAAACAATGCATGAGCTGAAATTCCTCCATCCTTTGAAATTTGCACTTTTCTAAATTTTCAAATGCAGTTTTCGTGGCTGAGCAGTGGGCACAAAAAGACGTCATGAGTGGAAACAGCATACGAAAAATGCTTTGTAGAAGAGAAAATTGCTTTGCAAAAACTGTGTGTGTTAGGCAAAATTGCACACAATATATGCATCTGTTAGGAGAAATTTGCATTAAGAGGGATAATGAATTTTCATGAGGACTTTTTATTACGGTTAAAGAAAACTTAGGCAGAAGTGTGGAGAGCCTAACTTACAATTAAAAAAGGAGAAGCTCTGACGATGTATCTGTTGAACCTTGAACCTCACATCCTGGGACTGCATGATCATAGGCACAGCCAGGATTTTTCGGGGGGGCAAGACTTTTGTTGGGGGGGCAGAACTGAGCTAATTCTGGTGTGATTGGTCAGTTAGTTAAGTATTTTTATTTATTTACTTGGTGTGGGAGCAAATCCCCACCACCGCCCCCCTTCTGGCTACGCCCGTGGCTGCAGAAAACCTGTCATAGTTGGGTTTTCCAAAGCTCAGAGGCTAAGTCTTTCATCCAAGAGTGGGGGTCAAGGTGCCCAGAGCAGCTTAAGTTTTAACCAATCAAAGATAGGCACTCCCTGCCCCTAGATTTGCAATCTACAACATGCAGCAGAAAAGGAAAAGAGGAGAGGGAGGGAAGAGGGAAAATGCATTACTTCTCAAAGTCATCAGAGCAGGGAGCGAAGGGGGCAGAAGTGATGCAGAAATGAGGAGAGCTGAACTTAAAACTGGAAAAAAAATGAGAAAGTGAAAGACACAGAAGATTACAGATTCACCCATTCTTAGCTGAGGGCACCAGACTGGGGAAGTCTGGTTTGCATTTTAGAACCATCATCTCCCACTAAGCCAGATGTTGTTGGAACTACAATTCCCATTATCCCTGGGCTTTGGGTCATTCTGGCTTTTGGGTCTGCTGGAGAGCACCCTGTTTGCAAACTCTGTACCGAACCTTATATTTACTATATTGGCCTGAATATACCGTAAGCCTCACTTTCCCCCCAAATTCTGACCATGAAAAGTTAAAGTGCAGCTTATATTCACAACCTTATGGTATGCAGCCAGGAGTGTGGGGCGAACAGCGCCAGCAAACTGGCCCCTGCCCCATGCGTAGTTCCCCGTCTTCTCCCCCAGGGCAGGGAAGGAAGAGAGTAGGGAAGGGGAAAGGCAGCTGGCAACGCAGTGCAGCTCTCTCTCACACACACACCACCCAGTATGCAGCCAGGAGCAGCGAGGAATGGAGCTGCTTATATTCGAGTTCTTTTTCTTTTTCTTTTTTTTCTCCTCCAATTTTAAAGGTGCGGCTTATATTCGGGTGCAGCTTATATTCAGGCCAATATGGTATTTCTTTGTTTATTCTATAAAAATTATATACTCTTCTGTTTAAAAAACACCTTAACAACCTCAAAGCAGTTTACAAAAAGAATAATAAAACAATGAAATTATCAGTTGTTAAAAAGTTAAAAACAATATTCATAAAGAATTACATTCAACCTCAAGACCAGATTAAAATGCATATCAAAATTCTACATATCTGGGTAGGATTTGCCTAAACAAAATGGTTTTTAACCTACACCAAAAAGAGTTCAGTGAAGACGCCTGCCTGATGTCAAAAGACAGGGAGTTCCAAAGTGTTGGCGCTGCCCCCCTGAAAGAGAGATTTCTTACAAGTCTCACAAGTCCATTTATTATGCTGTTGCCTGGTACTTAGGGTTGTCCCCACTCACAGATCACCATGGTTGAGACTTCTCTCACACTTCCACCGAGCTGCAAAATTTCAGACACAAACCTAACTCTATGTGTGGCCTTCGGGCTGAGGGGGTGGAGAGATTCCCCCACTCCTGACCTATGGCTTAGGAAGAGAATTGCTCCTATTGGAACATAATGGCATTTGGAGCTAGCCTATATTTGTGGAGGTGTCCTATGGTTTCAAAATGGATCCGCTGATGAGGTCGATGCGAATCGCTTTATTTGGGAAGGCTAAGCCTCCCCCGTCTGGAAAATGTGGAGAATCCGAAAGGCTGCCTGGGTTGATGTGAATTATGAATCGAATTCTGAGCTGTCAGTCCTGTTTCTTCAAAACTGGACCGAGGGGAACTGGAAGAGGCAAGACCTGAGAAATGGTGTCTCAGAAGTCATTTCTAGGAACCTGTAGACTGCCCTGGAATTTATTTTAGCAAAGGATAAAAAGGGGGGGAGTTTTACACTGAGTCAATAAATATTACCAGGGAGGCAGTCCCCGTCCCATGCCCCAGAGAACATAAAAGCCTGTTGCATGAGACCAATGGACAGGAGCCAGCCAGATGCCTCAAGCAGGATTTGAGCACAGTAGCAGTTTCTGTGGGATGTAATCCACTGAGAGCAGTCAAGTACAACATTCCTTGTAATGCTAGAGAAGACATGCGGAGGAATGTTTGGTCCAGCCAGTCAAAACTTCTTCCTGGCTGGAGCATCCTTCCTTTGCATGTGACTAGAGACAGGCGTGACCTTACCTGTCCAGGTAACAAAAGGACAAGGCATGCTGCCACTTTCTCTCTCTTTTTCTTAGATAGGAATGCTCTGCTAGCTTCTCAGCTAGCAGAAGCACTGGGATTAAACCCCCCATATGGGGTAGATCCAAATGTACATATTTGTAACTAAGTCTGCCTTCAGGGATCCAACTGCGAACTGATGTGAGTAAACTTCTTTTATTGACTTTAAATAAGATTGTCATGTGTTTATTCTTTTAAGAGGGATAAAAGGGAACTTACCAGGAATATACAGTTCAATGCTGAATTGTATAAAATAGTGAGAGGCTTACACAAGCATGCAATCTGCTGTGCATGTTAAAAGGGGAATATAAACTCTGCTATGTAAAGGAACTTGCTAACGCAAGTTTGGAAGGATATTAATAAACAACATATCCTCTCCTGCCTCCCTGAAGATTCCCACAGTTTCTCCTGCCATTTCCAGCAACTGGTCTTCAGAAGCACTACAGCCGGCATCCCCAAACTCAGCCCTCCATCTGTTTTGGGACTACAGCTCCCATCATCCCTAGCTAACAGGACCAGCGGTCAGGGATGATGGGAATTGTAGTCCCAAAACAGCTGGAAGGCCAAGTTTGGGGATGCCTGCTGCACTACAGTCTCCAACCATGGAGGCAGAGCATAGCCATGGTGGCTCAATGGGAGCTCTCAATGGGAGAGCATCTGCTTTGCTTGAAGGTGGCCCCAGGTCCAGTCTTCAGCATCTTCAGGTACGGCAAGGGAAGAATGGAACCCTTGAGAGCTGCTGCCAGTCAGTGTAGACAATGCTGAGTTATATGTCTGCTCAGGATAAAGCAGCTCCTTTTTGTGCTTGTGTTCCATTTCTCCTTGCTTGGTCAACAGAGGAGCGCTGTGCTGGTCCCAGGGGGTTACCGTGCGGCGTGGTCCGAGTCCAGTCCAAGGTTGAGGGTGTGGTATGGAGGCTGTCCATCAAGGCTGAAGCGGGGTCCAAGGCAAGGAGTTGGGTGTGGTCAGGAACTCTGGCAGAAGAGCAGGACAGGGTGCAGGCAGGAACAGGCTACCAACAATGTTGCTCCTGCAACCTGGGACTGGGGCTGGCTGGCTTTTATCTGCCCCGAGGCATAGGGCGGCCCCGGTCCACAGGTGACTCGCCTCTCCTGGCCTAGAGGCGAGCATTCCTCCTGCGGGAACTTAGTTCCCTCTGCCTCTCTGCCCTGAGCCTCTGCAGCTCAGGAGATGCTGAAGGGTTCCTGGACCCAGAGGCAACCTCACCTTCCCCTGACGGGGCTGAGAGTGGAGAACCTGCAGGCAGTGGGTCCTCCATCACCTCAGGAGCCAGAGCAGATTCAGCTGGTGTCTGCTCCTGAGGATCCGGCACAGGTGAGGACCCTTCAAGTTCAAGCCCCAGCCCCAGCTCAGCTGGTTCTGGAGGCAGGGACTCCTGTGCAGGCTGGGATTCCTCAGGTTCAGCCTCTGAATCCGATTCCCAGGCCATCACAAGCGCCTTCTGCTTGTGGCACTCCAGAAGTTACCCCTGCTTGGAATGTCAAAGTGCATCCCCGGAGGACCCAAGTGTGGTTTGTTCAGTGCTTTCACCCAGCCCTGAAGGCTGAGCTGCCTCGCAAGTGCCCCTTAAGTGGGGGCTCAGTGTGACGCGAGTGGGGAAAGTCTGCAGTCGAGTGGATTTCAGTATCTTTGCATTCAAAGTGCTTATCTAGAGCAGGGTTGACAGCCGGAGAATTTATGGTGCATTTCAGACACAAAATTCTGTCTTATGCACACACGAACACACACACACACAGAGCATCTCCTACAATCACAAAGCAACAGTCTGGCTTGGCGAACGAGAGAGACTTCCAATTAGGGGAGGAAAGTCTTGTTAATAGCGGACAATAGGAAGGGGCCAATTTGGCAGAGGAGAGTCTGCCGCATTTGGCCAGCCTAAAAATACAGCAGCAGGAGAAAGTCAGCAATAAAAGATGAGAGCCTGAATGGAATGAAAGGGAGCACAGGCCCCAGAGTGGTTTCTCAGGGATCTCGCCTTCCAAGAGAGGGAGGAAAGATTCTGGGGAAAGGAGGCGAGCTCAGATACATGAACCCCCCAGATGACTGACGGCCTCTGGATCCAATTAGCTGTAAACGCCACTCATCCAGCTTTGAAGCATCTCTGGAGCAGGATGCTGCCTCTTGGCCTTGTGTTATTTCTGTGCCCAGGCTGGTCTCTAGCTCATGTACACTGCAGCAATCTTGTGATGCCCAAAAATGTGCCCACGTAGCATGTAGGCAACCAGAAAGTAAAACTGCCATAATCATGATGCTGTTATGCAAATCGGTGGTGCGACTGCATTTGGAATACCGTGTGCAGCCCTGGTCGTCTCACCTAAAAAGTGTGGGAATGTTCAAGGAGGAAGGAGAGGATTCATTGTTTAATTATATCGTTCCCAACTTGTGTTAACAAGTTCTACAATTTAGCAGAGTAACATTCCCCTTTTAAACTTACACAGTGGATAGGTTTGCCAGGCTTGCTTAAGCCTCTAAAATAAGTTTCCTGGTAATTCCCCTTTTATTCCCTCTAAAAAAAAAGAATAGACACAACACAATCCATGTGGGATGCACATTCGCAACCCACCGCATTCACAACCCGCAGCGGAAGTAACTCATTCCAGTACTTCCGGGTTTCGGCGGGTCCGTAACCCCAAAAAACGCAACCTGAAGCGCCTGTAACCCGAGGTATGACTGTATAAAATAGTTTACTCACTCATTCTGTTCACAGATGGATCCCAGAAGGCAGACTTAAATTACAAAATATATACACCTGGAATCTATCCCATAGGGAGACAGTTCCTTTGTCCTCTCTTGGCTACATGAACCAAAGATCCAGTAGGTTCATATGTTCAGAAGGCCATGAGTCCTTCCATGCAACATGGAATGTTAGCACGCACTTTTCCTACCTTGCAGTACGAGAGCCACACTAGCTCTGCGTGTTTTCCATTCTGCCCGATATCCAGTGCATGCAAAACTGTTCCCGTTCCACTGCAGTTCGTCTTCTGCCAATAACCACATTATTCGTCTCACAATTCCGACATGTTGGGCTGTCACACACCCCTTCAAACCTAAAAAATGGACACTCAGCTATCTGTCCCAGAAAAAGACCCCAAAAAATTGGTATTCAATCTTATAACTGCTGAGAAGATAGCTAAAAATTGGGGGGAGAGGGGGGAGCATATTTCCTATTATACGTGAATTGTCTGGGGAAAATCCACTCTATAGTAACAATGATTAAATGAACTTATTGTAACAGAATGCATATAAGCCAACCTAATAGGTTTATGGGGAAATGGGTATTTTTGTAATGTTTGGGGATAATAAGTTTGATGATAATGCTCCAGCTTGTGCTGCTTTCAGCCTGTTGTAATGCAAGGAGTATTATCTACTTTACTGCATTTAATAAAAAATAAATTGTATTAACATCCTTCCTAGATTGTCCAGGAATTGTCCGGGACTCACAAAAGAGCGGTTCCCAGGGTTGCTTAGAAAGCATCTGTAAGGCTTAAACCAGTTGTGCAGTATAGAAGGGTCCTTGGCTTTGTGAGTGGTTCCAGCTTGAAATATTTGAAAGGGTTAAAGGTAAAGTAAAGGGGACCCCCGACCATTAGGTCCAGTCGTGGCCGACTCTGGGGTTGCAGCGCTCATCTCGCTTTATTGGCCGAGGGCGCCAGCGTACAGCTTCCGGGTCATGTGGCCAGCATGGCTAAGCCGCTTCTGGCGAACCAGAGCAGCACACAGAAACGCCATTTACCTTCCCGCCAGAGTGGTACCTATTTATCTACTTGCACTTTGACGTGCTTTCAAGCTGCTAGGTTGGCAGGAGCAGGGACCGAGCAACGGGAGCTCACCCCGTCGCGGGGATTCGAACTGCCGACCTTCTGATCAGCAAGTCCTAGGCTCTGTGGTTTAACCCACCATTCCACCCGCGTCCTTGAAAGGGTTAGCCATGGTGAAAAGTGTGGGAATGTTCAGGGGTGCAGGAGAGGATATATTGTGAGATTATATCCTAATCCAACTTGTGCTAACAAGTTCCCAAAATATCAGCAGAGTTTATGACATTCCCCTTTTAGTTCGCAACGGTAACGTCTGCACAGGTTCGCTAGAACCACTATAATAATTACTCTGGTAATTTCCCCTTTGTTCCCTCTTAAAATACAAGACATGACACAGTCTTTATAAAAGTATAAAAGAGTTTACTCATGTTCTGTTCACAATATGATCACAGAAGGCAGACAGCTTTAAAAGGTTACATACATTCAGAATCTATCTTGTAGCAAGATAGTCCTTATCTCCTCTCTTGGCTGGGAGCCAAGAGAGCATCCTTAGATGTTTCCTCATCGAAGGAAGATGGCAGAGAGAGAGAGATGGCTGGCTGCCCTGTGCTTTTATCATTTACCTGCACAGGTGAGGCCACGCCCACCTCTGGTCACATGCGGAGGAAGTCCATCCCCAGGAAGTTTACCTGCTTGCTGGACAGACATCCCTCCCCATGTTCTAACATGTACACTCTAGGAATGTTGTCATTGACTGCTCCTGTGTTTACATCCCACAAAAAGATGTTTCCCGCCACCACTAGGATGCCCAGAAAGCTTACTGAGAAGGCTACCTCTGCCTTGTTAGTGCTTGTAGCTGCTGAACAGGCTCCGTGGGAATGGATCCTGCTGTAAAATCATTGCCTTGAAATGGAAATTGCTGCGGAGCCGTCACAGCGAGGTCCCCATGAACTGGCCCAGAAGCAGTGAGTGGTGTGAGCTGGCCGAGGAGACAGAAATCTATGCAGGTGGGAGAGCAGCTGCCTTGCATGTCAAACGTCCCAAGTTCAAACCCCAGCAGACAGGGTTGGGAATATTCCTGCCAACCAACCTAGAGATTTACTGCAAGTCAGTGCAGATAATACTGAGCTTTGTTGTTGTTGTTGTTTAGTCGTTTAGTCGTATCCGACTCTACGTGACCCCATGGACCAGAGCATGCCAGGCACTCCTGTCTTCCACTGCCTCCCGCAGTTTGGTCAAACTCATGCTGGTAGCTTTGAGAACACTATCCAACCATCTCATCCTCTGTCGTCCCCTTCTCCTTGTGCCCTCCATCTTTCCCAACATCAGGGTCTTTTCCAGGGAGTCTTCTCTTCTCATGAGGTGGCCAAAGTATTGGAGCCTCAGCTTCAGGATCTGTCCTTCCAGTGAGCACTCAGGGCTGATTTCCTTCAGAATGGAGAGGTTTGATCATCTTGCAGTCCATGGGACTCTCAAGAGTCTCCTCCAGCACCATAATTCAAAAACATCAATTCTTCGGCGATCAGCCTTCTTTATGGTCCAGCTCTCACTTCTGAGCTAGCTGAAATACTGAGCTAGCCGAAACTAAAATTCTAACTAACTGTAAGGTGTTTTCCTATGCTCTTCTTTGGGAAGGCCCTTAGCTCAGTGGTAGAGTATCTGCATGGTGTGCAGAAGGTCACAGGTTCAATCCCCAATGGCATCTGCAGGGAGAGGTTGGGAAATAAAAAGGAGAAGAAGAAGACCTTGGGGAGCTGCTGCAATGGTCAGATTCAGTATAAGACAACTTCCTGTGTTCCTGTTTAAACCATCCTTTTGTTCCAAAACATGAGAACAGGATTCTGATTCTTACTTAAATGGCACAGGATTGCAATATCTTAAGGACCGCCTCTTTCCATATGAACCCACCCGGACCCTGAGATCATCTTCTGAGGGCCTCCTTCGTGTGCCTCCTCCTTGAGAGGTCCAGAGGGGTGGCATCTCCAATCTGCAGCTCCGCAGATTGAACTAGGTGACCCTTTGGTTCCCGTCCAGCTCTATGGTTCTCTGATCCCATGAAACCCTGGAGAACCCCTTCCAGCCAGTGCAGACAATGCAGGGCTCGATGGGCGAACGTTGTCTAAATCAGTAGAAGTTCTGACTTCCGCCGACGGCAGAAACTGGACTGGGCTGATTCCTTCTCCACCCCTGCTTGTGAAAAAGTTTTTTTAAAAAATGTTGGCAGGCTTCAAACCATGTTTGGGCAAAATGGACAGCACTTTTGCCTGCTAGCCCCAATGGATCTCTCCTTCGCTCCCTCCTGAGCTCTTTCTTCCCCTTTCCCTCTTAACTGCTTCTCATTTCTGACAGCCAATGCAAAGATAAGGCATTTTTACAGCAAATTTGGGGGGATGGGGAGAAAGAGCTGTGTATCTTGATTTGTTTTGCTGCTTCGTTTTTATTTCTGTCCTTTCTCCTTCCCCCTCTCAAACCGCCCCTCCCTCTTTTTTTTTACTCCGGTGCTTTGTCTTATAGAAATTGATTATCTTGTCTTGCTGCTTACTAGCGAGAAACCTGGGGGATTCTTTATTCTGCGCTAACGTTTTCCATTCCTGCATTCCTCCCGCTGTAAAATGATTTATACGAGCGGTGGAAACGCAGGCCATTTTCTGTGGGACCGGCTTGCAAGCTCTGTCATGTTAAAGGGGCTTGGGGGATAATAAATCACACTAACCTCCAGTCCGGAATGTAATCTGGGCTCGGCTTCTGTCAGATCAGATCAGGCTGGGCCCAAACGCCGAGGCGAGACAGCTGCACCATGTTGCCCAAGACACCTTGCCTGCAGATACCAGCATGACCCAGCAAGAGGAGGGTCATAAGGGAACCATGCAAAGGGCATTCATCCAATTATTTATCATTTATTTATTCCATAAAATTCATACACCACTTGTTTAGTGTGGGGTTTTTTTAAAGGAACCCCCTCAAAGCAGTTTGCAAAAAAAAAGATAAAGCAATAAAATTATGAACAAGAAAAATTAACAACAATAATTTAAAAGTTTCAAAAATTTAAATTAACAACAAACTAAAACTCCACAGAACCATAGAGTTGGAAGGGACCACAAGGGTCATCTAGTCCAACCCCTCCAATGCAGGAATTGTTTGCCCAAGGTAGGCTCGAACCCATGTCCCTGAGATTAAGAGTCTCATGCTCTACCAGCTGAGCCATCTCAGCTGAAGCTTGCATCAGCTTTCTAAACATCTGGGCTTGCCTGAACGAAAACGTTTTATCACCGGTGCCAAAAAGAGTACCGTGAAGGCTCCTGCTCGATATCAATAGGCAGGGAGTTCCAAAGTTTGTGTGTTGCTACACTAAGAGATTGATTTCTTGCAGATGCAGAACTGGTATCCTGTGGCACCTGTAACAATGCCAGTTCCACTGATCAAAGTGGTTGAGGGGGCGAATATGGGGTGAGGTGACCTCATAGACAAACTGGTCCCAAGCTCTTAAGGACTTTATAGACTGATAGTAAGACCTTGAACTCGGCCCAGTAGCAAATGGGCAACCAGGTGTTCTACACTGACAAGGCCTCACTCCTGTCAGCAACTGTGCAACCAAAATGCAGCTTCTGGTTCAAGTACAATGTGTTACCTTCTGGGCAATGGATGACTTGGGGTGGCCCTGCAAAACCATTGCAGATTCTAAGGGATGGAGCCATCAAAACCTTTTGTGGCAAATGAGTCATGCAGCACCTTCTAGATCTGGGGTGGGGTACCTCCAGATTACTTATTTATTTCACCCTAAGGTTCCAAGGAGGGACGCGGGTGGCGCTGTGGGTTAAACCACAGAGGCTAAGACTTGCCGATCAGAAGGTCAGCAGTTCGAATCCCCATGACGGGGTGAGCTCCCGTTGCTCAGTCCCTGCTCCTGCCAACCTAGCAGTTCAAAAGCACATCAAAGTGCAAGCAGAGAAATAGGTACCGCTCCAGTGGGAAGGTAAACAGCGTTTCCATGTGCTGCTCTGGTTCACCAGAAGCGGCTTAGTCATGCTGGCCACACATCCCGGAAGCTGTACGCCGGCTCCCTCGGCCAATAAAGTGAGATGAGCGCCGCAACCCCAGAGTCGGCCACGACTGGACCTAATGGTCAGGGGTCCCTTTACCTTTAAGGTTCCAAGGCAGGTTCCAACTTCCAAAGCACAACAACAGTTTAAAACCACTTACAGCCACAAACCTAACATTCCCGAATGGCACACTCTTCAGATAACTCAGCTGGTAGAGTGTTAGGGCTGGAGTCAGGCCTAGGTCATCAGCAAGGTGATAACTCACTCGAGGCCAATGAAGTTCACTCACTGTGAATTTAAGGAGACAACCACAACTCAAGGCTAGTAGTCTCAGTTGGGTCTTGCCCCAATGAAGCAGCTGTGAGGATTGAAGGTCCCGCCCTGTGCTCTGCCCGTTTTATTTCTCTGCAAGTTCTAGGACACCAGCGGGGAGGGGAGCTGGTCACAACAGGAGGGGGAGATTCCCTGTCTCCATTCTGCCTCTTGGCCACCCTCCTATCCAGCCTCTGCTTCAGCCTCAAAGTCTGAACTGCTCTCTGCCACAGCCTCTTGCTGTTCCCTTAAACCTGCCACCTCTTCTGTCGGCACCTCCTCCTCCTACTCTGCTCCCTCTTCTCCTTTTAGCCACTCACTACTGTGCCGTCCCACGACCAATCCCTTGATTCAGAGCCTTCTTCCCCTGGGAGTTCCCCATGGGGTTCCTGGGCTGGTGTCTTCCACCTCTCCTCTGCATCCAGCCAGTCCATGACAATCTCAGGGTTGTGGGTGCAAGCCCACCAACATAAGGAGCTGGATCAGTCCAAGGGCCAATCTAGTCCAGCAACCTGTGGCCATCTAGATGCCCCAAGGAGAACCCTGCAAGCAGGACCTGAGCGCCATAGCACCCTGCCCACTTACGATCCCAGCTACTGGCCTTCAGAGACATATTGCCTCTGACCGTGGTGGCAAAGCACAGCCATTGCAGCCAGCAGCCGTTGATAGTTTCATCCTCCATGAAATGGCAATTGGTGAAGGGGTGAACTTTGGCAGACTCAATGGAACAGTTCACACACATCACTGGACCTTTAGACCAACCACATCTGGAGAACGTGAGAATAGTCTGCAGGGAGGATCAGGCCATAGCCTGTCTAGTCCAGCATCCTGTTTTCACAGTGGTCAACTGAATGCCTGTGGGGAAACCTGCAAGCGGGACCCCAGCACAACAGCACCTCTCCCCTCCTGCAGTTTCCAGCAACTGGTATTCAGAAGCATTGCTGCCTCTGACCGTGGAGGCAGAGCATAGCGATTGCAAGTAGTGACCCTCAGAAGCCTTCTTCCCTAAAAAATTTGTCCAACCCTCTTCAAAACCATCCAAGTTGGATGCCTCTTGCAGCAGCGGGTTCCACATTTTAACCATGCAAAATAACTGCATTAAGAGGTTGTTGTTTAGTCGTCGACTCTCTGTGACCCCATGAACCAGAGCATGCCTTGGAAACGCTCAATTTCTTCTCAAAGCTTCTCCTTTTTTGTGTCCATGGAGCTTTCTAGGCAAAATACTGGAGTGGTTTGCCAGTTTCCTTCTCCAGGTGGATCACATTTAGTCTAAACTCTCGGCTATGACCTGTCCGTCTTGGGTGGCCCTGCTCATAGCTTCTCTGAGTTATTCAAGCCCCTTCGCCATGACAAGGCAGTGATCCATAAAGGGGTATTAAGAGGTACCTAGCCAATATTTTGGATATTTTATCTTAATCTCAATGTGTATATTTTTATATGTTCCCTGCACAATAGAAAAGTTTTGCAATCTTCACAATGGGGGGGACCTATGCACTATGTATCATCTGTCTGTCTGTCTGTCTATCTATCATCTATCTATCTATCTATCTATCTATCTATCTATCTATCTATATCTATCTATCTGTCTGTCTATCTATCTGTCTATCTATCCTATCTAGTAATGGGCACCTTCATCTCCAGGAAAGCCCCCATCAAGCTTTGCTTCCTGTCCTCTGCCCCAGTCCATGTCTGCCCATATCTCATCATGTTCCCCTTGCCTGCCCCTATGTCCTTTTATATATAAAAAAGATGTCTCCCGAACTTAGAGCACTGAGCAGCAAAATGAGAAATTCTTGCTCAGAAGCCCAGAATTGCCTCTCCCCTGTGTTTGCTCTCCAGCAGATCCCGTTGCATATCATGTCTTAATTACCACCTTCCTTCCATGATCCCTGGAATACTTAATGTGCCCTGTGCAGGGGTTGGTGTTACCTCAAAAGTGGCTAACAAATGTATCTGCATGCCCCACTTAATCGGGCTAAGGATGCCATCATTATTCAGGCGAGAACCTCGGACATGAATATTCATGTGCTGCTTGCTAGTCCAACCGGTAAATGGAGCCTCCATCCTCTGAGCCTCTCCCTTGACTGGCCAAGATGAATCTCAAGGCCTCTTGGGGCCACTGGGTACATTTCCTCCAAATGAGAAAACCAGCAAGCTAATGTCTTGTGTTTTCCCTCGGATGCATTCCCTACAGCACACTCTGTCACACAGAACCTCAACTCCTTTTCCCACCGCACCCCCCAGAATGCCTGCAAATTTGATGTCAGGAGTCACAGAATCATAGAGTTGGAAGAGTCATTTAGTCCAAACCCCCTGCAGTGGAGGAATCACAACAAAAGAATCTCTGACAGATATGCCGCCCCTCCAGACTCTGTTTAAAAGCCTCCAAAGAAGGAGAGTCCACCACCTTCTGAGGAAGTCCATTCCATTGTCAAAGAGCTCTTTCTGCCAGAAAGCTATGTCACAGCTAAAAATTGGCTGCTGTTTCTTTAATGCTAAAAGAACTAAGTCAGCATGAGTCAGTGGCCTACAATGACTCCTGCAACCTTTCACCAAATTGTACCTGTATATATAGAGTGGTCAATGGGTGGCGCTGTGGGTAAAAGCCTCAGTGCCTAGGGCTTGCCGATCAAAAGGTCAGCAGTTCGAATCCCCGCGGCGGGGTGCGCTCCCGCTGCTCGGTCCCAGCGCCTGCCAACCTAGCAGTTCGAAAGCACCTCCAGGTGCAAGTAGATAAATAGGGACCGCTTACCGGCGGGAAGGTAAACGGCGTTTCCGTGTGCGGCTCTGGCTCGCCAGAGCAGCGATGTCACGCTGGCCACGTGACCCGGAAGTGTCTCCGGACAGCGCTGGCCCTCGGCCTCTTGAGTGAGATGGGCGCACAACCCCAGAGTCTGTCAAGACTGGTCCGTACGGGCAGGGGTACCTTTACCTTTACCTTATATAGAGTGGTCAATGTTAGTGTTGGGTGTGGGTTGGTTGGATGGTAGAAAGCTGGTTGTGTTTGGTGTGTGTAAAAGCTGTCAGTTGTGGTTGGAGAAGAAGACCTTTTAAGAATAAAAGCAGCATTCTGCAAAGCCCTCTTTCTTCAGGACTAGTTTGTGCCAACTAGGGTCTGAGGACCAGGCCAAGGAGTAAAAAGGAGGTCAGAACCTTTTTCTTTTTCAAACACTGACAAGCTATTCCTAATGTTGAGCTGGGATCTCCTTTCTTGCAACTTGAAGCCATTGGTTCGGGTCCTACACTCCAGAGCAGGAGAAAACCAGCTTGCTCCATCTTCCTCATGACAACCCTTCAGATCATATCACCTCTCAGTCTTCTCTTCTCCAGGCTAAACATGCTCAGTTCCTGCAACCGTTCCGCATATGGCTTGGATTCCAGACCCTTGATCACTTCTGCACACGTTCCAGCTTGTCAATGTCCCCTCAAACTATGGTGCCCAGAGCTGGATCAGGCCAATGGCCCATCTAGTTCTGCATCCTGTTCTCACAGCAGCTGACTAGGCATCTCTATGGGAATCCTGAAAGTTAGACTTGAGCATTCAGGAATTCAGGATAAGGGGAGAGGGCAGCAGCCTTTCCTCCTTAGGCCACAAAAATTCCCCGGTTGAAATTCTACACTGATGGACAGCAGCTGTCCAGGATTTCAGACCTTGTCTCCCCCAGTCCTACCTGGAGATGCCACTGGGGATTCAACCTGGCTCCTTCTGCATTACAAACAGGTGCTCTTCCATTGAGCCACAACAATTCACTACACTCAGTCAAGCTGTTGGTCCTTCGAGCTCAGTATTGTCTCCTCTGACCGGCAGTTCCTCTCCAGGATTTCAGATGGGGTCTCTCCCAGTCCTGGAGACGCCACTGGGGTTGAACCTGGGCCCTTCTGCATGCCAAGCAGGTGCTCTACCACTCAACTCTTCCCCTGATGTTGTAGTACTATGGAGGAAAGGGCCTCTCGCACTTGGGCTGTTGTGCAGAATACCTTCTGTGTTTCCAACATCCCCACTTAGCTTACAAAGTTTAAAGAAAAGCAGCGTGATATTTTAGTGGGCAAAATAATAATAAAATAAAATAAAATGGGGGTGGGGATGAGAAGCTGTCAATTCTCCCCCCGCCCCCACTCCCACCACCTCCTCCGCCTTCTTTCTCATCTCTTTCAATGCAGCCTCACTTTCAGTTCAATGAAACTGGAGAGCCTGGCAATAACACAAAGGCTTCTCACAATGCTCCATTTCTCTTTCTTCTCTGGCATTTGTGCTGAAATATCTGCTATAGTAACTGTCCTCTCTCTCATGCATGCCTATCTCTCTCCTTAGAATTCAATCTCATTAAAGAGGCGTTCTTTGAAGGAAGTGCATCTGCATTACACAGAGACTCCTTCGCCGGGCTCGCTTCTTTTCTATGACATTTCCAATTACACTCTCTGGGCAGGATTCGGCAGGGACCCAGATCCCAGAATCCGGGTCTTTGCTGAGCAACTGCTAAGGAGCAGGGGGGAGGGTGCAGTTTCAAGCAGAGATGCTGCTGAGGGGAAGGAGTGGTCGCCATGGGCATAGCCAAGGGGAGCAGGAGAGGTTCTGCGCCCCCAGGAGAAGCCTGCCTCCCATAATGTCCCCTTCTGGGGGGGTATAGTTAGCTATGATTTCCCAAAATAAGCTCAACAACTTTTGCTGCACCTGGCTATGCCCATGGTGGGCACTTGACCCTTTACCTCCCACCTGGCCCTGTGCTTTTAGTAAAAAAAAAAAAACAAAAAAACTATACATATTCCCCTGTTTGTTTAGTGTTAAAAATCATAACCTGTTTTTCAACCCAGCTTCTCAAGGTATGATATAGTGGATAGGGACATGGGTGGCACTGTGGTCTAAACCACAGAGCCTAGGGCTTGCTGATCAGAAGGTTGGCAGTTCGAATCCCCGTGACGGGATGAGCTCCCATTGTTCAGTTCCAGCTCCTGCCAACCTAGCAGTTCGAAAGCACATCAAAGTGCAAGTAGATAAATAGGTACCGCTCCAGCAGGAAGGTAAACAGCGTTTCCATGCACTGTTCTGGTTTGCCAGAAGTGGCTTAGTCATGCTGGCCACATGACCCAGAAGCTGTCTGTGGACAAATGCTGGCTCCCTCAGCCTATAGAGTGAGATGAGCCCCGCAACCCCAGAGTCGTCCACGACTGGACCTAATGGTCAGGGGTACCTTTACCTTTACCTTTATGGTATAGTGGTTATAGTGGTTAATGAAAAGGCATTTCCACGCCAGCCCACAAGCTGGTAGATAAGACTGAATCTTGTTTAAGTACTTTTTTCTGTTAATACGTTAGTGCTTTTTTATTTTAGTTTGGAGGGATTTTTAAGTGCGATCAAATCTACTCTTTCGTCAGTTGTGTACTAGCAGGAGAATAACTCAGAACAAATGGTCAATATATTCAGGCCTATGGAAGTTGTCCTAATAATTCCAGAGCAGTACTGTGAAAATGCAGTTGATGTGGAATTCAGCTTTCAAGGAAACTCATATTTCATTTTGTATTTAAAAAAATCAAGTTTCCAGTCCTTAAGGTTGCAGAGATCTGCATGGAAAAGTGCAGGCAGAGATAATGGAATTACATTTCCATTAGTTGGGGAGGGGGCTTTGCTGTTCTTGACCTCCTGTGCATAGCAAAACCTGCCTAAATTATGCAGAATAACAAAGACATTGGACTACGCAGGTTTATTTATCATGCATTTCTCAGGGGTATTTATATGATGCCTCCTAATAACTACATTCTCTAAGCATCTCATATTAAAATACATCCATGTAAAAGCAAAAAAGGAGGTTCATAATTTCCATTTGTGTTTTTGTGTGTGTGTTTTGAATAGCCTCGGTCCTCAGTAGGGGATTGTGTGCCCCTCGGACAGAATCATAACTCCTACAGAGAGCTTTTTGGAGATATGAAGAATAAAACACTTTTCATTGCAAATTGGGGCAGATTAGTAAAATAATGAGGACAGCAATAACAATGGGCCCTGCTGAGCCTGACAAACATCTCTAAATAAACCCGCTTAGCACAAGTTCCTTTTCCTAAATCTGCAAAGGTCATAAAATTGGCCTCTTCTCTCTCAGCTTCAAGGGGGGTGGGAGGCGAGTCTGCCGAAAAGCTCGGGGCGAGATTGGTTTTCACTGATCTCGAACGAAAACAAATGAGGGGAGAAATAATATGCAAATCGACTCCATGTCTCAATGGGACGTAGAACTGCCAATATTTGCCTCTCAGCTCAATAAATCCAGAGGATCCTTGGAAGACGTGTCAATAAATATCTGCTTCTTGTTACAGATGAGCGATATGGGGAACTTAATGGAATACAGTGAGCAGCAAGGGTACTGATCGCTCTGCCTATTGAGAGCATCAGAAGAGGCAGCTGGATCAGGCCAGTGGCCCATCTCCCGTTCTCACAGTGGCCACCCAGATGCCCCAATAAGAAGCTCACAAGCAGGACGCAAGCACAAGAGCACTTCTGGTAGCCATCACTCCCTCCTGTGGAAGTGAGTTCCACAGTTTAACAAGGTATGGCATGAAAGAGTTTTGTCTGTCCTGAATCTTCCAGCTTCATTCAACTTCATTGGGTGCCCATTGGATTCTAGGGTTATGAGAGGGAGAAAACCTTTTTCCTCTACCTGCTTTCTCCGTGCCATGCCTAATTTTGTATCCCTCTATCGTCTCACCTCATATGGGACTACATACAGGATCGTAGAATCATAAAACTGTAGGGTTGGAAGGGGTCAAGAGGATCATTCCAGGGGTCAGAAAACTTTTTCAGCAGGGGGCTGATCCACTGTCCTTCAGATCTTATGGGGGCTGGACTATATTTGGGGGAGGGTGGAATAAACGAATTCCTATGCCCCACAAATAACCCAGAGATGCATTTTAAATAAAAGGACACATTCTCCACCCCCATCGTTCTGCCTGGACACTGAGGTCCAGCTCTGAGGGCCTTCTGGAGGTTCCCTCGCTGCGAGAAGCCAAGTTACACGGAACCAGGCAGAGGGGCTTCTCAGTAGTGGCACCTGCCCTGTGGAACGCCCTCCCACCAGATGTCAAAGAGAAAAATAACTACCAGACTTTTAAAAGACATCTGAAGGCAGCCCTGTTTAGGGAAACGTTTAATGTTTGATGCATTACTGTATTTTAATATTTTGTTGGAAACCGCCCAGAGTGGCTGGGGAAGCCCAGCCAAATGGGCGGGGTATAAATAATATAGTAGTAGTGGTGGTGCTAGTAGTAGTAGTAGTAGTAGTAGTAGTACAACCCCCAGCCAATGTAGGAATTACAGCTGAAAGATCCCTGACAGAGGGACATCCAACCTCTGTTTAAAAACCTCCGACAAAGGGGAATCCACCACCTTCCAAGGCAGTCTGTTTCACCATTGAACAGCTCTTACCACCGGAAAGTCCGTCATAACGTTTAGTCAGAATCTCCTTTCTTGCCATTTGAATCCATTGGTTCGGGCCCTACCCTCTGGAGCAGCAGAAATCAAGGAAGGTGATGTGAGATCAGCACCTTGGACAGGAGTCTAGGTGCGCGTTTCAGGACCACGGCCAGCGATTTAATGAGGCGGGGAGAACCACGTACGCCACCTTGAACTAAAAACAAGTCGGGATATAAATGCAATCAGTAACTAATAATTAATAATGTCAAAACTCGGAGAGGAAGTTTGTGGGGAAATTAGCAGTGTTTGCAGGTGGGGGGTTGGGGTGGGGTGTCTCAGAGCGGACAACAATTAATGAGGAGGGGAAGGGGAGAGATCGGAAGGAATGGCGTCCAGTCCTGTGTGTTCTGTGGCAGTGCAAAGGAGCCCACAGAGAAGCAATGGTAGAGGAGATTTACGCCCTGCACTCCAGGGTATAAATAACCCCTCGTCTGACACTGCCTAATTGGGGCATGAGAGGCAGTATCTCTGCAGCTTCGAGACACGGACCCACACCTCCCGACCGGTGCCTTATCGAGGTGGCAATATATTCCAGAGATGGATATCAGGCATGTGGTGGGAAGCAATGGAAAGCCTGTCTTTGGTGGCAGGTGGCCTTAGGATGAAAATGCATGAGCAGCGTTTTATCGCGCCAGCGTCCGGGCAATCATTTCCGCAGCGCCCTCCTAGCTGTGGTAATGCTTCATTCATATGGAAATCCACTTGAAAGCCTCCTGAATTTAAATACCCAGCGGCAAGGTTGTGTGTGAACCACAGATCTCTAGCAGCACAGAAAGCTCACAGCTGGGAGTTCAGCATCATGAGAATCTTCCCCTTTAAAAAAAAAAAAACATAGAGCAAGTTTCTAGTCCTTAATGTTGTGAAGCTATGTTTGAAGGTATGCAAATGACGACTGGAGAGGGGAGAGGGTCCTCGAAAGCCGGCGGAGTTTTTGTATAAAACGCAAAATGCATGGGAGGAGTGCTTTCAGAAGCTTGCATAGCGCCTTATCTCTCCCCATGGCCAAATAAATTGCAGAACTGAACTCTCTCTTCTTTTTAAAGTACAGAATTTAGATTACCTTAGCACAGAACTTAGGTTTCCTTTAGTGCACAGTGCACACATTCACCAATACTTCTCCATTTTGTTTAAGTACTAGGTAGCAGATGCTGAGGCCTTCTTCAGCCTGAGACAATTGAGCACGCCCTATCTCCAGCTGTTACAAATTGTATGCCAAAGGGGCCACAACAATGAAGGTCCTGCTACGGTGGACCCAGAGACCCACCAGGAGGTCCCCTTCTAGAGATCATAGTGGCTGGGCAGGAGGGCAAGTAGCCCTCAAATGGTGGGTTATGTAAACTAAAACACAATCACAAAATGTAGAATAGCAAACCATAAAACCACAACCAGTACTTTGTTTTCCAGCTGGAGCATGCTGGAGCGTAGGTCTAGCACCACTCAGAAGGGAACCATTGCAAGCCAATGCTCCCCCCAACCCGATTTTTGCCTTCAGATCTAGCTCCTAGCTACAATTGGTCAAGCTATGGGGCAGGGCCAATTTGTATTTCTTTTCTTTCAACCCGTCTCCTGTGTAGTGACAGGAGGCTTTAAACCTTCCAGCCAGGCCTCTACCGTGGCCCGCACATGCGTTTGTGCCTGGACCCTTCCGAGCTGTCCTAGTCATCTGCCTGAATCCAAGAGAATAAGGGAGGCAGGGGCGCAATTATTTGACCTGTGCCAGAACCAAGGTTGACTCCCAAACCAGCTAGGGAGACAGCTTGCCATAGTTTTTAGCACCTCCGTGGACAGTGAACATTGTCAAACCGGTATCAGGGCTGCCCCGAGTCGCCCAGCAATTTACTGTAACAACTTCATGGTGAGTTATGGCACCTATTTTGGGGGGAGGGGAGCACTGACCACAACATATAAGAACTAAGAAGAGCCTGCTGGATCAGCTCAATGGCCCACCTAGTCCAGCATCGCCTTCTTACAGTCACCAACCTGTGGGAAACCCCCGAGCAGTTTCCTTCCTTCCCCTTTCCCATGCTGTGAAACAGAAGAACACGAGAGGGAATTGTTGGACCTAGCTGATCTACGAGGCCCAGGATTTCTCTGTGCTTTAAGCAAGACAAGGAGCAGACAGATCCCCCATTATCCCTTTCCTGTGAAATATGCCAAGCCACTTAGTATTCATGCTTGTACCCAATTATTTATAACAGGGATTCTTTATTCGAAGTTTCAGGCTGGGAAAGGGGGGTGGGGAGTTCTAACCAGGTGGTTTTAACAATGATTTAAGGCTTGGGAGAGTTTGATTATTAATGGAGGGAGGAGGAGGAGGAGGAGGGTCCAAGGAAAGGAATTTGGAGCGGCGAAATAATGCGGCTAGGAAGAGTCAGGATGGTAGCACAGCTTTCTGCCACCTGGTACCCTCCTGGCGCTTTGAACTGCAACTCCCATCAGCTCCAGCCAGCCCCAAAACTGAAAGCAGAACTACGTATAAGTGGCCTATTGCCACTATCAGCAGTAATCATCATGAACAAGGGGCAAGTCTCAGCCACCCTAAACCTTCCATAGCACAGCTCCTTCCCCCTCTCCTCTCTTTAAAAGCACTTTTGAATGCGGCTGGCAAATGCCATAGGGGATTAGGGCAAAGTAGACAGGTGTGGGGGCTATCAGCCCCCTATAGCACCAAGAAGAGCCCTGATGGATCAGACCAGTGGCCCATTTAGTCCTTCATCCTGTTCTCGTGGTGGGCAAATAGATGACCCAAAGAGAAACCCCCAGGATTCAGGCTCCCCAGCAACTGGTATTCGGAAGCCACTGTGGAGGCAGACCAGAGCCAGATGATGCTGCTGCGGCAGCCTCTTGACCCAGCTGCCTCCCCCTGCCCTAGTGGTGTTGGGTCACCCTCTTGACCTGGCAGTCTCCCCCTGCCCTGCAGCCACAGAGATGTAGAGGGGTGCACAATCACACCAGACAGAGAAGACGGGTGGTCTCTTAACTCGACAGCCTCCCCTTCCCCTTAGACTATACGAGTGGCAGAAGGGTGATCTCAGCTTGCATTATAACCCCCGTGTGGTTGAGGGGTGGAGATGAAGCTGAAGCTGAGAATGAAGATAGACCTCTTGACCCAGCCACTGCCCCCCCCCCATTCTAGTGGTTGTAGGCAGTGGGGGGCAGTAGTTAAGAGGTCATCCCACCACCACCACCTGGTGCATCCTCCTCCTCTTCTTCTTCCTCCTCCTCCTCTCTGCTGAGCACTCTGCTTTTTTTCAGGCTTTCCAATTCAGCCGTCCGCAAGCTGTAATCCCAAGCCATAAAACCGAGACATGGTTGCGCATATTGAGGTCAGCCATTGGGTCTCTGAACCGTGGCTCTCGCTCCTGAAGTTTTGACCAGGCGGAGCTGTAAAGCTCTCCTAACTAATGGGATTGAGTTGTTTATGGCCCCATCAACCTTTTTTTTCTGAAAGGATCAGGCTGAGTTTTATCATTATCATTTCCTGTAACTGGGGGTGATGTCGAGCGTTCAAGGCTCACCTCTACCCCCCTCCCACCTGTACCCAGCCATCCTCTCTTTTTCGTAGTGTGTCTTCCCTTTGGAAAAAATAACCCACCCCCACCCCCCTAAATGAAGAAGGCAGAGATATAGAGATAGAAGAGATGCAGCAAAGGGGGGGGGGTGATGAGATGGAGAGAAAAGCAGCTAGAATTTTTCCCTTATCCCAACCTGTTCATCCCTCCCGTGTAATTGTTTTGCTGATGTTTTCCTTGTAGCAAATAATATGCCATGCTTCAAAAGCTACATCCAGGTAAAAAGTATAGAGGAGAACTTCAGATGAGTCTAGCTGATGGATCAGTCCAGCATCCTGCCCCATAGTGGCCAGCCACATTCTCCAATGGGAGCAGGACTTGAGCACAACAGCAATTAGCTGAGAACTAAACAGAAGCCAAGCTGCATTTTGGGCCAAGGGAAGTTTCTGAGTCATTTGAGGGCAGCTCCATGTGGAGTCTATCCCTAGGTTACCTGAAAGCCTTGCTCGATCTCAGCACTCTGCTTCTCTCTCTCTCCCTCTCTATCTGCTTTTAAAGAGCCAAGGCCACATAAATTCAAAGGCATGATATAATTGAAGATGAATCCATCAGGCAGCACACAACCTTTCACATTAGACATATTGAGACTGAAGCTGGAGGAAAATTGCTTTTTTCCTTCTTGACTTTCTATTTGCTTAAGCCCCCAATATTTACTGGTTGCGAGCGGAATCTGTTTTTCATTTCCAGCGTGGAGGTGAGGGAGAATCCCAGTGCCACTCATCTCGGCACCAAAATTAAATCTGTCGAGCACTGTCAGGGGCCCGGTGTATTAATGATACACTTGTAATCCGTTTCATTCTGGAGGGTGAGGAGCGGAGCTGCGTCTGCTGACGGGGGACTCAGGCACTTGACCATTGTTCACACATTATAATAGGAGGCGAAGAACACTTCCCCAATCCCTGGAAATTGCAGCTTCTTCTCCATCATTTACTCCCTTCGTGGCAACGCCCCAAGGCCACGGACTGCTGCCGGAGCCTCAATTAGCCAGTGGATGGAGAATCTGAGGTCAACGGATCAGCTGCTTCCTCCTCCTATTAATAAGTCGGGAAATGTGCAACACAGAGAGAAAGGAGAGTTTCTGTCTCCATCAGATGCACTGCCAGCTGCAGAGAAGGGATTGCAGGATTATAGGGCTGAGTGAGACCCCAGAGGACATCTATAGCAACCCCCAGCTCACTGCGGATTCTGCCATGTAGGGTGCATTGACAGAACAGGTGGCAAGGTAGCTATTCAACCTCTGCTTAGATACCTCCAGGGAAGAAGAGGCCGTTGCCTGCTGAGGTGGACTGCTCCACTGTCAGAAAAGCTCTAACTGCTAGGAAGCTTCTCCTGCCATCAAACGGAAATCTCCTTCCTCACATTGTCCACCCAGGGTTCTAGCCCTGTGTGTGCACAGCAGCAGAGAAAAAGCCTGCTCTATGGTTGCATGTCGAACAACCATATCTACAATTTTTCTTGTAGGGGGCAGAAGTCTACACTACCACCATGCTTTCCCAGATTGTGAATACTGATCGATGAATCAGGGGGATGTGGTTGTTACTGTACTTTCCCCAGACCAAACACAATTCCCTTCATTGGAGAAGACCAAGGCAGAAATATGAGTTGAGAAGTTCCACCTTCTCTCCACCTCCCCTCTTCTGTGGACAAAATTACCCCCTTTTCTGGTTTTTTATCATTGTTGTTGTTATTGCTGCCCATCTGATTGTGTGGCTTCCAACACATTAAAACACAGTAAGGCATCAAGCATCAAGCATTAAAACTTCCCTAAACAGGACAGCCTTCAGATGTCATCTAAAAGTCAGAGAGTTGTTTATTTCCTTGACATCTGATGGCGGGCGCCACCACCGAGAAGGCCCTCTGCCTGGTTCCCTGTAACGTCACTTCTCACAGGGAGGGAACCGCCAGAAGGTCCTCAGAGCTGGACCTCAATGTCATTCTCAGGGTCTGGTCTGAAGGAATATAGACCACCACTTGCTGAATTTTATATGTTTTTTTATTGCATTTATATCCCAACTTTTAAAGTCAACCTGTTAAATCAACCTCCCAGAAAGCCTGATTCTCTGTTTCCTATTTTGCTAACTTTTAAATCTGTTTCCTGGGAGAGCAGCACCTGGGCCAATGAACAATATCCAGTCCAGAGAAGGAAACCTCTGCGCTCTGCAGCCTGCCTTGAAAGCCACACCGCTGACAAGCCACCCTTGATCCTAACTGCTTTCAACAATGCTATTACTTTGCAAAAAAAAAAACCCAACACCTTCCCTGCAATTCCCCATTAGGCTCAGCAGTGACACCACAAACCTTCCAGCACTTGGATAGTGTCCATTGAGCGACGCTGCCTGTTCAGGGATGCCGCCTCCAATTATAGGAAGGAGGCGGGGGAAACCATTTGGCACCCCATTCTTGCAACGCAGTTTTGTCTATTCCGCTTACCCGGGGCCTCAGTTCCTGGGCATTAACAGCGAATAAAAAAGTTTAGCTCATTGATTTATCGCCTCTCGCGGAAAGTGAGTTTATCACCTGCCTTCCAGGTTTCCGAGTCACTCTGTTCTTTGATTATAATTTTTATTTATTTGGTGATGGATGGGTTCTCAGATTGTAAGGGGGGGTGTTCCCTATCAGGAGACAATATTTCTCTATGTCCTGAACATCTGACACCCATTTTTCAATGTCCATTTCTTCTTTTCTCTGGAACAAACCCATCTTAGCATTCCACCGGTGGTTTCGGCCACTTCTGGTTGTGCAAGGAAATGGCAAGCGGGACACCTAGCGTCTGCGTGGCAATATCGCAGGAATGGTGAACAGCCTTTGAAGTCAGGGGAGGGAAAGCCCAGAGACAGTGTGGTGTAGTGGTTAGAGTGTGACTAAGAAAGGGTTCTAATCCAAACTTGGCCATGAAGCTCACTGGGTGTGTCCTGGAGAGCCAGTCACTGCCTCTCAGCCTAACCTACCCTGCAGGATTGTCGCGGAGACTAAAGGAGGAGAACGATGTGCTCCACCTAGAGCTCCTTGGAGAGAAAAAAAGTGGGGTGTAAATGAGAATAAATGAATAAATACCCTAGGATATGAAGCAAGGGTTGTAAACTGTGTTCAGCCCCTGGGCTGAATTAAGGACCTGGCTGAATCAGGCCAAAGGGGTGCATCTAGTCCTGCTGTCAGGGGCTCGACTGAGGAGGAATGGTGGGGGCCACCCCTCCTCCTCCTGAACCTTCCTGAGAACAGGAGGACAGTATAGATTTAGAACAGTGGTTTGCAGAAGGACATAGTTCAGAGGCTGCAGAGGGGAGAAGCTGGGAAATATTGGGAAGGAAGGAAGAAGAAGAACCAGGGGAGAGACAGCTGACAGACTCAGTATCTTTGGAAAGCATTCCTGACCCCTCTTCTCCCAGGACCCAGTGTGCATTGAGAGTACAGTAGAACCTCTACTTAAGACCACCTCTACTTGGGCCTGATCCAAGTTGCGACCGCGGCAAACCCGGAAGTAAATACTGGGTTTACCCTGATTCACACACGCGCAGAAGTGGCTTCTGCAGTTTGCGCATGCGCAGAAGTGCGCTTCCGCCGAATGCACCTGTGCACAACGGCACTTCTACCAGTGACCTGGATCGACTTACAGACGGACCTCCAGAACTGATTACGTCCGTAAGTAGAGGTTGCACTGTAGTAGAACAGAAAGCTCAGAGGCAAAAAGGAAAGATCAGCCAACGTAGGGATGACGTATAATAGGAGAGACAGAGGGGGTGGAACTTTACTCGAAGCAACACCATTATTTGATAGAGACTGCATTCCTTCGTCTCTCTCTCTGTGAATAATGAATAAATTATGTGGTGAGGACTCTTCTTGTTTCTCTGCGTTTTGGCTGCCCCCGGGAGAGGTATCGGATTCCCTGAAGACTGACACCAGCATCTTGTTCTCACAGTGGCCAACCAGACGCCTCAAAGGTAAGGCTGTGAGTAGAACCTGATCACAAGAACATCCTTCCCTATTCTCCCTTCCAGTGGTTTCCAGCACCTGGCATTCAGAAGCAACACTGTCTCTCAATATGGGGCCAGAGCATAGCCACTGTAGCTAGTAGCCATGGATCCCCTTATCCTCTGTGAATTTCCCACCCCCAACCCATCTTTAAAGCCATCCAAGTCAGTGGCCATCACTGCATCCTGTGGGAGTGAGTTCCGCAGTTTGTCTATGTGCTGTGTAAAGAAGGATTTTTAAAAAATCTCTCCTGAATCTTCCTTGATTGGATGAATTCCTTGATTGGATAAAGCAGCACTCGCTGCTGTTAGCAGTCAATCCTCCCTTGTCTTCTGGTGTTTGCAAGCAGAGGAAATGCACGCGCACGCACACACACAAAACAAAGTAACAAGTTAAAATTAATAGTTTGTGAGTGACAGCCACACTTTTGTACCATCCAAGGAGAGCTGGAGAAAATGTTCCATAAACATCTCCCCTTCCCCCCCCCTCCCCACCACCTCCTTTTCAATTTCCTACTCCAGAGTGGAAACTTGATTTCCTTTTGCATGTGGTTTCCAAAGAGCTCCCTGGTGGTTTTTTTAAAAGTGCTGCCAACAATTACGTGGCGGCTGAAGCAAAGCGAGAATGACATGGAGCTGACTTCATGTTCAGAATTCCAACCCCGGATTTATGAACAGATAGGAGGATGAACTCCAACTACAACCACAATTTTCTGGGGGTGGGGGGAGAAGCGGAGCCCAACAACATCTCGTCAGGTAGAGTCGGCCATAATTTGGTCGCCTATAATTATAAGTAAAAGGTAAAAAAGGTAAAGGACTCCTGGATGGTTAAGTCCAGTCAAAGGCAACTATGGGATGCGGCGTGCATCTCGCTTTCAGGCCAAGGGAGCCGGTGTTTGTCCACAGACAGCTTTCCGGGTCATGTGGCCAGCATGATTAAACCACTTCTGGCACAACGAGACACCGTGATGGAAATCAGAGCACAAAGAAATGCTATTTTCCTTCCCACCAGAGTGGTATCTATTTATCTACTTGCACTGGCATGCTTTCGAACTGCTAGCTTGGCAGGAGCTGGGACAGAGCAACGGGAGCTCACTCTGTGACAGGGATCTGAACCACCAACCTTCCGATCAGCAAGCCCAAGAGGCTCAGCGGTTTAGACCACAGCGCCACCCGCATCTCTGCATAATTATAAGTAGGGAGGGATTCTGCAATGGATTGCATAAGAGCCACAATAATCAGCTGTTGCAGAATAAGAATTAGATGTAGCACCACGAGAATCTGCTGCTGATCAACAGACTTCTTTAGCACAACTTTGTGGATTCCTTTGTTGCATAACCTTTAAACTCCACCACCTAGTAGTGCAAGGGCTCTTGTGCTGAAGGACAGAGAATGCTGAGTACAACCCATGGAGGGTATCATAATATGGCTACCATGGATTTAAGAGCACAAGAAGACTCCCCACTGGTTGAGGCAACCAGGAGCGGGGAGCATCTAGTCCAGTATCCTGTTCTCACGGTGGCCAAATGCCCCTAAGAAACTAGGCATCTAGATGGACTGCCTGTGGACTTTGAGCTTCCACTGAGAGCCAGTGTGGTGTAGTGGTTAAGAGTGGTAGTCTCGTAATCTGGGGAACCGGGTTCGCGTCTCCGCTTGTGATGGCCTGGAAATCCGATTCAGAGGCTGAACCGGAGGAATCCCAGCCTGCACAGGAGTCCCCGCCTCCAGGGCCGGCTGAACTGAGGCAGGGCCTTGATTCTGAAGCGCCTGTGCCAGATCCTCAGGAGCAGGAACCAGGTGAATCCACTCTGGCTCCAGAGGTGATTGAGGACTCAGTGCCTACAGGTGAGTCTCCCCCTGGGCCCAGTAACCCTTCAGTCTCTCCTGAACTGCAGAGGCTCAGGGCAGAGAGGCGAAGGGAACTGGTTTCTCCCAGGAGGAGTGCTCGCCTTAAGGCCAGGAGAGGCGGTTCTCCTGGGGGCCGGGACCGCCCCTGGCCTCAGAAAAGATAAAGGCCAGTCAGCCCGGTCCCAGGTTGCGGGAGCAACGTCGTTGATGAGCTGTTTCGGCCAGCATCCAGTCCTGTTTCCCCCAGAGTTCCTGTCCTTGCCCGGCTTCCCTCTGTGGACCCCGCTTCGCCCGAGGAGGACTGTCTGCCGACCCTCAACTCAGGTCCTGGACCTCGCCCCATGGTAACCTCCCCCCCCCCGGACCAGCACACCGCTCCTCCACATACAGCTGCTGGGTGACCTTGGGCTAGTCACACTTTTCTGAAGTCTCTCAGCCCCACGCACCTCACAGAATGTTTTTTGTGGGGGAGGAAGGGAAAGGAGAATGTTAGCCGCTTTGAGACTCTTTCAGGTAGTGATAAAGCGGGATATCAAATCCAAACTCTTCTTCCTCTTCTTCTCTTCTTCCATAAAAACGTAAAAAGAGTCTTTTTGGATCAGACAAAAGGGGGCCCATCTCAGACCCTCCAAGTGTCCCTATTTTCCAGGGACAGTCCCAGATTTACAGAATGTGTTCCAGTTTCTGATTTGATCCCAGAATGTTTCGCTTTTTCCTTAGGTCTTCCCTATTTCCATCAGAGGAATGTTGGAGGGTATGAAGTTATGTGACTCCCCCAAGCCAAGTAGATAAGTAACTACACAACCATTAGAAGACATCTGAAGGCAGCCTTGTATAGGGAAGTTTTTTAGGTTTAATGTTTTTATATACAAGGTGTGACCAGAAAGTTTGGTGAATGGTCACGAAAACCAGCCAGTGACAAATATTCGAACATACAATTGGCATCAGAAACCCATGAAATGCCCATAATTGTGTATGGTGATGAAGCTGTAACTCGAAAGACAGTGTATAGTGGTTTAAGTGTTTCTGTGAAGGGCGGCAAACCATCGAAGATGACCCTCCATCTGGCAGACTGTTGATGAGCAGAATGGCAGCAAATGTCAACAGAGTGACAGAACGATGAAATTTCTGCATGAAATCATTACTGAAGTTACTGAGTTGTCCCACCCTCCATATTCTCCCGATCTGGCCCCACCGGATTTCTTTTTTTTTTTTTTCAAAACTGAAATCTGCACTGAAGGGGCACAGATTTTCCAACATTTCACACGTCCAAGCTGCTGTGACGAGGAAACTGAAAGCAGTACAAAAAGAGGACTTCTCCAGAAATTTCCAACAGTTGTCAATGGTGCATTGTATCAGAGGGGGCCTACTTTGAAGGCCTGTAAGTGTACACTAGAATATTTCTCACTGTCTGATTTCTGTGACCATTTACCGAACTTTCCGGTCACACCTTGTATGTTGGAAGCCTCCCAGAGAGGCCGGGGCAACCCAGTCAGATGGGTGGGGTACAAATAATAAAATTACTATTGTTATTACGGAATAAAGGTAAAGGGACCCCTGACCATTAGGTCCAGTCGTGGCCGACTCTGGGGTTGCAACGCTCATCTCGCTTTACTGGCCGAGGGAGCTGGCGTACAGCTTCCGGGTCATGTGGCCAGAATGACTAAGCCACTTCTGGTGAACCAGAGCAGCGCACGGAAACGCCGTTTACCTTCCTGCCAGAGTGGTACCTATTTATCTACTTGCACTTTGACGTGCATTCGAACTGCTGGGTTGGCAGGAGCAAGGACCGAGCAACAGGTACTCACCCCGTCGCGGGGATTCGAACCGCCAACCTTCTGATCAGCAAATCCACAGCACCACCCACAGCACCACCCGCATCCCTATTATAGAATAGGACGTTCCTATTTTCATTGGAGAAATGTGGGAGGGTATGCCTTCTATTCCTGCAGTCTGTCCTCACAACGGCCACTGAGATGCCGCCTAAGGAAGCCCGCAAACAGGAACTGAGTGCAACAGCCACATTCCCCACTGTGCTATATTCTGTGGTGTCCCACTCCAGGTAAGTGAGAGGATCGGGGGGGGGGCGGGTACAGACATGGAGGCGAACTGTGCCGACAAGCCAGGTCTGGCTGGTCACGCCTCAATGCAACCCACAATGGAAAGTCCCCATGATCTAAGGACAGCTTCTTTTCCTTGCCTGCTCTGCTCGGGGAGAAATAAAGCACAGTGCAAATATTTGAAGAAAATATTGCTATTATTAAATCACTTCCTATCATGTCAGGCTCCAATCCCTCGAGCAAACAGACAGGCCTGCTTAAACATCCACTTGGAGGAGCTGATCCGGTCTGGAGAACCATGTGTGCCGTGCCGGGGAACAGCAGCTGGCTCTTCCCCCAGGTGGGCAGGAGTGGGGTGCTGCCCATGGGATGTCTTGGGGTGCTTCTGCCAAGAGGATCTGGGTCAGTCCATCCAATCGTCAGTCAGTTAACACCACTGTTTGTTGAACACGGTGAAGTGAGTTTGGGTCCCTTCCAGTTCTTGAGGGTTTGAATCTAAGAGAGGAAGATGCCATCAGCCCAATCTGGCAGGCGCTTCTTATGGTGGGTGTTATGAGAATTATAAGGTCTAAAACATAAAATAAATGTTCATAAATTTACCAGGCAAACACATACATAAATAAATATATAAACCACAGGTCTGGAAACAGTACGGGAAAACAGTCCTAAAGCCATTTTGACTCTTTCAGTGACCTCAAATATTCCTCTGCAGTTTGGATGGAAATGGGAAAAGCCTCCCCATTGCCTCTGCGCTCACAAATCCTGCCTTAAGGGCACATTTGTGTATGAATAGGGTGAGCCTGTGACCTGGATTCAGGAACTAAAAGTATTTACCATCACAAAAGAATGGCCAGGCTGCCCAGGTAAACCCATTAACAGGTTTCCTGCCAGACAAGATTCTGCTGTAGACTGCCCCTTCTGTGATGTACGATGTATTGGGGGGAGGGGTCTTGAGCTAGGTAAAGGTAAAGGTAAAAGGACCCCTGACCATTAGGTCCAGTCGTGACCGAATCTGGGGTTGCGGTGCTCATCTCATTTTATTGGCTGAGGGAGCTGGCGTACAGCTTCCGGGTCATGTGGCCAGCATGACCAAGCCGCTTCTGGCAAACCAGAGCAGCGCATGGAAACATCGTTTACCTTCCCGTGGGAGCGGTACCTATTTATCTACTTGCACTTTGACGTGCTTTCGAACTGCTAGGTTGGCAGGAGCAGGGACAGAGCAACGGGAGCTCACCCCGTCACAGGGATTCGAACCGCCAACCTTCTGATCAGCAAGTTCAATGCTCTGTGGTTTAATCCACAGCGCCACCCGCGTCTTGAGCTACAGGGTGGCAATTTCAAAAGTCTATATAAGAGCTTGCACAACATTGTTCAGGGTTCCTCTCCTCCCTCTCTGCGTGGGGGTGGGGTTGAGCACCCTGATGCAGCGGTTTAATAAAGATCATGCTTACTAGCTGTTTTGCTTCTCAATATTCTCTGGTTGGCCTCTGTTATTTTCTCCTACCGATAGAGAACCTATATAACGACTCTATACGGGCTCTTGGATACCCCATAAGGGGAAAGGAGCCGTTTTTTCTTATAACAGTAAGGTTCCCATAGTTTCAAGAGCAAAAAAGAGGACACATTTGCCAAATTCTAACTATGGATGGATATGCCAAATTCTAACTATGGATTCTAACTATGGGGACGCAGGTGGCGCTGTGGGTTAAAGCCTCAGCGCCTAGGACTTGCCGATCGAAAGGTCGGCGGTTCGAATCCCTGCGGCGGGGTGCGCTCCCGCTACTCGGTCCCAGCGCCTGCCAACCTAGCAGTTCGAAAGCACCTCCGGGTGCAAGTAGATAAATAGGGACCGCTTACCAGCGGGAAGGTAAACGGTGTTTCCGTGTGCGGCTCTGGCTCTGGCCAGAGCAGCGATGTCACGCTGGCCACGTGACCCGGAAGTGTCTCCGGACAGCGCTGGCCCCTGGCCTCTTAAGTGAGATGGGCGCACAACCCCAGAGTCTGTCAAGACTGGCCCGTATGGGCAGGGGTACCTTTACCTTTACCTTTAACTATGGATTGCTATGACTGCATATTCCTGCATTGCCGGGGGTTGGACTAGATGATCCTCAGGGTCCCTTCCAACTCTGCGATTCTATGACTCCATGATCTAGTCCAGCACCTTGTTCTCACTGTGGCTACTGAGATGCCTCTTCTAGGAAGCCCAAAAGCAGAACCTGATAACAGCAGCAGCACTCTCTCCTGCTGCAACTCCCAGCCATTGGCGTTACATGCAAAAAATACACTATATTAAGGCAAACGGCACACAGAATGTGTGCGTGTAGGCAGAAATGTGTATAAGAACGCATCTATCAGTGCAGATAACATACAAAAATAAACTATATTAGAGAAAATTGCTTGTAAAAAGGAGTGCATTGAGAGAAACGTGTAGTAAATGTGCTAATGTTGTAACCCTCTCTGGAGCCTGAGATGTTGTTTGCAGATGACGCAGCCTCGACAGAGCACTCTGAGGAAGCTCTACAGAGACGCACCAGCCGCTTTTGCCCAAGCCTGCATGGAGTTCAGGCTCACCATCATCCTGATGAATACCAATATCCTGGGTCAAGACCAGAGGCGGAGTTAGGGCAGCGCGGCCAGTTCTGTTACATTGGGCGCCAAGCCGTGGGGAACACCACAGGGAATTGCAACTATGATTTGGTGAATTGAGCAGAAAAGAAGGCGAGAGGCAAAGGTTGGCCCCGTACAGGGTGCCACTGAAATTTGAAAGACCCAACTCCACCCCTGTCAGGATGTCACCAGCACTCCACTCATCAGCACTTGTGACCTCATGCTTGAGGTGATAGGCAATTTTGTCTTCCTGGGCTACACCATAACCAGCAACCTTTCCATTGTCGCTGAGCTGGACATGTGTATTAGCAAGGAGCTGCAGCAGTGGCTCGCCTCTCCAAAAGGGTATGGGAGAATGTTAACGGCCAATATCAAGATGAAGGTCTACTAGAGTTGCATGTGAAGCACGCTGCTTTGTGGAAATGAGTCGGGGGGAACTTATACCCCCAGGAGCAACACCTGAATGCCTTTCCACATGTGCTGCATCATAAATAATAATAATAATAATAATAATAATAATAATAATAATAATAATAATAAATTACTTATGCAGTGGTACCTCGGGTTACAGACGCTTCAGGTTACAGGCACTTCAGTTTACTGACTCCGCTAACTCAGAAATAGTACCTCAGGTTAAGAACTTTGCTTCAGGATGAGAACAGAAATTGTACTCCAGCGGCTCAGTGGCAGCAGGAGGCCCCATTAGCTAAAGTGGTACCTCAGGTTAAGAACAGTTTCAGGTTAAGAACGGACCTCTGGAACGAATTAAGTTCTTAACCCAAGGTACCACTGTAACCTGCCCATCTGGCTAGGCCTCCCCAGCCACTCTGAGCAGCTCCCAACAGAATATTAAAAACACGATAAAACATCAAACATTAAAAACTTCCCTAAACAGGGCTGCCTTCAGATGTCTTCTAAAAGTCAGATAGTTCTTTATTCTCCTTGACATCTGATGGGAAGGCGTTCCACAGAGCAGATGCCGCTACCAAGAAGGCCCTCTGCCTGGTTCCCTTTAACTTCAACTCTGGCAGTGGGGGAACCGCTAGAAGGCCCTTGGAGCTGGACTTCAGTGTCCAGGCTGAACAATGGGGGTGGAGACGCTCCTTCAATTATACTGGGCTGAGGCTGTTTAGGGCTTTAAAGGTCAGCACCAACACTTTGAATTGTGCTCAGAAATGTACTGGGAGCCAATGTAGGTCTTTCAGGACCAGTGTTATATGGTCTCGGTGGTCACTCCCAGTCACCAGTCTAGCTGCCGCATTCTGGATTAGTTGCAGATGATCACACTTCTGTCTTAGTGACGTCTACGCTGGCTTGGTCATGTCTACAGAATGGAAGGTGGCAGAATCTCTGAGGACATGCTCTCGGGGAGCTTCTGGCTTCTGGCACCAGGCCAATTGGCAGACCAACTCTGTGTTACAAAGATGTCTGCAAACGTGGCATGAAGGTTTGGCAATCCCTTGCAGACGACCGCAATGCCTGGAGACAACAGTGACCAGAGGAAGAATGATCACTGGGAGGAGTGCAGAGAGAAGAAACCTCAGAGTGCATCTGCAGCAGCAAAACCGGATGCCTTCATCTGCCCCAGCTGCAACAATAGATGTCTTTCCCCCCACTATCAGTCTCTACAGCAGCCACAACAAGCACTGTAACTCTACAATGGTTTGACTTTACCTGTGAAGGCACACTCTTCTGTTGTCTCCTGAGATCACGGGGTTAATGTTGGTGGTCGGGGAGCTGGAATTGAGTTTCCCTTGGGAAACATTTGAACACACAACAGCACACCCTGAGACCTTAGGATGAAGGGCAGGTAATAAATGAACACTAATAATAATAATGGGACGCGGGTGGCGCTGTGGGTTAAACCACAGAGCCTAGGACTTGCTGATCAGAAGGTCGGCGGTTCAAATCCCCGTGACGGAGTGAGCTCCCGTTGCTCAGTCCCTGCTCCTGCCAACCTAGCAGTTCGAAAGCATGTCGGGAAGGTAAATGGTAACCTAGCAGTTCGAAAGCATGGCGGGAAGGTAAACGGCGTTTCCATGCGCTGCTCTGGTTCGCCAGAAGCGGCTTAGTCATGCTGGCCACATGACCCAGAAGCTGTACGCTGGCTCCCTCGGCCAATAAAGCGAGATGAGCGCCGCAACCCCAGAGTTGGTCACGACTGGACCTAATGGTCGGGGTCCCATTACCTTTACCTAATAATAATAGCAATAATAGCAATAATAAAAATCTGACAAATATTCATTACATGCTTTTGAAGAAGAATCACAAGATAATGAGGGAATGGGGAGAGCTTAAGACTGGGGAAATGGGAAATTGTGAGAAAGTAAAATTGACAGATCCGGCCACCCCTGTCTCAGGTCAGAGGTGGAGTTGAGCCCTTTTCTTCCAGAGCTCCCTCCCAATGCGAGGTCCCTTGCCCCCCTCCCTCCAACTCCCCTCCCGCTTTAAAACTGCTTCAGATGCAATGAAACAGAGCCTGCCATTGAATCATTGCTGTAACAACCACCCAGCAACCTGTTAGAATTTATTTCCAGGACCAGACCTGAATTGCTTCTCTAATTAGTTTTAACCTTCACGAAGGTCACAACCTGTCTCTTTCAGGGGAGAAAACTGCAAGCGATAAATGGTTTCTCACAGGCAGTAACAACACAACAGCGATTATATTAGAGAGAGACAAAATTTATTACCATTAAGGGAGGAGGCAAATCATTTTCTTCCCAAGACTTAACTAATTCAACCCATTTCGGATGGGAAGAAAGGAGGGAGGGACGGAGGAGACAGGGACACGCAAATATGCTCATCTGTTTTCCTGATCAGTGCAGCCCGGTGAGATTTATCAGCATAATTGCACCCTTTGAATGAAGTTAATAATTACGCCTCTTACAACGTATCGTACAAATTTAATCCTCGCCCGGTTACCCTGCATTCATTTCCCGAAACGTACACACGGTGCCTGCCAACTAAGAACGTAAGAGCATAACAAGCGCCCGCAGGATCAGGCCAATGGCCAATCTAGTCCAGCATCCTGTTTGCACAGTGGCCACTCAGATGTCCCCAAAGGAAAACAGGTCCTGAGTGCGAGAGCAGCTCTCCCCTTCCACGTTTTCCAGCAACTGGTATTCAGAAACATTGCTGTTGTTAGCTTTCTCCTCCGTGAATTTCTCTAATCTTCCTTGGAAGCCGTCCAGGTTGGTGGACGCTGTTAGTATTTGTATTGCATTCGCATTGTAAATGTATATCAAAAGGAATAAATGGTGTAGTAGCAGCTGGGGGTTGGCTGGTTTTTCTGTTAGCTGATTATCTGACGGAGAACGTGGAAGTGTGGTGACTTGAAGCAGATTCAAGGGATTTGTAAGGACCATCAGAGGCAGCCATGCTCTCAAATCCCAGTTGCTGGAAGCTGGAGGAGGAGAGAGGGCTCTTTTTTTAAAAAAAAATGATATTTATTAAAGTTTCGAATAAACACATATAAACACAAACACAAACAACAATAAAAACATACATAAACCGACAAACAAAACAAAAACAAGTATAAATTCAAACCTTATTTTCTAAACCTAATTTCACCGACCTCCTCACACCTCCCCCTTCTGTATTCTAATCTCATTTATCTTATCAGCAAATCCATTCCCATTTTTCCCATAGTTTTTGATAATTCTATTCTTTTTCCTTAATCAACGCCCCTGTAAACCACTAATTTTTAAACCCATATCTTTTTAGCCTTCATTAATTTTATAATGTTTATTAAGATAGTCTTTGAACTTCTTCCAATCTTCTTCCACTGTCTCTTTGTCCTGGTCTCGGATTCTGCCAGTCATCTCTGCCAGTCCCATATAGTCTGTCATCTTCATCTGCCATTCTTCCAGAGTGGGTAGATCTGGTGTCTTCCAATACTTTGCGATAAGAATCCTTGCTGCTGTAGTAGCATACATAAAAAAAGTTCTGTCCTTCTTTAACACCACATGGCTTACCATACCCAGGAGAAAGGCCTCTGGTTTCTTCAGGAAGGTATATTTAAATACCTTTTTCATTTCGTTATATATCATTTCCCAGAAAGCTTTAATCCTTGGGCATGTCCACCAGAGGTGAAAAAATGTACCTTCATTTTCTTTACATTTCCAACATTTGTTATCTGATAAGTGGTAAATTTTTGCGAGCTTGACTGGGGTCATGTACCACCTATAGATCATTTTCATAATATTCTCTCTCAAGGCATTACATGCCGTGAATTTCATACCGGTGGTCCACAACCTTTCCCAGTCAGCGAACATAATGTTATGACCAATATCTTGTGCCCACTTAATCATAGCTGATTTAACTGTTTCATCCTGTGTATTCCATTTCAACAGCAAGTTATACATTTTTGACAAATTCTTAGTTTTGGATTCTAACAACTCTGTTTCCAGTTTTGATTTTTCCACCTGAAAGCCAATTTTCCTGTCCAACTTATAGACCTCCAGTATTTGATAATAATGAAGCCAGTCTCGCACTTTATATTTTAGGTTCTCAAAACTCTGCAATTTCCACTTATCGCCCTCCCGTTCTAAAATTTCACAATACTTTGGCCATTTAGCCTCCATATTAAGTTTTTTCAAAGCTTTTGCCTCCATTGGTGACAGCCACCTTGGAGTTTTGTTCTCCAGCAAGTCTTTATATTTAATCCAGACATTATACAATGCTTTCCTGACAATATGGTTTTTAAAACCTTTATGAACCTTAACCTTGTCGTACCACAAATATGCATGCCACCCAAAGAAATTGTTAAATCCTTCCAAATCCAAAATGTCTGTATTCTCGAGAAGCAGCCAGTCCTTTAGCCAGCAGAAAGCTGCTGATTCATAATAAAGTTTCAAATCTGGCAGGGCAAATCCCCCTCTTTCCTTTGCATCAGTTAAAATCTTAAATTTTATCCTGGGCTTTTTGCCCTGCCAGATAAATTTAGAGATATCTTGCTGCCAACCCTTGAAACAGTCCATCTTGTCCACAATTTGCAAAGTTTGAAACAAAAACAACATTCTAGGCAATACATTCATCTTTATAACTGCTATTCGACCAGACAAGGAAAGCTTCAAATTTGAGAGGAGAGAGGGCTCTTGTGCTTGAATCCTGCTTGCAGGTTTCCCATCGGGGCATCTGATTGGCCCCTGTGAGAACAGGATGCTGGACTAGACAGACCACTGGCCTGATCCTGCAGGCTCCTCTTTTGTTCTCATGTGACTCACTGCCAATCATTGAAGACAATACTGAGGGCTCATCCAGACTTCCTCTTTGTGCCACGTTTCTATTTAAAATAAAATAAAAAATTATTGGTTTTACACAATTTTATACATTTTAACTTTAACTATTTCAAACATTAAAATAAAAGGTTCTTCTTCGGACCTCCTTCCCTCCCCCCCCCCCATGGGTTCCATATTTATGATTAAATTTTCTGCATCTTTTAGCGTTATCCATCTGATATATATATATATATATCCATAATTACCATAGTTATTTCACATTACAAGTGTCATTACATCCCTGCCAAGGATTTTAACTGTTTACAGTGGTCTTTTAAATAAATTAAAAATTGACTCCAGTCTTTTAACAATTCAGTGCTACCTCTGGTTGCAAACGGGATCCGTTCCGGAGGCTTCTTCGCAACATGAAAAGCCCACAACCTGAAGCACCATATCTGTGCAGGTGTGCAGCGCAATTTGGCACTTGTGCGCATGCGCGAAGTGAGATTTCGCACTTGTGCACATGCGCAAGCGGTGAAACCCGGAAGTAACCCTTTCCAATACTTCTAGGTCACTGCGGGACACAACCTGAAAAAACGTAACATGAAGCAAACGTAACATGAGGTATGACTGTACTTGATCTTCCTGGTTTCTGATCTTCCCCGTCAGTTTCACCATCTCTGCACACTCCGTCAGTTTGTTTCTTCTTTTGTTGGTACCTCTCTTTCCATCCATCTCTGGGCTAGTAGCATTCGCACTGTCGTCGTTGCAGACATAAAAAGTCTTTTATCTTCTCTTGGTACCTCTTCACCTATTATACCTAACAAAAACGCTTCCGGTTTCTTAACAAATGTATTTTTAAACATTTTCTTTCATTCATTGTAGATCATTTCCCAGAAAGCTTTTACTAGTGTACATGTCCACCACCTTGTGCCACATTTCTAAGCACAGGTTTGCCCTTTGAAGCACTGTATCCAGCACTGCTACTTTCTGCAAATGCCGCTCTTTGCAGCTGAATCGGAGCAAACAGTGTGATAAGAATTTTAAGGTCTTAGATGAATAATAAATGTTCATAAATGTACCAACCAAGCACGTACCTAGATCAGCACAGGAAGACTGACCTGAAACCATTTTTGATTCCCAAACTGAAAGGAAAATGGAAAAGCCTCCCCATTGTCTTTTCCTTCACAAATCCTGTCTTAAGGGCACATTTAAGATATGAATAGGGTGTGAGCCTGTGACCTGGCTCAAGAACTAAGTATTTATCATGACGAAAGACTGGCCAGGCTCCCCAGGGTATCCAATCAAATAAGCATTAACAGGTAAACTGCCAGACAGGAGATAAACAACAACAGGAGATAAACAACACACTCAGATTTCTGCTGTAGAGTGCCCTTTCTGTGATGTAGGTATGATGTGTCTGGGGGTGGTCTTGAACTCCAGGGCGGACAGTTTAAAAAGTCTATATAAGGGCAGACACACCTGGGTTCTGGGTCCTCCTCCTTTCCTGCGTGTGAGGGGAGCACCCTGTTACAACAGATCAATAAAGATCAGGCTTGCTAGCTGCTTTGCTTCTCAATATTCTCTGGTTGGCCTCTGTTATTTTCTCCTACCAATAGGGAACCTATGTAAGGACTCTATATGGGCTCTTGGATACCCCATGAGGGAAAAGGGCAGATTTCTGTTTATTACAACAGCATTCTGCAGAAAACCCAAACAGCCGTTGGTTCCAAATCAGCTTTAAAGAGCAGGTTTTCCTGCAGAAAGCAGTGAGGGGGAAGCGCTCAGATGCAGAGCTTTAAAGTATGGATCTGTGCCAAGAAATTGCCGGAAGCTAAGTGTGGATGAGCCCTGAGCCTAGAGAGACCATTGATCTGACTGCATACAAGGCGGCTTTCCTGAAGCACGACAACGTCACGTAGTGGCAGGGTGACAGCTGGCCCTCTTCCAAGATGAAAGGCCCTCATTCTCATCGGCCAGCAGCTATTTTTCCACGCTTGTCTAATTAGCAAACGCACGTCCAGCGCGAGATCGTTATTGTGCTTTGGCAGCTGCGATTAGCAGGGAGATTCAGTTTAACGGGTTGTCAGGGGAAGGGAAGCAGAGATGTGGATTTGGGTTGGGAGGGAGGTTGGAAATGTGCAGCCATTGGAAGATTAATGCAATTAAAGTTTTCGTTGTGGAAGGACTTTTGTTGGGGAATATTAAGCGGCTGCGAAACGCTGCACAGATGCAGCTGTCTGTTCCACCAGCGAGGATCTTTAGTGGGGGGGGGGCGAGCGCCCGCTTTCCCACCACATGCCCCTCTTGATGGGAAAAGAAGCACTAATTGCTTATTTATAGATCTGCAGGCATTTCCTTTGTCGGGCAGGGGGAAGCCTCACCGGCTGGGCTGCAGCAAGACAGGTTGTCTGCCCAGACTCCAGGCCCACCTGCTACATGAGGGGAGGCACGGAAAGAGAATGTCAAGAGATTTGGAGCTGGGGGGTGAGGTCTGTGGTCTGCACACAGATCCCTGGTAATCACAGAATCATCGAGTTGGAAGGGACCCCAGGGGTTATCTAGTCCAACCCCTCCCAATGAGCTAGACTGGTGACTGGGAGCAGCCGCCAAGACTACATAACACCGGTCTTGAAAGACCTACACTGGCTCCCAGTATGTTTCCGAGCACAATTCAAAGTGTTGGTGCTGACCTTTAAAGCCCTAAACGGCCTTGCCCCAGTATACCTGAAGGAGTGTCTCCACCCCCATCATTCTGCCCAGACACTGAGGTCCAGCTCCAAGGGGCTTCTGGTGGTTCCCTCACTGCGAGAAGTGAGGTTACAGGGAACCAGGCAGAGGGCCTTCTCGGTAGTGGTGCCTGCCCTGTGGAACGCCCTCCCATCAGATGTCAAAGAGATAAACAACTTCAGAGGACATCTGAAGGCAGCCCTGTTTAGGGAAGCTTTTAATGTTTATTTTTTATTTTTTTTTATAAATATTTTTATTAAGTTTTGCATAACTATATTTCACAGACATACAACAGACAAAAGTAAATGAAATAAACATAAAAAGAAAAGAAAAAAAGAAAAGAAAAAGAACATAAAATACGTACAACATAAACAACACAACTTTAACAACACAACATTAATTTTACAACTTAAACAACACAACATTAATTTTACAACAACATTGATCGACTTCCCTTTATCTCGATTTCGGATAATGTTATCTTAATTATCTTTCTGCTGTATCTATTCCAAAATAAAATTTATAACGTAGTAAGCGTTATCTCATGCCTACTGTGATTTTTTTTAAAAAAAAAATACATCTATATTTCTGATTAACATTTTGATTTTCCCCTTGTCTCTATTTCCATATATATTCTAAATTTATCCCATTCATTACTAAATTTTGTACTTTTTTGATTTCTTATTTTCTGAGTCAATTTTGCCAATTCTAAGTAATCCATTAATTTAAATTGCCACTCCTTTAATGTTGGGGTTTTTGCTGTTTTCCAGTACTGTGCTATGAGGGTTCTAGCGGCCGCTGTTGCGTATTGAAGAATGTTTAATAGACTATTGTATTTTAATATTCTGTTGGAAGCTGCCCAGAGTGGCTGGGGAAACCCAGCCACATGGGCGGGGTATAAATAATAAATTGTTGCTGTTGTTGTTGTTGTTATCATCATCTTCTTCATCATCATAATCACAGCTGAAGAATCCCTGGCATGTGGCCATCTGACCTCTGTTGGAAGTCCTCCCAAGGAAGGAGAGCCTCTAAGGGAGCTTGTTCCATTTTATGAAGGTAATGGTTTTTCCTTCCTTGGAAGTTTTTAAGCAGAGGTTGGGTAGACACCTGTCCAGGATTCTTTTGCTGTGATTCCTGCATTGCAAGGGGTTGGACTAGATGACCCTTGGGGTACCCTCCCAGTTCTACGATTCTACGATTAACAGGGATGGGAGTGCAGCGAATAACCATTCTCCCTGGTAATAATAATAATAATAATAATAATAATAATAATAATAATAATTTATTATTTATATCCCGCCCATCTGGCTGGGCCTTCCCAGCCACTCTGGGCGGCTTCCATAAAAACCAAAAATACAGTAAAATCACACGTTAAAAACTTCCCTGAACAGGGCTGCCTTAAGATGTCTTCTGAATGTCAAGTAGTTGTTTATCGCTTTGACATCTGCTGGAAGGGCGTTCCACAGGGTGGGCGCCACTACCGAGAAGGCCCTCTGCCTGGTTCCCTGTAGCTTTGCTTCTCGCAATGAGGGAACCGCCAGAAGGCCCTCGGCGCTGGACCTCAGCGTCCGGGCAGAATGATGGGGGTGGAGACGCTCCTTCAGGTATACTGGACCGAGGCCGTTTAGGGCTTTAAAGGTCAGCACCAACACTTTGAATTGTGCTCGGAAACATACTGGGAGCCAATGTTGGTCTTTCAAGACCGGTGTTATATGGTCTCGGCGGCCGCTCCCAGTCACCAGTCTAGCTGCCGCATTCTGGATTAGTTGTAGTTTCCGAGTCACCTTCAAAGGTAGCCCCACGTAGAGTGCATTGCAGTAGTCCAAGCGGGAGATAACCAGAGCATGCACCACTCTGGCGAGACAGTCCGCAGGCAGATAGGGTCTCAGCCTACGTACCAGATGGAGCTGGTAAACAGCTGCCCTGGACACAGATTTGACCTGTGCCTCCATGGACAGCTGTGAGTCCAAAATGACTCCCAGGCTGCGCACCTGGTCCTTCAGGGGCACAGTTACCCCATTCAGGACCAGGGAATCCTCCACACCTGCCCGCCTCCTGTCCCCCAGAAACAGTACTTCTGTCTTGTCAGGATTCAACCTCAATCTGTTAGCCGCCATCCATCCTCCAACCGCCTCCAGACACTCACATAGGACCTTCACTGCCCTCACTGGTTCTGATTTAAAAGAGAGGTAGAGCTGGGTATCATCTGCATACTGATGAACACCCAGCCCAAACCTCCTGATGATCTCTCCCAGCGGCTGCATGTAGATGTTGAAAAGCATGGGGGAGAGGACAGAACCCTGAGGCACCCCACAAATGAGAGCCCAGGGGTCTGAACACTCATCCCCCACCACCACTTTCTGAACATGGCCCAGGAGGAAGGAGCGGAACCACTGTAGGACAGTGCCCCCAGCTCCCAGCCCCTCAAGACGGTCATATTGATAGCTTTACAGATACTTGCCAGACTGTGTTTTCAGGGAGGTGTAAGCCCCTCCAGTCCAAAGACAATTGGAAAGCTTTTCCTATTTCCTTCCTCCTTGCAGAGAAATATTTGAGGTCAATTTGGGAGAGTCAAAATGGCTTCAGGATTGCTATCCTGTACTATTTCAGACACGGAGTTTATATACTTATGTATGTGTTTGCCTTGTACATTTATGAACATATATATATATATATATATATATATATATATATATATGACCTTAGAATTCCTATAACAGAGGCCACATTCACACCATACTTTTAAAGGAGTATGATTAAAAAAATACTGAGAGCTGTAGTATGTTAAGGGAACTGGATGTTGTTACGGGACCTGTTCCCTCCCTGGAAGGGACGCAGGTGGCACTGTGGGTTAAACCACGGAGCCTAGGACTTGCCGATCAGAAGGTCGGCGGTTCGAATCCCCACGACGGGGTGAGCTCCTGTTGCTCAGTCCCTGCTCCTGCCAACCTAGCAGTTCGAAAGCACGTCAAAGTGCAAGTAGATAAATAGGTACCGCTCTGGCGGGAAGGGAAACAGCGTTTCCGTGCGCTGCTCTGGTTCACCAGAAGCGGCTTAGTCATGCTGGCCACATGACCCGGAAGCTGTACACCAGCTCCCTCGGCCAATAAAGCGAGATGAGCGCCGCAACCCCAGAGTTGGTCACTACTAGACCTAATGGTCAGGGGTCCCCTTTACCTTTACCTCCCTCCCTGGAGCTACACTTTTCAGATTGGTTTAACAGTCAGTCCCTCTTCACAGGTAACTATGAGAATTGTAGCTCTTGGGGGGGGCTAGGGGGTATCCTACTGTAGCAGCGGGTGGGGGAGGTGGTTAGAAATTGGGTACATCAGAAGAGAACATGCTATAGTATATGCAATGTACAGAGAGACCAATGTAAAGCTGGAAGCGGAGACATGATGGGCAGGAAGAGAGACAAGTACAAAGATAGGATATTTTTCTAAGGGAAAAAATACACCTTACAACGCCCCCCACCCCAGCCACCCACCCACTATTTTTAAAAATAAAATGGGATTTTTATAGTTGTTCCAATGCTGCCACCTGCTGGTGATATTCCTGAATGACATTACCAATGCTTAGCATCGTTCTTAAATTTATTTATTTTTTAATTTATTTAATCATTTTTTCGATACAAACAACAACCGCAAAAGACACATACAACAAAACCATAATAATAATAATAACATAATTTGGCAATTCAGCTTTGAATACACTGATATACCTATGACTACACCTTTTTTAACAATATTCTCCCACCTCTCTCTCCTCCCCCTACTTCCCACCACTATCCGCCTTATCGCTTAAATATTCATTCCAGATTTCTTCATATTTATCCATTCTTATTTTGCGTCAACATGCAATTCGTTTGTATGTAGTTAATCCGTCCATATTATCAATCCATGTGCTCAATGGAATCTTTTTGCGGCTCTTCCAATTCATCAAAACAAGCTTTTTTGCTTCTAATATAGCACGGTACATCCATATTTTTTTTACCCCTTGAAATCTCCCACGTTTCAGCAATATAATTCATTCTTAAATGACATTTGTCTCTCTCCCACAGTGGTTTAAACAATCAACCCCTCTTCCCAGGGATCCCAGGGAATTGTAGTTCTAGGAAGGAAAGAGGGGTCCGCTAACATCTTTCAGCACACTTAACAAACTACAGCTCCCAGGATCCTTTGGGGGAAGCTGCGAATGTTTAAAGTGGCATGATACTGCTTTCAGTGTAGCATGCGAGTTGCTTCAAAGATGGGAGCTGATGGGCTGCTAGGAAAGGCTTTGCAGGCCTGATCTGACCTGTGGGACAGTAGATTTGTCACCTCTGCCACGGTTACTGAAATATACTCAGAGTCGCAAAGTGATTTCATGCTCTTTATTCAGCTCATAGTGGTGAGGAGGAATGAATGAAAGTCCCCTCAAAGTATCTGCTTTATATACATTATTTACACAATGGGCTGCACATGATTGGCTAATTCTGGAATTCTACTGTAAGCCAATCAGGTTGTGGATTCACTTATATCTGGAGCATGATTAGATGGTTCCTGCCAACCAATCATACTGCTGCATTGTTCTAGGACCAATCAGACTGCTGCATTCTGAATCCTATTGTTCTAGGACCAATCAGGCTGCTGCAATTTGGATCCTATTGTTCTAGGACCAATCAGACTGCTGCAGTTTGGATCCTATTCAACTCAGTACATAACAGTTACCCTTTTCTCAACCTTTTCCAACTCTTCAATATCCTTGGAGGTGAGGCAACCAGAACTGCACACATCATTCCAAATGTGGTCGCACTGTGTGTGTGTGTGAGAGAGAGAGAGAGGGGGGGGGAGGGAGGGAGAGGGAGAGAGAGAGAGCGTATGCACGGACAGTGGTACCTTGGTTCTCAAACATAATCCCTTCTAGATTACTATCTAACGAGACTGTTGACCCCTAAAATGAAAGTAATAATCAATGTACTATACTATAAAATACATAAGACAGTATTGTAGATGATAAGAAATAAAAGTAAAAAAATTTCTTACCTGCACTGATGTTTGGGTGGGGGGCTTTTATCCATCTCCACAGTCACACAATCAATCCATCAGTAGCTGAACTGGGTTAACACAAAATAAATAGCAAAAACAAAAGCACCAAACTTAATCCGTTCCGGAAGTCCTTTTGACTTCCAAAAACCAAGGAGCGGCTTCTGATTGGTGCAGGCACCCCAGAAACAATAGCCGACAGCCGCACTAGACGTTTGGCTTCTGAAAAACATTTAGAAACCTTACTTCTGGGTTTTCAGTGTTTGGAAACCAAGGTGATTGAGTACCAAGGTGTTTGAGAACCAAGGTACCACTGTACTTTCCAGGCATGCTTGACATTTCTGCTGAAATGCAAAGGGAGGCATTTCTGCCTCATCCATCTCCTTCTCCCAGGTGAGATTCCTGGAACTTCTCACCATCTGCCAGACATTGCTTGTTGTTGTTTTTTTTAGGGGGGAAGGGGCCAGGTTTCTGCCAAGTCAGGCTGAGAGCAAACAGCCTATGAAATATGTATGGTAGGGATGCCTCTCCTCCCTTCCCAAACCTTCTCCTACTCAAGTCTTGAAGCCTCTTGCAGCAGCAGATCAGTCTAGAATTAAAATACTTCTTCTTTTTATTTTTTTAAGAGAAGGAGAAACTGTGATTGATTCCCAAGATATCAATAATATAGTTGTCTGAAACTTAGCTGGGGGTTTTCTGGGGAAGGTGCTGTGGATGCAGAAAGAGGAATCGGGTTTTGACTTAGGAGATGCACTGTTGATATCACAGCACAAAATCATCCGCCTTCTACCCAACCATCCCTTGCTTAAGATCAGTGCCGGATTTACGTATAAGCTAAACAGGCTATAGCTTAAAGGTAAAGGTAAAGGTACCCCTGCCCGTACGGGCCAGTCTTGACAGACTCTGGGGTTGTGCGCCCATCTCACTTAAGAGGCCAGGGGCCAGCGCTGTCCGGAGACACTTCCGGGTCACGTGGCCAGCGTGACATCGCTGCTCTGGCCAGAGCCAGAGCCAGAGCCAGAGCCGCACACGGAAACGCCGTTTACCTTCCCGCTAGTAAGCGGTCCCTATTTATCTACTTGCACCCGGAGGTGCTTTCGAACTGCTAGGTTGGCAGGCGCTGGGACCGAACGACGGGAGCGCACCCCGCCGCAGGGATTCGAACCGCCGACCTTTCGATCGGCAAGCCCTAGGCGCTGAGGCTTTTACCCACAGCGCCACCTGTGTCCCTTAGGCTATAGCTTAGGGGGCCCCAAAAAATATTAAAGGGGAAAAAACTGGATGTACATTTCCAACATATACGATAAAAAAAAAAAACCTACATACAGCAACAGTGTTTTGTGTTTTGTAGGCTCTTATGATGTAAGTAATGGGACCCACCTGCTAGCCTGCTCCCTAATATATCACTGTTTTGCTCATTTCTATATATAGGGTGCCTACATTCTGCATGGACTGGTTGCATGGCAACGTGTGCAAAGGGCTTTAGATACCTATTGAATCCATAAATTATCATATAGCATATATTCAACATGAAAAACAGTGACAATTTGTTGCTGACAAAAGACAGCTGGATACATAAAGGGCCCCATTACCTTCAGTAGCTTAGGGCATCATCAAACCTAAATCCGGCCCTGCTTAAGATGGCTAAATGTTGCCCCCAAAAAACCCCAGCCAATATTGCAAAATCCCTTCCTTAGGAATCAACTTGGTCTCCACACCAGGGAGGAGGAAATGCTGCTGTAAGTAAGCAAAATTTGCAATGAATGGTCATGGATAAAGCAAATACAGGGGAAAAAACTTTTCTCACCAGAACTCACGGTCAGCCAATGAGGCTGAATGTTGGAAGATTCGGGAAAGACAAAAGAAAGGACTTCTTCATGCAATACATAGTTATACAGTGGTACCTCGGGTTACATACACTTCAGGTTACACACTCCGCTAACCCAGAAATAGTGCTTCAGGTTAAGAACTTTGCTTCAGGATAAAAACAGAAATTGTGCTCCGGCAGCGCAGCAGCAGTGGGAGTCCCCATTAGCTAAAGTGGTGCTTCAGGTTAAGAACAGTTTCAGGTTAAGAACGGACCTTCGGAACGAATTAAGTACTTAACCTGAGGTATCACTGTACTATGAAATTTCCCCCTCCCAAAATAATATTACTCTTATTCTTATTTTTATTTAATTTATTACCCATCCTTCCCCCTAAGGCACCAGGGTGGGTTACGACAATAAAACACAACACGATATTAAAAACAATTTAAAACAGCTTACAATCATAAAAATGTGGATCCCGAAAATATATGCCTCAAGTGTCAAAATGCAGGGTAAAAGGTATTCACCAAAAGGTATTAGATTTAGCTTTGTGGGGAGGGGGTTCCACAGCTTAGGAGCCACCACAGAGAAGGTCCTCTCAGACTGCTACCCTCACCCATCCCAAGTCTCAGAGGGTGGAGGAACAACCAAGAGGACTCTTTCTACTGATCTCAACACCAAAGAGGGTCTGTAGGAAAGCAGGTGGCCTTTCAGATATTTGGGGCCCAAATCATTTAGGGCTTCAAACACCAATGTGAGCACCTTGAATTGGGCCCGGAAACCAACTGGCAACCAGACCCGCAGTTTTAAAACAGGAGGTCTAAATAGAACCCCAGTTAGTAGTCTGGCTGGTGCATTTTGGACCAAATGATGTTTCTGCCTCAGCCCAGTATACCTGGAGAAGCATCTCCACCCCCATCATTCAGCCTGGACACTGAGGTCCAGCTCCGAGGGCCTCTGGCAGTTCCCTCCCTGCAAGAAGTGAGGTTACAGGGAACCAGGTGGAGGGCCTTCTCGGTAGTGGTGCCCGCCCTGTGGAACATCCTCCCATCAGATGTCAAGGAAATAAATAGCTATCTGACCTTTAGAATACATCTTTCAATGTCTGATGTTTTACCATTTTTTATGTGCTGTGAGCCGCCCAGAGTGGCTTGGGAAACCCAGCCAGATGGGTGGGGTATAAATAATAAGTTGTTGTTGTTGTTGTTGTTAGAGAGCCAGTGTGGTGTAGTGGTTAAGAGTGGTAGTCTCGTAATCTGGGAAACCGGGTTCACGTCTCCGCTCCTCCACATGCAGCTGCTGGGTGACCTTGGGCCAGTCACACTTCTTTGAAGTCTCTCAGCCCCACTCACCTCACAGAGTGTTTGTTGTGGGGGAGGAAGGGAAAGGAGAATGTGAGCCGCTTTGAGACTCCTTAAGGGGAGTGAAAGGAGGGATATCAAATCCAAACTCTTCTTCTTCTACGTCGTCTTCAAGGGCAGCCCCATGTACCCCTGGTCTTAACAGCCTTTTATCCGAAGGTGACATTCCTAATCAAGAGTGAATATCTCAGCTGGAGACAGCTGTTCCTGTTCTTCCTCTCTTAGGTGGTAAGAGTTGCAAAAATCTCTCTCTCTCTCTCTCTCTCTCTCTCTCTCTCTCCTCTCTCTCTCTCTCTCTCTCCATTTATGAAAATTGTTCCCCCCCCCCCCCGCCTTTGCTGATGTTCACATTCTGACCACTAGAAGTCACCCAAATCAAATTAATCTTACCTTGGCTGATTCTTGACACTAGAGCAGAGCTTTCCGAACTGTGTGTCCACTCCTGACACATTGGTGTATTGGTGGCGGTGTGTAGCTGTGTTGTGCAAACGCTCCCTGCGCTCCTCCCAGGGCTGGAAAGGGGTTAGTTTAACCTCCGGTTTGCTAGTAAAACTGCATTCAAAGGTAAAGGGACCCCTGACCGTTAGGTCCAGTCGCAGACGACTCTGGGGTTGCGGCACTCATCTTGCTTTACTGGCCGAGGGAGCCGGCGAACAGCTTCCGGGTCATGCGGCCAGCATGACTAAGCCACTTCTGGCGAACCAGAGCAGTGCATGGAAACGCTGTTTACCTTCCCACTGGAGCGGTACCTGTTATCTACTTGCACTACATGCTTTTGAACTGCTGGGTTGGCAGGAGCAGGGACCAAGCAACGGGAACTCACCCCGTCACGGGGATTCGAACCGCTGACCTTCTGATCGGCAAGCCCTAAACTCTGTGATTTAACCCACAGCACCACCCGCAAAATATGTCGCAAAACGATGCATGTCTAAAAAGTGTGTCACCAGCATGGAAAGTTTGGAAAGCTCTTCTCTAGACTGTGGCTTAGGATTCTAGATTCCGTTCCTAGGAAGCAGAAGGTCCCATTTGAAAGGGTTGTGCCAGCTTTCCCCAACCTGGTGCCCTCCAGATGTTTTGAACCATAGCTCCCCAGCTATATTTCCCTAGGGCTGATGACAGCACAGCTATGCTGTGGTCCAAACCAGCCAGAAGGCAGAGTTGTGGTCCAAACCAGCCAGAAGGCAACCAGTTGGTAAAAACTACTCTAAGGCAGGGGTGGGGAACTTCTAGCCTGCAAGCCAAATTAGGCCCAGCAGAGGTTCTAATTTGGCCCACGGGGCCATTTTCCCAAAACCACACCCACTTGTCCTATGTGACATCAGGTGGGCAGGTAAAGGTAAAAATGTGGCTGAAAAGCAACAATATGGAGTCTTAAAGTGTATTTCTGGTTGTTCCTTGGCAAGTAGGGCTTGCTGTCCATACAGACAGACAGCAAGTCCTGCTTTGGTCAGGGATGAGCAGGAGATTGGTAAAAAGGAAAGGGCAAAGTCATCATCATCATCATTTTACAGGTGAAACTTGGAAAATTAGAATATTGTGGAAAAGTTCATTTATTTCAGTAATGCAAAGTGAGATATGTCAAGCCTTTATTTTTTATAATTGTGATGATCATGGCGTACAGCTGATGAAAACCCCAAATTAACAATCTCAGAAAATTAGAATATTAAATGAAATCAGCAAAACAAGGATTGCAAATAGAGCAATATTGGACCTCTGAGAAGTAGAAGCATGCATATGTACTCAGTACTTGGTTTGGGCCCCTTTTGCATCAATTACTGCCTCAATGTGGCGTGGCATGGATGCTATCAGCCTGTGGCACTGCTGAGGTGTTATGGAAGACCAGGAAGCTTCAATAGCAGCCTTCAGCTCTTCTGCATTGCTCGGTCTCATGTCTCTCATCTGTCTCTTGGCAATGCCCCATAGATTCTCCATGGGGTTCAGGTCAGGCAAGTTTGCTGGCCAATCAAGCACAGTACATAATCCCATGGGCATTGAACCAGGTTTTGGTACTGTACTTTGGGCAGTGTGGGCAGGTGCCAAAGTCCTGCTGGAAAATGAAGTCAGCATCCCCATAAAGCTCATCTGCGGAAGGAAGCATGAAGTGCTCCAAAATCTCCTGGTAGACGGCTGCATTGACCCTGGACTTAATGAAGCACAGTGGACCAACACCAGCTGGTGACATGGCTCCCCAAATCTCTTTTCTGATGAGAGCAGCTTTTGCATGTTACCGGAAAAATCCGAGGGCTCCCTTGGACAAAAAGTAAAGATACCAACCAGAGTAAATTGGAGCAAATCAGCAGCCTGTAGGCTTGGCCTTTATTGACTGTTGCAACAGGGTGCTCCCCTCACTTGCAGGTGAGAGGAAAGACACAGAAAAATGGTGTGCAAGACCTTATAAAAACTTTTGAAATTCCCATCCTCTAGGTCAAGCCCACCCCCAGAAACATCATGCATACATTACAGAAAGGAGGGGTTGAGGGAGGAGTTGCGATGGTAACCTGAGTGTCCTGTCACCTGGCTGGTTCCCTTCTCTCCCCCTCCCCATGAGTCATTTTCTGAAGACAAAAGGTAGTCGCAGTTTCCTGCCCCCTGAGGGAAGATCTGATCATTGTCCTTTATTCCAGTCCATGCTGAATCCACTCCCATATGCAAGTTCTTTGAGATCTTGATTGTCTTCTGTCTAGGACCATCAGGGTTGGCATAGCAACTGGGCAGGGCTCCTGTGGATGTGCTGGGATGGTGAAGGGATTATGGTGCCCTGTATCAAACCTTCCCCATTTTGTAGTCCTTCGTTCATGGAGTAAAATAAAAGTAGAACAGTGCAAATCCGATGCATGGTTGATTTTCTATGAATTTATAACAGAAGCGTAGCGTATGTAGTGTGTGAGTGTGAGTGTGTGTGAAGTTTGTACAAACTGAATGAGGGGGGGGGGTTCCTGCTACAGCATCTCATTTGGAAACCAAGGACCCAGAGTCTGGAGGAAGAATGGGGAGGCACAAAATGCCAGATGCTTGAAGTCCAGTGTGAAGTTTCCACAGTCTGTGTTGATTTGGGGAGCCATGTGCAAGTATGTGCTGGGTTCCACGGCAGGCATTAAGGAGCTTAAAAGGTAAAGGTAAAGGTACCCCTGCCCGTATGGGCCAGTCTTGACAGACTCTGGGGTTGTGCGCCCATCTCACTTAAGAGGCCAGGGGCCAGCGCTGTCCGGAGACACTTCCGGGTCACTTCCGGGACATCGCTGCTCTGGCCAGAGCCAGAGCCAGAGCCAGAGCCGCACACGGAAACGCCGTTTACCTTCCCGCTGGTAAGCAGTCCCTATTTATCTACTTGCACCCGGAGGTGCTTTCGAACTGCTAGGTTGGCAGGCGCTGGGACCAAGCAGCGGGAGCGCACCCCGCCGCAGGGATTCGAACCGCCGACCTTTCGATCGGCAAGCCCTAGGCGCTGAGGCTTTAACCCACAGCGCCACCTGCGTCCCCCATTAAGGAGCTTAGCCCGTGACATTTATCACAGCAAAGGTGAGGAGGTTAGAAATGCAAGGGTAAGGGTCAAGGGGATTCGGGAAGCCAGCCTAGCAGAGGGAGATGTCACGCTTCTCGTCACAGGAATGCACATTTAGAAATTTAACACTGCATTTCTGAAGCACCAGGGTTGGTTAATGAATCACGGTGTTTCGCTGAAAGTTCAATATGCTTTGCATCATATTATCTGCACAGCCCTTTATACTGGGGTGGGGAAACCTCAGGCTTAGGAGTCAAAATCGTCCAGACCCCTCTGTCTGGCCTTCAGCATGCTCTGTTTAGGTCACAGTCTAAAACAACAGACAGTGGTACCTCTGGTTGCAAACGGGATCTGTTCCGGAGCCCCGTTCGCAACATGAGCAGAACGCAAACCGCATCTGCGCATCTGCGCGTGCCGCGATTTGCCACTTCTGAGCATGCGCATGACATCATTTTGAGCATCTGCGCATGCACGAGCAGCGAAACTCGGAAGTAACCCTTTCCAGTACTTCCAGGTCGCCAAGGGACGCAACCTGAAAACGCTCAACCTGAAGCAAACGCAACACAAGGTGTGACTGTATACACCTGTCATATGCAGCATGAGGTGAGCAGGAAAAGGTAAGTACCTTGGTTCTCAAACTTAATCCGTTCCGGGACTCCTTTCGATTCCCGAAACCATTCAAAAACCAAGGCATGGCTTCCGATTGGCTGCAGGAGCTTCCTGCACTTAATCAGAAGCCACATAGGATGTTCAGCTTCCAAAAAACGTTTGCAAACCGGAACACTTACTTCCGGGTTTGCAGAGTTCGGGAGCCAATTTGTTCAGGAGCCAAGCCATTTGAGTACGAAATCATGCCTTGCAAATCAACAATCAGGAGCCTCCATGTGCACTCCTGGTCATACTGGGCGTTTTATATTGTATTTTTATGTTGTGAACCACCCTGAGATCTATGGATGAAGGGTGGTATACAATGTTAGTAAATTAATGATGGTGGTGGTGATGGAAACCCACCATGGATCCCTGCAGTGCATCCCTAATTATAATCAGTGCTTATTTTCTAAAAACATGTTTAGGGGTACTCTCATTTTCCTACTCATATTGAAATACTGCCCCTCAATGAGGCCAAACTTAGATTCACTACATGTTTAGGGTTACAGATAGGTAGCCGTGTTGGTCTGCCATAGTCAAAACAAAATAAAAAAATTCCTTCCAGTAGCATCTTAAAGACCAACTAAGTTAGTTCTTGGTATGAGCTTTCGTGTGCATGCACACTTCTTCAGATACACTGAAACAGAAGTCACCAGACCCTTCTATATAGTGAGGTGCCATCAAATGCCAACAGCGTCCTTCAGCTCTCTATATTGGACAAACAGGCCAAACCTTACGCCAAAGAATAAACGGACATAAGCTAAGAATAAACGGACATAAATCTGACATCAGGAATCACAAGACAGAGAAACCAGTAGGAGAACACTTCAATCTCCCAGGACATTCTATACAAGATCTCAAAGTAGCTGTTCTATTACAAAGGAATTTCAGAAATAGACTGGAAAGAGAAGCTTCTGAATTGCAACTTATTACCAAACTTAAAACCATGGAGAGACCTGGTCTGAACAAAGACACTGGATTCTTATCTCATTATACATGACAAGGCCATTTTTCACCTTCTCACCCCTTGCTTTTTCCTGTAAGACCTATTGCAGTCGTTAAGAGTCGTCAACAGGCTCTTCACAGCTATCTGCCAATCACCCAATCCCACCACCCTTCTGAGTAATACCCCTCCCCACCTTCTCACTATATAGAAGGGTCTGGTGACTTCTGTTTCAGTGTATCTGAAGAAGTGTGCATGCACACGAAAGCTCATACCAAGAACTAACTTAGTTGGTCTTTAAGGTGCTACTGGAAGGAATTTTTTTATTTTGTTTTGTACATGTTTAGGGGTATGCATACCCCTGCGTCCCCCCAGAAAAAAGCACTGATTATAATTATATAGATTTTGACCTATAAAGCCTTAAACAGCTCAGGACAGCAATACCTCAAGGACCACCTCTCCCCATATGAATCCCCATATGAGATCATCTTCTGAGGCCCCATGAGAGGTCCAGAGGGTGGCAACATGAGAACAGGCCTTTTCGGCAGTGGCTCCCTGTCTGTGGCATGCTCTCCCCAGGGAGGCTCACTAGACACCTTCATTACATGTCTTTAGGCACCAGGCAAAAACGTTATTCTTCAACCAGGCCTTTGGCTGATTAATATTCTACAGTATTTTAAATGGGGGGGAGGGGTTAGTGTTTTGTTGCTTCTGTTTTGACTACAGTGGTACCTCGGGTTACAGACGCTTCAGGTTACAGAAGCTTCAGGTTACAGACTCAGTTAACCCAGAAATAGTACCTCGGGTTAGGAACTTTGCTTCAGGATGAAGACAGAAATCGCACACCAGCGGCGCAGCGGCCCCATTAGCTAAAGTGGTACCTCAGGTTAAGAACAGTTTCAGGTTAAGAACAGACCTCCAGAACAAATTAAGTTCTTAACCCGAGGTACCACTGTATTTATTTGTGCTTTCATCTTGTGTTTTTATCTTGTGAACTGCCCTGAGATATTTTGATGAAGGGCTGTATATAAATCTGATGATGATGATGAAGAAGAAGAAGAAGAAAAGACACATATGGATGTGCCAATATGCAGCAGGTGGACTTGGCAGAATCAAGGCTGAAATTGGTGGGGCGGTGCTTCTATTTGCCCTCATGAACCAGAGTTGACTAACACCTTTTTTTATCTCCTGTCTGGCATGATTGTATACTCCATTCTCTGGAACCAACCAGTCTGAAGAGCTTTTGTCTGCTTAATAGGGTCAAGGCTGGACATGACACCTTTTCCAGACCAGACTTCAAAATGGTCTATATTGATTCTCTGTTGAGATGACCTAACCGAGTTGCTTCACAGAATGACCTTCAGATTACGCCAATGCAAAGAGATTTCCCCCCTTATCTCCTCTCCACCTCCCCAGGGTGTTGCGATACCAGAGCCAGGAGCACAGATAACCTCCTGCTGAAATATGCCTGCATTTCCTTTTGGCGGCTCTGACACTGGGGCAGGCAGGGAAGGTAGCAATGGCAGTGGGGGGAGAAGCTAAGAGGAGAGTTAACCTGTGGAACTCCCTCCCACAGGAGGCAGTGATGGCCGACAACCTGGATGCCTTTAAAAGAGGATTAGACAAATTCTTTTTTATATATAATATTTTTTATTAATTTTAACATATAAATTATAAAATGTACCACAAAACTTATCACTTATACAATCTTTTTAGACTTCCATCAGCACCTCTGATGATCCACTTCTTTTTAACCACTTCTTATGCATTTCTTAACTTTATATTGCCTTTCCATCTCTTAACAAATCATCCTCCCCCTTGTCCATTTTTACAATACTTCTAATAATACTCCTCACAAAACTTCTTGCAACCCTACAAATGTCATCTGTTCTTCACAATTAGTTTTCAAATAGTCCGTAAATTTACTCCAGTCTTCCGTGAATTTCTGGTCCCGCCGGTTTCGAATCCTTCCTGTTAGTTTATCTAATTCTGCATAGTCCATTAACTTCATCCTCCATTCTTCAATCGTCGGTAACTCTTCTTGCTTCCATTTTTGGGCCAATAATATTCTTGCAGCTGTTATTGCATATAAAAAGAGCTTACATGAGACAAATTCATGGAGGGGAGGGCTATGGACGGCTACCAGCCACCATGGCTATGCTCAGTCTCCACAGCTGAAGGAAAACATGCTTCTTAATAACAGGTGCTGGGAGACACAGGAGGAGAGAGTGCTCTTGTGAATCACGCTTGCAGGTTTCCCACAGGGATTTCATTGGCCACCAGGAGGCTAGACTAGATGGCAGGGGTGTAGCGTGGAGGGCCCAGAGAGGCCGTGGCCCCAGGTGCAGTTTTTTGAGGGGGCACGAAGCAGGCACCCCCACAAGCAGTGCCAGATTTATGTGTAGGCTAAGTAGGCTGAAGCCTAGGGCCTCTAAATCTAGGGGGCCTCGCCACCCCTTCTGCTCCCCAGCACCACAGTTTCCCCTCTCCCAAAATTGCAAACCCAAGACTTCACGTGAGGGCAGGGCAACTCAGGAACAGCAACTATTAGACTCAGGGCTGGCCAGTGGGGCCCAATTTGAAGCAGTGGGGCGCAACTTGAATTATTATTATTTTCTGGGAGGACCCCAGTTCACAGCCGAAGTCTGCAAAATCTTATAGATACAGTGGTACCTCTGGTTACATACTTAATTCGTTCCGAAGGTCCGTTCTTAAGCTGAAACTGTTCTTAACCTGAAGCACAACTTTAGCTAATTGGGCCTCCTGCTGCTGCTGCCCGCCGCTGCGTGATTTCTGTTCTCATCCTGAAGCAAAGTTCATAACCTGAGGTAATAATTCTGGGTTAGCGGAGTCTGTAACCTGAAGCGTATGTAACCTGAAGCGTCTGTAACCTGAGGTAAGGTAAAGGTAAAGGTACCCCTGCCCGTACGGGCCAGTCTTGACAGACTCTGGGGTTGTGCGCCCATCTCACTTAAGAGGCCAGGGGCCAGCGCTGTCCGGAGACACTTCCGGGTCACGTGGCCAGCGTGACATCGCTGCTCTGGCCAGAGCCAGAGCCGCACACGGAAACGCCGTTTACCTTCCCGCTGGTAAGCGGTCCCTATTTATCTACTTGCACCCGGAGGTGCTTTCGAACTGCTAGGTTGGCAGGCGCTGGGACCGAGCAGCGGGAGCGCACCCCGCCGCGGGGATTCGAACCGCCGACCTTCCGATCGGCAAGCCCTAGGCGCTGAGGCTTTAACCCACAGCGCCACCTGCGTCCTCAACCTGAGGTATCACTGTATAAATAAAATCCATCTAGATTGCCCTGGTGCAGGCGCCCCCTTAGGAGCAGCCTGTGGAGTCCAATTTGGCCCAATTGCTCCAATTGCCTTAAGGTCAGCCCTGACGAGACTGTGCAGGGGTTAGATCTAGGTTGGATCTACGTCTCAAGTCCAGTGTTCTGCTTGTACAATGGCTAACAAGATGCCCCAATAGGAAGCCCATGAGCAAGACTTGAGTACTGTTGGGCAGTGAGAGGCAGCACAGCCAAGCCAGGTCAGTGAGGGGCCCTTGTGGGAGCTTGGGGGCCTTGCCCAGAGCCCAACCTGGTCAGCTGCTGGTGGCAAGGCCATATGAATGAAATAGCATTTATGAGGGTGCCTCAGGGTTCCCTCCTCTCCCCCATGCTTTTTAATATCTATATGAAGCCGCTGGGAGAGATCATCAGGGGGTTTGGGCTGGGTGTTCATCAGTATGCAGATGACACCCAGCTCTACCTCTCTTTTAAATCAGAACCAGTGAAGGTGGTGAAGGTCCTATGTGAGTGCCTGGAGGCGGTTGGAGGATGGATGGTGGCTAACAGATTGAGGTTGAATCCTGACAAGACAGAAGTACTGTTTTTGAGGGACAGGGGGCAGGCGGGTGGGGGCGATTCCCTGGTCCTGAATGGGGTAACTTTGCCCCCTGAAGGACCAGGTGCACAGCCTGGGAGACATTTTGGACTCACAGCTGTCCATGGAGGCGCAGGTCAATTCTGTGTCCAGGGCGGCTGTCTACTAGCTCCACCTGGTACGCAGGCTGAGACCCTACCTGCCCGCAGACTGTCACGCCAGAGTGGTGAATGCTCTAGTTATCTCCCGCTTGGACTACTGCAATGCGCTCTATGTGGGGCTACCTTTGAAGGTGACCCGGAAAGTGCAATTAATCCAGAATGCGGCAGCTAGACTGGTGACTGGGACTGGCCGCCGGGACCACATAACACCGGTCCTAAGAGATCTGCATTGGCTCCCAGTACGTTTCCGAGGACAATTCAAAGTGTTGGTGCTGACCTTTAAAGCCCTAAATGGCCTCGGTCCAGTATACCTGAAGGAGCGTCTCCACCTCCATCGTTCTGGCCGGACACTGAGATCCAGTGCCGAGGGCCTTCTGGCAGTTCCCTCATTGCAAGAAGTGAGCTTACAGAGACCAGACAGAGGGCCTTCTTGGTAGTGGCGCCCACCCTGTCGAACACCCTCCCTTCAGATGTGAAGGAAATAAGCAGCTATCCTATCTTTAAAAGACCTCTGAAGGCAGCCCTTTTCAGGGAAGTTTTTAATATTTAATGCTGTACTGTTTTTAACATTTGATTGGAAGCCACCCAGAGTGGCTGGGGAAACTCAGCCAGATGGGTGGGGTATAAATAATAAATTAATAATAATAATAACCTAAATTACAAGTCACCAGTGTGGTGTAGTGGTTAGAGTGTGGGAGAGAGCTGGTTTCAAATCCCCACTTGGTTAGGCAGCTCACTGGGTAACCCTGGGCCGGTTGCTGCCTCTCAGGGCAACTCAGCCTCACAAGGTTTGCTGTTGGGATTAAATGAGGAGGGGGAGAAGAATGTAGGCCACCTTGAGCTCTTTCCTTGAAGAAAAGAGCTGGGACACACACAGAGAGTACATTTATTATTAGAAGACAAAACAGTCCCTACCCACAGGCTCTCGATTCAGTAGACATGTTACAAAAGGAAAAGGGACCGCGGAGGGAAGAGGAAAGCAAACATCAGAGCAGCAGCTCCTTCCCTGGTCCATAGATAGAGCAAAGTGTTGCCAATCCTTTCCTACGAGGCAGGGATGCAGTTTCCCAGGTGGGTGACGACGTCCTGGCAGACGCCAGAGGCGAGTCTGCTTGGGTTCCGGTCCTAAAGCTACGCATTCTAATCCAGATTCACGTGAAGCGCAGCAAACGTCAAGCGGGTCTGTTGCGCTACAGAAGGCTCGCGGTGGGCGTGGTCTCGCGGAGGGGCGAGTCTCCTTTAACCAATAAGGAAGCTGCCCGGTGGGCAACCAGAAGCGAGTGGGCGCGGCACCGGAGGGCGGTGTCCCCCCCCAAGCGTGCGCTCCAGCCAATGGAAGGGCGCGGTGGGCGTGGCCAGAGGACGACGGAGCCTATTTAAACTCGCCGGGGCTCTGGCGCCGTCTTTTGCAGCAGCCATGGCCGGGCGTTGTCGCACCTCCAAAGGCGCGTTGTTGGCGCTGCGCGCAGCCCAGTCCTTCGTCTCGCGGAGCTGTCCGCGTTCTGCCACGGCCGCTGCTCCGGCGCCGGCACCTGCGGAGCAGCCTTTGGCTGACCCTGCCCAGCCGCCCCCAGCCTCATCCTCCGGTGCGCGCCTCCAGCAGCCGCCGACTCCGCTGCCTCCGCCCCCCGCGGTGGACTTCGCGGACGCGCAAGAGGCTTTCCGGAGCAAGAGCAGCGGCGAGCTGGCCCGGGGGCTCCTGGTGCTCGGCCTCTGCTCGCTCGAGCCGCTGGTGGAGCACGGCGACAAGGTGAGGAGGCGGTCGAGCGCGGGGCGCCGCGCAGGATACGCGCTCCGTTGCTTTCGCTTTCCTTTCATCTCTTTACAGTATTATTCATTTCTTTCTCCGCTCTATTTTCGTCAATTCCTTTCTTTTTCTCTTTCTTTCTTTTTCTCTCACCCTTTCCTTCCATTTCTGTTTCTCCTTTCTTTCTTTCTTTCTTTCCTTCCTTCCTTCCTTCTTTCCGTAGGAGCCAACTTCTAGGGACCGAGGTCCCTTCGGCCCCCCCCCCCATTAAATATCTGAAGGGGCTGTGCAACCCCAGAGATGGTGGGCATTGCCATTTAGCTAGTGTACATGTGCCA